>NC_086250.1:71841110-72442777 GCF_021018805.1 Prinia subflava | reverse complement strand
AGGAGAGGTAGGGATTTGTGGGAAAAACATTGAATTTGAAGGAAGTGAGGGTAAAAAAAGGGGGAAAAAGGGTTGGAAAGTGATAAATGATAAATGATAAATTCTATATTACATTTTACTATATTACATAATACTATATTACATTTTATTGTATTACATATTACATTATACTATACTATATTATACTATACTTATATTGTGTTATATTATACTATACTAATATTATATTATACTATACTTATATTATATTATATTATACTAATATTATATTATACTATACTTATATTATATTATACTATACTTATATTATATTATATTGGTATATTCCCTAAAAAAAGGAATGGGATTATGCATTCTCAAAAATGGGATAATCTCCAGGGAAGCAGGAATCATGGTCAAGGAGAGGTAGGGATTTGTGGGAAAAACATTGAATTTGAAGGAAGTGAGGGTTAAAAAAAGGGGGGAAAAGGGTTGGAAAGTGATAAATGCAGAGATTGAGAGCCTGGCTGGCAGCCAGGGCTGCGCCGGCTCCTCCGGCTGGAACTTTTCCAGGAAAAGGAAACAAAGATCCCGAAGGTTCTGCACCCCCTGGGAGCCTCCTGGGCCCGGGGCAGGAGAAATCCTGAAATCCAGAAATCCTCCCAGCAGGAATCTGCTGAGGCTTCCCAGCTTTCCCTGGAATAAGGACATGGAAGGAGCCAGCAAGGAGAGCTTGGGCGTGGAATTTCCACGTTCCCATCTCCTGAGCCAACCCCGTCCAACGCCCAGGTGGGAATTGGATGGGATTTAAAGCCCCTTCCCACACAAACCCCTCCGTGATTCCCTGATTTATTCCCTGATTTATGGGCAGGGAATCCTGATCCAGAGGCACCCCTTGCCCAGTCAGGGAAAAATCCCAGAGCTGGAGCCAAGGATCTGAACCCAACCCTCGGAGTTTTCCCTTAAAATTCATTATTGATTCCACAGGAAGGTGAGGCCTGAGGTGAGGACATCCCGCAGCTTCGGCATCACCTGGAGCTCCCTCATCCCAAATCCCAAAGTCACACTCCGTCCGTCTGTCTGTCCATCCATCCCTGGGTTTTCCCATTCCCAGACAAGCCACGCTTGGGAAAACTGAGTGATCCCAAAAAGGATCAAATGACACCCAAAACCCCTGTGATGCAAAAATTCCAGTGGTCCCAAAATTCCAGTGGTCCCAAAATTCCAGTGGTCCCAAAAAGGACCAAATGACAATCAAACCCCCAGTGGTCCCAAAATTCCAGTGACACACAAAAAGGACCAAACAATGATCAAAAATCCACTGATTCCAAAATTCCAGTGACACACAAAAAGGACCAAACAATGATCAAAAATCCACTGATTCCAAAATTCCAGTGACACCCAGAAAGGAGTAAATGACACCCCAAACCCCAGTGATCCCAAAATTCCAGTGATCCCAAAAGGACCAAATGACATCCAAAACCCCAGTGATCCCAAAAAGGACCAAATGACACTTAAAAATCCAGGGATCCCAAAATTCCAGTGACACCCAGAAAGGAGCAAATGATGATCAATAATCCAGTGATCCTAAAAATCCAGTGAACTCAAAATTCCAGTAACACTCAAAAAGGACAAAATGATGCCCCAAAACTCAGTGATCCCAAAAAGGACCAAATGACACCCAAAAACCCAGTGGTCCCAAAATTCCAGTGACACTCAGAAAGGAGCAAATAACACCCTAAACCCCTGTAATCCCAAAAAGGACCAAATGACACCCAGAACCCCACTGATCCCAGAATTCCAGCAACACCCAGAAAGGAGTAAATGACACCCAAACCCCCACTGATCCTAAAATTCCAGTGACACCTAGAAGGGAGCAAATGACACTTAAAAATCCATGGATCCCAAAAAGAACCAAGTGACACCCAAAAGCCCACTGATCCCAAAAATCCAGTGACACCCAAAAATGACTAAATGACACCCCAAAATCCAGGATCCCAAAAATTCAGTGTCAACTAAAAAGGAGGAAATTACATCCAAATCCCCAAGGATCCCAAAAATCCAGTGACACCCAGAAAGGAGCAAATGACATCCAAAAACCCACTGATCCCAAATTCCAGTGATCCCCAAATTCCAGTGATCCCAAAAAGGATCAAATGACACCCAAAAACCCAGTGATCCTAAAAATACAGTGATCCCCAAAATCCAGGACACCCAAAAAGGACCAAGTGACACCCAAAACCCCACTGATCCCAAAAATCCAGTGACACCCAAAAATGACTAAATGACACCCCAAAATCCAAGATCCCAAAAATCCAGGACACCCAAAAAGGACCAAATGATACTTAAAAATCTCCAAAAAAACCCAAGTGACACCCAGAACCCCACTGATCCCAAAAATCCAGTGACACCCAAAAATGACTACATGACACTCCAAAAATTCAGGATCCCAAAAATCCAGTGACACCCAAAAAGGATGAAATGACATCCAAATCCCCAGGGATCCCAAAAATCCAGTGACACCCAGAAAGGAGCAAATGACATCCAAAAACCCACTGATCCCAAAAACCCAGTGATCCCCAAATTCCAGTGATCCCAAAAAGGATCAAATGACACCCAAAACCCCAGTGATCCTAAAAATACAGTGATCCCCAAAAATCCAGGACACCCAAAAAGGACCAAATGACACCCAAAACCCCACTGATCCCAAAAATCTAGTGACACCCAAAAATGACTAAATGACACCCCAAAATCCAGGATCCCAAAAATCCAGTGACACCCAAAAAGGACCAAATGATACTTAAAAATCTCCAAAAAAACCCAAGTGACACCCAGAACCCCACTGATCCCAAAAATCCAGTGACACCCAAAAAGGATGAAATGACATCCAAATCCCCAGGGATCCCAAAAATCCAGAGATACCCAGAAAGCAGCAAATGACATCCAAAAACCCGCTGATCCCAAAATTCCAGTGATCCCAAAAAGGACCAAGGACACCCAAAAACCCAGTGGTCCTAAAAATACAGTGATCCCCAAAATCCAGGACACCCAAAAAGGACCAAATGATACTTAAAAATCTCCAAAAAAACCCAAGTGACACCCAAAAAGGACCAAGTGACACCCAAAACCCTACTGATCCCAAAAATCCAGTGACACCCCAAAAATGACTAAATGACACCCCAAAAATGACTAAATGACACCCCAAAAATTCAGGATCCCAAAATTCCAGTGACACCCAAAAAGGATGAAATGACATCCAAATCCCCAGGGATCCCAAAAATCCAGAGACACCCAGAAAGCAGCAAATGACATCCAAAAACCCACTGATCCCAAAAACCCAGTGATCCCCAAATTCCAGTGACACCCAAAAAGGACCAAATGACACCCAAAAACCCAGTGATCCTAAAAATACAGTGATCCCCAAAAATCCAGGACACCCAAAAAGGATGAAATGACATCCAAATCCCCAGGGATCCCAAAAATCCAGAGATACCCAGAAAGCAGCAAATGACATCCAAAAACCCAGTGATCCCAAAAACCCAGTGATCCCCAAATTCCAGTGATCCCAAAAATGATCAAATGACACCCAAAAACCCAGTGATCCTAAAAATACAGTGATCCCCAAAAATCCAGGACACCCAAAAAGGACCAAATGACACCCAAAACCCCACTGATCCCAAAAATCCACTGACACCCAAAAATGACTAAATGACACCCCAAAAATTCAGGATCCCAAAAATCCAGTGACACCCAAAAAGGATGAAATGACATCCAAATCCCCAGGGATCCCAAAAATCCAGTGACACCCAGAAAGGAGCAAATGACATCCAAAACCCCACTGATCCCAAATTCCAGTGATCCCAAAAAGGATCAAATGACACCCAAAAACCCAGTGATCCTAAAAATACAGTGATCCCCAAAATCCAGGACACCCAAAAAGGACCAAGTGACACCCAAAACCCCACTGATCCCAAAAATCCAGTGACACCCAAAAATGACTAAATGACACCCCAAAATCCAGGATCCCAAAAATCCAGGACACCCAAAAAGGACCAAATGATACTTAAAAATCTCCAAAAAACCCCAAGTGACACCCAGAACCCCACTGATCCCAAAAATCCAGTGACACCCAAAAATGACTAAATGACACCCCAAAAATTCAGGATCCCAAAAATCCAGTGACACCCAAAAAGGATGAAATGACATCCAAATCCCCAGGGATCCCAAAAATCCAGAGACACCCCAAAAGGACCAAATGACACCCCAGAGAGCCAGGACGTGTCCCCATATCCCTGTGCCAACCCTCCCAACACAACCTCCAGCCCTTCCTGAGGATCCTCGGAGCTGCAGGAAAGTTGGGAAGCCCCAACATTCCCTGTCCCTTTCCCGCATTTCTGGACACAGGGAGCAATTCCCACAAATTCCACCCAAACCACAAAGGCTTTAGAGACATTCCAGGAATCTCCTGGTGGTTGATTTCCTCTTCTCCCGGGATGAAAAGCAATTCCCTGGAATTCCTAATTGCAGCAAAATTCCCATTATTTTGGGCCAAAAATACCCCCAAAACTGTGAATCAAAATGAAATTTGTGGAACAGCATTCCAGCATCCATGGGGGAAGCTGGGAATTGTGAGTGGATCTCAGTCACCACCACCACTGGTGCTCCTGGGGCAGGAAAAGTTGGATTGGGAAAGGAGCAAATCCACAGCTGGATGTGGATTCCAAGCGCGCAATCCCTGCGTTCCTCTGCCCCCATCAAACCTGCGGCAGGAGAATTCCACCCTGGAATTTGTGAGGAATGGCCCCAGACCAACCCTTCCCGCTGCCTCTCCCACAGCCCACTGGAATATCCGGAATTATCACCATTCCCAGGGGATTTGCTCTGTTGCTGTCACGGCTCTGATCCGGGAGTTCTTTCAGCCACCTCGCACAGAACGAGGTAAGAGGGAAAATCCCTCTCCTTATCCCGCTGCTGGGAAGTTTTCTGGAATCAGATTCTGCCCACTCCCTGCTCAGACCCCCTGGATCCATCAAAGGAGCAACAGGAATTGGCTTTTTCCCAAAAATGCTTCAAAAAACCCCAAAACCATGGAGTGGGAAGAGCCATGGGAACTCTGGCGACGCTGAGGGAGCTCAAGGAGCATTTGGACAACGCGCTGGGATTTTGGGATTGTCCCGGGCAGGACCAGCATCCAGTGACCCCTGGATATTCCATGATGTTCTGGAATCTCCTTCCCAACCTCTCCCTGATGCCCTTGAGCCACGTCCCACCAGGGGAGGTGAAAAATCACCCCAAAATTCCAATTTCAGGCCGGTTTGGGGCACCTCGGGCCCCTCTGGGACAGCACCAGGGGTGCAGTGCAGGGGGGAGCTGGGGCTGCTTCTGCCTCCTCATCCTCCTCACCCTCCTCATCCTCTTCATCCTCCTCATCCTCCTCACCCTCCTCATCCTCTTCATCCTCCTCACCCTCCTTATCCTCCCCACTGGGGGCTGCTGCTCTTCAACCTCTTCTTCCTCCTCAACCTCCCCAGGCGGTGCTTCCTCATCCTCCTCATCCAGAGCTGCTTCCTTCTCGTCCTCTTCTTCCTCCCCATCAGGGAGCTGCTGCCTCCTCACCCTCCTCATCCTCCTCATCGAGAACTGCTGCCTCTTCATCTTCCTCACCCTCCCCTTTGGAAGCTGCTGCCTCCTCATCCTCTTCATCTTCCTCCTCAGGAAGCTGCTCTCTCCTCTTCCCCCCTCCTTGGGAGCTGCTGCTTCCTCATCCTCTTCATCTTCCTCATCAAGAAGATGCTCCCTCTTCTTCCTCCCCCCTGGGAGCTGCTTCCTCATCCTCCTCTCCTTCCTCATTTTCTTCATCCAGAGCTGCTGCTCCCTCCTCACATTCCTCTTCCTCCTCATCCTCCACCATGGGGAGATGCTCCCTCCTCATCCTCCTCTCCCTCCTCATTTTCCTCATCCGGAACTGCAGCTCCTCATCCTCCTCCTCCTCCCCCTTGGGAGCTGCTGCTTCCACATCCTCCTCTCCCTCCTCATCCTCCTCTTCCTCCCCAATGGGAGCTGCTGCTTCCTCATCCTCGTCTTCCTCAGGAGCTGCTTCCTCCTCTTCCTCCTCATCAGGAAGCTGCTGCCTCCTCACCTTCCACCATGGGGAGATGCTCCCTCCTCATCCTCCTCATTTTCCTCACCTGGAGCTGCTGCTCCTCTTCATCCTCATCCTCCCCCTTGGGAGCTGCTGCTTCCTCATCCTCCTCTCCCTCCTCATTTTCCTCATCAGGACGCTGCTGCTCCTCTTCCTCTCCCTCAGGAGCTGCTGCCTCCTCTTCCTCCTCATCAGGAAGCTGCTCCCTCCTCACCCTCCACCATGGGGAGATGCTCCCTCTTCACCCTCCTCTCCTTCCTCATTTTCCTTATCTGGAGCTGCTGCTCCTCATCCTCCTCCTCCTCCCCAATGGGAGCTGCTGCTTCCACATCCTCCTCTTCCTCAGGAGCTGCTTCCTCCTCTTCCTCCTCACCAGGAAGCTGCTGCCTCCTCACCCTCCACCGTGGGGAGATGCTCCCTCTTCACCCTCCTCTCCTTCCTCATCCAGAACTGCTGCTCCTCTTCCTCCTCTTCGTCCTCATCCTCCCCCTTGGGAGCAGCTGCTTCCTCATCCTCCTCTCCCTCCTCATTTTCCTCATCCAGAACTGCTGCTCCTCTTCCTCCTCTTCCCCCTTGGGAGCTGCTGCTTCCACATCCTCCTCTCCCTCCTCATCCTCCTCTTCCTCCTCACCAGGAAGCTGCTTCCTCCTCACCCTCCACCGTGGGGAGATGTTCCCTCCTCATCCTCCTCATTTTCCTCATCCGGAGCTGCTGCTCCTCATCCTCCTCTTCGTCCTCATCAGGAAGCTTCTCCCTCCTCACCCTCCTCTTCCTCCTCATCCTCCACCATGGGGAGATGCTCCTTCCTCCTCTCCTTCCTCATCCGGAGCTGCTCCTCCTCATCCTCCTCTTCCTCCCCCTTGGGAGCTGCTGCTTCCACATCCTCCTCTCCCTCCTCTTCCTCCTCTCCCTCCTCTTCCTCCCCCTTGGGAGCAGCTGCTTCCTCCTCTTCCTCTTCCTCCCTCTCCCCCGGCCCCTCTCCCTCCTTCCCCTCCGCAGCTCTTTAACTGCAACCTGAGACTGAAGAGTGGGGAAAAAAAAACCAAAACAAAACCAAACAAAAACCCAACAAAACCCCAACGGAGCCGAACCCCGGCCGGACAAACGGACGGACGGACAGACGGAGACAGACCCCGCTGCTCACCCGGGCAAAGCCGGAGCGTCCCAGGGTCCCCGCACCGGGAATCCGCGGCGGAGAAACTTCCCCGGGCTCGGGAAAAGCAGGAATGATGAGCAGGAGGAGGGGCTGCTCCGGCTGGGATGGAGCGGGAGAACGGGGCAGGAGCGGGGATGGAGAAAAGGGAGGGAAAAGGGGGGAAAAAAATTAAAAGATTTTTCCCTCGTGGGCATGAAATGATAATAAAATAACTGGGATGTTTGCAAGGGAAGGGGCCGGCGCAGGGAAAGGGGAAAAGTTTGTTCCCCGGGAGATAAAAAACTCCAGGCAGCAGCACCTGGAGAGGGTGGAAAACACCAGGAATGGGGTGAAAAACTGATTTATGGTTCAGGTGTTGGAGCCCGACACTGCTGGAGGGGAACGAGCGAGGACATCACAAATGGAATCCTGATTTGTCTTATCTCCCATTAAATTAATTATGGGAGATTCCTAAGGAATTGTCTCCTGGATGGAGGATTGGAGGCAGTGAGAAACTGAGGCAGGGAAGGGAGTGCAGGTTCAGATGTTTGGGAAATGACCCCAGAAAGGACCCAAGCACCACCCGTGGGGTGGGGACAGCAGGGTGACCACAAAGCTCCGGGAGAGGTGGGCAGGGAATGTGGGGGACACATCCCATGGGGATTCCTGGGGAGGAGGATCGGCTCCAAATGGCATCCCCAAAATAAATCTGATTTCTCAGCCTCCTGGGACCCCTGGATCCAAACAGGATCCCAGGAATAAATCTGAACTCTCAGCCCTGGATCCAAACAGGATCCCAAAAATAAATCTGAATTCTCACCCCTGGCTTCAAACAGGATCCCAGGAATAAATTGGAATTCTCACCCTCCTGGGACCCCCAGATCCAAACGGGATCCCAGGAACAAATTGGAATTTTCACCCTCCTGGGACCCCTGGATCCAAACAGGATTCTCAAACCAAATCTGAATTTTCAGCCCTGGCTTCAAACAGGATCCCAGGAATAAATTGGAATTCTCATCTTCCTGGGATGCTCAGCTCCAAACAGGATCCCCAAACCAAATCTGAATTCTCACCCCTGGCTTCAAACAGGGGAATTCCAAGAATAAATTGGAATTCTCACCCTCTTGGGACCCCTGGATCCAAACGGGATCCAAAGAATAAATCTGAATTCTCATCCTCCTGGGATGCTGAGCTCCAAAAATCAAATTTGAATTCTCACCCCTGGCTTCAAACTGGATCCCAGGAATAAATCGAAATTCTCACCCTCCTGGGAACCCCAGATCCAAACAGGATTCCAGGAATAAATCTGAATTCTCCCCTCAGCTCCAAACAGGATCCCAGGAATAAATCTGAATTCTCCCCCAGCTCCAAACAGGGTCCCAGGAATAAATCTGAATTCTCCCCCAGCTCCAAACAGGATCCCAGAAATAAATCTGAATTCTTCCCTCAGCTCTAAACAGGATCTCAGGAATAAATCTGAATTCTCCCCCAGCTCCAAACAGGATCCCAGGAATAAATCTGAATTCTCCCCTCAGCTCCAACCTCCTCCTGCAGCCAAATCCGGAGCTGCATCCCAAGGCAGCTTCCAGCCACTGGGAAAATCCCAATCCAGCCCCTCCTGGAGCTCCCAGGACACAAACAGAGGAGATTTCAGCTCAGGAAAAAAGAAATTAGGAAGAATTAGAGACCTCATATCCCCCAAATCCAGCGGTTTTCCTGCTCGGGGTGAGGCTCTGCCCGAGGATTTCCGCGCCCCTGGGAATTCCAGAGCTGCTGAGAGCAGCTCTCGCCCTGGTGGGTCCCATCCATCCCCAAAGATCCTCTGGCCAAAAAAGGTCAAACACAGGGAAAAAGGGAAAACCAGGAGCCTCCAGGGGGAACAGGAACACACCGGCTCGAGATGGAAAAAAATTCCCGGGAATCCCAGCCCCACCCGGCTGCAGGTGAAGCCAAAGGATCAGCACAACCCCGTCAATAAACGAGAGCCTCGAACAGCTGCTAAAAGAGATTTAAATCATCTCCAGGTGTTCGGATATCCTCGGGTTTGAAAGTCGGGAGAGGTGGAATTTTGCTCTTCCCAGCCGGAGCCTGCAGGGAAATCCCTGGAGCTGAGGTTCCCCCGCTCCAGCAGAAAATCCCAGGAATTCACTGCTTCCTGCCCAGGAATGTCCATGACTTTTCCCGCCCTTCAGATCATTTTTCCCTCCGAGCTCTGCAGGATGATTCCAGTTTTAGGGAGTGACGCCCATCCCAGTCTCCAGAGGAGCGCTCCATAAACTCAGGCTTAACAACTGAGCCTAATTAAACCTGCCCAAGCCCTGAATGCCTCGTCAGGGAGCTGAATGGGCTTAATTACAATCGGATCTGCATTCAGCCACTGAACCCACTCCCAAACCCAGCGCGGGGCAATCAGGAGGGGTTTGTGCACTAATTCCCGAAATTCCGGCAATTCCAAAGCTGCCCTTTGGAAGTGCTCAGAATGGAGCTGGACAAGGAGCTCAGGTTTAACCCAGCTCCAGCCGGGTTTAACCCTGGAGGGGCTGGGAAGAGGTGGAGATGTGGCACTTGGGGATCCCCAACATCCACAGGACCTGGAGATGCTGGAGCAAATCCAGAGGAATCCATGGAGCTGCTCCAGGGCTGGAGCCCCTCTGGAGCCAGGCTGGGAGAGCTGGGAATGTTCCCCTGGAGAAGGGAAAGATCCAGGGAGAGCTTCCAGCACATTCCAGGGCCTGGAGGGGCTCCAGGAGAGCTGCAGAGGGACTGGGGACAAGGGACAGAGGGACAGGACACAGGGAATGGCTCCCACTGCCAGAGGGCAGGGCTGGATGGGATCTTGGGCAGGAATTGCTGCCTGGAATGGAATTGCCAGAGCAGCTGTGGCTGCCCCTGCATCCCTGGAATGTTCCAGGCCAGGCTGGACACTGGAGTTTGGAGCAGTCTGGGACAGTGGGAGGTGTCCCTGCCCATAAATGTTGGGATGGGCCACCTTTCCCCATGGATCTGGGAATGGAATTTCATGGAATTTCACGGAATTTTCACGCTGGGCTCTTGACAGGTGTGATAGGAGCACCTGGAGCTGAACAATTCCGTGCTTTTATTCCCAAACCCTGGAGCCAAAGAGGCTCCACTAAAGGCCCAGGGCAGGCGTGAAGAACAAAATGAAAAAACCCAGGATGGGGGAACATCAAACTCGGGCCAAATGGAAACCACAAAAACCTGAAGCAAAATTTGGGAGGTTTCCAAGCCAGGCTCCTCAGCTCCTGGAGCCATCAGGAATATTTGGGAGCAAGAGGAGCATTCACGAGGAGTCGCCACTTCCCGGAATTCCAACCCCTCTGGAGAGGGAAGGATTTCCATCTGTTGGAATTCAGGCTTCACACTGAGCAAATAAGTCCTGGTGGCTGCACCTCATCCGAAAGATAAACCTGGGAAAGGTCCAGCAGCGTTTCCTGATCCCAGAACTCCTCTGGAAAAACACCAGCAAGGCCCCCAGCCCCTGCCTCTGTTCCCGAGGCCTCGACAGCAGCAGGGCAGAGCCAAAATTGACTTTTTGGGATGAGGGATGGGACAGAGAGGCCAGGCCTGGGGTGAGGGTGCTCCACGAGGTCCCACTCAGCCCTGTGGAGCTTTTTGGGTGCCCAGCTCTGTTCCCTATTTTTTTCCCCTCGTGATGTGGCTGAGCCTCTGTTTGTGTCCTCGGCTTGGCTGTGGTGGAATCCTGGAATGGTTTTGGTGGGAAGGGACCTTAAACTCATCCAATTCCACCCTCTGGACACTTCCCACTATCCCAGGCTCTGTCCTTGGACAATTCCAGGGATCCAGGGGCAGCCACAGCTGCTCTGGGAATCTTGAGTGGGAGTCCCCCCACCCAAAGCCAGTAAAAAACTGAATTAATAACAGGGTGCTGAAAAATCCCTAAAAAATTATATCCAACTCAGCATTTCAAATCCCACAGCTGGCTGTTATCCCACTAAAATCCTCTTTTGCTCTTCCCTCTTTTGCCCTCACTTCATTTCCCAGAAATTTGGGATGAAAACCAGGGAATAAACCCCCAAATAACCCCCCAAGTTCTCCCCACTATCATCTCCCAGCTGGTTCCAAATCTAATTTTTTTTTTAATCCTGAGGGGAATTCAGGTCCAGGGAACAATTGCCTGGAAGAGAGGACAGTTCCAACCTTGTCTGCACAGCCAAATCCCACAGGAATTCCTCATTTTTCCCTGGGAAAAGCAGCGGGATGGGATTCAGACACGGGAATGGGAAGGAGAGGAGCCAGCTGAGGGTCTCACCCTGCTGGGGTTTCGGGAAAATCACTTGGAGATGTTGGAGTGTATTTTTTTTTTCCAAGCTGTTTATTGAGTTTTAAATCCCACTAAAACCCGGGAATCTTCAAGGTGCTCCAAACCCATAAAACATCAGGGTTCATCTTCTCTCAGCTCCTAAAAGAACAGAGAAAGAGAAAACAGAAAATCCAAGTGTCCCATCCAGGGGTGGAATTTCCACAACCCCTCCGTGTCACAAACTCACATTTCCTGGTGTTTTATCCCATTTTCCCCCATTTAACAGGCTTTAAAAATGATTTCATGGAGATAAAATTAGATTTTTTTTTTTCACACAGGACAAACCAGCTCTGCTGTTTCCTTTATCAATGAGTTTGTACCCAAAAGAAAGACCAAAAATTGATTCTTTGTGGAATCAAGGCTGGGGAAAGTGGCAAACTACTGAAAAAATCCAAGATTCTGAATTCCCTGCTCCCATTTTCTCACTGATCACTCAAATTGTGGTTCTTGGGCACAGCTGAAGGATTCCTGATCCTTCACCCAGCGTCCCAAGAGGCCACAATTCCAGTTTTTTTCCTTAATTCCGGAAGTCAGGAACTCAAATTGCTGCCAGGGCTCATCCCAAATCTTGGAGTGCCACAGATTTGTACCAGTGAAGGTGAATGGATTCTTAAATTACTTTTTTTGTTTGGTTGGTTTTGGTTTAATATTAATTTTTTTCCTATTTTCTAACATTATTTTGTCATTCATTTAGATGCCACAGAATTGACGTGAACTGAGCTATGAATTAATTTCATTCATTCATTAATTTAATTCAAAGAGGAAGAAGAGATTTGGGTCTGATTCAGATCAAAAAAGGATTGAAAATGAAATTATCTGTAGGATGGAATTCCCATTGTGAGTCGATGTGGTTTCTACTGATCATGGGGAGTTTGACAGATGATTTTGAGGGGATGCCACAAAACCTTAGAACTGGAAATTCCACCCACGATGGAATTATGGAATTTTGGAGGTGGGAAGGGATCTTAAAACCCATCCAGTGCCACCCCTGCCATGGCAGGGACACCTCCCACTGTCCCAGGCTGCTCCAAGTCCTGTCCAGCCAGGACATTGCAGGGATGCAGGGGCAGCCACAGCTGCTCTGGCAATTCCATTCCAGGCAGGAATTCCTGCCCAAGATCCCATCCAGCCCTGCCCTCTGGCAGTGGGAGCCATTCCCTGTGTCCTGTCCCTCTGTCCCTTGTCCCCAGTCCCTCTCCAGCTCTCCTGGAGCCCCTCCAGGCCCTGGAATGTGCTGGAAGCTCTCCCTGGAGCCTTCCCTTCTCCAGGGGAACATTCCCAGCTCTCCCAGCCTGGCTCCAGATCCTCAGCCTGGATCCATCTCCTCTCCAAGAAATTCATGGACTGAGGGGCCTCACTTGGAATCTCAGGAAACCATGAAGGGTCTCCCTTCCCTTTCCCTCTCTTTTCTATCCCCATTTTCCACAAAAATCCCTCTGAATGGATTCTGAGTGTCCCAAATCCCAGAATCCTGGACCAGTTTGGGTGGGAAGGGACCTCAGAGCTCATTCCAGGGACACCTCCCACCATCCCAGGCTGCTCCAATCCTTCCTTGGACATTGCAGGGATTCTCTGGCAATTCCATTCCAGGCAGGAATTCCTGCCCAAGATCCCATCCAGCCCTGCCCTCTGGCAGTGGGAGCCATTCCCTGTGTGCTGTCCCTCTGTCCCTTGTCCCCAGTCCCTCTGCAGCTCTCCTGGAGCCCCTTCAGGCCCTGGAATGTGCTGGAAGCTCTCCCTGGAGCCTTCTCCTCTCCAGGTGAGCACTCCCAGCTCTCCCAGCCTTTCAATAATAATTATTATCTTGAACAGCGAAAGAATTCTTTGGCACGGGATCCTTAGGAGCTGCCTCTAACTGGCGTTTTGGGGTCACTAAATAACCCCAAAAAGTCAATTACGGGCTGCTCCTCACCTCAAACCGCGCTGGAGCCGCGCCTCCTCCTGACGCCACCTCAGCGCCGCCATTACACCCTTCATCTCAGAACTACAACTCCCATCGTGCCCCGCGGCGGGGCGCCCGCCGGGAGCCGCGCTGAGGCGGCGCGGTGCCTGCCGGGAGTTGTAGTCCCGGCGAGCCACCGGCGGCCGGAGGAAGCGGGGGCGGCGGGGCCGGGGCCGGGAGCGGGGCAGAATCCCGGGATCGGGATGCGGGGGCGGCCCGGGACGCCGCCTCGTTGCCCGGAGCGACACCATGCACCCGGCCGTGGCGGTGGGGCTGGTGTTCGGCGGCTGCTGCAGCAACGTGGTGTTCCTGGAGCTGCTGGTCAGGTGCGGGGCCGCGGAGAGGATTTAGGGGAGGGATAAAAAGGTCAGGGAGCCCTTTCCAAAGGGATCGGGGTGAGGCCTCGGGGTGTGTGAGGGGAGGCAGCAGCAGCGGTGCCCGGCTGGGTTTTGGGGGGATTTGGGGTGTGGGGGCACCCGCGGCTGGCACTGAGGGGGTTTAACCCCCTCAGGCCTTGGCGCTCCTCATGGGTGAGCCCGGAGCTGGATCGGGGCGCTGTGTCCCGGCCGGGTGGGGATTTTGGGGATGTTTGCGGGTTGTCCCCTCGGTCCTGGCACGGGGGATGTCCCCTCTCCACGGGCACAGGGACCGGCGTGTCCCCGGCGTGTCCCCAGCGCATCCCGCCCGGCTCCGGAGCTGAAACCCCGCGGAGGAGCCGTGCGGGAGCTGCGCCTGCCGAATGCAGGGAATGTTTCACTCTGGAAGTGCGGTCCTGGGAATCGCCACTCGCTGCAAAGTCACCGAGTCCCCTTGAATCCCCACACTGGGGGCTGAGGGGTTTTGAGGAGCTCAGCTTCCTCACCTTGATGTTTGTGAAGATTTCATCATCCTCACCTTGATGTTCTTGGGGATTTCATCATCCTCACTCTGGTGTTTTTGAGGATCTCAGCTTCCTCACCCTGATGTTTTGGGTCTCACCATCGTCACCATGTTGTTTTGGGGGATCTCAGCTTCCTCACCTTGATATTTTTGAGGATCTCACCATCCTCACCTTGATGTTTTTGAGGATCTCAGCATCCTCACCCGGGTGTTTTTGGGGATCTCATCATCCTCCCCCTGATATTTTTGGGGATCTCACCATCCTCACCCTGATGTTTTTGGGGATCTCACCATCCTCCCCGTGATATTTTTGGGGATCTCACCATCCTCACCCTGATGTTTTTGGGGATCTCACCATCCTCACCCTGGTGTTTTTGAGGATTTCATCATCCTCACCTTGATGTTTTTGGGGATCTCACCATTGTCACCATGATGGTTTTGGGGATCTCACCTTGATGTTTTTGGGGGTCTCACCATCCTCACCTTGATGTGTTTGGGGATCTCACCATCCTCACTCTGATATTTTTGGGGATCTCACCATCCTCCTCACCCTGATGTTTTTGGGGATTTCATCATCCTCACCTTGATGTTTTTGGGGATTTCATCATCCTCACTCTGGTGTTTTTGAGGATCTCAGCTTCCTCACCCTGATGTTTTTGGGGATCTCACCATCCTCACTCTGATATTTTTGAGGATCTCACCATCCTCCTCACCGTGATATTTTGGGGTCTCACCATCATCACCATGTTTTTGGGGATCTCAGCTTCCTCACCTTGATGTTTTTGGGGATTTCACCATACTAACCCTGATGTTTTTGGGGATCTCAGCTTCCTCCCCCTGATGTTTTTGGGGATCTCACCATCCTCACTTTGATGTTTTTATGGATCTCACCATCCTCACCTTAATGTTTTGGGGTCTCACTATTGTCACCATGTTGTTTTGGGGATCTCACCATCATCACCATGGTGGTTTTGGTGATCTCACCTTGATGTTTTTGGGGATCTCAGCTTCCTCACCCTGATGTTTTTGGGGATCTCACCATCCTCACTGTCATATTTTTGGGGATCTCACCATCCTCACCCTGACCATTCTCACCCTGATGTTTTTATGGATCTCATCATCCTCACCCTGATGTTTTGGGGTCTCACCATCGTCACCGTGTTGTTTTTGGGGATCTCAGCTTCCTCACCCTGATGTTTTTGGGATCTCAGCTTCCTCCTCCTGATGTTTTTGGGGATTTCACCATCCTCACTGTGATATTTTTGGGGATCTCACCATCCTCACCCTGACCATTCTCACCCTGATGTTTTTGGGGATTTCATCATCCTCACCCTGATGTTTTTATGGATCTCACCATCCTCACCTTGATGTTTTTGGAGATCTCACCTTGATGTTTTTGGGGATCTCACCATCCTCACCCTGATGGAGGAAGGCTGGAAGGGCTGGGGAGGAAGCAGGGAAAGCCTGACTGGAAATAAAAAGCGATGCCTGCACTGGTTTGGGGTGTAAAACCCCAGTGAGCCAGCGTGGGGCTGAGCCCTCAGTGCACCTCAGCTTTCACAAACAGCCCTGACTCCCTCCCAGCCCATTAATATCCCAGATTATTAAAGGAGAAAGGGTCTGCACATTCCAGCAGTTGGGATATTTGCTCCAATCCAGGCTTCAGCAGGTTGCACAGTCCCTGGATAAATCAAGAAGCAGTTCCTGGAAGAGGAGACCTTGTGTGAGGAGTTGTCTTTGAGGGATTGCTCCAACCTCTGCCTTTCCTGCCTGGCTGCTGTTGCAGCATCAGTGACAGAGCAGGGATGAAAAAAGCAAAAATCCCCTTTGGATCTGGCTTTTTGCCACTCGTGTCTCCTCCAAGCAAACCTTAAACCAAAACATTTGGCCCTGTTCAAAGACTGAATTATTCAAAGGTCACTAAACCCCAGAGCAGCAAATTCCACAAGTCCAATTAAAGCTGCTTTTTACACACAAGACCTTCTTTTAAGCATGTCTTTAAAAATTCCTCCATTCCCAACAACTCATTCCTGTACCTTTTACTTGCCCTTCTCACCTTTAGTCCCAAAATTGGGATGGCACCGATTATTTCGTTGGGTTTTGGGAGGAAAAGTTCCTCCTGCAGCTGGATATCCCCAAAATATGCAAAATCCTGGAGCAGGATCCCAGGAAAAAGCAGTGACCAGGCTGGTGAGGAATAGCAAAGGTGATTGGGAAGAAGTTTGCTCAGGATTTATAAGGGAGGTAAAGGAATGAGAAGTGTTTAGTCTGGAAATGCCTGAGGGCAGACAAAAGACTTTAAACGTGTGGAGAGTGGCTGCAGAGCAGAGGGAGAAATATTTCTGCGGGGCTGTGGAGGCAGAACAAGAAATCTCAAATGTCTTAATTTTAGGGGCTTACATTGGTGTGGAAGGGGTGTAAATCAGGCCCCAAAAATCAGATTTTCTCCCTTTCCATGTGGTGAAGTAGGAGAGAGAGCAGGGATATTTCTTGCTGGGAGGACTCTTCTCTGTTGATTACAGCTGAAGCAGATTTTGGGTTGATAGATCCAGACTTGCCTCATTTTTTAGGTGCATCTGAGTGAGGATTGTGAGCCAAAGAAGGGGCCCTTCCTTATCTCTCTCTTATCAGCCAGCACAAAACCCTGAGTGCCAACACCGCTGATCAAGTGGGGTCGTGTCCAGGGATGTGTGGTCTGGGAGGAGGCAAATTCCAGCCTTGGGTTATCCCAGGTTTGCAGCTCCTGGTGATCCCTCTGGAGCTCAGATCTGCAATCCTGGAGCTTCTGCCTCTGCTTCAAGGTCTCTTCCCTTTCTCCCAGGAACTTTTGGGGAACTTTTCAGCCTCAGCCTTGAGGTTTTATGGATAACAAAGCTGGGGAGAATGTGGGGTTTGGCAGGTGGGCAGAGGGGAGTGGCTCAGGGTGGTGCCAATCCCTGGGAAAAGCAGGGGGAAAGCAGGGGAAAAGCAGGGGGAAAAGCAGGGGGAAAAGCAGGGGAAAAGCAGGGGAAAAAGCAAGGGAAAAAAGCAGGGGGAAAAGCAGGGGGAAAAGCAGGGGGAAAAGCAGGAGAAAAGCAGGGAAAAAGCAGGGGAAAAGCAGGGGGAAAGCAGGGAAAAAGCAGGGGAAAAGCGGGGGAAAAGCAGGGGAAAAGCAGGGAAAAAGCAAGGGAAAAAAGCAGGGGGAAAAGCAGGGGGAAAAGCAGGGAAAAAGCAGGGAAAAAGCAGGGGAAAAGCAGGGAAAAAAGCAAGGGAAAAAAGCAGGGAAAAAAGCAAGGGAAAAAGCAGGGGAAAAGCAGGGGAAAAGCAGGGAAAAAAGCAGGGGGAAAAGCAGGGAAAAAAGCAGGGGGGAAAGCAGGGGGAAAAGCAGGGAAAAAAGCAGGGGGGAAAGCAGGGGGAAAAGCAGGGAAAAAGCAGGGGAAAAGCAGGGAAAAAGCAGGGAAAAAGCAGGGAAAAAGCAGGGAAAAGCAGGGAAGAAGCAGGGAAAAAGCAGGGAAAAGAGGATTTTTCCAGGTGCTGTTGTGTCAGCCCTGCGCTCCCCAGGTCGCTGCTGCTCCTGACAGCTCTGTGGGGTGACAGAGGAGAGCTCAGAGGAGGCAGCTTGGGAATTCCTGTTTTCCAGGGCATCTCCCAGCTTGAATCCTGCAAAACTGCATCCAGGGATAGCACGACTCTCCCAGGAATCCTTGAACTCGGTTTCTGTCTTGCACCAGAACAAAAAAAAAAGAGGAAAGATTCCCAAAATCCCTCTATCTCCCAGGAGCTTTGTCATTATCTGCCCTGTCACGGCCTCCTCTGAGCTCCTGAGGGAGGATCAGGGTGCAGGGAGGCTTTGTTTGGATTCCCTGCTGTGGAATTCCTGTTCCCATGGGATAAACACAAACCTTGCCTTTGCTTTTGGCATTTCTGCGTTCCTGGGTCCCTCTAAGGGGGACAGAAAGGGACTAAGAGGGTCCTTTTTGAGCTCAGACAAAATTTGGAAGCCTTGAGGAGTTGGTGTCACATTAACAAGGTCCATGGATGTCACGTGGGATTTACTGCCAGGAAGTTTTTTGGGCTCCTGTGAGGAGTTTCAGTCCCTTCTAGAACCCACAACCAAAGTTGGGGTTTTTTCTGGGTTTTTTTCTTTTTGGCATCCAGAAATCCCAGGGGAGCCGAAGCTTTTTTAGAGGAGATTGAGCAGATCCGAACCAGGGACACTCCACCAGCACAGACCTGACCTTGGCGCTTCCCTCCTGCAGCGGGAACAGGGAATACTGAATTCCCAGCTGCCTTTTCCTCCCGGGAAAGCAGATCCCCTCAGATTGCCTGACCTCTAACAAACCCAGCAGCTCTGAGCAAGGGATGAGTCCTCCTAAAGCCACTTCCCATGGGAAGGAGGGAGATCCAGCAGATTTTTCTTCCACTTTCTGATCAGTTCCTCTTGGGGAACGTTTGAGGAAGGGCTTTGCACAAACCCTGCGTGGAGCCTCTCCAGGGTGACGCTGGCTGTGGGATAAGGAGCTGCTGCCTCCTTTTATTGGATCCCAGTGCCTGGAATGGCTCTGATGCCTGTTTCTGTGTGCCTGCAGGCAGTTCCCGGGATGTGGGAACATCGTGACCTTCTCCCAGTTCCTCTTCATCGCCGTGGAAGGTTTCATCTTCGAGGCCGACTTTGGGAGGAAGCGCCCGGCCATCCCCATCAGGTACAGCCCCGGGGTTTTCCCGAGCAGGAATCGCCTGGATCTCCCTTATCCCCAAAAAGCTTTTCCTGAAATGGCTTTTCCCTTTGCCCTGTGTGAATCCCATCCATCCTGCAGCATCTTCAGAGCTTTGGGGAGCTGTCAGGCCGGATAAAACCCGCGCTCATTTATCGGGAATTGTTAATGGGAAATCGCCAGAGTTCAGAAGGATCAGAGGGATCAGATCCCTCCCTGCCACAGGAATTTTGCACAGGGAAGAGTTTGCTGTGCTTAAAGAGCTTTTTATCTCTGGGATTTGGTGTGGTGGGAGAGTTTTCCTGGAAAATCACCTAAATTCAGTTCACCTTTCTCCACTGAGCTCGGTGACAGACCCGGGAGCTCCGCTCCGCTCCAGCCCTCTCTGTCCATCCACCATCGTTCCCGAGGGGTCTCTCAGCATCCCAGGGAGGTTCCTGCACACCTCCCCAGGCGTTTTTCCATGTTCCAGGAACTATTTCATCATGGTGGCCATGTTCTTCACCGTCAGCGTGGTCAATAACTACGCCCTGAACCTGAACATCGCGATGCCGCTGCACATGATCTTCCGCTCGGTGAGCCCCCTCCTCCTCCTCCTCTTGCTCCTCCTCCTGGGATCCCATTCCACCATTTCTGCTGGAATTACCCCTGCCACACCCCTGTGGAAATCCTGAACTGCAGCTGGTGGGGGAGAGCAGCCTCGCTCCAAAGGTTTCACTTTATGGTGTTGATGATTAAATTCTGGTTTAATGGACAGACAGGGAAACAGGCTCAGACTGGCTTTGGAATTCCAGAGGTGAGGGGGAAGTGACAGTGGCAAAACCAATCCCAGACTCTGGTTGGCCAAAAGGATCCAGCTTTCCCTGCCACCAAGTGGTTAATGGCAGCTCAGAGAGGTTGGATTTGGGATTTGGGATTTGGGATTCAGCCTAATTCCGCCTGCACACATCTTTGCTTTGGGAAAAAGCCCATTAAACTGCATCCTCACCTGAGTGTGGATGAAAGATCCATTTTAGCCAGGCTAAAAGATCTTTCAAATCCCAAGGAAATGGAGCCCCAGCTGCAGGGAAGAACAAAATCTCCTGATGGGAGCTGTTTTCCCACAGCACGTCCTGGGGGTGGAATATCTGGAGTCAGGAGAGGTTCAGAAGGACAAAACCAGCCCACGCTGAGGGAGACCTGTCCCACGTGAGCTCTGAGGGGTGGTTCTGGTCCTGCAGTCAGTCCTGGAGCTGGGCTCCTGTTCCCAGTTAAACCAGTGGGGTTTGGCCACGTTCTGGTCACACACACTGGAATAAAAGAAGGAGAGGTTCCCTGGCCAGGGGATCCAACCCAGTATCCCCATTCCGAGCTCACCCTCTCCCCTTTTCCTGGAGGAAGGGACTCATGGGATCACTGAGGCAGGAAAAGAACTTTAAACTCAGAGTCCAACCATTCCCACAGTGCCAAGGCCACCACTGCCCCATTGTCCCCAAGTGCCACCCCCACAGGGCTTGGAAAACCCCTCCAGGGATGGGAGCTCCACCCCTGCCCTGGGCAGCTGTGCCAGGGCTGGAAAACCTTTCAGGGCAGGAATTTTCCCAGTATCCAGCCTTGAGGAAGCCATTCCTTCTCCCTGTCAGTTTTTCCTGCTTCAGACCTGGTGTTCCTCTCGGTGCTTTGGCTTCCAGCACACGGAGTTTGCAGCGTCCCTTTGGGATTTTTTGGGATTTTTGTCATTTTTGGGATGAGCGTCCCAGTCTGGAGAATTCTGGCCTGCTCACCTCCTGTTTGGGTTTTCTTTTCCTGTTTTTTTCCTTCCCCCAGGGTTCTCTCATAGCAAGCATGGCTCTAGGAGTCATCATCCTGAAGAAAAGGTAAATCCCAGACTTCCTGTCTTTAAGGAATGGTTTTAATTCTGGTGGGTGTTTTGTGCCATCCCTTTCCCTGTTAAATATTCTTATTTTAATGATGGGAAACTGGGACAGAGCACGTGGAATAGAGGCTGGGATAGTTCCGGGTGGCATTTCCACCTCTTCCTCATTTCTTGGAGGGAATTATGGGCTGGGAAGAGATTTTACACAGCCTCTGTGTTCACTCCTGGCTCTTCTGGAAGTGCTGGCTCTGGCTGGGATGGAGCTCAGTGCCTCCCTTGTGCTGGGGGCTGTGGCTCCAGCAGTGCTGATAACAGGCTGATAACAGGCTGATAACAGGCTGATAACAGGCTGATAACAGGCTGATAACACGCTGATAACGCTGAGCTGTGCCTGCAGAGTCAAGGCTGGAGCTGTGGGATAAACTGGGATAAACGTTGGGAGAAAACCTCTGGAGGTGCTGAGCTGGAGCCAGCTGTCCCTCCCGGGGTGGGGAGGTGGGAATGTGCCAGGTTTGGAGCAGGAATGCCGAGGAGCAGGGGGTGGGCAGTGCCAGGCGGGGTGGGTGACGTGTCCCTTGTCCCTCTTGTGCAGGTACAGCGTGTCCAAGTACACCTCCATAGCCCTGGTGTCCCTGGGCATCTTCACCTGCACCTTCATGTCTGCAAAGCAAGTGGTAAGGGCTGGGATCCTCGGGAATTCCCTTGGATTATTCACGGAGACACGAGGAGTCTCCTGCCTCTGCTCCCCAGGAGCTTTTCCTCCTGGTTTTATTTTCCTGTGGTTTGGATGCACAGACATGTGGGTTTTATTTCACTACAGGTGTCTCCTCACCTGGGAATAAACCTCTTTTTGCTGGGTATAAACCTCTTTTTGCTGGGAATAAACCTCTTTTTTTTTTGCCTCAGAGGTGACAGAAGGAAGCTGCTTTTTCTTGCCGTGTGTTGCAGGCAGGAGCAGGAGAATCCCAAACAAAGCCCAGCCACCTGAATTTTTCCCTTTTTCCATCCCACGAGGGATTGTTGCCTTTCAGGCTGGGTTTTTCCAGGCCTGTTGTCATCCAGCTGACCCTTAAATAAAGAGCAGGAGGGAGGGAAGCAAATCCATGTGGAGATTTTCCTGGGTCAGCTGGTGACAAAAAAATGGCACAAAGTGGCAGCCAGGGGAAAACTGGCTGCACTTAATCCAGCTGGGAGAGGCTGGAAACGAAGGGGAAATGAAATCAAAGCTCCACATTCCCCATCATTTCCGAGCTCTTTGTCCTCAGAAGAGCTGAGAGAGTGCTGGGCTCTGTGTCAGTCCAGGGATGGAATTTTGGGGTCGAGCTGGCGCTGTGGCAAAGGGAATAATTTGATTTTCCCTGAAGCACAGAGCTGAGGGAGAGCTGGGCTCTGTGTCAGTCCAGGGATGGAATTTTGGCAGCTGTGGCAAAGGGAATAATCTGATTTTTCCTGAACCACAGAGCTGAGGGAGAGCTGGGCTCTGTGTCAGTCCAGGGATGGAATTTTGGCAGCTGTGGCAAAGGGAATAATCTGAATTTCCCTGAACCACGGGCACAGAGCTGTGCCCTCAGCCCTCTGTCCTCGATTCCCTGACCACAGGCCCGGATTTGGGGCTGGTTTAGCTCCTGACTGGGGCTGGGCCAGAGCTGTTATTGCTTCCTACAGCTCTGGGATGGGGACACGGGAATGTGGGAATGGGGACATGGGAACTTGGGAATGGGATGGGGAACAGGGACCTGGGAATGGGCTGGGGACATGGGAACTTGGGAATGGGGGCACAGGAATCTGGGAATGGGGGCACAGGAATCTGGGAATGGGGACACAGGAGTCTGGGAATGGGATAGGGATGCAGGAACCTGGGAATGGAGACACAGGAACCTGGGAAGGGGCTGGCTTTGAGAGCTGGAAAAGCGACAGTGATTATTTTTGTGGTTGAAGGAGTTGAGTTTCATCAAAGGCCGTTCCTTTTTTGCTGGAATCTCTGCATTCCCTGGAGCAGGGTGGGAAGGCTGTGGCAGGAGGGAGGTGTGGGGCAGCCACAGGGACCCGGTGGCTCTTGGTGACTCTCGTGTCTCCCTTCAGGCTTCTGACTCCAGCTTAAATGAAGAGGACGGACCCCAGGCTTTCCTCTGGTGGCTGCTGGGTATGTGGGAGCCATATTTCCGGGATACTGGCAGGACTCTGGGAATTCTCTTGGCAAGAGCAGCCCTGCCTGGAGCAGAGAGGGAGAGGGGCTGGAGCTGTTCCTGTGTTCCTTCAGCACAGGATTTCACCGAGGAGGTTTAGGAGGAGGTTTAAAGTCTGTTTTTTCTACCTCCACCCTGGGCCTGTTGGTGGCTCTTTGGGAAATCTGGGATTGATTGTTGTCGGTGCATCCCTGGTATTTTCTGGACATCTCTGGGATCTCAGCCTGGGATCAAAGCCAAGAATCGTTATCAGTTTTCTTGTCAAGTCTGGGCAGTTTGGGGTTGTTTTTGTTCCCAGGTTTGGTGAGTCGAAGCTGCAGGGCTGCGCTTCCCTTCCAGGTATTGCTGCCCTCACCTTTGCCCTGCTGATGTCTGCCAGGATGGGGATTTTCCAGGAGACTCTGTACCAGAAATTTGGGAAGCACTCCAAGGAGGCTCTGTTCTACAACGTGAGTCCCTGGGGCTTTCCCTGCTCCGAGGCCCTTTCCGCTCCTGGGCTGGCACAAAAAGGATCCCACACTGCCAGGACGGACCAGAGCTCTGATCCAGCCGCCTTCCAGCCGGGAATTGGGGTGGATTCCCATCCCCTGGTCCCACCATGGATCTGTTTCTCCCCCCCAGCACGCCCTGCCTCTCCCTGGATTCCTGCTCCTGGCTCCCAACATTTACCAGCACGCCGTGCTCTTCAACCAGTCTGGTGAGTGCTGTGCCCAGGGATCCTGGGCTCTCCTGTCCTCTGGAAAACCCTCTGGGAAGTTTCCTCCCTGTGTCTTGGGGTGTTCCAAGCCCTTTGAATTTTGAGGGATTTGCAGGAAGGAATTCTTGGCTGGGAGGGTGGGGAGGGGCTGGGCTGGAATTCCCAGAGAAGATGGAATTCCCACATCCAGCTGCCCCTGGATCCCTGGAAGTGTCCAAGGCCAGGCTGGATGGGCTTGGAGCACCCTGGGGTGGTGGCAGGGGGTGGAATTTAAGGAACCATTCCATGATTCCATGATGAAAGCCCAAGTTTCCTACTAATTCCCACACACCAGCCCCATCCAGGAATGATCCCTGGGAAGAGGAAGGGAGTACCAGGAGTACCAGGACCTAATCCTCAATAAGGGATATAAACATGGACCTGCTGGGATTTTTCCTGGAGCTTCCCAGGGTTTGCCATGGGAACAGAGTGGATTCCTCCAGCATGAGAGCTCCAACACAGGACAGCAAGACAGAGCTTTTCTCCCAATATTTTCCCTAATTTTTCCTTTTTTCCTCTCCGGAATTCCAAGCAGAAGGGCTGTGTAAGGCTGCAGGAGTCCTGGATAGTCCTGGGAAGGAGAGAGAGGCTCCTCCAGCCGTGACCTCATCCCCTCATCCCGTCCTTTTTCCCTGCAGAGCCGTTCCAGGTGCCGGTGATCGGCCTCACCCTGCCAATCATGTGGTTCTACCTCCTCATGAACGTCATCACCCAGTATCCTTTATCCTTTATCCTTTATCCTTCATCCCAGTGGGATAAAGCAGGATTGGGGTTGGGTTCCTAAATCCTTGGAGCCTTCCCTGCCCTCGGGAGCTGCTGTTGGTGGAATTCCAAAAATACGGGGAAAGGGAACCGCTGGTTTTGAGGCTGGACTCGATCATCTCAAAGGTCTTTTCCAGCCTGGTTTGTTCTGGGATTCTGGGACTTGTGTCCATGGAAATGGAGGAGTTTGGAGCTTCCCTTGGCTCCGTGGCAGGGATTGTCACCCTTTGCCAACACTGGGGGAACTGGGAGAGTTGGGATGTCCCTGAGTTTGTAGGATCCAGTTCGAACCCAGCTAATCCCAGAAGGGAATTTCCCCCCTGCACACCGGGCTGCCCATCCCCTGCTCTTTGTCATTCCCAGAGGGAATCCCCAGCCTCCATCCCTGCCATCCCTTAACCCCCTGGCTCCCAGGAGGAGGTAAATCCTTGGAGTCCTCCCTGCCCTTGGGAGCTGCTCTTGGTGGAACTCCAAAAATACAGGGAAAGGGAACCGCTGGTTTTTAGGTTGGACTCGATCATCTTAAAGATGTTTTCCAGCCTGGTTTGTTCTGGGATTCTGGGACTTGTGCTCCATGGAAATGGAGGAGTTTCGAGCTTCTGTTGTCAGCCCCAGCTGCTCCAATGGGGGCACCTGAGATTTGGGGTTTCCCTGAGCTCGTAGGGTCCTGTTCCAACCATCCCAGGAGGGAATTTCCCCATCCAAACCAGGCTGCCCATCCCCTGCTCCTCGCCATTCCCAGAGGGAATCCCCAGCCTCCATCCCTTCCATCCCTTAACCCCCGTGGCTCCCAGGAGGAGGTAAATCCTTGGAGCCTTCCCTGCCCTCGGGAGCTGCTGTTGGTGGAACTCCAAAAATACAGGGAAAGGGAACCGCTGGTTTTTGAGGCTGGACTCGATCATCTCAAAGGTCTTTTCCAGCCTGGTTTGTTCTGGGATTCTGGGACTTGTGCTCCATGGAAATGGAGGAGTTTGGAGCTTCTGTTGTCAGCCCCAGCTGCTCCAGTGGGGGCATCTGAGATTTGGGATGTCCCTGAGTTTGTAGGGTCCTGTTCCAACCATCCCAGGAGGGAATTTCCCCACCCGGCTGCCCATCCCCTGCTCTTTGTCATTCCCAGAGGGAACCCCCAGCCTCCATCCCTGCCATCCCTTAACCCCCTGGCTCCCAGGAGGAGGTAAATCCTTGGAGCCTTCCCTGCCCTCGGGAGCTGCTGTTGGTGGAATTCCAAAAATACGGGGAAAGGGAACTGCGGGTTTTTAGGTTGGACTCGATCATCTCAAAGGTCTTTTCCAGCCTGGTTTGTTCTGGGATTCTGGGACTTGTGCTCCTTGGAAATGGAGGAGTTTGGAGCTTCCCTTGGCTCCGTGGCAGGGATTGTCACCCTTTGCCAACACTGGGGGAACTGGGAGAGTTGGGATGTCCCTGAGTTTGTAGGATCCAGTTCGAACCCAGCTCATCAGGAGGGAATTCCCCCTGCACACCTGGCTGCCCATCCCCTGCTCCTCCCCATTCCCAGAGGGAATCCCAGACCTCCATCCCTGCCATCCCTTGACCCCTCCTCCCAGGAGGAGGTAAATCCTTGGAGTCCTCCCTGCCCTCGGGAGGTGCTTTTGATGGAACTCCAAAAATACGGGGAAAGGGAACCGCTGGTTTTGAGGTTGGACTTGATCATCTCAAAGGTCTTTTCCAGCGTGGTTCATTGTGGAATTCTGGGACTTGTGTCCATGGAAATGGAGGAGTTTTGAGCTTCTGTTGTCAGCCCCAGCTGCTCCAGTGGGGGCACCTGAGATTTGGGGTTTCCCTGAGCTCGTAGGGTCCTGTTCCAACCCTGATCCCAGGAGGGAATTTCCCCATCCAAACCAGGCTGCCCATCCCCTGCTCCTCCGCATTCCCAGAGGGAATCCCCAACCTCCCTCCCTGCCATCCCTTAACCCCCGTGGCTCCCAGGAGGAGGTAAATCCTTGGAGTCCTCCCTGCCCTTGGGAGCTGCTCTTGGTGGAACTCCAAAAATACGGGGAAAAGGAACCGCTGTTTTTGAAGCTGGGCTTGATCATCTCAAAGGTCTTTTCCAGCCTGGTTTGTTGTGGGATTCTGGGACTTGTGCTCCATGGAAATGGAGAAGTTTGGAGCTTCTGTTGTCAGCCCCAGCTGCTCCAGTGGGGGCATCTGAGATTTGGGATGTCCCTGAGTTTGTAGGGTCCTGTTCCAACCATCCCAGGAGGGAATTTCCTCAGCCGGCTGCCCATCCCCTGCTCTTTGTCATTCCCAGAGGGAATCCCCAGCCTCCATCCCTGCCATCCCTTAACCCCTGTGGCTCCCAGGAGGAGGTAAATCCTTGGAGCCTTCCCTGCCCTCGGGAGCTGCTGTTGGTGGAATTCCAAAAATACAGGGAAAGGGAACTGCGGGTTTTGAGGCTGGGCTTGATCATCTCAAAGGTCTTTTCCAGCCTGGTTTGTTGTGGGATTCTGGGAGTTATGCTTCATGGAAATGGAGGAGTTTGGAGCTTCCCTTGGCTCCGTGGCAGGGATTGTCACCCTTTGCCAACACTGGGGGAACTGGGAGAGTTGGGATGTCCCTGAGTTTGTAGGATCCAGTTCGAACCCAGCTCATCAGGAGGGAATTCCCCCTGCACACCGGGCTGCCCATCCCCTGCTCATCCCCATTCCCAGAGGGAATCCCAAACCTCCCTCCCTGCCATCCCTTAACCCCCGTGGCTCCCAGGTACGTCTGCATCCGCGGCGTCTTCATCCTGACCACGGAGTGCCCGTCGCTGACGGTGACGCTGGTGGTGACGCTGCGCAAGTTCGTCAGCCTCATCTTCTCCATCCTCTACTTCCGCAACCCCTTCACGGGCTGGCACTGGCTGGGCACCGCCTTCGTCTTCGTGGGCACCCTGATGTACACCGAGGTGTGGAACAGCCTCCGGAGCCGCTGCCGCAGCACCGGGGGACCCAAGCGGGAGTGAATCCCGGGCTGTTCCCGCACGGACCTTTCTGTTGTTTTCCAGAGCAGAGCAGGGAGCCCCCAGCCCCTCCGGGGGTGTTTTTATCACAGGGGAGGTGTTGGCTGTGCCAAGCTCCTGGGAAAACGGGGAACTTTAGGAATGGATCATGGAGAAACAATCTGGTTGTTTTTTTGCCAGTCAGCATTTTTTTTGCTTCCGATTTTTCCTCCTTTTTTGGTTTTTTTTTCCATTGGAATAACCCTTTTTAAGGAAAAGCTGACCCAGAGCTTTGCTGAGCCCAACTTTTATGCTGTTGGCTTGGATCAGCTGGACCCTGAGCCAGGCTGGTGCTGTCCTTTAATTGTCCCAGTGTGTGGAGCTGGTGGTGGCTGAGCCCCATTCCAGTGGGATCCCTGGAATCCCTGGGAGGATGTGGGATACAGCCCCAGCTGGAGCTCCCAGTGGATCCTCAGAGGGCTGGGTTTGCTCTCCCTTTCCCGCTTCTCCTCCCATCCCTTGGGATCAGCTTCCTCATGGCTTTGGTGTCAGCCTGGCACGGGCTGCCTGTCCCTCAGTGTCACCCCTGGGTGGCTTTCCTGGAATTTCCCTGCGGTTTTCCTGGAGCAGCCCCTTGTTCCTGCCTGGTTCATTGGATCCCTGGATCCAGGGATTGGTGGTGCTGCTGTCCCTGCTCAGCTGGGCCAGCTGAGGCATCCAGGAGAGATAAAAGTGGTTTAATAACAAAGGAAAAACGATGGAAAACAAATCCCAAAGGGATGGAAAGGCAGCGCCTCCCTCCCAGGCATTCCCTGAGCCAAGGTCACCTTTCCTAAACTACTTCCTTTTATTTTTATCAGATCTCTGGGATAATCCCCAGCTTTCCATGGCCTCATCCTTGCTGGGAGGCAGAGTGGGAAAAGGGAAAAGATCCTTGCTGTGCTGGGAGCTTTAATCCCAAATCCCAGTGTGGGAACAGGGAACTCCATCCCAGGCAGAGCCAGCCTGGTGCTGCCAGGACCTGCAGCTCCACCCTGGGGTCCTGAAGGATTTTTTTTCCCCCCAGTTTCCATTTTTCCTGAGCCGGAAAAAGCTGCATTTCCAGTGCCATGGGATTTTTCCAGGGATTTTGTGGATGGGGTGACCTGGTGTAGGCCAGGTGTTCCAGCTGCTCGTGGTGGCTCCAGGAGGGACCCAGGGAGAAGCAAAACCTTTTATCCCTGATTTTCATCTCCCAGGATCTTCACACGGAGCTTCAGCTGGGACTGGGGAGGTGGGGGAGCCAACAGAAATTTGGGATGAAGGATTTTAGGAGCAGGGAGTAACTGGTGAGGTTCTTCAGAGACCAAACACGGCGGGGAAACACCGGAGCCACAAATCGAGGTCTGCGCGTGTTTTATCCAGGGATTGGTTGTTTGATCCAGGGATTGTTGGATCCAGGGATTGTAGGATCCAGGGATTGTTGGATCCAGGGATTGTTTGATCCAGGGATTGTTTTCTCCAGGGATTGTTGGATCCAGGGATTGTTTTAGCCAGGGATTGTTTTAGCCAGGGATTGTTTTAGCCAGGGATTGTTGGATCCAGGGATTGTTTTAGCCAGGGATTGTTGGATCCAGGGATTGTTGGATCCAGGGATTGTTGGATCCAGGGACTGTAGGATCCAGAGATTGTAGGATCCAGGGATTGTAGGATCCAGGGACTGTTTTATCCAGGGATTGTTTGATCCAGGGACTGTTGGATCCAGGGATTGTAGGATCCAGGGATTGTAGGATCCAGGCATTGTAGGATCCAGGGATTGTTTGATCCAGGGATTGTTTGATCCAGGGACTGTTGGATCCAGGGATTGTTGGATCCAGGGATTGTAGGATCCAGGGATTGAGCAGAGCTGACACGGAGCTGCTCCCAACATTCTGTGCACACTCCGGGTCCCTACTCCTCTCCAAGCCCTTGCATGTTGTCCCCAGTTCCCGTGGGACACGGGAATATTTTGGGGGATTTGGGCATTCCCCTTTTTTTTAACCATGTGCTTTTCACTCCCAGCACATCAACCGTGCGTTGTTTGCTGCTGTCAGGGGGAATTTTTTTAACTTCCCGGCGTGATCAGTGTGTCTGGAATATTTATGGAGCCGCAGGAGTGGCAGCGATTCCCTTCCTGCTGGAGGACAGAGGAGGAAAGGTCCAGGCAGAAGGGCCTCGTTAGCCAAAATTAATTAAACCCAGGCCTCCCCTCCGCTGATTAGTTCAGGTTTAATGTTTGTGTAGAGATCAGAGCACCTATTTTTTAGCAGAGGCTGGAAAAGGGAAGGAGCCCGACCGCTCTTGGGGTGGCTGGTTGGGTTCAGGGTGGGGTTTGGGTTGGTTTTTTTAAAGTGAAATAAATCTGTATCCTCTTCAAAGGCTGTTGGGTTTGGTTCTCCTTTCGTGCTTTGCTGGTGGCTGGAAAATTTAATGGAATCCTGGAATTGTTTAGGTTGGAAAAGCCCTCTAAGATCATCCAGCCGTTCCCAGCAGTGCCAAGGCCACCACCAGTGAATGTCCCCAAGTGCCACATCCACACTGCTCTGAAATGAATCCCCCTGGGATGGGGACTTCCAGCCCTTTCCATGAAGAAATTTTCCATGAATATCCAATCTAAATGACAACTCACCATTTTTCTTTAATATGAGAGAAAATGGGAAAGACTCAGCCTGGCTGGGTGGGGTTCAGGAGAAGACCCCACCGTCAGATCCAGGTGTCCCCAAATCCAGCACCAGTGGGAAAATGGAGCGGTTGGGGCGGAGGAAATTTGGGATTTGAGGTCCCTAGGCAAGACTCAAATCTTCAGAATCTGAGGTTCTCCAGAAAGACTCAAATTCTCAAATCAGAATTTGAGAATATTCTTCTCCCAAGACTCAAATTTTCAAACCATCAGAATTTGAGGTTTCCAAAAAGATTCAATTCCTTAAACCATCAGAATTTGAGATTCTTCAAAAAGAGTAAAAAAAAAATCTTAAAATGTCAGAATTTCAGGTTCTTCAGAAACTGAAGTCCTTAAAACATTGAAATTTGAGGTTCTCCAAAAAGACTCAAAGCCTCAAATCAGAATTTGAGGTTCTCCAAAAAGACCAAAATCCCTAAATCATCAAAATCTGAGGTTCTCCAAAAAGGCTCGAATCCTCAAACCATCAGAATCTGAGGTTCTCCAAAAAAACTCAAATCCTCAAATCAGAATTTGAGGTTCTCAAAAAAGACTCAAAATTCTCATGGTCTGAGAATTTGAATCTTCCCAGGCAAGACTCAAATCTTCCTCGGAATCTGAGGTTCTCCCAAAAGATTCAAATCAGAATTTGAGGTTCTCCAGAAAGATTCAATTCCTCAAACCATCAGAATTTGAGATTCTTCAAAAATGATCAAAATCTTAAAATGTCAGAATTTGAGGTTCTTCAGAGACTGAAGTCCTTAAAACATTGAAATTCGAGGTTCTCCAAAAAGATCCAAATCCTCAAATCAGGATTTGAGGTTCTCCAAAAAGACTGAAGTCCTTAAATCATCAAAATCTGAGATTTTTCTAAAAATACTCAAATCCTCAAATATCAATTTCAGGTTCTCCCAAAACCTCAAATACTTAAATCAGAATTTCAGGTTCTCCTAAAAGACTCAAATCAGAATTTGAGGTTCTCCAAAAAGATTCAAATGCTCAAAACCATCAGAATTTGAGGTTCCTTGTGTCGCGGTGCCCACTAGAGTCCACCGACTCTGTCCCCGGCAAGCCCAGGCGCGGCGACAGGCGTTCAGTGGGGTCAGCCTGCAAGCAGCGCAGGCAGGGCTGACTCCCTTGGGTTCTTATCCCTGAGAGGCTCTTGTGAGCGGTGTTGAAGCGACAGGCAGTGGAAAGAAAGGAGGAGTCAGTTCTGAGTGCACAGAGGGTTTATTAAAAACACCTCCTCAGCCCAGAACTGGCCGAGGCAGGGAGGGTGCAGTGGGTTTTTGTTAGGGGCTGGCTGGGAGGAGCAAGGGGAGTGGTTGGCTATCACTAGCCAACCGGGAACAGTTGCTGAGGGACCCAGGGGTGGGGATACATAACGTGGACTAATCAGGAGAGGGTAGGAGGGGAGTTACAAAGGCGGGAAGGGTAACAGACACATCTAACAAATGTGGGCTAAAAATAACTCACTGTGAGGGAGAGTGAAGGAACAAAGGAATATTAATGAGGGGGGGGTGAGGGTACAGAGAACCAAACTTTTACAGAGAACATAATTGAATTAAAACACTGCCACATCTCCCCCTTTTCTTTTAATTAAAATGAACGAAACTGAGGGGGGTCCGGCAGGTACTCGGAGTCTGGATAGCATTCGGCGAACCATTCTTGCTGTGTTGGCCACTGATCATGAGGTAGATTTTCGCCGTTGTCCTCCTCATCAAACTCCTCTTCAAACTCCTCCAAGTCTTCATCAGGAGCCGTGGCCATGGTGACCCGAGCAGCAGCCGGAGTGGGGAGAGATGTGGAATTCGAAACTAACTTAAACAACATTCTCCTGATTAGTCCGAACGCAATGCTGATAATTAAAATAATAAATAGGATTAACAAACAAGTTCTTAAAATTGACCCGACCCAACCTGAAAGCCCCCAACCCTTGAAAATATTGCTCATCCAATCATCAGTTTCCTTCTTTATATCACCAATCATGCCTCGCATCTGCTCAATGAGTCTCCGTGTGCTCTCTGCCCGTGTAGATAAATTAAAACAACATAGACCCTCAAACTCCTCACACGAGTGACCGTGGAGGAGTAAGAGGTAATCTATGGCCGCCCGATTTTGGAGGGTGGCTTGTCTCGTTATGTCCTCATCTTGAAGGAGGTTGAATAGGGTACTGGAGGTTAAATTGGCTTGCTTCGCCACCCAACATTCCAAATGTCCCAATTCGCCCATGGCCTTTGCAATCGAGACCCATGGGGCAAAGATTGTGATTGCAACCCCTTTAGCCTTGCTCCAATGAATAATTTCCGAGTTGCAATCAGGATCCAATGTCTTAAGATCTCTTTTAGAAACAGCCAATCCATGTGCACCACTTTGTTTTTGTTGCTTTTCCTTCCATCCCATAATTTGAGTTTTGTTGGGTGTAAACAGCCCTACCTTCCCTAGGGTGCACGGACCTCCGGAAAGATGAGAGGGGATGCCTGCCCAAGCCCGATCACCGCAAATCATGAAAACTCCCTTGGGTAATTTCTTGGGGTGATTATAAATTTGTGGGGGGAGTATTCCCTGGGTAATTCCTCTGCACCATGATCTTGGACGATACAGTGCATTAGATTGCACCACATGCTTCGTTTTGGGGTCCAAAGCGTTCGCCGAATTGCTGAAATAAATACAGTAGGGGGCTTTGGCCGAACCGAGGAGTTCCAGCTCCTGCGGTTCTTCCTTCAAATTTTGTAAATGGAAAAAGAAATTTCTCCAGGTGATAAAAGCATTACCACGGGGGGCTACCTTGCTTATGCGGTGTGCATAGTACAATAATCTCTCGGGCAGCTCGTGTTTCTGGAAAGGGATCCCCACGAGGCACGTGGACATTGGGTCAGAGGCGGAGGCTTCATTGAGGCAGATGTGGTCCTGTCCCAATGACTTAGCTAGCAAAGCCCACACGTTGGTCCGAGGCTGCGGGACAATCCATGCTTGGTTCATCGCTAGCAGATTGGTGAGGAGCAGGATGGTCGGGAGGCTCAGCATTTTGGGTCCGGGCCTGAAAAATAAAACTGGGGGACAAAAGGTTAACTGAAATAAGTGAAGGGCAGGGTGTGGTCCCATTCCCACAAAGTGGGGAGAGGGGGTCGGGAGGAGACTTTCCTTCGGCGGCGGAATGCCGCCGAGGCAACCTGCGGCACACCATCCTCACGCTCCCTCTTCCTTCTGATGTACGGCTTCACCCACTTGGAGGGTACCCATTTGATCCCGGTAGGCGTGAGGACGCAGGCGTACCCACGCCCCCACGTCACCAGGTCAAATGGGCCCTCCACTTTCCCTGACTCAGGCGATCTCACCAGCACAGGAGGTTTAGGGTCGTATTGCCACTCTTTGTTGCACCCAAAGTGTGTAGTTATTGGTGGGTTGGGACTTTCAAAAGAACAGTTCAGGAAGTTGATGACGTAAAGGGCTCTGGCCAATCTTATCGCCGGCGGCTCCACCTTTAATACCCTCTGTTGTTGTTTAAGGACCCTTTTGATCTCCTGGTGGGTCCGTTCCACGATTGCTTGGCCTGTGGGGGAGTGGGGGATGCCTGTCTTGTGCTCCACTCCCCATTGCTGCAGGAAGCTGGCAAATTCCCTGGATGTGTACGCAGGGCCGTTGTCTGTTTTGATCCCCTTGGGGATGCCCATGAATGAGAAGGCCTGAACAAGGTGTTGGATGGCATGTTGGGCCCTCTCGCCTGCGTGCGCAGAGGCATAGACAGCGCCAGAGAAGGTATCGACGGATACATGTACGTATTTCAGTCTCCCAAAAGATGTAATATGGGTGACATCCGTCTGCCAGAGTTCGCAGCTCTCCAACCCGCGGGGGTTGACTCCGGCATGCAGGGTAGGCACGGCATGGGACTGGCATGAAGGACACGAGCCGACGATCGCCTTAGCCTGCTGACGCGTGAGGTGAAAGCGTCGAGCAAGACTAGGCGCGTTCTGGTGGAATAACTGATGGCTGAGCTTGGCCTGCTCGAAGACGTCAGGCAATGGGGCTATCGCTACAGGGGCAGCAAGAGCATCAGCTCTCCTGTTACCCTCAGCAATAAACCCTGGCAAATCAGTATGTGACCTAGTATGCATCACATAGAATGGCTGCTCTCGGTGGGAGACAAGCTTGACTAATTTCGAGAGCTGCTCATATAGAGCTGTGTTGGACACCTCCTGTAAAATGGCCTGATCTGCTCTAGATACCACCCCCGCCACGTACGCGGAGTCGGTTACAATGTTGAGAGGTCCAGGGAATCTCTCAAGTGCCCTGACGACAGCGGCCAACTCGGCTATTTGAGGTGAACCCTCAACAACTTCAATATCTGCCTCCCACTGCCGAGTTTTGGGGTCCTCCCAAGTCATCACTGACTTGTGAGAACTCCCGGACGCGTCTGTAAAAACTGTCAGAGCATCAAGAGGTCTCCTGCTCTGGACACTCCTTAGAGCCAATTTGAATGCTACCTCTGAATTAAATAATTTGTGGGCCGGCCGATGAATTGAAATTTGCCCCGTAAAGGAATCTAGAGCGAATTGGAGTGCTTCGTTCTCTTGAAGCAGGTGTTCCAACATAGGTTTTGTCATTTGGCCCGTTGAAAGCCCAATTGGCATGTGAATACATTCAAAGTCACATCCGGCCAAATCCTTCATCCGCGTTCTTGCTTTGCGGATTAGCTCAGCCATGAGTTCTTGCGGCTGTGTCATTCTCTTGGGCCGGTGATGGCTGAGAAAGACCCACTCTATGATAAGAAGAGGGTCCTTTCTGCCTTGGCCCTTGGTGTTGTGCACTGGTGTTTTTGCGCGTGTGTCCCATTGAAAAATGATCCCGTGTAGATGTGGCAGCTTACCCATGATGATAAAGTGGAAGGGAAGCTCGGGATCACACCTGTGTGCCTGTCTCGATGACATCGCCTGCTGTACCTTCTCCAACGTTGCTTTTGCCTCTGCGGTAAGCACCCTAGGAGAACTGAGCTCCTCTCCCCCTTTCAATAAATTGAAAAGAGGGGCTAGATCCTCAGTGGTCAGACCTAGCCAGGGCCTTACCCAGTTCAAAGCACCGCAGAGCTGATGGACATCTGCAAGGGTACGGACATCTGTCCGAATCTCCAATTTTTGAGGAACAATGGTCCTCTTACCGATTTCCAGACCCAGGTACTTCCAGGGTGGCATCCTTTGAATCTTGTCCTGTTGCAGCTCGAACCCTGCAGCAACTAACGAATCCGTTACTAGGTCAAGCGCACGTGTAAGTTCATCCTCCGTCGGCGCGCAAACGAGGATGTCATCCATGTAGTGATGGATGACAACCCCCTCCGCGGCTGCGCGCACGGGGTGCAGCAAGGAAGAGACGTATTGCTGGCACATCACTGGAGAGTTCTTCATCCCTTGGGGGAGCACTCTCCAGTGGTATCTCTTCCTTGGGGCCGCTCGGTTGATAGAAGGAACCGAGAAGGCGAAACGTGGGGCATCATCCGGGTGAAGAGGAATTTGGAAGAAACAGTCTTTTATATCTATTACGGCCAGATTCCAATTTCGGGGCAGCATGGTTGGGGAAGGCATTCCTGGTTGGAGAGACCCCATATCCTCAATGACATCGTTAATTTGTCTGAGGTCGTGGAGGAGGCGCCATCGTTTTTTGTCACTCTTACGAATGACAAAAACGGGCGAATTCCATGGAGAGTTAGTTTCCACGATATGGCCTTTAGCCAACTGCTCCTCCACGAGCTCTTCAAGCGCCTTTAATTTTTCTTTTGTTAGCGGCCACTGCTCGACCCAAACTGGTTTATCTGTTTTCCAATTCAGTTTTAGGGTCGGGCGCTTCTCAGCAGCCGCTGCCCGAAAATTTTGTGAGGGGTCGGGAATGTCAATTGTGACCCCCCACTGGGCCATGAGGTCTCTTCCAAGCAGGGGCTCCTTGTAGTCTAAAACAAAAGGACGAACAGCAGCCAATTGTCCTTTTGGCCCCTTAATTTGTACCACGCTTTTTGATTGTTTCGCTGATTGGAACCCTCCTACACCCTGGATTTGTCCATCCACGTCTTCCAAGGCCCAATGCGACGGCCATTCCGCGGTGGGGATGATCGTCACATCCGCCCCCGTGTCGAAGACCAGGTCTTTGTCAACGGACTCATCCCCCACAGTGAGTGTGCATCGCACCAAGGGCTTTCGTGTGGAAATGTAATGCACTGTGTTGACTGTGAATGTGAGGTGTTCAGGGTCACCGCATGGGATGGCCTGAGCGATGACCTGGCCCTTGGGCAAAAATGTGGGCGGATGAGTACAGCGCAGCCAGAGAATGAGGGCCCTGGGGTTGTTGTGAAGTGTCCCCGGGACTATCTCAATCTCCTGCGGAGTGTATTTGCAATCACCGACGACGATGAACTTACCTTCGCCGGTCATTGGCCAGTGGCGCAACTTCCTGGGGTTGATGGTCACGAAGTGAAAGTCCCTGTCCTTCAGGTGCAACGGGCTGGTGAGATGCAACCTGTAGGGTTCGTAAAAGGAAGAGGTGGTGAGTATTGGTTTGGCAATGTCCTTTTGAAGAGTTGTCCAGTCCGGTGAAAAGTCTCCTTGTGATTGACCCCCTTTTGAATTCCCTGCCCGGTCCACCCGATTGGGGTCTTCACGCTGGGTGGACCCGCGCTCCCCCTTTAGTTTTTTTGGTGTCCATGGGAAGGCACAGGCGTTCCCGGAGGTGTAGTCGGAGTCCTTTGCTGAGATGGTCGCTTGGGGCAGTCCGCAGTCCAGTGACCTTCCTCCTTACAGAAAAAGCAGCGACCGGGGCGGTTGCCGGAGGAAGGGCGTCGTGGAGGTGGACGACGACGATTGCGTTGGTCGGCGTCTGCAGCACGCACAGTCTTTTGTGAAAAAGGCGGATGAGAAGGAGGTTGTGGGTTCCGCCGTGTGAGGAAAGGCACCTTCAGTTGGCACACCTGCAGCATCGACTGGAGAGTGCGGGGCGGATCTAAAGGAAGACTTAGAATAGCCTGCCTACACAGGTCATTGGAGTTAACGAAAGCGAGTTCCTCTAAAATGCCTTCCCGCGCACTCTCTGTTTTCACCTGAATTTCGACTGCTCTGGTGAGCCTTTCAACAAAGTCAACAAAGGATTCTGAAGGGCCTTGCCTAATACTTGTGTATGGTGGCATAGGAGCATGGGGCTGCAGACAGAAAAAGGATTTGCAAGCAATATCCCTAATAATGGAAAGGACTGGTGTGGGTATCAGGACTGCCTGGGACTCCGGGGAAACGTAGGTGCCCTCACCAGAAAGTAATTCCAGGGAAAGCGGGTTGCCTTGCTCATCCAGAGCAGGGAAAGGCAGCTGAGGCATGGCCTCTCGCAGTGCCTGCTTGAATGCTGCTTCCCACAGCTTAAACTCCGTGCCACTCATGAGGCAGGAGAAGAGCTGTCGGAGGTCAGCTGGTGTTACGTGGACACCTGCGAGATCCGCCGTGAGGAGGCCCCGGAAGTATGGGCTCTCCCTGCCATAGTCCTTGTGCGCCTTGCAAAGATCTCTAATTATATTTTGGGAAAATGGATGCCATTTAGGTTTTGTGTTGTCACCCCCGCGAGTTCTGCGGTAGGTGACCGGCGCGGCAGAGAGAGCAACTTCCGGTTCCCCATCACTCCTGTCTTCAGATTCCCACCCGTGGGAACCGGAAGAGGGGGCGTGGGAATTTTGGTGGCAAGATGGCCTCCTTCCGGGGCGGGGAGATGGACTTGGCTCCGCCTCAGAGGCGTGTCGGGGGGCAGGGTGTGTGGGCGGGACCTTTGGGGGGGAGGGAGGGGTCCTGGGAGGGGGAGGGGTCCTGGAGGTGGGAGGGGTCCTGGGAGGGGTTGAGGGAGGGGCTATAGGAAGGAAGGGGTTGGATGAGTGGGAGGGGGTAGGGAAAAGGAAAGGATTTTGGGGAGGAGGGGAGGGTGACGACCACGAGGTAGGGTGGACGCCATTTTGTGCATCACAGCCGCCATTTTGTGGTCGGTGTGACGCACTTAAATTAAATTTAACTTTGGGTCTACAACTTGGGGAAGCATGGGGAAGGTAAGGTCCTCGGTCAGCCTGGCCAGGGCATCTCGAGGAGTCCCCAGCAGTCCGGCCAAGACTGCTGAGGCTGGGGGATCGGGAATTTTGCAGAGAGCCTGGGCTGGCAGCCCTCGGGGTTGCCGCTCTCTTTAAAATTCCCCTTCTAGGGGCAGAGGGGCTGGGACTGGGGTGAGGGTAAACTGGGGCAGGCTGATTTTTCCGGGGATCTTTCTGCACTCCCTTGTTTGCTGTGGATGATTTTAACTGTAAGATCAAAAAGGAGAATTTAGGTGTATCCTTGTCCCTGACGTCTCCCAATTGTAGTAATTTCTTTTCTGCCGACTCCCAAAATCGGGAGTTGCGGACCATCGTCTGGGACACATTGGGGTAGTGCAGGAAAATCCATTGAATCAGCCTTTTTAAACAACTTTTCGAAAACTGAACCTTATTAACTTCTAGCAACTCAACACAAACATAAAAAACCCCTTTCTGGGATGCAGACAGGGAAGCACCCATCCTGTCTGTGTCTTTCCTGGAGCCGGAAAACTAAAAATCTCAACAAAAGCAGAAACCGCCGCGCGCTTTAAAATCCGGTGACCACACACTCCCGACCGCAACCGCAAACAGCCGGGGCGCGACGTTTAACAAAGAGGACTGCCCAGCAAAAACCTAAACCCACAACTGGCAGCCTCACTCTCACAAACAAAAATCCTAAAGTAACTGAAGGAACACAAAACACCAGGGGGTTACCAAACCGGGGCAGGGGGCCAAAAAACCCGCTCCCCGGGGCCGCGCGACCACAGCCTAGGGGGCTTTCCCTCACAGGCTGCTACCGGGGGAACCTGATCCCCACCAACCCACCCTGCGGTCAAGGGGGGTTATACTTACCTCAAAAAATCCCTGGTGCGGGCGCTGGAACGCGACTCCAGGAAATCCACTGCCGTGAGGAGGACCTTCTGTGGAGTGTGGCAGAGCCGGCTACCCTCCTCTCCCCGGGGAGCGCTCCTCCGAAGAGGCTGCTCGGACCCGGGGCGGCGCGACGTCCAAGGATTTTCCGGGTGGGCTCAGCGCCTCGCTGAGACCCACCAATCCTGTCCGTGAGGTCCTTGGCGGCACAGAAAGCGCCTTTTCAGGGCCCCACGTTGGGCGCCAGAAACGCTGTCGCGGTGCCCACTAGAGTCCACCGACTCTGTCCCCGGCAAGCCCAGGCGCGGCGACAGGCGTTCAGTGGGGTCAGCCTGCAAGCAGCGCAGGCAGGGCTGACTCCCTTGGGTTCTTATCCCTGAGAGGCTCTTGTGAGCGGTGTTGAAGCGACAGGCAGTGGAAAGAAAGGAGGAGTCAGTTCTGAGTGCACAGAGGGTTTATTAAAAACACCTCCTCAGCCCAGAACTGGCCGAGGCAGGGAGGGTGCAGTGGGTTTTTGTTAGGGGCTGGCTGGGAGGAGCAAGGGGAGTGGTTGGCTATCACTAGCCAACCGGGAACAGTTGCTGAGGGACCCAGGGGTGGGGATACATAACGTGGACTAATCAGGAGAGGGTAGGAGGGGAGTTACAAAGGCGGGAAGGGTAACAGACACATCTAACAAATGTGGGCTAAAAATAACTCACTGTGAGGGAGAGTGAAGGAACAAAGGAATATTAATGAGGGGGGGGTGAGGGTACAGAGAACCAAACTTTTACAGAGAACATAATTGAATTAAAACACTGCCACATCCTTGAAAAGATTCAAATCCTCAAATCAGAATCTGAGGCTCCTCACAAAGACTCAAAATCTCAAATCAGGATTTGAGGTTCTCCAGAGACTCAGATCCTCAAACCATTGGAATTTCAGGTTCTCCAAAAAGCCTCAGGTCTCCATCAGAATCTGAGCTTCTCCAAAGGGATTCAAATCCTCAAAACATCGGAGTCTGAGGTTCTTCAAAAAGTTTTAAATCGTTAAAACTCCAGGCTCAGTTTGACCTTGACCAGTTCAAGCTGGGACTCTGCTGGGATCCAAACACTTTTCCCTGCCGGTAAAACCAGAATTCCCTGGAAAGATCTGGGAAATGGAATGTAAATATTGGAATATCAGAAATCCAATCCAACTGTGGTTCTGCTTTCAGCCTCAGCCAGATGCTCCACACTTGAGGATGCAGGAAAGGGCAGCACAATCCAGATGTTTGGGGAAGGAATTTTTGGGTCAGGAATTTGATCCGTAGTCTGGGAAGGCAGCACGAGAGAGGGAATGGCAGAAAAGCTGAGGGAGGAAAGGCAAGAAATTGATAATTTGTCAAGTCCAGGAAATTCAGCTTCTCCCTGGTGCTTTTAAAATCCCTTTTCCTGTTTCCATGCAAGCTCTGGCCCACGTGTGGGATCCCACGTGTGGAAGTTTTGGGAGCTCAGGGCTCAAGAAGTGACTGCAAAATTGGAGATGATTTTCCAACGTTATTCTCCGAAACAAATACAAGCGAGCCCCTGCCCAGGGAAAACAAATCATTTCTTTGTCCAGCTGGGAAATAAGAGGAATATTTATCCTCCACCTGTGTCCTCCGTAGAATCCAAATAAAGATAAAATTCCTGCACTGGGAAGTTTAAAATTTCCTTTGAACAGGAGGGGATTGAATCGCTGAGGTCACTCAAGAGGCACAAGGACTTTGCAGGATTCTGTACCCCAAGGTGAGGAAATCCTGGGAAAACTTGGTTTGTTTTATGCAGGAGGGAGCAACTGCTCCAAGAGTGGGGAGCTGGGGGTGAGTGTGGAACTGGTGGTGGCTGGGAGAACTGGGCAGGGATGGGAGTGAAAGGAAGGAGAGACTGACATGGCTGGAATGCTGCATCCAGCCCTGGAGACAGCAGCAGCAGAGCCTGGAGCTGCTGGAGCAAATCCAGAGGAATCCATGGAGCTGCTCCAGGGCTGGAGCCCCTCAGCTCCCAGGGATCCAGGCTGGGAGAGCTGGGGGGGCTCACCTGGAGAGGGGAAGGCTCCAGGGAGAGCTTCCAGCACATTCCAGGGCCTGGAGGGGCTCCAGGAGAGCTGCAGAGGGACTGGGGACAAGGGACAGAGGGACAGGACACAGGGAATGGCTCCCACTGCCAGAGGGCAGGGCTGGATGGGATCTTGGGCAGGAATTCCTGCCTGGAATGGAATTGCCAGAGAATCCCTGGAGCCCTGGAATGTCCAAGGAAGGACTGGAGCAGCCTGGGATGGTGGGAGGTGTCCCTGGAATGAGCTCTGAGGTCCCTTCCCACCCAGACCATTCCGGCATTCTGGGATTTGGGACACTCAGAATCCATTCAGAGGGATTTTTGTGGAAAATGGGGATAGAAAAGAGAGGGAAAGGGAAGGGAGACCCTTCATGGTTTCCTGAGATTCCAAGAGAGGCCCCTCAGTCCATGAATTTCTTGGAGAGGAGCTGGATCCAATCTCAGGCTCTGGAGCCAGGCTGGGAGAGCTGGGAATGTTCCCCTGGAGAAGGGAAGGATCCAGGGAGAGCTTCCAGCACATTCCAGGGCCTGGAGGGGCTCCAGGAGAGCTGCAGAGGGACTGGGGACAAGGGACAGAGGGACAGGACACAGGGAATGGCTCCCACTGCCAGAGGGCAGGGCTGGATGGGAACTTGGGCAGGAATTCCTGCCTGGAATGGAATTGCCAGAGAATCCCTGGAGCCCTGCAATGTCCAAGGCCAGGCTGGAGCACCCTGGGACAGTGGGAGGTGTCCCTGGACACTGGGTGGGATTTAAGGTCCCTTCCCACCCAACTATTCCATAATTCCATGATTCCCTGCAGGATTTTTGGGTGGATTTCCAGTCCAGCCCAGCACTCACCTCACTGAATTGTCTTGGCCAAAAAAAAACAACCACTCCCAAATTTTGCGGTTTTGGCTCTGAGCTCCCTCTGCCCCAGGGCTACGGAATCGCTTCTTGTTCTGCCAAAATCCACCAAAATCCAAAATCCACCAAAATCCAAAATCCTCCAGAAGCTGGAACCTTGGAGGAGCTGCTGATCTTCAGCTTGAGCATCCAGCCAGCTGCTCCACGGAAAGGGCTTCCTGAAAACCTTTGGAATTTGAGGCTCCCTGAATCTGAACGACCCACCCGGAGCTGCTTGGTGCAATTAATCCAATTTAATCAACAAAACCCTTGGCCACAAGGGACACTTTGGGCTCTTCCATGGCTCCAAACTGGGACAAAAATCCCACAAAATCCCATTTTCTGTGCAGGGAAAGGGCTCTGAGGAGGAACCTGCTGAGGTAAAAGGGCTCTGGAAGTAGAAGGCAACAAAAATTAATCAGGACAAACGTTAATTCAGGGGTTTTATTGTCTTGTGAAAACCCAAATTTTCACTCATTTCTTACCCCTTCAGCTGGCTCTCAATAATTCTTCTCATTTTTGCTCATGAATCCTCGCTAGGTTGTTTAAATCCACTTGCAAATCAAATAATTGTCACTCCAACCACATTTTATATAAAAAACCCCAACTCTGAACTGGTTTTCACTCCCAATTTCCCTCTGAACATTTCTTGAAATCCCTCCTCTAAATAATTCACCAGTCCTATGATACAGACAATATTTTCAGAAGCCCTGGCGCTTCCACACCTCAATTAAATCTATAATATAGGAAGAGGAAGGAAGAGAGAAATTAATGGAAGATACAACCCTGTGGTTGTTAGGAAAATAAAATCTCCACCATTTCCCAGCTGGGAGAGCCCAGGGAAATAATTTGTGGCTTTGGGAAACACAGAAATTACTTTTTAATAAAGTTATAAATAAATAACTTTTTTTTTTTGAGAGAGAGGTAATCAGAAATGGATTCAGCAATAATATCTGATAGATTTTTGAAGAGAAAGAGATGAAAAGCAGGGTGAGGAGGAGTCAGAGTGACAGAATTTGGGATGGAGGGGCCCGTCAGGGGTTGGAGCTTTTCCGTCCAGGCGGGATTGGAGGCAGGACGGGTTTGGAGTGGGAGCCAGGCTGGGGCTGGAGCTGAGGCACAGGAGAAGAGCCCAACTTGGCCTTGCTGGATTTCCTCTGGAGGTTCTCACCAGGCTCTGCAGACTCTGCAGGAATTAGGGAAGGGGAGAGGCTTTATTCCAATGAAAAGTGACAATTTACCACAGATTTCCAGTGGTTTTGGGGGAATATCTCGACCTCATCCGTTTATGCCCAAGCATAATTTAATATTTAATTAAATTATAATATTATTTTGGAATTTAATTTAATTTAACATTATTTTGGAATTCTGGAAGTGTCCAGGATTTCTCAACCTGGGAGGAAACTCAAAGGTTTTCCACCCTGATCCCATCCACGGTGCAGAAATCCCAAACAATTCCATCCTGGCCTCCTTGCAAGGAGCATTTTAGCTTTTTAGGGAGATGCTAAAGGAGGAAAAAATATTTCAGTGGCGGCTTAATAAATTCACACACCAGGAAGAAGGGATGGGGAACAGTGAGATAAAAATGTGGAGCCATTGAATCAACAAACCCCTTGGCCACAGGGGACACTTTGGGCTCCAAAGTGGGACAAAATCCAATTTTCTGTGCAGGGAAAGGGCTCTGAGGAGGAACCTGCTGAGGCAAAAGGGCTTTGGAAGTTGAAGGTGACAAAAATTAATCAGGAGTGCCCCGGGATAGTGAAAATTGGCAGGGGGTGGCACTGGATGATTTTTAAGATCCCTCCCAACCCCAAACCATCCTGAATTCCATGGATATCACTCCGACCTTTCGATTCCAGTCCTTTCCCAGCTCCTCCTGGCTCCTGGTGCTCAGCTTTGGCCTCTCCAGCCTCTCTCCCCACCCTCTGAGGAATGAGAACCTCGGTGCGCGGATCTCGGGCCGGAGCTGCGTCGGGCGGGACAAGGAAGGGTCCCCTGACAGGCCCAAATTCCCTAAAGCTGAGAGGGAAAAGTGAAATAAAAGTTACATTTCGTGTCAGGGAAATGAAGAAAATCTGTGTAATTGTAATTGTAGAACACATGACACAGTTATAAAGATGAGTTCTAATAAACAACTGAGGAACGCATGGAAAGAAGTTTTTGAATAAATCTTTTGCTTGCAATTACCTATTATAAATCTCAAGCTATTCTGTAGTAAGTGTCTGTTAATTATAACTTTAGAAGCTTAGTTTGTATTAAAGAATTTTTAACTGCAGATTGAGAATGTAAAAAGGTTTTTAGACAAAAGAAGGAAATAAGAAGGGGCCCAGGCCTTGCACAGAAGGTGGGAAAACATCCTGGACCAAAAGAAAGATTTCAGCTCTCTGATTGATGGCTCCTGAAGAGGGAAACTGAAAAATCACTATCGGAGATTGATGGACCTGGAAAACAGAAACTGGACCCCACATCTGGAATACAAATCCTGGATGTACATCCTGAAATATTGAAATCTAAAATGGACTGCAACAGGTATTGAATAATGGAAATTACATATATATATCCTGAAATATTGAAATCTAAAATGGACTACAACAGGTATTGAATAATGGAAATTACATATAGATATCCTGGATGTACATCCTGAAATATTGAAATCTAAAATGGACCGCAATAGGTATTGAATAATGGAAATTACATATAGATATCCTGAGTGTATATCCTGGAATATTGAAATATCGAAATAGATCACAATAGCCTATAGAATTGTACAGGACAAAATATGAATTTATGACTGTTAAGTGTTGAATTGTGACGTTAAAAACTAGAAATGGAAACTGCTGAAAAAGCTTATGAATATGTATGAATATAGCAAATAAAATATCAGTAAGTCCAGCAATGGGGGTGCAGTTGGAAGGGAAAATCCTTCCACTGTACCCAGTGCTGTCTTTGCTAATTAGCACTTTACCATGTTAATTAATCAATTATTAAATTGAATTGCTCCTTGATACATTGGCCATGTCAAGCATCTCATTTCTAACTGAAAGAGTCCTGGTTTAAAAACAGGAGTGAAAAAAGGGAAATTCATCGTGTCTGACAGAGTTACTGAGGTTGCAGTTATGTAAGTTTTTAATATATTTATATAAATTATATATATATTTATACAGTTATATAAAAATTTATATAAATGATATATATTATATATATAAATTTTTATATATAAATTTATATAAATTTATACAATTATATATAAAGTTATATAAAATTTATATATTATATAAACATATATATTTTATATAAATAATATATAAGATATATATTATTATATATAGAATATAATTATATCTATAATATATATAATTATATAAAATTATATATAATTATATATATAATATATATTATAATAATATATATATAATATATAATTTTTATATAAATTTATGGATTTCTGGACTTATCAGCCTGGGAAGGAGTTCAAAGGTTGTCCACCCTGATCCCATCCATGGTGCAGAAATCCCAAGGAATTCCATCCTGTCCTCCTTGCAAGGAGCATTTTACCTTTTTAGGGGGAATAAAATATTTCAGTGGTGGCTTAATAAATCCACACACCAGGAAGAAGGGATGGGGAATAGCAGGATAAAAATGTGGGAATTCCATGAGAAATGGGGAATTTTTTGCTACCAGAGGTACTGGGGAAGTCATAGGGAATTTTGTCGCTGCCTTCAAGGGGAAGGAATATTTTATCCCGGAAAAAGAAAATATTGTATGCCCGGAAAAGGAGTATTTTATGCCGTGAAAGGAATATTTTATCCTGGAAAAGGAACATTTTATCCTCCAGGATTTCCCTGTGTCAAAATCCAGCATGGAGGTTTTTTAATATTTTAAAATAAAAATTGTCGGATTGGACAAATAATGAAAAAAAAAAAATTGGGGTTGGATTTGGTAAACTCTGAGGTCTTTTCCAGCCTTAATGATTCCATGATTGGATCAATCCCAGATGTTGGAAAATGTCATTTCCTTCCCTGGATTTATCTGGAACTCAACACATTCATGTTCTTACCCCTTGGTGGCTTCTTTAACTTTACTCTTTCTTCCATCCCAAGAGTCAGAAGCATAAAATTGGAGAGAAAGAAGAAGAAGAAAAAAACCATCAAATCACTTCAATATTTTTTTTTAAAAGCACTACAGGCTGGACCAGAATATTTCAGAAACGGGAGATTTTTCTTGCCAACATCCCAGCTGCTTCTACACAAGAGGATTTTAACCAATCACCCCTTAAAAATCCAAATTTTTTCCTGAATTTTCCACATTTCCATGACAATTTTGCTGCACCAGAGGAAGCCACAGACTCCACGTGAGGGGCAGCGCCAAGGAAACGTGGGGAGCTGAAGGGCTGAAAATGGTGGAGATGTTTCCTCTTCAGAGCTTCTCCTCTCTACAAGCTCCAAATGGCACAGGAGGTGTCACCTCCCTTCAAGTGACACAGGAGGTGTCACCTCCCTTCAAGTGACACAGGAAGTGTCACCTCCCTCAAATGGCACAGGAGGTGTCACCCTCCTTCTAATGGCACAGGAGGTGTCACCTCCCTTCAAGTGACACAGGAGATGTCACCTCCCTTCAAGTGACACAGGAGATGTCACCTCCCTTCAAGCGGCACAGGAGGTGTCACTCCTCACTCCTCTTCAAATGGCACAGGAAGTGTCCTTCTCCTTCAAGTGGCACAGGAAGTGTCACCTCCCTTCAAGTGACACAGGAGGTGTCCCTCTCCTTCAAATGGCACAGGAAGTGTCACCTCCCATCAAGTGACACAGGAAGTGTCTGTCTCCTTCAAGTGACACAGGAGGTGTCACCTCCCTTTAAATTACACAGGAGGTGTCACCCTCCTTCTAATGGCACAGGAAGTGCCACCTCCCTTCTACTGGCACGGGAGGTGTCATCCCCCATCAAATGGCACAGGAAGTGTCACCCTCCTTCTAATGACACAGGAAGTGTCACCCCCCTTCAAGTGACACAGGAAGTGTCAGCCCCCTTCTAATGACACAGGAAGTGTCACCCTCCTTCAAGCGGCACAGGAGGTGGCACCCCCTTTCAAATGACACAGGAGGTGTCACCTCCCTTTAAGTGACACAGGAGCTGTCACCCTCCTTCTAATGGCACAGGAATTGTCACCTCCCTTCTACTGGCACGGGAGGTGTCACCTCCCATCAAATGGCACAGGAAGTGTCACCCTCCTTCTAATGACACAGGAAGTGTCACTCCCCTTCAAGTGACACAGGAAGTGTCACCTCCCTTTAAGTGACACAGGAGCTGTCACCTCCCTTCAGCTGGCACAGGAAGTGTCACCCTCCTTCTAATGACACAGGAAGTGTCACTCCCTTCAAGTGACACAGGAAGTGTCACCCCCCTCCAAGTGACACAGGAGGTGACGCCTGATTGGCTGCAGAACAAATAAATAAATAAATGAGGGTGTTCCTCACGCAGGGGCAGAGAGGACTCTCAGGACACTCGGCTGAGGGAGTTTTTAAAGATGGAATTTTTAAAATCACCAATTTCAGCATTCCTGGCTCAATTCTTGAGGAGTTTCAATTTTGGTACCTCCCAAATGCCGCTCAGCAGGAACTGTGCTGACCACGTAAAGACAGAATAACTCTGAGAGCAACATCTGAATAAATCAATTTTAAAATCCTATTTCTTCACACAGATTTTGGTTTTCCACACCTGGACCGGAATTTCTTTCAGCATCTTTTTTTCTTTCAAACATCCCCTGCAAAGAAAGCTCTAGAAAATCCCTTCCTGCGGGTGTGAAGGGTGGAAAAATGAAACCATTCCTGCCCAGGCCGGGTTTGTTGGATGCTGCAGCACCATAAATTCCATCGGGATGATGATGGTTTGGAATTGACCTTCATCCCACCCCACTGAGCTCACCTGCTCCCTGGGCCAGCCACGTTCTGCTCCTGGAGGACACTCCTGGCATCCGAGGGCAGAGGTGGAGTTGTTTTTTTCGGGAGCTGCTGATGGGAGCCCTTGGATTCAGGATCTGAGTCCCTGAAATTATCCAGAAATTAAGATCTTGTCACACGCAGGACACAAAGCAGGAGAGGGCAACTTGCTCAGAGGAGAAATTAAGATTTTTTTTTGTTTTGTTTTATTTAGCATGCCCCAAATGGGGTGAGATTAATGCCACCCCTTGTGGGATAGCTCCCAAAGTGAGGAATTTGTTTTAAAAGAACTAAAAATCAGCATTCGTGGCAAATTTGTGTGGACACCGCTTAATTTCCAGGCTTAAACCAGAGTTAAACCCAAGAGAAGCAGCAAAATGAGAGAAGCCCTTAACGAAATGCTGAGCTAAGAGGTTTTAGAGGTCCTTCCTCACCTTAATGATGCTCTAAATCTGTGGTTCTGAAAAATTAAATTAATTAAAAACACACAAAACAACCGCTGAAATCAGTCAGAGCAAAGCACCGAACGTGGCTTGGCAGTGAGACTTTAATTACACCTGCACACAGCCAGAGGCAAAGAATAATTTGGATTTAAGGATCCAAATTTATGCAGATAAGCCTGCAGGGTTGCCATAAATAAAATAAGTCGGATTCCTGTGTGACACCGCCTCAAATTTTCTGCCAGACTCAGGAAAACTGAGCAATATATTTCTGTTTAAATTAAAATGTGCAATGAGGAGATTCATCTTTTAATATTTTCTGATGCACCAGAAAGTCAAAGTTTTAACTGCTTGAGGAACTTTCTTGCTAATTTTGGCGGCAGTTTTAGATATTTTATTAGGATTTTGATTTATTTTTAATTGGAATAGGGAATCTCTGGTCACAGCCAGGTATTTTCTGCTCCCAGTGCTCTCCCAGCAGGATTCCAGCACAAATGGATTTTCAGAGAGGGAGGAAAGTTGATTTGGCTGAAAAAAAACCCCAAAATCTTCTTTTTCTTTGACCTGCAGCTCTGTCCATTCATCCCAAGGCTGGAGCCAGTGGGAGGAAAGGAAGGGCAGGGGTGGGTGAGCCAGCACTAAGTATAAATAAAATATAAAATAAATATAAAATATAAAATAAATATAAAATAAAAATAAATATAAATAAAATAGATCAAATATAAAATAAATATAAATAAAATATATCAAATACTAAAAATAAATATAAATAAAATATATCAAATATTAAAAATCCTGGATTCTTCCTCAGCTCATGACAGGAAAAATGCCTGGATTTAAAAAAAATAAATTAATAAATCTGATCTGCTCTTTTCAACCAGAGGAATCAGCATCCAAATCCTCCAATAAAACACTGCTCAGAACATGGATACAGAGAAAATCTGATCCAACAGCTAAAAAAACAATAAAATAAATCTTCCACTGTGGAAACTTTTAGCTGATCAAATTGGTATTTCCACGTGCAAAAAAATACATTGAATTTTTTATCTGTATAATTCATGAATTTGGTCTAATGAAATTCTAATTTTCTTTGTAAAATACTTGGTTTAGGTTGTTTCAGCTTTCCTGCAAAGCCCTCAGATCAAAGTTCTCTGGTATTTCCCCCAATAATTTGAAATTAATCAATTTTATTCTCTTCATCTGCTCCTCGGAATGGTTTGGGTGGGAAGGGACCTTAAAAATCCCATGGGCAGGGACAGCTTCCCCTATCCCAGGTTTTTCCAAACCCTCTCCAGCTTGGCCTTGGACACTCCCAGGGATGGCTCCATAATTCCATATCCAGAGAAAAGATCCTGCAAAACCCTGGGGGTGTTTCCCAGGGTGAAACCTCTCTCTGGTGGGTGTTTAAAATTTGATTTAATTCCGATTTAATTCTTTTTCATTCTTGATTTAATTCTGATTTAATTCTGATTAAATTCTTGATTTAATTCTGATTCAATTCTTGGTTTTATTTAAATAAACACACTCCAAAGCACAACGAGGCAGCAAATACTTGGCTGGGCTGCCTGATTCCAGTTTTTTTTGCTCAGAATTCCAAGTATTTTATAACATTCCTGTTCGTGGCACCTCTGACATGATTCCTGCAGGGACTGGGGTCTGTCTGCTCTTGCCTCCCATTCAGCTTTCCTGCAAAGCCCTCAGAGCAAAGTTCTCTGGTATTTCCCCCAATAATTTGAAATTAATCAATTTTATTCTCTTCATCTGCTCCTCGGAATGGTTTGGGTGGGAAGGGACCTTAAAAATCCCATGGGCAGGGACAGCTTCCCCTCTCCCAGGTTTTTCCAAACCCTCTCCAGCCTGGCCTTGGACACTCCCAGGGATGGCTCCATAATTCCATATCCAGAGAAAGATCCTGCAAAACCCCGGGGGAGTTTCCCAGGGTGAAACCTCTCTCTGGTGAGTGTTTAAAATTTGATTTAATTCTGATTTAATTCTTTTTCATTCTTGATTTAATTCTGATTTAATTCTTGATTTAATTCTGATTTAATTCTTGGTTTTATTTAAACACACTCCAAAGCAGAACCAGGCAGCAAATACTTGGCTGGGCTGCCTGATCCCAGGTTTTTTTGCTCAGAATTCCAAATATTTTATAACATTTCTGTTCATGGCACCTCTGACATGATTCCTGCAGGGATTGGGGTCTGTCTGCTCTTGCCTCCCATTCAGCTTTCCTGCAAAGCCCTCAGAGCAAAGTTCTCTGGTATTTCCCCCAATAATTTGAAATTAATCAATTTTATTCTCTTCATCTGCTCCATAGAATGGTTTGGGTGGGAAGGGACCTTAAAAATCCCATGGGCAGGGACAGCTTCCCCTATCCCAGGTTTTTCCAAACCCTCTCCAGCCTGGCCTTGGACACTCCCAGGGACGGCTCCATAATTCCATATCCAGAGAAAGATCCTGCAAAACCCTGGGAGAGTTTCCCAGGGTGAAACCTCTCTCTGGTGGGTGTTAAAAATTTGATTTAATTCTGATTTAATTATTTTTCATTCTTGATTTAATTCTGATTTAATTCTTGGTTTTATTTAAACAATCACACTCCAAAGCACAACCAAGGTAGTAAATGCTGGGCTGCCTGATCCCAGGTTTTTTGCTAATTCCTGCGTTCCAGGATTCAGATTCTCCTTCAGAATTCCAAATATTTTATAATATTTCTGTTCATGGCACATCTGGACATGACTCCTGCAGGGATTGGGGTTTGTCTGCGCTTGCCTCCCACTCAGCTTTCCTGCAAAGCCCTCAGCACAAAGTTTTAATTTCCCCCCATAATTTGAAATTAATCAGCTTTATTAATCATGATTTAATTTTGATTGAATTCATTTTCATTCTTGATTTAATTCTGATTTAATTCTTGGTTTTATTTAAATAAACACACTCCAAAGCACAATGAGGCAGCAAATACTTGGCTGGGCTGCCTGAATCCAGGTTTTTTTGCTCAGAATTCCAAATATTTTATAACATTCCTGTTCGTGGCACCTCTGACATGATTCCTGCAGGGACTGGGGTCTGTCTGCTCTTGCCTCCCATTCCCACCTGTCCCTCGGGGCCAGATTTAATCAGGAAATGCTGATTTGGGCTGACAGGATTTTCTCTCACCTGCCCCAGAGTTGAACTCCAAAATCAGCGTCCCAGGAGGGAAAATTGTGAAGTAAAAGGAGTAAAAAAAAAAATCAATAATTAAAGCAAATTGAGGTGAGGAATTGATGCAGCAAAAGGAAACACTGATTTCCATTTTTTTCTCATTTCAAAATGATCCGAAGTGAATTAATCAACTACTTTAAAAACCTTTTCTTTCAGCAAGGATTTGCAAAATGCATCTCCCTGTAAGCTTGAGCCATTGGTTTTCTAGAGACAATTTAATCCTGGAGGTTTTTATAATTTTCTTCCTTTTTCTTTTTGGACTGAATCTCCAGATTCTGCCACTGGAATAATCCTCACATCTGGAGCGTGGAGCTGGTGGCTGGAACGAGCTGAACTTTTCTTTTTGCTGCTTTAAATTCCACCTCTGTGAGTTTTTCCATGGCAGGTAGGAAAAGAATTTGAATTAGGAAGGTTTACACCAAGGGGAAAGCAGGAGAGCCATAAAAAGATCAATCAAAGAAGATTTATTGAGATTTCTAAAGTTTTAAACCAATTTTTGGAGGCTCTGGGCATGAGGAAGAAGAGGAAGAAAGGCAGTCAAGATAACATCCATTAAAAATAATAATAAAAAAATTAAGAAGTGGAATCAGCTTCAGAAATCCTCTTTAACCAGAGATATCCACTGCAGAAAAAAAACCCCTTGTGTTGACTTTCCAACACTAATTATTAGTGCTAAAAAATCACCTCAGGGACTGTGAGATGCCAAAAAAAAAGCTCTTTTTTCCTTCTCTCAGAGAAACTTGTAATAATTTCATCCTTTTGGACAAGTTACTTGTGGCTGGGAGATTTTCATTTGGGGGCTGCTGCACTCCAAAGTCACAATCTGGGGAGGGGTTGGGATTTATTTGGAGGACTGGATTGGAAAAAAAAAAAAAAAAGGAGATTTCTCTGTGAGATTTGCAACCCCTGAGAGTTTCTGGTCACTCATCCCCTCAGAGCAGTGGGGGAGAAATCCTAAAAAAGGCGTTTTGGGGTTGATTTCGAGGGATTGAACTGGAATTTTTCAGGTTACCTGGGCAGAAGAAGCGCCCGGCGCGCTGCGGAGAAACGTCTTTGGAAAGAGGCTTCCTCCTGGGAAAGAGAGAGAAAAAATGATCAGATTTATACAGCAAATTAAAATTATTTGTGGTGATTTCAGTGTCTGGGATTTTCCTTTCTCCTGCCAGGATTCCAGAGTGTTTGCATTTAGATATCCTGGGAGAACAGCAGGGTTGGGTTAGGAATAATGAAGTCCTGGCTAACACAAATTATCAATTTATTATCAATTTATTATCAATTATTTATCAACTATTTATTTATTTACAAATCAATTTCTTTATTATTTATCAATTTGTTATTGATAAATAACAAATTTGGGTCTGAAATATTTTTTTTTTTGCTTGGAATGATGGAGGTTTGGATCTCCAGTGAAGCTGGATTTAGTTTGGATTTGGAGTCGGAAAAGCTCCACAACTCCCTGATGGGATGGGGCAGGGGAAGGCTCAGGGTGGATTAGAGGGAAAAATTGAAAAATTCCTTCTTGGAAAAATCTGTCAAGCGTTGGAAGAGCTGCTCATGGCAGTGGTGGAGTCAGCAAGCCTGGAAGTGTTGAAAAAAAAAATAAAAGAGAAGTTGAAAAAATTTGAAAAAATGAGGATGTGGCACCTGGGGCTGTGGTTTAGTGGTGACCACGATCTTGGAGGTCTTTCCAACCCTGATTCCGTGAAAGGAGGAATTTCCTGGAGCAAAGCTCTGGACAACGAGGTCCCAGCAGGGCGGGAAATGTGGAGTTTGTGTTAATTCCCCTGAGCCCTGGGACAGTGCAATTTGTGGGGTCAGGGTGAGCTGAAAGAATGGAAATGACACAGGGACCTCATTAAATCCTGCTTCGTTATCAGCACTGATTGGTATCAGTTTAATGGGGCTGAGACAGAGCACGGTTAATCTGCTCAATATTCACATTACAACAGCAAATCCCTTCACTACGTGTCCCAAGTAAATAATTTTACTCTGCTCAGATGCCCACTGAGCGTGGTTTTAATTTCATTTTATTCTGTTAAACACAGAATTCTGACCCCCTTTTTTTATCCCTGGGTGGGTTACAGGTGGAGAACCTTTCTGTTCTTACCTTGTGTAATTAATTACAAGAGCAAATGAGGGCGGGGCTGGCCCGATCATGAGGGAGGAGGCTGTGAGGAATGATTTTAGTTTTGTTCATGGATAATTCACATGAATCTCTCCTTATTTTTTATTTTGATTCTCCATGAAGTAAGGGGGGTGTGGTTAATGTGGTGACAAAACATTGTTTGAGTGCCAAAATCATTTGCAGCCCCAAAGGTAACAGCTGAGCCAAAATTTGGCTTTAAAGTTGCAGAAATATTTCTGTTTTTCCCATTTAATTTGGTCTAAGGGTCATCCGAGTTTCACCTTGAATGTTGACACTGCAAAGCTTTTGCTGTGTGGAGAAACAGAATGAAAACCCAGAGCAGCAAATAACACAAAGATATTCCTGGAAAAGGAGAATAATAAGAAAAAAAGAGCTTTGTGGCCACCAGGTGAGTTAAACCTGAGCTAAACGATGGCCTCCTCCACCATAAACCACTTCACAAAACGTAAACTTTGAAAATAAAAGAGAAAAAATTAGGAATTGTCGGGATGGGAGTGATGGCAGAGTGTCACCAAGGAAATATTTTGACTTCTCCCTCGCCTTCAACCAACAAAGCTTTGGACGAAAACCAACAGCTCTCCCGGCAGTTTGGGAACTTTGCACTTGAAAAAAGGGATTATATTCCAGGAAACTGCAGGGTGGGAGTTTCCCTGTTTTGTATCATCCATTTCTCAGTTAGAACTTTCTCCCACACCATTTTTAAATCCTGGGAAAGGGGGGCAGGGGTTGTTCCTCCGCCTGCAGCTCCGATTTTAAACATCAGAGGAGTTACAAATACACAGAGAGAGGGAAATTGTGGTGCCTGCCCCATTCCTCATCCTGATGGCAGCAGCAGAATGGAACTGATTTTACAGCTTTCGTTTTTCTTCTCCTCTTTTTGCTGTTGTTGTCCTGTGAAAGGAGCAGCAGCCACAGAGGGAATGTCCTGGGGGAAAGGATTATTAGGGAGAAAAAAGGGAAAAAAGGAAGAGGGATGAAGCTGGAGTTTCCAGAGGTTGTTTGAAATCCACGCACTTTGTTGATTGAAGAAGCAAAAGCAGGTGAAAAATGAGATTAAATTGGTCCCTGGGAGTTATCACTGCAATAAAACTGGGAAGGGCTCGGCTGGATGAGTTTTCCACTGCCGTGGGATGATGTTCCCAAGGAATCCTCGTGCTCCTGTGACCTGCATCCAGCTATTCCCACGAATCCATCTCACAATTCCACGGCGTTGTGTAGAACTGAGAGATGAAATTCTGCTCCTTGCACCAGGACACAAATGGATGAAATCACCGATAGATTTATCCTTTAATGTAAAAATGAGCAGAAAATGCAGTTTGTGCCCTTCTCTGAGTTTTGCTGTCCCAAGGGAAAGGAGTGACAGGACACGGGGGATTGGCCTTAAGCGGAAAGAGGGAAGGGTTGGGTGGGATATTGGGAAGGGATTGTTCCCTGTGAGGGTGGGGAGGCCCTGGAATGGAATTCCCAGAGCACCTGTGGCTGCTCCATCCCTGGAAGTGTCCAAGGACAGGGTTTGGAGCCCCCTGGGATAGTGGGAGGTGTCCAGAGGGTGGAACTGGATGAGTTTAAGGTCCCTTCCCACCCAAACCATTCCAGGATTCCACCACAGCCACGCCGAGGACACAAACAGAGGCTCAGCCACATCACGAGGGGAAAAAAATAGGGAACAGATCCTGGGATTTGGATTTCTCCCTGTTATTTTTATTGCTGTGGCAAGGGTGAGTGTTTATGGGAAAAAAATTAAATCCATTTTGGCACCTGAATCCTGAACTGATCCAGCCCAGAGCCCTGGTGGGAGGGACAAATCCTGTCCTAAATCCCTCAGCCCCAAAACTCCCCACCTCAGCTCCTTCACCTTTTTTTTGGGAATGTGAACAGGAATTCCAGAAGGTGTGGAATGACAGGGGTGTCACTGGATGATCTTTAAGCTCCCTTCCAGCCCAAACCATTCCATGATTCAGGAGAACTGGGAAATTTTATTGAAATCAAACTGGGACAGAGAACAGGAGCCAAGTTTCCCTGGAGAAAGAAAGGTTTGAGTCCTCATTTCTAAGGTGACAGGAACTGCTCCTTACCACAGAGCCTGGTGGGGCCATCAGCAGGTCCTGGAGGTCTCTGGGATAGTTTTTGGTGATCGGGTCCATGAAGTCACCAAAGGATGGAGTCCGGCTGAGTGCGGGAGTTCCCTCGGCCGGGGACGGCGGCTCCTGGGGGCTGAGCTGATCCCTGGAACCTGGGGTGGACAGGACAATCCTCAATAAAAATATTCTGAGCGCCAGCAGGAAGGATCAGAGTCTTGGGCTGCAATGCAAGATGCAACCAAAAGCAAATGTTGTATTTGCCATCTGTTGAAACTGATTGGGGAGGGGTTTTCTTTATCCCTTCCAGGACCTATCCCTGATAACTCTGGGGGATATCTTCTGTTCAAACCAGCTGGGGCTGTGCTCTTTATCCCTTCCAGGACCTATCCCTGATAACTCTGGGGATATCTTCTGTTCAAACCAGCTGGGCCGGGCTCTTTATCCCTTCCAGGACCTATCCCTGATAACTCTGGGGGATATCTTCTGTTCAAACCAGCTGGGGCTGAGCTCTTTATCCCTTCCAGGACCTATCCCTGATAACTCTGGGGGATATCTTCTGTTCAAACCAGCTGGGGCCGGGCTCTTTATCCCTTCCAGGACCTATCCCTGATAACTCTGGGGATATCTTGTGTTCAAACCAGCTGGGGCCGGGCTCTTTATCCCTTCCAGGACCCACGGTCCCTGCAGGGCAATCTCCTGTGCAGGGGCCACCGAGGCTCCCTGCAGGGCTGATCCAATCCCATCCTCCATGGGAGCTGCTCCAGCCAGGGGAGGAGCCCGGCATTCCCGCCTGGCTCCGAGCTGAGCTCTGGAGCAGCAGCACAGCCGGTGTGCACGGCATTCCCAGAGGAAAACCGGGCCCAGCTCAGCCCCCGGGAGCCTCAGAGGAAAACTCTGCCCTTGTGCAGGATCATTGCTGCAGCAGAGCCACGGCTGCCGCTGCAGGAGGGCCTGGCTGGGCTCTCACTCTGACAGGGTGTTTTTTTTTTGTTTGTTTTTTTTTTTTTTTTTTTTTTTTTTTCTTTTTTTTTTTCTTTTTTTTTTTTTTTTTTGGTACTACTGCATTTTAATTTTAATTTTCCCAGTAAAGAACTGTGATTCCTATTCCCACATCTTTGCCAGAGAGCCCCTGAATCTCCAAATTACAATAATTCAGAGGGAGGGTGTTTACATTCTCCATTCCAAGGGAGGCTCTGGCTTTCCCTGACAGACACCCGTCATTCCAAACCAGGACAAACAGTAATTTCCACCCCTGGAAGTGTCCAAGGCCAGGTTGGATGGGGCTTGGAGTAACCTGGGATAGTGGAAGGTGTCCCTGCCCATGGCATTGGATTGGGCTTTAAGGTCCCTCCACACAACTCAGGTTTTAAAACAAAAATGATTTTGAATAATTCAAATTATTTCAAAAATTTTAAAACAAAATCTACAGACTGGGATTTATCCCGTGTATAAAATCACATCTAAATAAGAAATTAAGCCATAGAAATAACCTATAAATAGTTTTGTTTGGCATTCGTTCCTCTGAGGGCTCTGGCACTGGGTTTGCAGGGAAGTTGTGGATTCCCCATCCCTGGAAGTGTTCAAGGCCAGTTTGGAGCACCCTGGGATAGTGGATGGGTTTTAAATTCCCTCCCAACCCAAACCATTCCAGGTTTAATTGTTTGAAACAATTTTAATTGTTTCAAATCACTGGATCCCCTGGATAAAAGCTGCCAATGGAAGTACAAGGCATTATCAGCTCCAAAAAAATGTTCTATTTCTGCCTTTAAAAGTTTTTTAATAGAACTTTTCTCCCAGGATTTTTTTTTACTCCATACACCAGCAAAAGATCTTGCCCAGCAGTTCATTAAAACAAAAAAAAAAGAATTATAAACCTCTCATAATCTCCCACAGCCAATCTTCCCCCTGCTCCAATCTCACTAAAAATGTCTCATTTTAAAGACAACCTTGGGGCAAGGTCTGGAAAATAAATTATTTCCCACAGTCCATGAGAAGAGAGGATCTCCAGAAACAGGAGAGTTAAAGTTATTTAAACACCTATAAATGTGGCTGTAAGTGGATTTAATGGTGTGTAGTAAATTTAAAAGTTACTTTATGAGCGGCAGAATTGCCCAAATCTTGCAGTGTTAATGAAGTTTCTGTAGTGACAAGTCACCCTCTGAAAGAGCTGCTGAGGAATACAAAGTCCTTTAAAGGAGCTTCAGATACTTAAATCCATCTCCAAAAATACCAGGATTATATAAAAATCTCTTCTTTTTAATCCTCACCCTTTTTTCTCCTTTAATAATCTCCCTAGGGTTTGGTGGGGTTTGTTGCCTTTGAGACAAAATGTCCCCAGGGTTTTTAAGGCAAGAAAATACAATATTGTAGCAAATAAGGCAAGGAAATCACCTTTTTCATTTCAGATCGACGTGGAAGTTCTGGAAATTAAAATAAAATCTACTTAATTTAAGGCTAAATAAGATTTTTCAGCCAAGTCCTCGCTGCTGTAGCTCTGAGAAGCCACAATGTGTGCAGAAGCTTTTCCTGTGCCCACTGGGAAATTAATATTATTAATTCTTCCAGGAGCCAAATTTACATGAAATGATGAACTGATGAATATTACACCATCCTTTATTAAAATTTTGAGACATTTTGCCCTTTTTTCAGCTACTTTTATTTGCAGCCTTCCCGAGCCACGCAGGCTGTGGATATTGGCTTTGTGCTCCTGAGGGAATTAATTCTCCAATGGATCTAAAATGAAACCAAATCCATAAACCATGGGGACTCCTGGATCAGAGGGAAAACTTCCTAAAAAGGAGCTTCTTTTTAATTCATATTGCACATCCTCTTTTTACCATAATGTCTTTTTGTTTGTTTTATTTTTTTTTTAATTCCAGTGAAGTTCTTCTCCCTCCCTTTCCCTTCTGGAACAATTCCATGGCTGCAGGATTGAGGAATTGATCTGTCTGAAAGTTTGGGGGAGTTTTGGGGTTTGTTTTTCCTGTGTTAATTTGGGAATTTGCATGAGGAGGGTCTGAGGGCGCTTGGTTTGCTCAGCCTGGACAGGAGGAGGTGAGGGGAGACTCCTCGGGGTCTCCAATCTCTGCTCCCTGTGGCAGGGACAGGAAACAACCGGAGCTCTGCCAGGTTTGGGTTGGATTTTAGGAAAATTTCTTCCCTCAGAGGGTGGTGGGCACTGCCCAGGCTCCCCAGGGAACGGGCACATTCCCAAAGCTGCTCTAGGAGTGTTTGGACAGCAGGGATACACAGGGTGGGATTGTTGGGATGTCTGTGCTTGGATAATCCCTGTGGGTCCCTCCCCACTCAGAAATTCCATGAAATTTTGCATGGGACCATTCCCTGATCCAATTACACCAGGAATGAGAGCAAGCACTTGGAGTGGCTGGAAGTGGCCACGAGGCTCCAGCCTCAGCTGTTCAGGGGTTAAAAACTTCTTTGAAACACCCCACAGATCGTTTGGGATCAGTGGGTCACCCCAAAAGCACTGAGAGTGGATTTTCAAGGTCTCTTCCCATCTCATTATCCTGATTTTCCTGCTCTTTGTGCCATCCTGGGGAAAAGAGAAAAGCGAGGTCCTAGTGCTGTCCCAGTTTCTCGTTGCTGAAATTTGGGAGGCAAAAAGTTCAGCCATGGGCACCCCTCACTTGGGATTTATCTGGAATGGGAGACCCAGAGCCCAAAGCCATCCTTGGGAGAGTCAGGAGACTCCATCTGAGCCCAAAATAATCTGCAGGAGAATCAGGAAACTCCATCCAGAGCCCAGGAAAGAGTCAGGAGACTCCATCTGAGCCCAAAACCATCCTTGGGAGAGTCAGGAAACTCCATCCAGAGCTCAAAATAATCTGCAGGAGAATCAGGAAACTCCATCTGAGCCCAGGAAAGTATCAGGAAACTCCATTTGAGCCCAAAATAACCTGCAGGAGAATCAAGAAACTCCATCCAGAGCCCAAAAAAGTCAGGAGACTCCATCTGAGCCCAGAACCATCCTCAGAAGAGTCAGGAAACTCCATCCAGAGCCCAAATTAATCTGCAGGAGAATCAGGAAACTCCATCCAGAGCTCAAAAAAGAGTCAGGAAACTCCATCTGAGCCCAAAACCATCCTTGGGAGAGTCAGGAAACTCCATCCAGAGCTCAAAATAATCTGCAGGAGAATCAGGAAACTCCATCCAGAGCTCAAAAAAGAGTCAGGAAACTCCATCTGAGCCCAAATTAATCTGCAGGAGAATCAGGAAACTCCATCTGAGCTCAGGAAAGAGTCAGGAAACTCCATTTAAGCCCAAAAAAGAGCCAGGAAACTCCATCTGAGCCCCAAACCATCCTCAGAGGAGTCAGGAAACTCCATCTGAGCCCAAATAATCTGCAGGAGAATCAGGAAACTCCATCCAGAGCCCAGAAAAGAATCAGGAAACTCCATCTAGAGTCCAAAAAAGAGTCAGTAAACTCCATCTGAAACCAAAACTATCCTCAGAGGAGTCGGGAAACTCCATCCAGAGCCCAGGAAAGAGTCAGGAAACTCCATTTGAGCCCAAAAAAGAGACAGGAAACTCCATCCAGAGCCCAAAACAATCATCAGGAGAATCAGGGAACTCCATCCAGAGCCTAAAAAAGAGCCAGAAAACTCCCTCTGAGCCCAAAAACATCCTCAGATGAGTCAGGAAACTCCATCCAGAGCCCAGGAAAGAGTCAGGAAACTCCATCTGAGCCCAAAACCATCCTCAGAGGAGTCAGAAAACTCCGTCCAGAGCCCAAAATAATCTGCAGGAGAATCAGGAAACTCCATCTAGAGCCCAAAAAAGAGTCAGTAAACTCCATCTGAACCCAAAATTATCCTCAGAGGAGTTGGGAAACTCCATCCAGAGCCCAGGAAGGAGTAAGGAAACTCCATCTGAGCCCAAAACCATCCTCAGAACAGTCAGGAAACTCCATCTGAGCCGAAAAAAGTCAGGACACTCCATCTGAGACCAAAACCATCCTCAGAGGAGTCAGGAAACTCCATCCAGAGCCCAAAATAATCTGCAGGAGAATCAGGAAACTCCATCTGAGCCCAAAAAAGAGTCAGACACCTCCACCCAGAGCCCCAAACCTTCCTCCTGGAGCAACCAGCCTGGGAGAGCCATTGCAGAGCAGCTCGTGGAGGTTTCAGGTCTCACAGGCTGCATCATTTCCAGATTCCAATAAATCAATTAACAATAAATAGGAATATTCTGCTGATAGAACTGGTAGTTCCCAGCCACTTCTCCTGCCCTCAGTACCTTGAATGGTGTTGAGAAGTTCAGATGGCTCCAAGCCCAGGTAGACCCTCACAAGGTGAGTCAGCTCTGTGAGGGCCTCATCCAGGTCATCTGCAGGGAGGGAAATGAATTTCATTTCATTCAGAGAGAAATGAAATTCAGAGAGAAATTTCACTTCATGGCAGAGAGAAAAGAAACGGAATAAAAACCAACTTTTCATCAGTGCAAGGGTACAAATTGCATGAGTTTGACACAGAAATATGTTTTTAACTTATCCAGAAGATACAGAAATAGATTTTTTTGACACAGAAATACGTTTTTAACATCTCTTGGGGAGAAAAACATTCACCTTCATAAACAGCACATTCAACAAAAGCTCAAATTCAGGCTCTGCGCTCACCTAAATATTTTCCTATTGGTTTATTTCTTTAGGGCCATATTTAAATTGTAAGCCCTGTGTCTGTCTCAGGCTGCGATGCCAGCTGTACCCAGAGCTGTGTGTTCAAACCAGCTGGGGCCGTGTTCTTTATCCCTTCCAGGACCTATCCCTGATAACTCTGGGGGATATCTTCTGTTCAAACCAGCTGGGTCTGGGCTCTTTATCCCTTCCAGGACCTATCCCTCACAACTCTGGGGGATATCTTCTGTTCAAACCAGCTGGGGCCGGGCTCTTTATCCCTTCCAGGACCTATCCCTGATAACTCTGGGGATATCTTCTGTTCAAACCAGCTGGGTCTGGGCTCTTTATCCCTTCCAGGACCCATCCCTGATAACTCTGGGGGATCTCTTCTGTTCAAACCAGCTGGGGCCGGGCTCTTTATCCCTTCCAGGACCCACGGTCCCTGCAGGGCAATCTCCTGTGCAGGGGCCATCGAGGCTCCCTGCAGGGCTGATCCAATCCCATCCTCCATGGGAGCTGCTCCAGCCAGGGGAGGAGCCCGGCATTCCCGCCTGGCTCCGAGCTGAGCTCTGGAGCAGCAGCACAGCCGGTGTGCACGGCATTCCCAGAGGAAAACCGGGCCCAGCTCAGCCCCCGGGAGCCTGAGAGGAAAACTCTGCCCTTGTGCAGGATCATTGCTGCAGCAGAGCCACGGCTGCCGCTGCAGGAGGGCCTGGCTGGGCTCTGCCAACGCCCCAACAACAGCGGGGCACGCTGGGCCCTCACTCTGACGGGTTATTTTGTATTATTGTATTTTTATTTTAATTTTCCCAGTAAAGAACTGTGATTCCTATTCCCACGTCTTTGTCTGAAAGCTCCTTAATTTCAAAATTACAATAATTTGGATTGAGGGCATTTACATTCTCCATTCCAAGGGAGGCTCCTGCCTTCTTTAGCAGACACCTGTCTTTCCAAACCAGGACAGTGCCATATTTACAAATTCCCAATATTTTACACTGCACTGCTCTAATTTAACGTGGCGAACCCCAAAAAACCACCTCTACAAAAGCTGATTAATGAGAATAAATTACATAATTTCTTTCCAGAAAGGATTCTCCCACCGGCTCTCCTCAATTCCCACCTATCCCCAAAGGAAATCAGCAATTAACGCACCCGTGTTGATGACTGCATCGAAGTATCCAGGGGAATCCTGGTTTATTTGGAGGTACATGTCCACTCTGGACACTGCCTCTTCAATCTCTGGCCTGCTGAACAATCCCGTCCTCCTCAGGTGCTCCTGGTATTTCCCTTTGTCCTTTGGTACCAACAGGATGTACTTGGGTTCAAAATAGGTATTTTTCAAGCTATGAGCACCCTTGAAAACAAAGCAGAGAAAAATCAGTGGGGTTTTTTTTTAATTGAAACTCAGCGTTTGTTGAACTTGGAGCTGAGTTTTTTTATCCTTGAAAATAAAGCAGAGAAACGCAAGGGGTTTATTCCTGAAACTGAGTGCTTGTTGAACTTTTGTTGAAAAAAATACCTGAGGTTTTTTTTCCTCTGTGTTTATTTCAAATTACTGGCTGGGAGTTGCTCTGCAGGCATTGGTGGCTACCAGAGCAAAGGGGAAGCTCTGCAAACATTTAATTTAATGTAAACCAAAACTGAGTGTCAGACCTGCAGCAGCCCCTCTTTCTGCAAGTGTAGGCTCAGCAAGATTTTTAACTTTTAAAATTGGTGTCAGTCTCCTTTATCAGCCCAAGATAGACTCTAGATTAAAGGGAATGAACAGCTCTAAATTTTCAGTTTCAGCCCACGGCCCATAATTAAAATTTGCTTTAATGGTGTTAAATCACTTTTGTTCTGAGCCCTGCGGCAGATAACGGACTCGGCACCTTCTATTCCCACCCATAACTCACAATTATTGTTTCTCAGAGCCCACAGTGATACAAAACCCTGCCTAATTCCTGTGTGATCTCAAAACTTCAGCGACAAAGGGGTTTGAGCTGCCTGCTTTGGCAATTTCCACTAAAAGTTATGCTCAGGGCCTGTGGTGCCAGGTTTGGCTCCTCATGAATAAACACCACGTTCCATTAAGCTCCATCCCCTAAATGATGTGATAAAACCCCTGCTCTGCCGAGGAACCGACAGCTTGAGGAGGCTGAAGATTTCATCCCATTTCATCTCCTTTCTTTTATTTGCTTTGTAAATTTAAGGACATGAATTAATACAGGCATGAATTCTTGTAATTTTCATCAGGCCCCCCAAACTTCATTTCTCATGATTCTTGTTATAATTAAACAATATTCAATTACCAATCATCACATCCAAAAATCATATCATTTATCATTTATCATATAATGATCATGCAGGTGCAGTTTCACATGATCCAATAAAGACAAAACCCAACATTTGTTTCCAGGGCCTACCAGGCCCAACCTCTCTTTTCAGCCCCTGAATTTATTTAATACAATTCCCACGAATTTAGAAACATTTTCACCCTGTGCTATCAAGTGCAGTTTCTGCAAATAAATCCTGCACTGCTTCTTTCCCCCCTTGGCTCTCAGAACCAATCTAAAAGTTTAGAACTCAACATCCAGTGTCAGAATGGACAACTGGGGAAACGAGCGTCAAAAAGTCACCCCGGGACACCTAAATGATGTGACAAAACCCCTGCTCTGCTGAGGAACTGAACATTCCATCCCATTTCATCTCCTTTTTTTTTATTTGCTTTGTAAATTTAAGGCCTGCCTGGCAAGACAAGGAAATGCTGAGTGCCTGTCAGAGATCGAGGGTGATTCACAGCTCTGTCAGAAGTGAGGGGAAAAGGGGCTGGAGCTGCCCCAAGATGAAGTTATTAATTTGTTCTTTAATATCACCCGAGCCACAGACACTTAAAAAATGAGTGGAGACCGAGGGTGATAAATGTATTTGTCCTGGTTTGGGGCAAATCTGGGAGGAAACCTCCGAATGGGGACCCTTTGGGAAGGCAACACAAACGACCCCTCCCCAATCGATATGGGAAAAAAATCTCCTTAGAGAAAAGTGGAAAAAACCTGTTTATTTAACAAAAAAAGTGCCCACAAGCATAAAAAATGAGTAATATGAAACAATAGAACCTCTCGTTCTGAAGAAAGATGGCAAAATTGAGAAGGTCCTTGCTGTGGGTGTTTTGTTGGTGAGTGTGTCAGCGTTCAGAAACACAAAATCATGGAAAACACAAAATCATGGAATATGATTATATGCAGGTGCTTTTATTGAAGAGCTTTGGGAATCAGGGGTGCAGACCCAAATCTGTCTCCCACATGGATTCGAGATGGAGACATTTTTATACCCTTTTCATTCTATAACTGCACATTAATTATTAAACCTATATTGTTGTATTGTATACACTGATTTTATTTAAGCATGAATTCTTGTAATTTTCATCAGGCACCCCAAACTTCATTTCTCATGATTCTCGTTATGATTAAACAATATTCAATTACCAAACAATCATCACATCCAAAAATCATATAATTTATCATTTATCATATAATGATCATGCAGTTTCACATGATCCAATAAAGACAAAACCCAACATTCGTTCCCAGGGCCTACCAGGCCCAACCTCTCTTTCCATCCCCTGAATCTACTGAATACAATTCCCATGATTTTATCCAACCTGAGGCCGTTCCCTCTTGGCCTGTCCCAAATTCCATGAGGAAATGTCCCAGGCAGGAGATCCTCACCTCGATTTCCAGGTGGGCACAGACAGCCAGCCCCTCCCTGGCGATGGATTCCACCGTGTCCCTTCCCAGCCCGTAGCGGTGGCCGCCGTATTTGTAGGTGGCCAGGAATTTTCCCTGGAATTCAGAGCAAGGGTGATGCCAAAGGAAATATTCCAAGGGGAACAACGTCCTCAGGTGAGGGAATCGCTTTGGGTTTCCCTGCTTCCTCAGCCTACAAAGTTTCTTCCTGTTTGAGTCAGCAGTGAGGGCACTGAGAGCTCAAAATTAGAATTTATGAGGGCATTGAGAGCAAAAATCAGTGATGAGGGCACTGAGAGCCAAAATCAGCGTTAATGAGGGCACTGAGAGCCAAAATCAGCATTAATGAGGGCACTGAGAGCTCAAAATCAGCATTAATGATGGCATTGAGAGCCCAAAATCAACATTAATGAGGGCACTGAGAGCCCAAAATCAGTGTTAATGAGGGCACCTAGAACCCAAAATCAGCGTTAATGAGGGCACCAAGAGCTCAAAATCAGCGTTAATGAGGGCACTGAGAGCCCAAAATCAGCATTAATGATGGCATTGAGAGCCCAAAATCAGCGTTAATGAGGGCACTGAGAGCAAAAATCAGTGATGAGAGCACCAAGAACCCAAAATCAGCGTTAATGAGGGCACTGAGAGCCCAAAATCAGCGTTAATGAGGGCACTGAGAGCCCAAAATCAGCGTTAATGAGGGCACTGAGAGCTCAAAATCAGCGTTCATGAGGGCACTGAGAGCCCAAAATCAACGTTAATTATGGCACTGAGAACCCAATATCAGAATTAGTGAGGGCACTGAGAGCTAAAATCAGTGTTAATGAAGGCACTGAGAGCCAATATCAGTGATGAGTAGGGTGCTGAGAACCCAAAATCAGCATTAATGAGGGCACCAAGAGCTCAAAATCAGCATTAATGAGGGCACTGAGAGCCCAAAATCAGCATTAATGATGGCATTGAGAGCCCAAAATCAGCGTTAATGAGGGCACTGAGAGCAAAAATCAGTGATGAGAGCACCAAGAACCCAAAATCAGCGTTAATGAGGGCACTGAGAACTAAAATCAGCGTTAATGAGGGCACTGAGAGCCCAAAATCAGTGTTAATGAGGGCACTGAGAATCCAAAATCAGTGTTAATGATGGCACTGAGAGCCCAAAATCAGCGTTAATGAGGGCACCTAGAACCCAAAATCAGCATTAATGAGGGCACCAAGAGCTCAAAATCAGCATTAATGAGGGCACTGAGAGCCCAAAATCAGCGTTAATGATGGCATTGAGAACCCAAAATCAGTGTTAATGAGGGCACTGAGAGCCCAAAATCAACGTTAATGAGGGCACTGAGAGCCCAAAATCAGCGTTAATTATGGCACTGAGAACCCAAAATCAGCATTCATGATGGCACTGAGAATCCAAAAATCAGCATTAATGATGGCACTGAGAGCCCAAAATCAGTGTTAATGAGGGCACTGAGAGCCAATATCAGAATTAATGATGGCATTGAGAGCAAAAATCAGTGATGAGGGCACCAAGAACCCAAAATCAGCGTTCATGAGGGCACTGAGAGCAAAAACCACAATTAATGAGGGCACCAAGAACTCAAAATCAGCATTAATGAGGGCACTGAGAGCCAAAATCAGAATTAATGAAGGCACTGAGAACTAAAATCAGCAGTAAAGAAAAGCCCCCATATCTGGCCTTGTGCCTTGTCCATGGAGAATCAAACTCCAAAATCCTGAGAACAAAGTGCTGCCGGCATTCCTGGGTTATTCCTTCGCTCTGGAAAGGAAAACCCAAAGCGAGGGGCTTCCTTCTGGTGATTTTATATCAAACCACGTGGCCAGGCCGTGGAAAAATGGGAGATTCCAAGGAAGAGGAAGAAATGCAGCGAGGAGAACGTGGGATTGGCCGAGGCATTGCAAAGTTCTGCAGCCCCAGAGAGATGGAACCGGATTATTTTATGTTTTTAAAATTAAACTCCTCGGTAATTGCTGTCATGAAGGGCCAGCTCAGTCGGTTCAGGCTCTGCTGGCTCCCCCTGTTGTATAAATACAAATAATGGGCTCTGTTGTGGCTTTTTGAGGGAAAAGTTTTGATGCAAAAGAGCAGCTGGAGGCAGAAATCCTTCAGAGAAACCTCACTCATTTCAGGAGGATTTGCTAAACTTCCAAGGGATTCCCTGCAGGGTCGCTGGAAAATGCTGAAAAAATAAAACCAGTGAACCCCAAACTATATCTGTGTCTGAAAATAAGTTTATTTCTACGTTACACTATTATTTAAATATTCCCCACTGACTGTTTTGCCCGTTTTGTGGTTTCTATAAATTAATTTACAGGAGAAAAGGCAGCACAAACCTACAAGAAATTTGTGGTTTCTATCCATGAACTTAAAAACACAACTAAATAAAAATTCACACCCAGGCACAAACTTAATATAAAAAATAAAATAAATCAGCCTTGGACAGAGCAGTTGAGTTCACTGGGGGAGCAGGAAAAAAGCTACAAGGACAGGAGTCAGGTACTCACTGTTTCCACCATTTTGTCAAATTCTTCTTGAGAAATGAAATAATAATCGAGTCTGTTGACTTCCCCAAAATAAGCTCTCCTGGTGGTGTGACAGGGCCTGGGAGATTTATGGGATAATAAAGAAATAACCTGTTTTCAATCCCGGCAGCAGCTCTGGAACAGCAGTGGGAAGGGGGGAAAGCAGGGAAACTACAAATCATTTTCTTTTTAAGCAGCAAAGAAATACGAGAAATAGGAAGAGGTGCAAATCACAGCCCTAACGCTGCGTGTTTGAAAGATTAACCCATAAATACAAAAGGGAAAAACCAACCCCAAAAAAGTTAAATGTAACGTGGTGTTTTGGCAATAAATCCCTCCCCAGCCCAGCGTGGCCTGAGCTGAGGCTGTCACAGCAGCCTGGGACTCAGAAATGATGAATTCATTTTTTTTTCCCACTTTTGTCAGCTTGGGGATGATATAAAAGCAAATCCTGAATGTGGAAAAGGAGCTGGGCTGAACTGGGAGGGTGAGGAAGAGCTCAGAAGGCAAATTTTTAAACGGGTCCCTAATGGGAAGGGGAGAAAGAATCCTGAAACTGGGGAGAAAAGTGGGATAAAAAGCAGGGAAAGTAAAAAAAACAGCTACCTGAGCTTCCCACCAGGATAAAACACTGAAAACCCACCAACCCCTCCAAAAAACACAGTTAATTAATTCAGGTAGTAATTTGAGCTTGAAGTATTCAGTGGCTCTCATTCTGTTTGGAAATCTGATTTTTATCCTCTTTCTGCTTTGCCATTAAAGTGGGAAAAAAGGCAGGGAAAGGAATTCCCTGTCATCCCATGGGGATAAACCTCAGGGTGAAACACTTAAAACCCATCAAAAAACGCCCCCCAAATTCCCTGAAAACCAGGCTGAAACGATAAAAACCCACTAAAAAAACCAAAAAAATCCCCCCAAATCCCCCCCAAACTCAGGTAATTAATGCAGGTAGCAATTTGAGCCTGAAGTATTCAGTGGCTCTCATTCTGTTTGGAAATCTGATTTATCTCCTCTTTCTGCTTTGCCATTAAAGTGGAAAAAACAAAGCAGGGAAAACCCCATGAGGATAAACCTCATGCACTAAGGTGAGACACTAAAAACTCATTTAAAAAAACCCCAAAATTCCCTGAAAACCAGGGTAAAACACTAAAAACTCACTAAAAAACCCAAAACCCCCCCAAATCCCCTCAAACCCAGCTAATTAATTTAGGTGGCAATTTGAGCCTGAAGTACTCAGTGGCTCTCATTCTGTTTGGAAATCAGATTTTTCTCCTGGTTTCTGCTTTGCCATTTAAATGGGATAAAAGGCAGGGAAAGGAAACTTCAGCCACCAGGGTGAACCACTAAAAATCTACTAAAAAAACCCCAAAACCCACTAAAAAATCCCCAAATTCCTCCCAAACTTCAGCTAATTAATTCATATGGCAATTTGAGCCTGAAATATTCAGTTGCTCTCGTTCTGTTTGGAAATCTGATTTTTCTCCTCATTCTACTTTGCCATTAAAGAGGGGAAAAAAGGCAGGGAAAATCCCTGGTACCAAGGTGAAACACTAAAAACTCACCAAAAAACCACCCCAAAATCCCCTGAAAACCAGGGTGAAACACTAAAAACCCACTAAAAAAACCCAAAAAACCCCCAAAATTCCACCAAAGCCAGCGAATTAATTTAACAGGTAACAATTTGAGCCTGAAGTATTCAGTGTCTCTTATTCTGTTTGGAAATCAGATTTTTCTCCTCGTTTCTGCTTTGCCATTAAAGTGGGAAAAAAGGCAGGGAAAGGAATTCCCTGTCATCCCATGGGGATAAACCTCAGGGTGAAACACTTAAAACCCATCAAAAAAACCACCAAAATTCCCTGAAAACCAGACTGAAACACTAAAAACTCACTAAAAAAACCCAAAAAATCCCCCCCAAACCAGGCTGAAACACTAAAAACTCACTAAAAAAATCTAAAATACCCCAAATCCCCCCAAATCCATTAATTAATGCAGGTAGCAATTTGAGCCTGAAGTATTCAGTGGCTCTCATTCTGTTTGGAAATCTGATTTTTCTCCTCTTTCTACTTTGCCATTAAAGTGGGGAAAAAAGGCAGGGAAAATCCCTGGCACCAAGGTGAAACACTAAAAACTCACAAAAAACCCCCCAAAAAAACCCCAAAATTCCCTGAAAACCAGGGTGAAACACTAAAAACCCACTAAAAAAACCCAAAAAAAACCCCAAATTCCCCCAAAGCCAGCGAATTAATTTAACAGGTAACAATTTGAGCCTGAAATATTCAGTGTCTCTTATTCTGTTTGGAAATCAGATTTTTCTCCTCCTTTCTGCTTTGCCATTTAAATGGGATAAAAGGCAGAGAAAGGAAACTTCAGCCACCAGGGTGAACCACTAAAAATCTACTAAAAAAACCCCAAAACTCACTAAAAAATCCCCCAGTTCCTCCCAAACTTCAGCTAATTAATTCATATGGCAATCTGAGCCTGAAATATTCAGTTGCTCTCGTTCTGTTTGGAAATCAGATTTTTCTCCTCATTCTACTTTGCCATTAAAGAGGGGAAAAAAGGCAGGGAAAATCCCTGGTACCAAGGTGAAACACTAAAAACTCACCAAAAACCCACCCCAAAATCCCCTGAAAACCAGGGTGAAACACTAAAAACCCACTAAAAAAACCCAAAAAACCCCAAAATTCCCCCAAAGCCAGCGAATTAATTTAACAGGTAACAATTTGAGCCTGAAGTATTCAGTGTCTCTTATTCTGTTTGGAAATCAGATTTTTCTCCTCTTTCTACTTTGCCATTAAAAAGGGCAAAAAGGCAGGGAAAAGCCCATGAGGATAAACCTCAGGCACCAAGGTGAAACACTGAAAACTCACTAAAAAAACCCCCAAAAATTCGCTGAAAACCAGGGTAAAACACTAAAAACCCACTAAAAAAACCAAAAAAAACCCTCAACTCCCCCAAAACCAGCTAATTAATGCAGGTAGCAATTTGAGCCTGAAGTATTCAGTGGCTCTTGCTCTTTTTGAAAATCAGATTTTTCTCCTCCTTTCTGCTTTGCCATTAAAGTGGGGAAAAAGACAGGGAAAGGAATTCCCTGTCATCCTATGGGGATAAACCTCAGGGTGAAACACTAAAAACCCATTAAAAAAAACCCAAAATTCCCTGAAAACCAGGCTGAAACGATAAAAACCCACTAAAAAACCCAAAAAAATTCCCTGAAAACCAGGGTGAAACACTAAAAACCCACTAAAAAAACCCAAAAAAACCCAAAATTCCCCCAAAGCCAGCTAATTAATTTAACAGGTAACAATTTGAGCCTAAAGTATTCAGTGTCTCTTATTCTGTTTAAAAATCAGATTTTTCTCCTCTTTCTACTTTGCCATTAAAAAGGGCAAAAAGGCAGGGAAAAACCCATGAGGATAAACCTCAGGCACCAAGGTGAAACACTGAAAACTCTAAAAAAACCCCCCCAAAATTCCCTGAAAACCGGGGTAAAACACTAAAAACTCACTAAAAAAACCTCAAAATCCCCCCCAAACCAGCTAATTAATTTAACAGGTAATAATTTGAGGCTGAGGTATTCAGCGTCTCTCATTCTTTTGAAAAATCAGATTTTTCTCCTCCTTTCTGCTTTGCCATTCCTCCTCATTTATCGCAGATAAAACCCTTCAGAAATTCCATGTCAGCATCAGAGGGTGGCACTTTTTTCCCAAAAATCTGAGAGCACCAAGTTCCACAGTGGCTTTTCCACAGTAAAATTCCCTGATTTTTTTATTTTCTGGGATAACACAAAACACACCCAGCTCCAAAGGTCACTGCTGAGCACGAGCCAGATGGTTGGAGGGGCCAATTTCACTGGATTTCCTGCAATTTTTACACATTTCAGCCCTTTTTAATTGCAGGGCCATGTTTACATTCAGACTGCCAGAGTATCTTGCATAAAAATCCATTTTTAATGAGCAGAACGTTTGAAATTTCGAGCCATAAAACTGCTCAAGTCTCCCCTGAATAATTAAAAATACAATTTTGCTTTATGGTTGCAATTTTCTGCTCTGTTAAGGTTTTGTCTCTCCCTTTGTGGGTTTTGATTTTTCCTTCATTCATGGAAGTTGTGGGGAATAAAACACACAATATGAAAATGCTCTTTAAAAACAATAACAACAACAAAAACCAACACAGAACGTTTGGGAAATTTCAATTTCAATTTGTGTTGAATTTGTTTGGGATTTCCGAAATAAGGGTTTAAAGAAAAGAGGGGAAAAAAGGGAGTTTTGACAGTGATGTAACAGATTTTTCCCTTAAAAAAGAGAATTAATGGATAAATTAGTGCCATAAAAAATGGGGAATAAGGGAATGCAGAGCAGGTTCTTTGGGTTTTCATTTTTTGGTGGTTTTTGGGCTTTTTTTGAAGGATTTTTGGGTTTTCGGGGGTTTTTTTGTGGGGTTTTTTGTTCTTTTGGGGTTTTTTTGGTTATGCTTTTTGTTTGGGTTTTTTTGGGGGGGTTGGGGTCTTTTTTGTTTTGGTTTGTAGGGGATTTTATTGTTTTTGGTTTTGTTTTTTGGGGTTTTGTTTTTTTTAAAATTTTGATCTGTGTGGGTTTTTTTGCTTTTGGGTTTTTTCTTTTCCTTTTTTTTTTTGTTTGGGGTTTTTTGGAGGATTTTTTTGAGTTTCATTTTGGTTTTTTGGTTCGTGTTTTTTGGTTCTTTTTTGTTTTGAGGGGTTTTTGGTTGTGTTTTCTTGTTTGTTTGGGGGTTTTTTGGGAGAGAGTTGTGTTTTGAGGTCTTTTTTGTTTTGCTTTGTGGGGTTTTTTTTGTTTTTGGGGGAGTTTTTTGGGTTCTATTTTGTTTTGTTTTGGTCTGTGGGTTTTTTTGCTTTTGGATTTTTTCTTGGATTTTTTTGTTTGTTTGGGATTTTTTGGAGGGTTTTTTTTGGGTCTTAGTTTAGTTTTTTTGGGATTTTTCTTCTTTTTTTGGTTTGGGGCTTTTTTTGTTGTATTTGTTCGAAGTTTTTTGGGGTGTTGGGTTTTGAGGTCTTTTTTCATTTTTTGGGGTTTTTTTTGGGGTTTGGTGGTTTTTTTTTTGTTTTGGTCTGTGGGGGTTTTTTTGCCTTTGAGGTTTTGTTGGTTTGTTGTTTTATTTTTCTGTTTTGATTTGTTCCTTTTAAATTTTTGTTTGTTTTGCTTTTGTTTGTTTGCTGTTCACCTTTGAAAAGCAGCTGATAATTTCAATTTTCATAGCTTTTCCCTCATTGATGACTTCAGGCAGTCAAGCCTTGGGAGGAGAAGAAAATGCAGCAAAATTCTTTTAACTTCTTTACAAAACCGAAACCAGAACCAAAACCAGAACCAGAACCAAAACCAAAACCAAAACCAAAACCAAAACCAAAACCAAAACCAGAACCAAAACCAAAACCAAAACCAAAACCAAAACCAAAACCAAAACCAAAACCAAAACCAAAACCAAAACCAAAACCAAAACCAAAACCAAAACCAAAACCAAAACCAAAACCAAAACCAAAACCAGAACCAAAACCAAAACCAAAACCAAAACCAAAACCAAAACCAGAACCAAAACCAAAACCAAAACCAAAACCAGAACCAAAACCAAAACCAAAACCAGAACCAGAACCAAAACCAGAACCAGAACCAGAACCAAAACCAGAACCAAAACCAAAACCAAAACCAAAACCAAAACCAAAACCAAAACCAAAACCAAAACCAAAACCAAAACCAAAACCAAAACCAAAACCAAAACCAAAACCAAAACCAAAACCAGAACCAAAACCAAAACCAAAACCAAAACCAAAACCAAAACCAGAACCAAAACCAAAACCAAAACCAGAACCAAAACCAAAACCAAAACCAGAACCAGAACCAAAACCAGAACCAGAACCAGAACCAAAACCAGAACCAAAACCAAAACCAAAACCAAAACCAAAACCAAAACCAAAACCAAAACCAAAACCAAAACCAAAACCAAAACCAAAACCAAACCACAAAAAACAACAACAACAAAAAACCCCAAAACAACCCCCCCCAAAAAAACAAAAAACAAAAACAAAAACAAAAACAAAAAAACAAAACAAAAAACAAAACAAAACAAAACAAAACAAAAAACAAAAAACAAAAAAACCAAAAAAACCACCCCAAAAAACAAAACAAACCCCACCCAAACCCACAAACTAAACCAGCAGCAATTCCAGCCTTGATCCTTTGGTGGTGTTTTTTGAAGCTCAGGGAGCAGAACTCACCCAAATCTCAAGAATTTCTTGAATTGTTTGCAGATTTTGAGAGAAAGTTGCCTCCTTCCCCCGGCCAGGGGTCCCACTAACACCAGCATGGGGTAGGATTCACCAGCACCGGGCAAAGTGCTGCAATAAAGGAAAACCAGAGGGCATTAAATCACAAAAAAATCAAATTTCAGCAGCTTTTTATAAAGCTTTGTGGAGATTTTATCACCCCTCCAACTCATCTCATGTTGTTCACAGTGCAGACAAAATTTGAGGTGCTTTAAATTTAAAAATAGCACAAAAATCTGCATTAAAGCCTCTTTTTTAAAAGAATGGTGTTATTTTTGCTCTGATCTCACCTGATTTACAGCCTTTGCTGAGGAGTTTTTTTTCCAGAGATGGGAATATTTTAATGAGCAGGATAACTGGAATAAACCTGGAATAAACTCAGTCCTACAGGTTTTTCCACTCTCCTGCGTTGACTTCCATGTCCTGTGCCAGGTGAAGGTGTAAAAATTCCTCAGTTAAATAGAAAAAACCCACTCAGATCCTTAAAACTCCACTGAACACAAATAAAACCACAATAAAAGGACCCCAAAAATACCAAATTCTCCATTTTCTCCACGCTGAGCTGAGGATTAAATCCTCAGATTTTCCACTTCCATCCTCTGAGGAGAATGAAGAGGATTTCTGCATTTCTGAGTGCCCAGCAATTTATTTGGGCAGCTCAAAATAGAATTTTAGATTGATTTTTTAAAAATTTTTAAATTAATTTTTAAGTCTTGGGTAGATTTTAAGGTTGGGCCACTTGGAAATGTGTCATAAATAACAGAAATAATTCCAAACTTGATGATTTTTATTTAATAATTGGCTTAAACTAAATTTTGAGTGAAAGAAACCTGCCTCTGTGTCCATTTAACGGGATTTAAAACAGGTGAACACAAACACCTGAAAATAGAATATATTTCTTTTACCACCCCTCTCACAAATAACTCGTTCTTTAAGAAATAAGAACAACATTCCAATATAAGCAAGTTGGAAAAAAATAATTCCCAAATCGTGGCTTTACTCCTATTCTAGGAGCAGCAAAGCAGCTCTGTTACCTGCCAGGATATTTGGATATAATTAGCACAAAAAGCTGATTAGCACAATGCATTCAAATCCCGCAGAAGGTAAAAATAACATTTAAAAATCCATTCTGAAAGAAGCGTTTCAGAGGTGAGAAAAAAGCTGGAGCTCAGAATTGATCTGGATGTTGCAGAAAAAGGTTTTTAATTATTTTTGTGAATGATCCTGGCAAAAACCAGATTTTGTTTTCCATATAAAATCAGGGCATGGGGTGGGTTGGATGGGAGTTTAAATCTCATTCCAAACCTTCACAGCGTTTCCCACCATTCCAGGGTGCTCCAGGCTCTGTCCAGCCTGGCCTTGGGCACTTCCAGGGATGGGGAATTCTCTGGGAATTCTGTGATAGGGCCTGCCCAATCCTTAAAATAAAGGATTTTTTTCCTTCTCCCTGCACAGGGCCTGTTCCAGGCTTGGAAAATGCAGAATTCCTCTGGCATCTTTCCTTCTATGAGGGAATGTTACACCCAATAAATCATCCCTCGACAAGATCACGCTCAAAATTCAGATTCCTAAATAAATTCCCAGTTCCCCACATCCTCAGATTCATCAGGTGAGGTATTTATGATTTTAACAGGGAGAACATTTCCACAATCCTGTCTTTTATTACATCACCACTTCTTGGTTCTCAACACTCAAAGTTTGGGGGTTCGTCCAGCTTGGAAGAAAATTCTGGAAAAGTTTTGGCCTTGTTATTCAAATGTTTTCATCTTTGTGGGCACTGCCGTGAAAGATCAATGAATTTTAAGGGCAGAAGGGACAATTTGGATGATCTAAATCACCCTCCCCTCATCCCACTTGGAATTCTCCAGGTTAGTTCCTGTTCCAGGCTTGGAAAATGCAGAATTCCTCTGCCATCTTTCCTTCTATGAGGGAATGTTACACCAAATAAATCATCCCTCGACAAGATCACGCTCAAAATTCAAAATCCCTTCAATAAATTCCCAGTTCCCCACGTCCTCAGATTCATCAGGAGAGGGATTTATGATTTTAACAGGGAGAACATTTCCACAATCCTGTCTTTTATTACATCACCACTTCTTGGTTCTCAACACTACAAATTTTGGGGTTCCTTCGGATTGGAAGAAGATTCTGGAAAAGTTTTGGACTTGTTATTCAACTTTCTTTATCTTTGTGGGCCAATCTGGATGATCTAAATCACCCTCCTCTCATCCCACTTGGAATTCCCCAAGTTGGTTCCTGTTTCAGGCTTGGAAAATGCAGAATTCCTCTGGCATCTTTCCTTCCACAAGGATGTGTCACACCCAATAAATCATCCCTCGACAAGAACATGCTCAAAATTCAAAATCCCTTCAATAAATTCCCAGTTCCCCACATCCTCAGATTCATCAGGAGAGGGATTTATGATTTTAACAGGGAGAACATTTCCAGAATCCTGTCTTTCATTACATCACCACTTCTCGGTTCTCAACACTCAAAGTTTGGGGGTTCCTCCAACTTGGAAGAAGATTCTGGAAAAGTTTTGGGCTCATTATTCAACTTTCTTTACCTTTGTGAGCACTGCCGTGAAAGATGAATGAATTTTAAGGCCAGAAGGGACAATTTGGATGATCTAAATCACCCTCCCCTCATCCCACTTGGAATTCCCCAAACTGGTTCCCGTTTCCAGCCCAACACTTGGGGTTTCTTGAAATCATATTTGAATTTAAAACCTTCCACTTGTGGAGAACTCTTGGTAAACTGTTCAAAAATGATTAATTATTTTAATTGTCAAAAAAGAATCATGCTCTGGTCCTTCTCTGAATGAGTTTTTCCTCAACAGCCAGGTACCAAAAATCATCCTGTCCTGGCCCAACAGGCTGGAGATTAAATTAAATTAAATTAAATTAAATTAAATTAAATTTCTGCTCCCCACATTGTCACTCCAAGCAACACTTTCAAATGTCACCTGTGTCTCTAGGAGGGAAAAATACCCATAATATTCACTGGTGTGTTACCACACAATTACAGATAAAATCACCAATTGAGAGTGAGGGAAGAAAAGAGTAGGAAATTCAATGTTTTGTGCCTGCAGGGCAGGCAAGGAGAGAACTTTTTGCTTTGTTTTCAGGTTTGATTTGTGATAATAATGATATCACTAACCCAGAATTAATTATAACCTGACGGAGAAAGAGAGATGCAAATGAACTCCCCCAATCTGGCTCCAAGAAGCGTTTTGGGGTGGAAAAGGCAATAATCATTAGGAAGATTTTGTTAATGACTCTGGAATGTTTTCCAGCTGAGCACGGGCCAAGGCTGGAGGCATCATTAACAATTTTTGGGGCAGTCCCACAAAGGCTGGGCTGATGTTTTTGTGTTTGTGTGCACGGTTCCTCTGGCAGAAGGCAGGATTCCTTCTTGCCATCAATCCAAAATCCACTAAGCAAATATTTAAACACAGCCCTGGAAAAAAAAAATCCATGCCTTTAGTGGTTTTTTTTTAAGAAAAAGAAGCCAATTTTGTGTTTTTATTTTAAGAAATCTCCATCCTTGCAAAATAAATAAATTTTTGGAGCTTTGTTTTTAAAACCCCAAAGATTTATTTTTCTAAATTATTTTAAAAGAATTCTCAGAGCTGTTGTCACTACTGGGAAGGCTCCTGATTTTCGTGGATGATCCCAGAAATCAGAGTCACAATAAAAATACAAATTTCTGAGTTACTAAATCCTGGATTATCTATCAGGTTACCCAGTTATGAATTAATTCAGCACCAAAACGGGGTGTGGGGCACAAAGGTTGATCTCAGTGCTCACTGCAGCCAATATATTATTATTATTATTATTATTATTATTATTATTATTATTATTATTATTATTAATAATAATAATAATAATAATAATAATAATAATAATAATAATGTATTTATAGTGTATTCCATCAGATTATGTGGAAGAATCTTCCAAGAATTCCTCAAATATCACAACACAGATCTCAGTGCCCACTGCAGCCATAATAATAATAATAATAATAATAATAATAATAATAACAACAACAATAATAATAATACTACTACATATATATTTATAGTGTATTCCATCAGATTACATGGAAAAATCTTCCAAGAATTCCTCAAATATCACAACACGGCTGCAGAGCAGCAAAAATTGCATTTTTCAGAGGAGAAACGAGACTGGGAGAAGCCATCCCAGAAAAAGAGCATCCACCTGCCTCTCCCTTCCACCCTTTTCATGGAATCATCTCCTCCTTCCAGTAAAACACAGGAATTTCCCCTTATGAACACGAAATGTGCCCCAAACCCCTCAGATTAAATCATTTTATCCCAACAGGATGCCAGCAGTGGGGAGAGAAGGTGTCAGCACAAGGGGAAGGAGAAGTTTTCCAGCTCTCTGCTGCCTCCGGGGATTTTTCCAGTGCCTTTGGGCAGCGAGAGGAATTTTGCATCTCTCATTTGTGGTGCAAACGCCCATCTGCTCCAACAGATTGAGGAGAGGGAGTGGAGCCGTGGACAATCTGTCTCAGACTTTAGAGGTGAACGGAGAGCTTCGTTTCGTAATCGATTGGAACCAAATCAGCTCTGCCTCGTTTCCAGGCTGCTGAGAGGATCCTGCAGGAGCTCTCCTTGGGAAAAAACATCCCTCGGAATGTGACCGAAATTCTGCTTTCCTTGAGTGCCACCGTCAGGAGCAGCTGTGAAATGAACTCACCTGTCCAGGACTCTCTGGGGCTGCTGGAAGTTGAAAAAAACGTGAACCCTGTGATCCGCAGCAGCCACAACTTCTGGGGGAGGGTCCTTTTTATTCACAGCAGCGACCTGTTCCCAAAATTTGGGGTGGGAAAGGAAGGGGAGAAGTGATGGGATTATTCCAGCTGGGAATAAGGATGATTTTGTGTTGCTGAGGGTCAGGTTTTGTGCTGGGCTTGGCTGGGAGCAGGAAATCTTTCCTGGGGATTGCAGGATTTGAGGGATGGATGGAAGGCAGCCAGACACAGCTCACCGTCCTTAATGTATTCAACCTTTTCCTGGGAAGGAAAAACAGGATGCCGCATATAGGATGCAAAAGCAGTTTTGCTGAGGTTTTAATTACCCGTTAATTTGCATCCTCTCAGTGCTGGTGGAAGGTGCCAAACTCAAATCCTTGGGGGCTGAGGCCACTCGTTTATGACAGGATTGGTGGTAACAAAGTGAGCAAACTCCTGACAGCGCATTCCTGTCTTTCCTGGGAGGGAGAGCGCTCAGACTCCAAGGATTCCCTCCATCCATCCTGTGGAAAGCTCTGCTGACCACTAATGAGCTGTGTATTTTGGGGGTTATTAACACTCAGAAATGGGTTAAGAACGACTGAGGCGATTCCAGTGGGACACAAAACATCAAATTTCCACAGTGAGACCGATTGTCTTGGGTTGAAAAATGTAACCAAAAAATGTGTGTTCTATTTTCATCTGTTGAAACCGTTTGGGAGATATTGTTCTTTATCTCTTGTAACTCTAGGGGGGGAAGAGGGAAGATTTCTTCTGATAACAGACCATTTGTGGCAGTGTTTCTTATCTCTTTCATCGACTTTTTCTCCCACTCTGGGGGATATCTTCTGTTAATGGGCCATTAAGGCTCACCAGTGACATCACACATTACATCATCCCATTGGGAGAGGCTCCACCCAGTGGGAGGAGCCAACCTGTCACCCTGGTTTTGAAGACTTTTCTAAGCCTTCTGTGTTGTTCTTCATACTGGCGTCAGAATTTTTACTTTATCACACTTTGCACTATAAACAATGGCCGTGTTTTGCTAACTGCCTTTCATTTTTTACATATTTCTAGGTGGGAGGAGAAAGTTGATTGACAGTTGGCTTGACCAGTGTGGTTTGAGAAGTGGAATTCCATCCTCCAATCCACAGGCCCCACAGGAAATGTGTAAAATTGAGTTTTTGTGAATAAACTCGCCCCTTTTCCTGCTTTGCTCACTGCCGTGTCCTCGTGTGCTTCTTTCCGTGTCATCTGTGACATCAACCATTCCCTACCCAGATAAAAATGGGGACACAGGGACCCCAGGGATCCTCTTTTCCACTGGATTCCCAGAGGAAGACTGGACTCATCTCACCACCACTGAACCTGTGTACAGGATCATCTCTACTCCACAGAACCACATCTGTCACTCCAGGAGGATTTATTTGGACTCCTTCCAACACCCTGAACAGGGTGTCAGGTCGAACCTCTGACTCTGTCAGGGTTTTCTAGGACTTTTGTTTGTTTGTTGTTTGTTTTTTGTACTACTGCATTTGTATTTTTAATATTCCCAGTAAACAACTGTTATTCCTATTCCCATATTTTTGCCTGAAAGCTCCTAATTGCAAAATCGCAATAATTTGGAGGGAGGGGGTTTTTACATCCTCCATTCCAAGGGAAACTCCACTTTTCCCTGACAGATGCCTGTCTCTCCAAACTAAGACACCAAAATCAGCCTTTGGAATAACCAAGAGGAGGTTGGATGGGACTTGGAACAAGCTGGGATGGTGGGAGGTGTCCCTGCCATGGGCTTTGAGGGCCCTTTCAACCCAAACCGTTCTGGATTCTGTGAGAATTTCCCCAGGGAAGTGGTGGATTCACCAACACTGATCATTTTTAGGATTTGGCTGGACAGGTGGTGCTGGGCCATTTTGTACTGATTGTGCTTTTTCCCAAGAAAGGTTTGGACCAGATAATTTTTGCTCTTTTCCAGCCTGGAGTCCCATGGAAATAGGAGGGGAAACATTCCCTGCACAGAACTCCATGTCCCCACTTTTCAGGGGGAAAGCAGGAGGAGGCGAGCTCTAAATTTTAGCTAAAATTTAGCTAAATTTTAGTTCTGATTTGGTCCTTTGCTCTGAATTAGTGGCTGGGAGCACAGCGGGTGCACCCTGGTGCACGTCAGCTGCTCGGGGGGATCCTGAGGGAAGTTCTTTTATTATTAATAATTTATTAATAATCTTTTATTGCAAGATTATTCCACAGTGAGAATCAAACACGGTGAGTTGGACAAGCAGGAATTCCACTTCCAAACTTTCCAAACAATTCCACTCCTGATCCAACCTAGGTTCCTGTAAATCCATTTTGTGTTAGTGAGACAGAGAGCCAGGGCCACCAAATTCAGTTTAGCAAGAAAATTCCTGAGGCTGGAGGAGGCATCATAAAACAACACGAGGAGAGGGTTTTGTGAAACAACTTTTATCACTCAGAAGTGAAATCCTGGTCTAAACCAGTCACTCAGGTTGACTTTTACAGTCCATAGAGAAGGGAAAAAAATTCATTAATATATTCAAAATTATATTGAGAGGAAAACAGGTTGGCACGTAAGACAAAGAATAAGATCAGCATTTGGGTAGTTGGGGTCAATGACACTCTGATTTCATCATCTTTGTGTTCAGGATGGAGAGAGCCTGGCACTAAACAAGAACCCCCAAATTTATACAGATAAAGGTGGGAGTGATGGGTTTTCCTGAAAGGATGGTTTATGAAAGGATAATTCCCTGAAATACAACAATTCCAGCATGGCTTGGGCCCACACAGCACATGCAGCAAGCAAATTCCACTTAAAACCAAATTTCACCACAGCAGGGGAAGGTTTCTAATCCAACAGAATTTCTGCCAAGCAGGATTTTGGGAGAGAAGGTTTGCTCCAACCGCAAGCCCAGATTTCATATTCTTTATTTAGAAAAATTCCAGAATGATGTTTGCTTACCTTTTCTTCCACTGAAACCTTCTTGAGATCCAGTTCTGTGACTTGCAGCAACATGAAAATCGCTGAGAGCCAATAACCATCTTGTTCCTGAGGGAAAAAGTTTCCATTTTGACAAAAATGACTTCATTTCATCCAGCCAATATTTAATTCCAATCGGGTAAAATTAAATTTGCCTCAATACATTGCAAAATGAAAGGTTTTTTACTGCCCAAAACTGACCCTTCATGAGCTCAGCTGCTGCAGCGAGAGCGGAGTTGTTCAAAAGTTTGTAACCACAATATTCAAAAAGCCAAGATGGGAATTGAAAAATGGAAAGGGGATTGATCAGGCTTTGTTTAGGAGAAGGACATCTCAGCAGGAAAAGCTTTTCAGATTACAGAAAACCAGGAACAGTTTATTTCAGGTATTTATTCCTGCTAATTTCATTGTGTGCCATGACAGACCAGTCTCATAAAAGCCAATAAAAACCTGGCAATTACAAGAAAAAATTAAGCTCTGAATATTTTTCTTCTTCCTGGCATTGGGAACGATTGTAAAATTCACACAGAATTTAGAAATCACGAGAGTTGGGATAGAATTGTCTTTGATCACTCAGGACAAATCACCTGTCCACTTCTACAGACAGAAATTGGAGCTAAAAGGAATCAAACCATCAGGTTGAGGTTCTCATTTTTGCTTCTTTCTTACCTGCAGAGGGTTTTCTAGAAGGTTTAAAACCCTGAGGAGAGGCAGATCTTTAATCCATTTCAGCTCACTCAGCTCAGCCACCTGAGCAGGGACAGAAACAGAGCATAAAATCAGCAGCAGCAGAATCCAGGAGAACTTTGCAGGGAAAATGAAGAATTTTAATGCCTGCTCTTCAAATCTGGGCATTAAAAAAATCATTATAAATCACAAAAGGGGTTTACGTGTTAACTGCACTCGGTGAGGCACTTCCAGGCACAAAAGGAGACAACTTGGCTGCTAGCTGGAGCAGCAGGATAATCCACACAGCAATTTCCAGGCACCTGCATTTCTCCAGTTCTTTCAAATGTCAAGCCCTAACACATTTGGCTTTTTATGTGCTGATGTGCTTAAATGAGGCAATTCTGCAGTCAAATTCGTGCTCTGGCTGGGTAGTTTAAAAAAAAAAATCCTTTTAAGAGTTTCTTGGCACTGAAGTTCAAGTTCGTCCCCCAGAACTCGCAGCACTTGGCTAAAAAGGATCAGGATTTTTGTCCTTGGATGTGTCCAGAGGGATAAATCAGGGGGTGCAGAGGGTCCAGGCAATTTGGGGTCTCATCTGTGCACAAAGGAAAGCTGGGCTCAGTTTTAATTTTGAAACTTTCATTTCAAAAGGAAGGGGAAGGAGGAAGGAGAAGAGAAAAGGGAAGGGAAGGGAAGGGAAGGGAAGGGAAGGGAAGGGAAGGGAAGGGAAGGGAAGGGAAGGGAAGGGAAGGGAAGGGAAGGGAAGGGAAGGGAAGGGAAGGGAAGGGAAGGGAAGGGAAGGGAAGGGAAGGGAAGGGAAGGGAAGGGAAGGGAAGGGAAGGGAAGGGAAGGGAAGGGAAGGGAAGGGAAGGGAAGGGAAGGGAAGGGAAGGGAAGGGAAGGGAAGGGAAGGGAAGGGAAAAGGAGTATTAGGCATCTCCCACTGCCCCAGGGTGCTCCAGCCTGGCCTTGGACATTCCAGGGATCCAGGGGCAGCCACAGCTGCTCTGGGAATTCCAGCCCAGCCCCTCCCGCCCTCCCAGCCAGGAATTCCATCCCCAAATCCAACCTGAATCTCTCCTGTTTCAGTGCAAAGCCATTCCCTTTGCTCCTGCCTGTATTTCTCCATGTGAAAGCCTCTCTCCATCTCTCTCATGGCCCCTTTTAAATCCTGAAACCCGACTGAACCTAAAAGACTCCAGATTCTCCCTAACTCATACTCAATCCTTTTAAAGTGTCTAAGAACATAAACCTCAACCACAGCCTACTCAAAACTCACTTTTAGAGTTATAACCCCACCCAGCACACTTTTCACCAAGTTAAATGTGATTTGAGTGGATTTCTTAAATAAATCCCAGAATTCCAGCCATCAACAGTTGAAAATCACTGGGTTTTTACAAGGGACACATCTGCAGCTGAACCTGTTGTGCCCATTTTTTAAAAGCCCTAAAATTTAAGATCATTCTGAGTGGCTGTGAGCTGAAGTAACTCCATGTGATGATTAATTAAAACTCCCCTTTAAATTATTCTCCAGAAGGCAACGTTCAAAACAGGGTGACTCATTAAAGAGTTTCAACGACATCATTCAAAGAGGCAAGTTTTGATGAGGTAAAATTAAGAGTTTTTATGTGCTGTAAAGAACAGTGGAAAATAAATAAGGGAATGGAAGTGGTGTTATTAATGTTAATAACAGCCACACCATTAGAGAGTTTCCTGTCTGCTGCAATTGAGGTGCCTTTAAATGTCACCCTAAACACAGGGAGAAAAAGAATCCACAGTGACTTGAATTAAATCCTCTTGCAAGGAGGGAGAAATGATAGAAAATGTTCCACTGCTGTTTTATATTTCTATTTTCTTCAGTTATCTTTTTTTTTTTTTCACATGTCTTTGATGTCAAAGTGATTCAGGAATTGATTTTTCTTTTCAGTTAAGGATGCTGGAAGATCAATATCAAAATTATTGTGGATATTTGGTTTGGCATTCAAAATTCAAATGACTTGGATGGTGCCATTGTATTGCCAGTACAGAAAATTGTGCTGCATAACAAAATCCACTTTTTAACAGAGTTCTTGCAGTTCTGCCTTGCAGGGAGTTTCCAGCTGAGAGCTCAGGAGAATCTGTGGTCATAAAATCGGGCTGAGAGATGTTAACAACCCCCCTGAGACCTGGCAGCAGCAGAGCTGTGGTGTAAATAAAGATCCTCCGGAATAATCCAGCGGGAAAAGCTGCAAACTCATCCCTGTCTGATCCACCCAGGGCAGCACTGGAAATCCTCCATGTGTGGGAGCAATAAAGTGGGAACAGAGTGGAGAAAAAAACCCCTGAGAGATGAAGTAAGGGCTGGGAGGACACCAGGAAAAGAAAAAAAAAGAAGGGAAAAAAAGGAAAAGAAAAAGAAAAAGGGAAAAAAAGGAAAAGGAAAAGAAAAAGAAAAAGGGAAAAAAAGGAAAAGAAAAAGAAAAAGAAAAAGAAAAAGAAAAAGAAAAAGAAAAAGAAAAAGAAAAAGAAAAAGAAAAAGAAAAAGGGAAAAAAAAGGAAAAGGAAAAGGAAAAGGAAAAGAAAAAGAAAAAGGGAAAAAAAGGAAAAGGAAAAGAAAAGAAAAAGGGGAAAAAAAGGAAAAGAAAAAGGAAAAGGGAAAAAAAGGAAAAGGAAAGAAAAAGAAAAAGGGAAAAAAAGGAAAAGGAAAAGAAAAAGAAAAAGGGAATAAAAGGAAAAGGAAAAGAAAAAGAAAAAGGGAAAAAAGGAAAAGGAAAAGAAAAAGAAAAAGGGAAAAAAAGGAAAAGGAAAAGAAAAAGAAAAAGGGAATAAAAGGAAAAGGAAAAGAAAAAGAAAAAGGGAATAAAAGGAAAAGGAAAAGAAAAAGAAAAAGAAAAAGAAAAAGGGAAAAAAAGGAAAAGGAAAAGGAAAAGGAAAAGGAAAAGGAAAAGGAAAAGGAAAAGAAAAAGGGAAAAAAGGAAAAGGAAAAGAAAAAGAAAAAGGGAACAAAAGGAAAAGGAAAAGAAAAAAAGGGAGAGAAGGAGAAGGAGAAGGAGAAGGAGAAGGAGAAGGAGAAGGAGAAGGAGAAGGAGAAGGAGAAGGAGAAGGAGAAGGAGAAGGAGAAGGAGAAGGAGAAGGAGAAGGAGAAGGAGAAGGAGAAGGAGAAGGAGAAGGAGAAGGAGAAGGAGAAGGAAAGGAAAGGAAAGGAAAGGAAAGGAAAGGAAAGGAAAGGAAAGGAAAGGAAAGGAAAGGAAAGGAAAGGAAAGGAAAGGAAAGGAAAGGAAAGGAAAGGAAAGGAAAGGAAAGGAAAGGAAAGGAAAGGAAAGGAAAGGAAAGGAAAGGAAAGGAAAGGAAAGGAAAGGAGAAAGGAGAAAGGAGAAAGGAGAAAGGAAAAAGGAAAAAGGAAAAAGGAAAAAGGAAAAAAGGAAAAAGGAAAAAGATCTCATCTTTTCTAACATTCATTTCTTGCAGTGCTGGATGAGTTTTGGAGCCCTCCAAGGAACTGAGTGTTTAAGGAATTGAAATGTTCTGTGTTTTTGAAGAAGCCGAGCTCGGTGTGTACCTGGTTGTCCTCCAGGTTGATCACCTGCAGGAGCTCGTGCTCCTCCAAGCCTTGCAGGCTGTTTATTTTGTTGTGGGACAGATCCACCTTCCGCAGAGATCTCAAGGTCTTCAGCCCGTTCACCTTCTCAATCTGGTTAAAGCTCTAAGGGAAAAGGAATGAAAGCAGAGAAAGTGCAAATAAACCTCTATGAAAAACAACATTCCTGAGGGGAAAAAAAAAGTTATTTGTTTGGTTTAAGGATTCTTTGTCGTGGAGAATCCCATCAAAAATTGGCCTTTCTGCATTAGCCTCGTGCATATCCTGCTGTGTTCCACTCCTGCTGATAAACCTCCATGGAAAATGACATTTCTGGGGGAAAAAAAAGAGAGTTGTTTGTTGGATTTGGGGATCCTTTCCCATGGACAATCCTGTCACAAATGGGCCTTTCTGCATTGTCCCGATATGTCACATTCCTGCTCGTGGAAAAAAGGAATCAACTCTCTCCTGATGAGCTTATCTCCAACTCACCTTGAAGAGACAACAGCAATAAAAAGAGCTCTAACATTTTTTTAAAAGCTGATATTGGCCCAAGAACACTCTTGTCACCATCCAGCTCGAAATTTAGAACACAGAGATGCATGGAAAATTATGGAATATATATACATAAATACATTGAATTTCCCTGTGTAATCATGGCTCTACTTACACTTGTGATTACAGAATAAATAATGAAAAAAATTAAGGTAGGATAGAGAGGAGATGGGTTGAGGGTTGAGAATCTTCCCCTGGAGAAGGGAAGGCTCCAGGGAGAGCTTCCAGCACATTCCAGGGCCTGGAGGGGCTTCCAGGGCCTGGAGGGGCTCCAGGAGAGCTGCAGAGGGACTGGGGACAAGGGACAGAGGGACAGGACACAGGGAATGGCTCCCAGTGCCAGAGGGCAGGGCTGGATGGGATCTTGGGCAGGAATTCCTGCCTGGAATGGAATTGCCAGAGCAGCTGTGGCTGCCCCTGGACCCCTGGAAATGGCCATGGAAGGATTGGAGCAGCCTGGGACGGTGGGAGGTGTCCCTGCCATGGCAGGGGTGGCCCTGGGTGACCTTGAAGGTCCCTTCCAGCCCAAACCATTCCATGATTCTCTGCTAGGATACCAAAATCTCTCTGGAATACATAAATCCATATTAATGCCCATTAAGAGAAGGCTTCATCCACTGTCAGTGACAGCGCAGAAATGTTTAAAAAATAATCAATCAAACAAACAAACAAACAAACAAACAAAATACAAAAAACCAACCACACCCTCTCTATTTTCCTGTAAATTCTCCCAGACTTCCCCACATGAAACGCCCCAAAGTTTTGAAAACCTCAGAGTTTTTCCCAAACCAGGCCCTGATTTCTCGCTGGCCTCCAGATGGTTCCATTCCTCAGGGCCTCAAAAACCATTTCTGCCAAGCAGGGATAACAATTCCCTGCTCATCCCTGTCCCAGATGGCCTCTCCACAGGATCCCTCCTCCATCACCTTGCAAATTTTATTTTGCCATCAGCCTCACCTTGTGCTAAAAGCTTGGAAGCCTCATCTTCTCTTAATAAATATTTAGGAACTGTTGAAATAAATAAGCCAGCTGACTCTGATGTTAATCCAGTTGTCTGTCCTTGACATTTTTTCCTGACTTTTAAATGTTTAATTAGGTTATTAATAGCGTGGAGGCTCCCTCTCTGCTCCTGAGCTTTGTTACACCTCTGGTTAAATGCAGCTCGGAGCTGGAGTTACAAAATGCTGGGCCAGAGATGCACAGAAAATTCTGTGAACAAAAGGGATTTTGGGGCTAGATCCTTTAAAAGCAGAAAATTCCTGAGGGTCCAGTTCATTAGAGCTGTGCTTCTCATTTTATGTTTTTTTTCTTTGCAAACATGAGTGGAATAAAGGGGTTTTGGTACAGCAAGGCAGAATTTACAGGTTTTGAAGTCTTCGTCCCAAACTTCAGAACTTTCTACTCTTTTCAACCTAAAAAGCTCAAGGGGAAATGGGGAGAGAAAGCTGAGTTGCTGGGAAGAGAGAGGATAAAAATGAAAATAATAATAATAAAGAGAACTGCATTTTATTCTAATTAGATAAGAAAATGCTCTGCTAAAATCGATTTCCCTAATTTCCACGTGGCTAATTAAAAAAGACAAGCAGTGCTATCAAGAGTGATATCAGCACCTAAGAACCCCAAAAGAGGAACTTGTTCATATTTAACAAGATTTAACTGTGAATGATCTCCCATCACTGGACAGAGCAGACTCCCAAGGGAATTCCTGTTAGACCTTTAAATAAATCAGGAGATCAGGGAACGACAATTTTGCTGTGGCTCAAATTTAGAGAAAAGAGATTTGAAGTGTTTACAAAAAAAAGATCCTCACACTCCTAGAGCTCCTTTCAGAACATTTCAATGGGATTTGGCCACTCTGAGTTAATTTCCCCCACTAAAAATGAGACCAAATTCCATTTTTTTTTTTTTGCCACTGAGGGAATCACTGAGAGCTCCTGGAGGTATCATAGATGTAAAATATAATTTTATTAACACTATTTGAATATATCATTCAAAACCTGTTAAATGTGAACACCTTCCCTGAATATTGCAGCAGCCGACCTGAGTTGGTATTTTCTATTTCCATTTCTACAGAACAGAAGAAAAACCTTTAAATTTTTTAAAAGGATTGGAAAAGAATATTTCTATTCCTGATAAGGGATTCATTCACTTCACTTCAAATATTTATGTGGGTGCTTAATACTGATGTAGCCAATTGGAGCTCTGTATAAGGTTTTTTTTGGGACTTATTTTTAAAGTCCCATTAAGTGTTTTCCACTTCTTATTACAAAGTAAAAGCCGTTTAAAAGCAGCCTGTTGTTTTCAGAGCAACGTTTTGTTGCATTAATTATTTTCTTGCATTCAATGAAATGATTTTATTGCGTTAAAAATAGGTCTGGGTTGTGTTTCTGTGCAACATTTGTATTATTAATTAAAAAAAAAAGGGAGAGTGTTGCAGATATCTCTGGGATTTTGTTAGGTAATTATCACCGTATTAATGAAGGTATTGATATCTTGATAAGAGGCAGGAAAACTATCAGGATTTTTTGTTTCTTACCAGGTCGAGGGTTCTGATGGGCAGATTCTCCAGGCCCCCGATGGCAGTGACTCTGTTGTGTGACAAACTCAGCTGGGTCAGGCTGTGACACTGCTCCAGCCCCCCGAGCTCCTCGATCTCGTTATCTGGGCACAGCTTTCAGGAAATAAAACTGTCACAGTCCAGGACATCCCTGTGGCCACCCTGGAGGGTTTAGGAAGGATCTTGGGCAGGAATTCCTGCCTGGAATGGAATTCCCAGAGCAGCTGTGGCTGCCCCTGGAGCCCTGGAATGTCCAGGGAAGGATTGGAGCAGCCTGGGATGGTGGGAGGTGTCCCTGGAATGAGCTCTGAGGTCCCTTCCCACCCAAACCATTCTGGGATTCTGGGATTTGGGACACGCAGAATCCATTCAGAAGGATTTTTATGGGAAATGGGGATAGAAAAGAGAGGGGGAGGGAAGGGAGACCCTTCCTGGTTTCCTGACTTTCCAAGTGGGGCCCCTCGGTCCATAAATTTCTTGGAGAGGAGCTGGATCCTCTCCAAGACCGGACAGGGGGTCTGGGGTCTGTCCAAGGGGCTCAGGCAGCCTCACACAGAGCCCAGGAGGGCACTGCCTCTGATCCCTGCCATGGAGTGAATGCCCACAGTGTGTGAAGAATCACAACCCGAGAGAATTCAAAATAAGCAGTAGTTAGTTTATCACAGAGTGTGAATGTAGAATTTAGAATTTTTAGTGTATGGGTTTGAAGAGACAAGATGGAGGAATTGGGGAGTGGTCCCTGTGCTCCTTGTTCTTGTTCTCATCCCCCATTTTCTGCTGAGTTGGATCACAAGGATTGGTTTAGAGTAGAAATTACATGTTAACATGGGCAGTGAGTATTGGTAAGATTCTGTCAATAAAAAGTTCATTTTGGATGTGTTTGGGCCAGGGAATGGTACAAAGGGTCCGGGACCCTCTGACCCGCCCAGTCCCCCGCGTGTCCTGCTCTGCTGGGGACGCCCTGCAGAGCTGGGACAGAACTGAGAGATGATGGAGAATAAACAACCCTGGAAACTCGGACTGGGGACTCAGCCTGGCTGCTCTGGCTCCGGGGTGAAACACTGAGGGCAAAGAGAAGACGAAAAACCTCATTTACCTCAGGGAACAGCAACGCCGAGATAAAACCAACCTGAACACAAAACCTGAGCGGTAATTAGGTGATAAATTAACCAACCGAGGCTGATTTTATGGTGTGGGGGAGCTGGACAGGAGAGGATTCATCCTGAGGGGGTTTAAATCCCACTGCTCGGAGCGTGCTACAGAAATTATTCATAAATAAATTCATAATTTTTATGGGGTTGTTTCTGCCTAAATTATACCTGTTCTGTCCTGGCCATCTGTCCTGAGAGGAGAAAGTGTTTTTTAAATTAACATCACAGTTAAAACCAGCAGTAGAAATAATTAGAATTCCTCTCAGCAAACTTCAGCACTAACAGAACTCCTCAAATTCCTTAAACAAAGAATTTTTGACAACAAATCCAGCTCCAATTTCTCCTTTACATGAATGGAGAGGAAGCTGAGCCTGGATCTGCCCCAGATCAGGTAAAAATCTGCCCCAGTCTGAACAAGGGAAAATTCAAGTTTAAGCCACAAGCATCAATGTGAGCCAGCAAATTGCTCAGCACTGAATAATAATAAATTCAATTTTAGCCTTTTAACAACTCACTATAAAGCTTTGTCACATATTTTTGGCCAAGTTGTGTCTCTCTCTCTGGTTTGGGCAATCCCTCCCTGGCAATTCCTTTAGAAAGCTGCACAAAAAAAGTAAAAATGACCTGACCATCTGCACGATAATTCATTTAAAAATGGTAAGGAAAGTTTAGTTGCTGTCAATGAGAAATGGATGCCACACGTTTCTGCTTCCCCAGGGTATTTCAGAGAGGATTTTTGTTTCATCTGTGATTAAAAATGGGATTTTTCTGTCTGCCAGGTGAGGAGTGTTTGAACCAGATTCAGGCTTTGCTGGTCTGAATTCGGCATTTCCAATCCTGCCCTCATTTCCCTCTGTTTTAGGGGTTTCTCTTGTGTATATAAAAACATTTTTATCCTCATTTCACCAACTTATTCCTTGACAAATGAGGAAATCCAAGGCAGCACAAAACCAAAACAAAACCTCCACATCAGATCCACAAGAAAAAAATTCTGATTTTTTTGTTTTTCCCCCTTTTTTCATTTTTCAGGAGGGGTTTTTTGCTCCGTGATGGAAAATTAGGATTGCAAAAGGAGAGTGGTTTGGTGCCATTTTGTGACAGGATTTGTGTCAGTCTGCAGGCTTTGTAAATATAAATAATATAATAAAATATTATTTTATTGATATGGTAAGTATATAAACATAACAATATAATACTAGAGATAATACTAGAGATAATACTAGAGATAATACTAGAGATAATAATAATAATAATAATAATAATAATAATAATAATAATAATAATAATAATAATAATAATATAAAGTGGGTGCCCTGCAAATGCTTTATCTGAAACAGGAATTGGATTAATTTCAGTTGGTAATGGGCAAGAGACAGAAAAACCTGCAGCAGCCTCCTGTCTCCTCCTTTTCAGGGAGCAGAAAATCAGGATGCAGTTCCTGATAGGAAAAAAAGGAAAAGTTCAGGAGCCCTCAGGAAGCGATTTGAAGGCAGCAGGGCAACGGGAAGCTCCAGAAAGCACAGGAAGGGATTAGAAAAAACAGGCTGAAAAGTCAATTTACAGGTCCCTGTTGATGAGGTTTCTGCCAGGAAAGTTTTCTGATTTCACGAGTTGGAGGAGTTTGGAGTGGGGAGCAGAACAAACTTTGCTCCGTGTGCTGCCCTCAAAAACCCCACGAAGTTTTGTCTCTTAAAAATTCTTTTCATTTTTCACTAAACAGCCTTGTCCTGCATCATTGGTTGGGTCTAAGATGAAACAGCAAATTCCTTTTTATTTCAGGTTAATTAATTAATTAATTTTTATATATTCATATAAATATATGTGTATTTATATAAATAATATAATAAAATAAAAATTATAAATATATGTGTATTTATACAAACAATACAATATAAATAATATTAATATAAATATAAATAAATAATATAAATATATATAGTATAGTATAAATACATATAGTGTAAATACACATAACATAACAAACATAACATTAACATAACATAACATAAACATTAACATAAACATAACAAACATAACATGCAATATAATAATACATATTTATATAAATAATGATATCTATTTATATAAATAAAAATTTAAGAATAATTAATTAATTAAGATAATTAATTAAACCCCCTGTTAACATTTGGGATTTAAAAATCCTTTTTTTATTATTATTATTTATTACCTCTGTAAGGGACATCTCCCCTTTTCACTTCCCCATGATACTTCAATGCTTAAGTAAATTAAACTCAATTCCAGCACCAGAATTACAATTTCATCCCAGTTCTAAGGACAAAATTGACATGAAGAGGAAAATACAAAGAAAACAGGTATTTATTTGAAATAACAGCATTAAAAAATCAACTTTTCTCCCATTCAGGAGTCCCCAAAGGATACAATCCAGCAGGAGTTTGGTAAGGCAATAGTACGCTGACAAATCTTGCATTTTTGGGATTTGATTGTGTGAAAAATCTACTTCCTAAAGGAAAAAAAAAAAAGGATTTTGGGGGTAATTTCTTCAGCACTTACTCTGGCTGGGAGTTTGCTGTGTGCTCCAACTTCCCACCAAATGCAGGGGTTCAGTGGGGCACAAAATAAAAGACATAAATAAAATATGAGTGAATAAATAAAAATACAAATAAAATACACATAGATAGACATATAAATAAAAGACAGGGCCAAACATTTGGAAAAGGAAAAGGGGAAAAGGGGAAAAGGGGAAAAGGGGAAAAGGGAAAAGGAAAAAGGAAAAAGGAAAAAGGGAAAAAGGGAAAAAGGGAAAGGGGAAAAAGGGAAAGGGGAAAAAGGGAAAGGGGGAAAAAGGGGAAAAAGGGAAAAAGGGGAAAAAGGGAAAGGGGAAAATGGGAAAGGGGAAAAAGGGAAAGGGGAAAAAGGGGAAAAAGGGAAAAAGGGGAAAAAGGGAAAGGGGAAAAAGGGAAAGGGGAAAATGGGAAAGGGGGAAAATGGGAAAGGGGAAAATGGGAAAGGGGAAAATGGGAAAGGGGAAAAAGGGAAAGGGGAAAAAGGGAAAGGGGAAAGGGGAAAGGGAAAAGGGAAAAGGGAAAAGGGAAAAGGGAAAGGGGAAAAGGGAAATGGGAAAGAGGGAAAGGGGAAAGGGGAAAGGAAAAGGGGAAAGGAAAAGGGAAAAGGGAAAAGGGAAAAGGGAAAAGGGAAAAGGGAAAAGGGAAAAGGGAAAAGGGAAAAGGGAAAGGGAAAAGGGAAAGGGGAAAAGGGAAAGGGGAAAAGGGAAAGGGGAAAAGGGAAAGGGGAAAAGGGAAAGGGGAAAGGGGAAAGGGGAAAGGGGAAAGGGGAAAGGGGAAAGGGGAAAGGGGAAAGGGGAAAGGGGAAAGGGGAAAGGGGAAAGGGGAAAGGGGAAAGGGGAAAGGGGAAAAGGGAAAGAGGGAAAGGGGAAAGGGGAAAGGGGAAAAGGGAAAAGGGAAAGGGAAAAGGGAAAAGGGAAAGAGGGAAAGGGGAAAGGGAAAAGGGGAAAGGGGAAAGGGGAAAGGGAAATGGGAAAAGGGAAATGGGAAAAGGGAAAAGGGAAAAGGAAAAGGGAAAAGGAAAAGGGAAAAGGAAAAGAAAAGGGAAAGGGAAAAGGGAAACGGAAAATGTGAACTGAGGTAAGAAAGAAGAATTAAGACAGAATAAAAATTGACTTTTGCCTAGGATCAAATACCAACTTAGATTCAGAAAATGGTTTTGAATTTAAACCTTTAAAATGTTTTTTGGTTTTTTTTTGCAGACTTACCTTGAGGTTTTTAGGTGCTTTAAAATTGAAATACGTGGTCAGCTGGTTTTTGGAAGCATTCAGCTCTGTTAAATAAGGCATGTGACTGATACAGGATAGATCTAGAAATGAAACAAAATGTCAAACCCTGAGCCTGAATGCAAAGATCATCAGGGCAAAGTGTGATAATTACATCCTGCAGCAATTAAGAGTCAGTTTGGAGCTGCACATTCAGAAAGTGATGCCTAAAATGCAGATATCAGATATATTGACACCTCCTAGAGGGGAAAAAATAAAGTTTATAAAGCACAAAAAATAAATATCCAAGTTCTACATTTAATTTTCATTATTGCAGCTGACCTGCCTTTAAGCAGGAATTTATTTTTATATTCTCTCCACCTCTGGAATGACAGAATCACTCTGTCCTGAGTTATCAATTAGTGGAGGAAATAATTTAGGCCACGACTGAGGAGTAAATGAGTGGTTGCTATGGAAAAGTCCCTGCTCTGTTCATATCTGGCCTCCACAGGAAAAAGAAAAATATTCCCTCTTATTGAAATGAGCAGGGAGAGGTTACAAAAGTGCTGCTATTCTTGGACTCCAGCTCCTCAAGTGAAAGAAAGAGAAATATTGAGAGAAATATTGAGAGAAATATTGAGAGAAATATTGAGAGAAATATTGAGAGAAATAAAGTGGTTGCCCCACCACAGCTTATTCCACTTGATGTTAAAATTAAAAAAAATAATGAAAGAGAGAGAGGGAAGGAGCAGCTGATGGAGTTTGCTCCAGTCTCCATTTGGCACCTTTCTAAATGTTTTAAAAAAATAATAAAGTAATTTTTTAGCTTTTGTCACCCATGGAAAAAACCTTGACAAGGGATAACTCAAGGCTGGGGAAACCAAACCCAGCGTAACTTGAATATTTTGCCACCTGCACGTGGAATATTCAAATATATATTCAAGTATATATAGAATATATATTCAAATATATATAGAATATTCAAATCTCCAGCTTCACCCTGCCAGATCTGCTGGGATTTCACCTCTGGGCAACAAACTGAGAGTTTAAGCTCTGTTTTCTCACTGATAAACACAAGCTGGTCTTAATGGGCCGTGGATATTTGGGGTGTTTTGGAGGGGATCAAGCCTGGTTCTGTGGAATTTGATAGCACTGAAATGTCAGCCAGGCTTTGAGACACTCAAACTCCTTGGTCCAGCACATTTCTCATCTGAAAGGGTTTCACAGCCCGAGAATTTGTCATTTATTTACTCCATACCGTTAATTTTATTGGAGGAAAGGTCCATTTTCTGCAGGTGAGTGAATCCAGAGAGAATGCTGATGTCACTCAGCTCACGACCCTGGGAAAGAGGAGAGGGAGGGACGAGAGTTTATTTATTTTGTAGTTTATTTGCTCAATACCATTAATTTTATTGGAGGAAAGATTTATTTTCTGCAGGTGAGTGAATCCAGAGAGAATGCTGATGTCACTCAGCTCACGACCCTGGGAAAGAGGAGAGGGAGGGATTTTAATCATAATTTCAATAATTGGTTGTGTGAATTCAGCTACCCCAAGGTCCCTGCAGCTGCAGCAGAACAAGGTGACAGGTACAGAAAGTGATGTTGGAGCAGCCACAAACAGAGAAAAAGTCAAAAAAATCCAACTTTGAAACAACAAAGGGGGAGCTGCAGTGAGGAAAAACACCAGGGAAATAAAGCTGTGGGGAAAAGGGAGGGACAGCAGCTTTGACATCCTGAACCCAGCATTTCCAGGTGTTTTACACATTCCTCTACTTCTTTTCCTCAGGAGCAGGAGGATACATTTTACATTTTTCACACCTGAGGACTGGATGAAGGAAAAAAATCAAAAACTTTCACTGCTGATGCTACTACTTGAAAAAAAAATACCCCAAATTCTCCACTCTGGCAGTCAGCAGGAGCCACTCTGAGTCTTATCAAAAACCTGAACATGAAACAAGCAGAGACAAAGCTCTGCCTCTTGGCATTTTTCTTTTTAACAAGGCCAACTATTTGCTGTAGAAAAAAAAGGAAATATTTGTGCAGAAAAGCACTTTAAACTGGTTTTTTTTTTGGTTTTTTTGCTTGTACTTACTGGGAGTGAGAGGTGAAGAAAAGCATATTCAGTGCCAGGGGCTGAGTAGCCCAAGGTGTGGAGTCCCTCAGCGGCGGTGTCTTCATCCAGCACCGCCTTCAGCTGATCCTAAAAAACACCAGGAAAAGGGAAAATGGATGGAGGGGAGGTTTGTGAAGGGAAATTCCACGCTTGGGAGAATCCAGGGGTTCGAGTGGGGACAGGGCTGGTAAAAGCCGTCAATCAGCGCTTCATCGCCCCCCCAAATGGGTGGTGAAATAATAAAATAAAATAAAATAAAATAAAATAAAATAAAATAAAATAAAATAAAATAAAATAAAATAATAAAAATCAAATCAAATAATTTATTAGAAAAAATGATGCTAAAAATAAATAAAATAAAATGAAACAATAAAATAAAACAATAAAATTAAATAAATAAATAAAACAATAAGAATCAAATCAAATAATTTATTAGAAAAAATGATGCTAAAAATAAAATAAAATAAATTAAAAAAATAAAAATAAAATAATAAAATAAATAAAATAATAAGAATCAAATCAAATAATTTATTAGAAAAAATGATGCTAAAAATTAATAAATAAATAAATAAATAAATAAAATAAAATAAAATATTAGGAATAAAGATGCTAAAAATAAAATAAAATAAAAATAAAATAGAATAAAACAATAAAAATAAAATAAAATAAAATAATAAAATAAATAAAATAATAAGAATCAAATCAAATAATTTACTAGAAAAAAGGATGCTAAAAAAATAAAATAAAATAAAATAAAATAAAATAAAATAAAAAAATAAAATAAAATATTAGGAATAATGATGCTAAAAATAAAATAAAAAAATAAATAAATAAAAATAAAATAGAATAAAACAATAAAAATAAAATAAAATAAAATAAAAAAACCCCAAATTATTAGGAAAAATGATGAACCCTCAAAACCAGCTAAACAGAAACGTGCCACGTGCCAGCTCCATCCATTTAAGAAGGTTTTTTTTGGTTTTTTTTGCCAGGATATTTAATTTTTTCCCTCCTGGCTGAAGCACAGCACCCATTCCCTGACCTGCTGAGCCACCCACTGACCATGGACATTAACATCTGCACCCCAAAATTCACATTATTGGGAGCCCTTTCCATTTGTTCAGCGTGAGCAGCCCAGCTCCTTTTACAGAGAGAAAAAAACCACCTTTGTCAAAGAGACTGCTTGACAGATGGCACTAATGAACCACGGCTTAATGAGAAACCCAGCCAGTGGTTTGTGAAATTCCTACGAGCTGGCTAATCTAGAGAATAAATATAAATAACAGAATAATTTCATTGTGGCACCCAGGTGTTACAGCCAGGGAGGGCACAGAAGAATTTCCACAAGGCAAAATGTGAGGTGGTGATTTGTGGTGTTGGGATTTAAAGACCAGCAGGGCAAGGAGAGAAAATTTGTGTCCATGGGGATTATGGAAGCTCAGGGGTGGGAATTTAAACAGGAAATGGGGTTGATTTGGTCATACTTGTACCAGTTTATCCTTAATTTTATATGGATTTAAAAGTGAAATGGGGTTGATTTGGCCATATTTGTACCAGTTTATCCTTAATTTTATATGGATTTAAAAAGGAAATGGGGTTAATTTGGCCATACTTGTGCCAGTTTATCCCTAATTTTATATGGATTTAAAAAGGAAATGGGGTTAATTTGGCCATACTTGTGTCAGTTTATCCCTAATCTTATATGGATTTAAAAAGGAAATGGGGTTAATTTGGCCATATTTGTACCAGTTTATCCTTAATTTTATATGGATTTAAACAGAAAATGGGGTTAATTTGGCCATACTTGTGTCAGTTTATCCCTAATCTTATATGGATTTAAAAAGGAAATGGGGTTAATTTGGCCATACTTGTGCGAGTTTATCCTTAATTTTATATGGATTTAAAAGGGAAATCGGGTTGATTTGGCCATACTTGTATCAGTTTATCCTTAATTTTATATGGATTTAAAAGGAAATGGGGTTAATTTGGTCATATTTGTATCAGTTTATCCTTAATTTTATATGTATTTAAATAGGAAATGGGGTTGATTTGGCCATACTTGTGCCAGTTTATCCTTAATTTTATATGGATTTAAAAGGGAATGGGGTTAATTTGGCCATACTTGTGCCAGTTTATCCTTAATTTTATATGGATTTAAACAGGAAATGGGGTTAATTTGGCCATATTTGTACCAGTTTATCCTTAATTTTATATGGATTTAAACAGGAAATGGGGTTAATTTGGTCATATTTGTACCAGTTTATCCTAATTTTATATGGATTTAAACAGGAAATGGGGTTGATTTGGTCATATTTGTACCAGTTTATCCTTAATTTTATATGGATTCAAAAAGGAAATGGGGTTGATTTGGCCATATTTGTACCAGTTTATCCTTAATTTTATATGGATTCAAAAAGGAAATGGGGTTGATTTGGTCATATTTGTACCAGTTTATCCTTAATCGTATATGGATTTAAACGGGAAATGGGGTTAATTTGGCCATACTTGTGTCAGTTTATCCTTAATTTTATATGGATTTAAAAGGGAAATGGGGTTAATTTGGCCATATTTGTACCAGTTTATCCTTAATTTTATATGGATTTAAACAGGAAATGGGGTTAATTTGGCCATACTTGTGTCAGTTTGTCCTTAATCTTATATGGATTTAAACAGGAAATGGGGTTAATTTGGTCATATATGTACCAGTTAATCCTTAATTTTATATGGATTAAATAAGGGAAATGGGGTTAATTTGACCATACTTGTGCCAGTGTTTCCCTAATCTTATATGGATTTAAAAGGGAAATGAGGTTAATTTGGCCATATTTGTACCAGTTTATCCTTAATTTTATATGGCCAGGAGGAAACTTGCCAGTGCTGGGTTAATGGTTGGAATTGAGCATCTCCAAAGGTTTTTCCCAATCTAATTGATCCTGTGAGAGAGAGGGACCATCCAGGAGTGCCCTGGACACCCCGGGGAGGGAGGGGACCCTAACCAAGGCCAAAAGGAGAGGTGAGGGGACAAAAATGACCTGATGTCCCCATCCACTCCCCCTCCTTTCCCCCACATCCACACTGAGTGATGAGTGTGAAATACAAAGTTGTGTTTTGTGTCAGGGAAATAAAAATAATCTGTATGTGTAATTGTGTAATTGTAATTGTAGAACACATGACACAGTTATAAAGATGAGTTCTAATAAACAATTGAGGAAAGCATGGAAGAAGGTTTTTGAACAAACTTTGCTTGCAATTACCTACTATAAATGTCAAGCTATTCTGTAATAAGAGTCTTTGAATTATAACTTTAGAACCTTACTTTGTATTAAAGAATTTTTAACTGTAGTTTTAGAATGTAAAAAGGCTTTCTCACAGACTGGTAAAAAAAGAAAAAATCCTGGATACAGAAGAAAAGATTGATTTATGGTTCCTGAAAAAGGAAAACTGAACATGACTATCAAAGAGTGATGGACCTGGAAAATAGAAGCTGGACCCCACCACCTGGAATACATATCCTGGATGTACATCCTGAAATATTGAAATATCAAAATGGACTACAATAGGTATTGAATAATGACGTTAAAAATTGGAAATAGAGACTGCTGAGAAAAGCTGATGAATATGTATGAATATAGCAAATAAAATCCCAGCAAGTCCAGCACTCGGGGTGCAGTCGGAAGGGAAAATCCTTCCACTGTACCCAGCGCGCTGTCTTTGCTCACACTTCACCATGCTAATTAATTAATCGATTATTAAATTGAATTGCTGCTTGATATATTGGCCATGTCAAGCGTCTCATTTCTAACATGAGGGGGGAAAGGGCAGTTCCCTCACAACCCCACTCCCCTCCTCAAACAGCTGGGGAGCCCTGGCATGAACCTCTGAGCGCTCCGACTCTTCCTCCTCGCCGTCCTCCTCCTCCCGCTCGTCCTGGCGGTGAGGCGGGCCGAGCTGGGGCTGCTCCTCGGGGAACTCCTGAGCGAGGGGCTCGTGAGAAAGAGGAAGGGGCCTCTCGGGGCGGTCTTCTCTCCCGTTCCGCTCGCCTGCCATTTGCTGTTTTAAGGACGGAGCAGACGGAGCGGGCTCCGCTATCGCTCCCGTCCTCGCTCAGGCCTGGACGCCGCCATTTGTTTACGCGTTGCCATGGAGACGCGAAGCTCCGCTGCCCCAAGGCGGGGTTGGCGCCAACCACCCAGCCAGCCAATAGGAGCGCAGAGCGTGCCGCGGTGCTGCATGGGAGCTGTAGTTCTCAGCACGGAGCGCGCCCCGCTCTGTCCGGCGAGCCGCGGAGCATCTTGGGAGTTGTAGTTCGCCTCCCTGAGGCAGCCATTGGCCTCGCTCCCGCCTCTTATAAGTGCTCTTGCAGAACGCACTTATAAACGTTATAAATATGTCAATTTAAGGAGATAAAGAGGCGCACAAAGACTTTCTGATGAAGACAGAGCCTTTATTGCCCCCTCAGAAAGTGGAGTGTGATAAATGCTAATAACTCGCTTTTTGAAATTTATGAAAATTTAATAAAGAATAAAAATTGGTTACAAAAAATTAATACAATAATAAAAGTTTAAAAAGTTTTCAGAGACAGGACAAATAATGAGGCAATAAGAGCAAAGAAAGGTAGCCCAGGTCTACCGTCCCCTCTCCTCTCAGACAAAAGCTGCGAGAAAAGAAGGGCCCCGTTAGAGAGAAGCATCTCTATTTTTGAGGACAAACTTTAATGATTATGCATACTTTATCTAAGAAAAGCCCGTTTGCCAAGAGCCTTTTGCAAAACCCCTGGCGTCCTGGAGTCTGGCTTAACCAGGCGGCTTTGTGGATTCAAGGAGATATACAATGGTCTCGCTTGACTAGGGTAGATTCAAGGAGATATTCATGGTCTGGAGTGATCAGGGTGGTTTCAAGGAGATATGCATGGTCTGGAGTGGTCAGGGTGGTTTCAAGGAGATATGCATCTTTCCCTCTGAAACATCCAAGAGGGGTTTTTAGTCTGGCTTGTTGTAATTGTTCTCTCTGTGTAGAAACCTCTGGGTTATCTTCTCTTTGCTCTTGAGCTAAGGACAATACCTTACACACAATTCTTACTTAGATTCAATGTTAAAAACTACATTTACTATATTATTTAAAATGTTAATATTGCATAACTTTTCTACCTAGCATATTACATATAGTAAATATCTGCGTAGAGCCACACACACAATATGCCTTTTTCACAATCCCTCCTCTTTCTTTTTATAATAAAATTGGCTCGAGCGATATTTACTGCTCTCTTGCATCCCTTCTATGTTCATTTTCTTCATAAATCAGTCTGGCTTCCTGGAGGGGGTCTTCTACTCTGTTTTGTTTCCTTAATACCATAATCTTTTGTACTGTTTTTGTTGTATCCATCTTTTGATCCAAGGTCACTAATTGCATACCTTGAACTACACTAGTGATTAATCTGATAAAACAAGGGATCAAACAAGGGATGAATATTAAACCAGCTGTAGCACATAAGAGGAAAAAACCTAGTTTCTTCCACCATTCTATTCCTAGCACATTATCCCACCAGCTGGTACTTAGCATGGATTCCCACTTCTGGACTGGTACATGGGCAATTTTTCTGATATCATTGACTATATCCAGGACAGCTTCTCCATTATCATCTATTTTTAAACAACAATCTGATGTATTGAACTTTCCACAAACACCCCCTTCTTCAGCTAATAGGTAATCCAGTGCTAACCTGTTTTGGTACACAGCGGCTCTGATTTGAGTTTGTTGCCTGGATATTAATTCCATTGCCCTACCAGTTTTGTTTGTTATTATCTCTACGACTGCTTGAAGCCTTATGATACGATTTAACATATAAATGGGAGTTCGATATCCCCAACTCCCGTCCTGTGCCCAGGTGGCTGGTCCGTATGTTTCCAGTATGCGTGCAGGGGGCCACTCATCCTCTCCCCATTTTTGGAATCCTCCAATTACATCTCTCTTGCTTCTTTTTAGATCCTCATAAACTGGTATCCCTAAGTGATCCCCTTCAGGTCCGGGCAAAAGAAAAAATCCTGGTTGTATGACACCCAGAGTACAGCTCCCTTTCCACTTGGGAGGGAGTTTTGGATACGCCCTTTTCCCACATATCCAGAACAAACCGTCTGGAGCTTTCCAATAGTCCAATTTTTGCTCATCCATATTCTCCCAAAATTTAGAAATCTCTGGGATGCCAACATAAGGATTCTTTCCTGTATCATTACATTGAAAAAGCCTGATTTTATTATTATATTCACAATTTCCGTTTTTTTCTTTTTTCTGGGTCCAGTACATGGTAGGTTCTTCTGGGATCCACCATACAGAGGTTCCATTACTAACCTTGTATCTTTTACAGGGAGTTTTTCCTACTTCACGGAGGAACTTTTTTCCTTCACGCCAAAGACATTCCTCCCCTATGACTACTGAACTTAAAATCCATCCCCCTGGCCGATTTTCTCCCTTTATACTTGTTTGGTTCCACTTAAGGAGCTCGATTGGGCCTAAGCTGCTGCCTTTCCATGGCCATTCTTCTGACATCAAAGCCCCTCCACAGACCCAACAATTGGTTACGTTGAGTTCCTTACTTATTCTTTCTCCCAATTCCACAAACAGATTTTTACCCATCCGTGAAATATCTATTTCTTTCTCTAGTTGTTGTTCCAATTTCTTATACAAACCATCCAGCGAGATTGGTACAGGCTTTGGTGGTGGTGCAGGCCTAGCTTTTTTGCTTATCAATTCCTCCTTTACCAAATCCTTTGTTTTACTCCCAGTAATGTGGGTGAAACACATCCATTTCTCCCCTTTTGCACATTCACTTCCCCTCACATTTTCCGCCATCCAGTACTTTTTCCCATTGTGTATGCAGTTTCCCAATTTGGAAGGGTTATAACAGTGACTGTTGATATGAGTGTGAGAAATAAAGAAGGAGCCTCGGTGTCTTTCCATATACAGTTTTTGGTAACACCTGTAGCATGGCCTGGTCGGCATCCCAAAAGGGAAGAGCCAGAAAATGAGTGACAGAACCAGGAGAGGTCCAGTATGGCTTATACTCCCACCTCCCATGCCTATGGGGTTGCAGCCCACAGCAGGTGTATGTGATCTTCTCGGTGGCGATTACAGAGGCCAATCTGGTCTTGCCCTCTCCTCTATTGTCACTTTCTCTTAGCTAATTTCCAGGCAAATCGTTTTTGACACTTCTTGACCGTGGTCTCCCACTCTTCCTCAGCAATCTCCCATTCAACAGGCACTAATAATTCCCAACCACACAACCAAGTTATTATTTCAGTAGCTTCAAGTTCTGCTTGGATAGGGGGCTCAGGTGACACTCTACACTTCATGCAACGAGAGCGTCGTTTGTGTGAACTACAGTACCAATTTTTCCCACAGCTCAAACACTTACATTTACACCAACCAGCATGTCCAGTATTTGGGTGAATCAAACAGGGTATTTGGCTTGGCAATGTATGAGGTTGTAATTCACCCTCCTCTTTATATAAATCACAGGCTAAGGCAAAAACACAGGGGTTTTCTGTCCGAAACAATCCCGATCCTCCTGTCTGTGGTGGAAGTATTCCTCCCCAGGGAGGGTACCGGAGGTGTCTCAAAGTTTTCCCAGGTGGTATTTGAAACCACTGGTGCAAACTCGGTCTAGCTTCCCAGTCTGGTGTGATCCTGTGTATGTTTCCTGGATCATGCGGATCTCCCCAGTTCATCACCTCTCATTTCCGTTTTAGGGTTAATTTCGTATCACCCGGTTCCGATGATATTGTCCACTCCTTAGGCTTTTCCACAGGTCCTTTGATTCTGCTGGCGTGGATCCACCCTCGTTCTCTGGTCCGGACCGCCGCCTCGGTCGTCAGCAATACCTGAAAAGGACCTTCCCATTGTGGAGTTAAAGATTGTTCCTTCCATGTTTTTACTAATACCCACTCCCCTGGATGAATATTATGGATTTTAAAGTCTAAAGGGGTGGTTTGAGGGATTATTCCTTTTAGTCTTAAATTCTCAAGGGTTTTTGCAATTGTGTTAATATATCCCTTAACACTCCTTTCCCCTACTTCATAAGTAGCATTTTCATGTTTAGTGGTCAGAAAAGGTAACCCAAACATCATTTCATAAGGTGACACTCCCAGATCTGATCTGGGTTGTGTTCGAATTCTCAGTAATGCTAAAGGCAAGCATTGTACCCATGACATTCGGGTTTCAACTATTAATTTGGTTAAAGTTCTTTTTAAAGTTTGGTTCATCCTCTCTACTCTGCCCGAACTTTGTGGGTGCCATGGGGTGTGTAATTCCCATTTTATCCCCAAGGCTTGAATTAATTGTTGTAACACTTTTGATGTAAAGTGTGTTCCTCTGTCTGAATCTATTCTATTAACCATCCCATATCTTGGAATAATTTGTTCCAAAAGGGTTTTACTTACCACATTAGCAGTAGCCTTGGCAGTGGGAACTGCCTCCACCCAATGAGTTAAATGGTCTGTTATTACTAATATATATTTCCATCGCTGAACTTGAGGAAGTTCTGTAAAATCTACTTGGATACTTTGAAATGGTCTAAGGGCTAATTCCCGACCTCCCCGGGTGGTTTTCCTCATTACTTTCTTATTTATCCTTTGACAAGTTATACATTTTTCAGTTACCCTTTTTGCTACCCCATAAATCCCAATGCACCCATAGTTTCTTAAGAAATGATCACACAAAGCCTGGGTACCCCAGTGAGTTTTTTGATGCATGTCTTCTAATATCCTTCTAGTAAGTATTTTATTGAGTAATTGCCTTCCATCAGGAAGTTTCCATTTCCCTGATTCATCTTGTTCACCTCCTATCTCCTTTAACTCTTTTTCCTCAGTTTCACTGAATTTTGGAATTTCCAATTCCTCCTCGTTTGTAGTTAATATTAACATTACTCTTTCCACTCCATTCTCTGCTGCGTCCTTTGCTTCTTGGTCTGCCAAATTATTTCCCCTTACTTCTGGAGTTACTCCCTTTTGGTGACCTCTAATATGTACTACAGCTATCTCTTCAGGTAATTTTAATGCTTCTAAGACCTCTAAAATGAGCCCTTCATGTACTAATCCTTTTCCTCTTGAATTAAGCAATCCTCTTTCTTCCCAAATTTTTCCAAAGGTATGTACTACTCCGAAGCAATACATGCTGTCAGTGTAAACTGTACCCTTTTTATGTGCTAAGTGTTCTAGTGCCCTTTTTAGAGCATATAATTCACAGGTTTGAGCTGACCAGTTTGAGGGTAATTTCCCTTTTTCAATAGTTTGCATGTTTTTCCCATCAACTACTGCATATCCGGACATTCTTTTTCCTTGTAGGCATCTGGAAGAACCATCCACATAAATTATTTCCCCTTCTAAAAGGGCTTGGTCCTCAAGGTCTTCTCGAATCTTTGTCTGGTATTGGATAATTTCTAGACAATCATGTATTAAGTTATCTGTTGGTTCCCCATATAAAAATTGAGCTGGGTTCAGGCTTTTATTTACTTCTAATGTCAAATCATCACTGTCTATCAAGATCGCCTCATATTTTAGCATCCGGGAGTCTGTCAACCATTTTTCAGCCTTTTGGTTTAACACATTTCGAACTGCATGAGGTGTGCACACAATTAGTTTACCTCCAAAAGTCAGTTTACGGCTTTCTTCAACTAGAATTGCAGTAGCTGCTATAGCTTGAATACACACTGGCCAGCCATGGCTCACTGGATCCAACATTTTTGATAGATAAGCCACTGGTTTCTTTACTCCTCCCCACTCCTGAGCTAGAACTCCATGAGCCACTCCCTTTTCTGTATTCACATATAAATAGAAGGGTTTTGATAGTGAGGGTAAACTTAATGCTGGGATTGAAGCCAGTTTTGACTTCAGTTTTCCTAATTTATCCTCATCTTCCTTGTTCCATCTTATATCATCTCCCTCTGTCAACTTTTTGTATAAAAATTTTACTGCCTGTGTGTATCCTTCAATCCATAATCTACAATATCCCAATAAGCCGAGTAGTTTTCTGATTTCCCTTTTGGAAGAGGGAGAGGGAAGGGATAATATTCCTGCAATCCTTTCTGGGCTGAGCTTCCGGTTGCCCTTACTTATTAAGTGTCCAAGATATTTTACCTCTGGTTCCACAAATTGTAATTTCCTTTTTGATACTCTCAATCCTTTTTCTCCAAGAAAATTTAAAAGCTTTATAGTAGCCTCTCTGACTTCAGCTTTTACTTCTCCTGATAGCAAGAGATCATCTACATATTGGATAACTTGTATCCCAGAGGGAGTGGGGAAAGTTTGTAATATGGTTTCTAAAGCTTGTCCAAATAAGTTTGGAGATTCAGTAAAACCCTGCGGCAATTTTGTCCATCTTAATTGCTGCTTTCTCCCAGTTTGTGGGTTCTCCCATTCAAAGGCAAAGATATCTCGGCTCTCCTCGGCTAATGGGCAAGCCCAAAAGGCGTCTTTAAGATCCACTACACTAAACCACTGATGCTGGGGAGGGACCTTACTTAGGAGAGTATACGGGTTGGGAACTACTGGATATCTGGTCCGAGTTCTCTTGTTTACCTCCCTTAAGTCTTGTACCAGTCTGTAACTCCCATCAGGTTTCTTTACTGGAAGAATGGGGGTATTATGAGGAGACATACAGGGTTCTAGTGTACCATCCCTTATCAGTCCTTCTATTACTGGCTTCAACCCTTCCCGTCCCTCTAATGAGATAGGATACTGACGCACCCGTATGGGACAATCTTCTCTTTCAATTTTAACTTTTATGGGGTCAATATTCAACCCTCCTCTATTTCCTTCAGCAGCCCATACCTCCTTTTTAATTTTCTTTTCATCCTCCTGTTCTAGTTTCAGTATTTTAGCTGTCATCTTCCCATTTTCTGGTATAACTCCTATTCCTAATTTTATTTGGAAGTCTCGTCCCAATAAATTACTGCCTGCCCCCGGGACCAGCAAAACATCTCCTACCCAAAATCTAGTTTCTCCCTCTATTAATACATTTTTGATGACTGGAGCAGAAAAACTTTCTCCTTTTGCACCTACTACCTTTACAGTCTCTTTACTTACTTTATAACCTTTGGGAATATCTATGAGACAAGTTTTTTCTGCGCCAGTGTCTGCTACAAATTTCACTTCCTCTCCTTGGGGACCCACTTTTAGGGTTATCACAGGCTCTAGATGGTATTTGTCCCCTAAAAAATAGAGCCTGAGACTTCCCTAGTCACTTTCTGTATTCATCTCTTTGAAGATTTTCAGATCTTTTGCCCGTTTAGGGCAGTCCCTTCTATAATGCCCTTCACCTTGACAGAAAAAACAGACATTTTTGGAATGCCTCTGTGGCTTTGTTGGTGTTGGGTTTTGATTTTTTTCCATTCTCCTGTCTTTATGACCATCATATTTAGAAGCAGTGCCTGTGTATCTCTGATTTTTCTGGAAATTGCTTCCCCTCATAGTAACTGCCATAATTTTTGCCTGTAGCTTAGTTTGTTCTTCATCCCTTCGAACATAGACTTTTTGAGCTTCCTTCAATAAATCATCTAAGGGTTTTCCATGCCAATCCTCAATCTTCTCTAATTTTTTTCTAATATCTGGCCAAGCATTTGTAACAAAATTTACTCTCAATAAAGCTTTTCCCACTTCAGTTTCAGGATCTATTCCAGAATATTGTTTTATATTTCTCCTAAGTCGATCTAACCATTCAGTTGGGGTTTCTTCTTTTCCCTGTTGTATTTCAAAAGCCTTTTTAGCATTTACTCCTCGAGGGGCTGCCTCTTTTATCCCCTTGATTATGGTATTGCGATAATCATTCATACATTTCCTCCCTTCCTCATTATTCTGACCCCATTCTGGAGGTTCTGTCGGCATTATGTCTTCTCCAGAGGGTCCCTGGGGATGCTCTCTATTCCATATTTTTACTCCTGCTGCTCTAATCATCTCCCTTTCCTCATGAGAAAATAATATCTTAATTATGGATTGCAATTCCTCCCAAGTATAGATATTTGGTCCCAGGAACTGGTCAAACTGTTCAGCTGTGCCTATGGGGTCTTCCAGAATCCCTCTTATTTCCTTTTTAAAACTCCTGACCTCAGAGGAGGTCAGGGGAGCATTCACGAAACCCGTTCCTCCCCCTCCCATGGGTACCTCTCTTAGGGGAAATAGCCCAATTTCTTTTTCCCATTCCTTTTCTTTAGTTTTGTTTTCATGTGGTGAGTAATAATCAGGAGAAAGTTGCTTCCTAACTGCATTTCTAGTATTTTTATAAGGGGCATCTGGCAGAGACAAAGAACTCTTTTTAACCGTAGCGGCAGCGGTTTCCATAGAGACGATTCCCCTAACAGGAAGTGGAATTCCTGGAGGACTCAGCATAGAATTTTGGTCCTCCCAAGTAACTATAGAGTTTGAGTCCTCCAAAGGAGGGGCATGGGCGGGGTCTGCCACCGGAATTTCCGAAGGAGAAGTCATTTCCTGTCTACTCCATGTGGCTGGGCTGCCCACGCGGCCCATGGCGGCTGGGCCTGCCGTCTCCGGCACAAACGGGGCCGCGGCAGCAGCGCCCGGCATCGCCGGGGCCGGGGTCGTCGCCACGGTCCTCGGAGACGGGACCGGCGGAGACCCGCCACACGCTGGCAGCGAGGGACTCGCCGTCCCAGGAGGGCCAGGAGCCGCAGATGCCTGCGGCGCCATCACTGCGGCGGACGGGAGGGCTGGCGATCTCATAGCCACAGGAGAGGCGTGCAAGGGTCGGGCCGCTGCTGCCGCCGTTTCTGGCGATACTATTCCTGCGGCTGGCGGAAAAGCTTGGGGACCTGGGGTTGCGGGGGAAAGGGGCAAGAAACGGGCGGCCTCCGCGAGCGGGAGAGGGTCTGCTGCAATTACTGGCGGAGAAAGGGAAGGGAAAGCCTCCCCCGCCGCCGCCGCCGCGGGCGAACCCGCCGCCGCCACCGGCGGAGAAAGGGAGGGGAGACCTCCCGCCGCCGCCACTGCGGCGGGCGAAAAGGCGTGCGGACCTACAACTATGGAGGAAGGGGTCAGAAAGCCCGCTCCTGCTGCCCCAGGCAGACAGGGAGCCACTACTGGGGGCGGGCGGGGGAGGGGGCCCGGTGCCACCGGGGCTGCCGCCCCAAGCGGACCCACGCCCGGGACGGGAACCGGGGCGAGACCACACGACAAGCCGGGACCCGTGGTGTACGCGGGGGCAGGGACGAACTCCGGCATTGGGGCCGAGGGAGACCTCCCGCTGGGTCCTGACTCTGGTAATGCAGGCGTGCTTTGAAAAGGAGGGGGTAGAAACTGCAGAGGGTCCCATTCCTTTTCTCTCTTTTTCTCCTGTTCCCCTTTTTCCTGTTCCCCTTCCTTCCCTTTCCCTGTTTTCCTCCCTTGCTTTGTTCCAGGGGTTTCTGCTACTTTAAAAATCTTGATTCTCCTATAATCTCCAGTCCAACAGGCCGCATAATTTCTTTCTTCTAAATCACTCTGTTCCTTTGAATTTATAAATTCATTTAAAGCCTGACAAATCCATTTTTCGAAGGAACCATATCTAGGCCAATAAACGTGATCAGATCTTATTTTCTCTCTTGGCCATTCTAGCATACAGAATTGTATCATCTTTATTTTATCCTTTGTCCTTGTACAAGGGTTTTTTTCCCAATTATTTAACATGATTCCCAGTGGACTGTCTGGAGGAATTTCTGTGGATGGTTTTTTACTTTTTCTTTTCTTCCCTATCTTCTCTTTACTGGATTTCTGTCCCATTTTTCAATATTCTCTCTACTCCAACCCCCCTTGTCTCTGTTCAACTTCCCTTTACCCCCACAAAAGCTACTTTTTTCCTTTCTCTCACACTATTTCTTAATACAGTTTACTTTCTCTGAGGAACTATAATAAAGTTTAAAATCAAAATCTACACTTTCTATACTTTCATTCATCCACATTCACTCCACCCTATTTTCCACTTATTCTCACACACAACCAACAATCATGACAACAACAAGGTACCTTTTTTTTTACACAACTTTTACACTCTTTAAAGAGTCCCTGGCCAGATAATGTATTTCACAAACCTTCAATCTGGCAATGTTGGGATTTCTCTTCCCAACCCCAGATGTCTTGGGTTTATTTCATAGATTCTGCAGAATTTAACATAACCCTGGATGTCTCAGAATTTCTCTCCAATCCAGCTGGTTATCAACCCTGGGTGCTCTCAGAATTTTCCTCAACCCAGCTAAATTCTGGGTGTTCTTGGAATATTTCTTCAACCCAGCCGATTATTAAAATAACCTGGGTGTTCTTGGAATAATTTTCCTCAACCCAGCAAAAGCTTTTAGGGTCCCCTTTTCACACACTTCTTCCCGGGGGGGTTTCTTTCACTCCTTTTTACCATTCACTTTCGTCCCGGTGCTGGCCGCGTCCCTCGCGGGACAACGGAACCGCAGCGTAGGGGACTCCGCTCTCGCTTGGAAGGTCCGGGTGTTACCCCAGCCCGCCTCTCAGACACACACACTTTCAGCCCCCGTTCCGCGCCAAACGCTGCCACCCCCAATCCCAGCAATTCTTACCACTCCGTTGTCCTTGGGTCTTTATTCTTCGTGCACACTTTGATGTTAGGAGCTGGTTACCGCGGTTTTTAGGGAATTCTTTCCCTTCTCTTTGCCTTATTGCCTCCTTTTGTCCTTGGATCTTACCCCTTTCTGGGGTACTTAGCGAGGACCAGAGCCGAGGCCGCCTAATGCAGGCGGGACGCGTCTTCCTGGTCTCTAATCCTCTCACAGCACCCACAGTGGGGTATTTTAACCATCCTCTGCTACCAAATTGTGATAAATGCTAATAACTCGCTTTTTGAAATTTATGAAAATTTAATAAAGAATAAAAATTGGTTACAAAAAATTAATACAATAATAAAAGTTTAAAAAGTTTTCAGAGACAGGACAAATAATGAGGCAATAAGAGCAAAGAAAGGTAGCCCAGGTCTACCGTCCCCTCTCCTCTCAGACAAAAGCTGCGAGAAAAGAAGGGCCCCGTTAGAGAGAAGCATCTCTATTTTTGAGGACAAACTTTAATGATTATGCATACTTTATCTAAGAAAAGCCCGTTTGCCAAGAGCCTTTTGCAAAACCCCTGGCGTCCTGGAGTCTGGCTTAACCAGGCGGCTTTGTGGATTCAAGGAGATATACAATGGTCTCGCTTGACTAGGGTAGATTCAAGGAGATATTCATGGTCTGGAGTGATCAGGGTGGTTTCAAGGAGATATGCATCTTTCCCTCTGAAACATCCAAGAGGGGTTTTTAGTCTGGCTTGTTGTAATTGTTCTCTCTGTGTAGAAACCTCTGGGTTATCTTCTCTTTGCTCTTGAGCTAAGGACAATACCTTACACACAATTCTTACTTAGATTCAATGTTAAAAACTACATTTACTATATTATTTAAAATGTTAATATTGCATAACTTTTCTACCTAGCATATTACATATAGTAAATATCTGCGTAGAGCCACACACACAATATGCCTTTTTCACAGGAGGGAGACCAAAGAGTTTATTCCACATCTTTGGTCAACCATAAAATAACTCAGACCCTTATTAAGCCCGATTTGCGTGTTAACATTGACACCCCTGAGGATGCAAATAGCGACTGTTTCCTCCCATTGGGAAGAGCCAAAAATAGCATAAAGAAGGCGAAAAGATTGAAGGGGATAATATCTCTTCTTGTTAGGGATCAGTAAATGACTGTGTCTCTTCTCCTCCCCTGAAAGGATGACTTTAACTGAGTTTTGTGCCTCCAATTGCACTGGTGCAGACCTGGGATTATAAATATACATATACAGAGAGATAATATAAATATAAATATAAATATAAATATAAATATAAATATAAATATAAATATAAATATAAATATAAATATAAATATAAATATAAATATAAATATATCTCTATTAGTACACCTTCTGTCATGACACACCATTAACGCTCCATAGTTGGTGGTGAAATATTGTTTTTCCTGAAGAAAAAGGTACAATTTCTGAACTGATGGGGGAAAAAATCTATATAATTTTGCCAAATTTTGGGGAAATGATGAGAGATGAGACTGTGTCACAGCAGGGGAAAGCAAAACCACAGCTTTTGAGATATCTTTGTGCATTGTCGTGTTTTTATATCACATGTATCTTACAGACACCAGTCCACTCCTAATACAAATTTGAAGTAAAAGTGCTAAAGATATCTGAGGTTTTGGGTCTAACATCCACCTTTTTTTTCTTACATTGCAGAATGGGTTAAAATGGGAATGAAAAGGCACAAAATAAAGGGGGAAAAGGAGGAGGAGATGTCTCCAAATACAAGTCCCTGCAAGATAAACACGGGGAAAGAACTTATCCGTGTGGTAAAACAATTTAATATTGAGGATGGGGTTACTGCAGTGGATTTCCATAAAGCGACGCCCATCTTTGAACGAGGTGGTTATTGCTATGAAAAAAAACAAAGAGGAAGATATAAAAACTCCTCATGGACATTACTCCCTGACTTTTATCTCTGTGCTTCAGGGAAACATTATGATAAGTGCAATAAAGCCACCCCAAATTACATCCTTTTATTATCTCGCTGGCCATAAATGTTAAAACCCTTTAATGGGAATTATTCCTTTTCCACCGAGCGCCCCGCAGCCCCCGGCACTGAAGGCTCTGCTCCAGCTGCTTCAGGGATGGGCAACAAAAGGGAAAGAGCTCAGGAAGGACAGAAAACCCTGGAAGGGAAGGACGAGCCCTGTCTGGGACGCTTTGGGGTTTGTTGTGACCCGGGAGAACAATTCTGGATCAGCAGAGCTGCAAAGCCAAGCAGCAGCTGCTCAAGGGCAGCGAATTTTTTTGCTCCCTGTCATGCTGCTGTTATAAATGCTATAAATGTTATAAATATTATAAAGTCTGCTTTTTGCAAATATGAAAATGAATGCTATATGTATAATGTGGGGAGGGTTTACTGTATTTTCTTTTGTTTTCTGATATTAACAGGGCTTAGAAATGGTGAAGTGATGAATGTATTTTTAGGTTGTAGTATAACATTAAATAGAAACTATAAGATGCTTTTAGTAACTAAACCAGAAGAATAAGGAAAGATAATCAAGAAATCCCCCTAATTCTTGGATTATCTGGATGAAGATAATGAGGACAGACCCAAGGTTCCAACAAAAGAACTTATTGATCCTCTGTTATCAGAAGAATGGGACATGAAATGACCAAAAGGTGCCACCAAGAACTTTATCTACAAGGAGTAATAAAATGTTAATTTGGTGAGATGGGGCAGGTGCAGGGGGGTAAAACATTCAAACACTCAAGAGGAATGTTTGAATCATGCATTGTTTTTGAATATGTAACAAAATAGTGGATTTAAAGGAGTGTTCTTCCAAGTCCAGGTGTGCTCTCTGATTGTACATCCAGCCATTAATACCGATGCCTCAGGTTTTAGCTTTTGTATTTTCAGATTCTGTGCTACCTAGAGATGGCAAAAAACCTAAAAAACTTTAAAAAAGGTAAAAAACTGAATATAAGCCTCATATTAAGTGCCAGCAAGCTCTCTTCACAGAGTAGATGGACAAAACAAATCCTTTTCCTGCTGGGGACCAAGGACAACTTTCAGCCCAACAACACAAACAAGGGTGGGCTGAGAGTAGGACCAAGAAGGATGGGACCTCACAACCTGAAGCTGTAATTGGACAATTAAACCCCAATATGCAAATGGACCAAAACTTATAAAAATGGAATATCTCGTGACCATTTGTCCATTTTGTGGCCATTCTTGGTCCACCCAGGGTGCAGCCCTGGTCAGGTTCCTGTCCTGCCCAAGGTGGATCCTGGAGGCCTTTCCATAAATACCTTCTTTATTTTCTAGCTCTGTCCAGTCTCTGTCAGGTCAGCCTTCCAAGGCATCAATACCATTTTCCTTGTCTATCTCCTAACTGTCTGTTTTATTTTTTTTATTAAACTTATAAATTTTACCAAGAAAGTGAACCTCGTTTTTCACGCTGCTGCTGCTGTGCCAAGCTTTGGTGATCTCCAGGATGTTCTGCTTCCCAAACCTCGCCGTTTCACAGCCCAATTCTGCAGTTTTTGCCTTCTGGAAGCTGCAGAATCATCATCTCCTGCTTCCCTCCTGCACCTCCCTGTGACCACAGGAGATGGGGCTGATGGGGCTCAGATGGGTGAGATGTTTCCCCAAATATTCCATCCTGTTTTCAATTTCAAATGTGTGAAATGTTCCCCGTTGGAGTCCAGGGCACTCCTCTGGCTGCCCTGAGGGCTCTGGGACCCTGGCACAGAGCCCAAAGTGACAGTCTTCGATCTCAGCCCATGGAAAAAATTACCAAAAAATTACCATGAAGAATTACATGAAAAATTACCATGAAGAATTACATGAAGAATTACCGTGAAGAATTACATGAAGAATTACCATGAAGAATTACATGAAGAATTACAAGCCACAAGAGTGTGAAATAAATAGTAATTCAGTTTGTCACAGGGTGAAAATGTAGAATTCAGGATTTTTAGAATGGAGATTGGGAAGCCAAGATGGAGGAATCAGGACGTTGTCCTGTTCTTCTTCCCCTTCTTCTCCAGACTCCATCTTCCCCTGTGACAGGGCACACAAAATTGGTTTAGGTAGCACTTATGTGTTTAGAACAGGTATGAATTAATTGGTATAGAATTGTAAATAAAGATACGTTGTAGAAGGTGGTTGGGTCAGAGAACTGGTAGAAAAAGAAAAAGGTAGAAAAAGGTCTGGGACCTCCTGATCTGCTCTGCAGTGGGAAGCTTGGCAGGGCAGAGAGAGAACAGAGAGATAATTTATATTTATTAATTTATATTTCCAAATAAACTTGGAAACCTGAGCTTGCAGACTCCATCCTTCTTTTCTGGTTCGAGCGCGGGGCTTTCAGGAAGAAAAACTCAAACCTCACATATCTCAGGGAAAATCAACCCTGAGAGTTCCCCAAATTCTCCCAGCTCTGGAACAGCAGACCCTGAATGATTGTTAAAAATAACCCCCAAACCCGGAGCTGAGGCTGTAAATCTGCAGTTATTGTCCTCATAAAAACCTCCCCACTACTGACAGAGGCAGCACTTCCTGCTCAGGAGGGTTAATGGCCAACACTGGCCTTAAATACATTGATTTACAATTCAATTATGAAAACAATCGGCTCTCAAATCCGTGCCACGTGCAAAGCAGATTTATGGGCAGCCCCCTGCGCTTGTAAAAGCCCCACACAAATTCACTCAGCGGTTCACCAGGAAGCTCCAGGCAATAAAAGGACCCAGCTGGGTGTGGGGAGGAAACTCCGAATGCTCCTGAGTGGGAAGAGAAGCGAGGTGGAAAGCAGGCAACTTAAATCCCATTAAACTCAGCTTTGCAGGTCCAGCTTTCATGGTGGTGGGGCAGAGGTGGGAATTTATTGTCATTTATTTGACACCTTCCCTTCAGCCTCATCCCAGGGCTGTGTTCCTGGGGTTCCTGCTGGGAACTCATCCAAGCTCCTTAAATCAGTTCCCTGGCTTGGGTTTACTCATTTCCCCGTGGTCTCCTTGTGTTTCTTGCTGAATCTTCCCCAAATTTTGCGCTGGGGGGTTGGTGGCAGGAGTGTCTGTGTCACAGCAGAGGTGGCACGTGGACAAGACCACACGTGGGGACAGCTGGCAGCACCCTGCAGGAATCTGGAAACTCTTGGATGAGGGGTCAAGAGTGGCTTGGGACATCGCAGAGGTGTTGGAAAAGACTGCAAAGGTCTTCAAGCCCAACCGTTCCCCAACACTGCCAAGGCCACCACTGAGCCGTGTCCTCAAGTGCCACATCCACGTGGATTTTAAATCTGTCCAAGGATGGGGATTCCTCACTGCCCTGGGCAGCTGTGCCAGGGCTGGACAAACATTTTGGGGAAGAATTTTTTCCCAATATCCACCCTGAGCCTCCCCTGGCCCAGCCTGAGGCCGTTCCCTCTCCTCTTGTCCCTGTTCCTGGGAGCACAGCCCGACCCCCCCGGCTGTCCCCTCCTGTCAGGAGCTGTGCAGAGCCACAAGGTCCCCCTGAGCCTCCTTTTCTCCAGGCTCAGCCCCTTCCCAGCTCCCTCAGCTTTTCCTGGTTCTCCAGACCCTTCCCAGCTCCATTCCCTGGACACGCTCCAACACCTTTTCCTGACTGGCCAGAGCTGTCCCCAGGATTCCAGGGGTCCCTCAGCAGAGCCAGCACAGGGGACAATCCCTGCCCTGGGGCCATCCTAGGCCCAGCTCTCTCTCTCTCCTTAGTCCTGGCTTTGCTCAGCTCAGGCTCGGCCTTCCTGTGCCCATCAGAGCCCAGCCATGGAGAGGGGACTCAGGGAGGAGCAAGAGCAGCAGCTCTGCCCCCGCTGGGGCACAGAGGCAGGAAAAGAACCCTGATATTAACTAAAGCCACCACAGGCCTTTGGAACAGCTCAGCACCAGGGCCAGGATTCCAAGTGCTTTGTGCTTCCCTCTCCTTTTCCCAGCCCTGCTTCCTCCTCTCCCAGTGCCACGGGATGAGCCGAGGCCACCCGAGAGAGGATCTGCCCGTGCCAAACACATTTCATGCTGCAGCTCAGTAGAGGAAATTACAAACACCAAAGTCCAAGGCCTGAGCAGTCCAATTTTCTCCCCTGATTGCCACTGTGCCTCAGCTTAACAGAGTAAATAATGAACACCGACGCAACGAACTTCCCAGTAAATCGCTCCTGATGAATTTCGCACAGGTCATCCAAAAGCAAATTTAATGATTGTATGCTGGCCGCAGCCACCTCGGTTTTTTTTTTGTTCCTGGCTCGGTGGTTAGATCCAATCAGCAAAGGAAGGAATGGAAAATAAAGTAAAACAGCTCATTTCTGAGCACGCTCCCTGCTCGATGCAGAAGTGGGAACTTGAACTGCAGGGCACGGGCAGCTCCAGCTCGGATTAGGATGGAATCCTAATTTCCCAGCCAGGAATGAAAGAACAGGGACTGTGTCCTGGGGAGCAACATTTGACTTCCTTGGAGCTGAGTTTCCTTTGGAATTCATCACCTGTTTGGAGCACAGATCCCTCAGAGCACAACATTCCCTGCCCTGTACCCACAGCCTCAGGATGCTCCTGGGATAAAACTGATGCGGGTCACTGGGTATGTAAAGTGTGGCAGTATGAATCCTGGGGTAATAAATTCCTGGAATTACAGCACGGGCAGCTTTGTGGCCGAGGTCTAGGGTCTCACAGGGTGTTCCACAGCGGGAATGAACGCCAAAGCCTCAGGATTGGTGTGCAAGTGGCCGTTTGTGGTGTCTGAGCTCTGTAAAACGACTCCTTTCCACTTCAAACAGAGCTCCCTGCTCGCCTGCGAGCAGCAGAACCGACATCAGTGCAGGGCTGATTTCCTCTTGGCACCTCTTCCCCGCTCCCTGTCTGAGTGCCCTCCCCTCCACAGCCAGAACGAGATTTGCAATTATGATTCATGCTAATAAAATAAAACTGCGGCAGTAAAAGACAAAGAGAGAGCCTGAGTGGAAAGGCTCCCCAGCAAACCTCTCCAGCCGGAGTTGTCTGTGAACGGCAGGCGATGAGTCTGGGGAGATCCACACCTTGATATCCCTGGGGGTTCATCCATCTATTCATCCATCCGTCCATCCATCCATCCATCCATCCATCCATCCATCCATCCATCCATCCATCCATCCATCTCTGTGCTATCCATGCCTCTGTGTGTACATCCAATATATGAATTTATACCTGCCAGGCAGGTTTGTATCATCCTTAATCGAGAGGATGAAGAAAAGGGAAGAAACCCTCAGGAGAGGACGTGTTGGAGGCCGACACTCAAACTGTGAGAGGAACCAGAGCAATTTGCTTTTCCTTCCACTGTTCCTATTGTGTCTGGCACAGGCTTCAAGACCGTGGGATAATTAAAACCCAGTAAAGATTATGAGGCTGTAAAAAGGAAATTGTGGAACCATCATGAACATTTACAGTCCCCGTGGAAACATTCCGGGTTTGCGGTCTGGAGAAATATTTCCTTGTCTCTTTAAGCACCAAAGGAGCACTTCCCTGGAATGATTCTTGGCAGAGCTGCTGGAATTTCATGGGGCTTTACAAAACAAAATCTCCAGGCTTTGTCTGTGAACTGCTGTGTCCTGCAGGGTCACGTCAGGACAGCAAAACGATTTGTGGGGAAGGATTGGTGCAAGGGAACAGAATCATGGAATGGTTTGGGTGGGAAGGGACCTTAAAGCCCATCCAGTGCCACCCCTGCCATGGCAGGGACACCTCCCACTGTCCCAGGGTGATCCAATCCTTCCTAGGACATTGCAGGGATCCAGGGGCAGCCACAGCTGCTCTGGCAATTCCATTCCAGGCAGGAATTCCTGCCCAAGATCCCATCCAGCCCTGCCCTCTGGCAGTGGGAGCCATTCCCTGTGTCCTGTCCCTCTGTTCCTTGTCCCCAGTCCCTCTGCAGCTCTCCTGGAGCCCCTGCAGGCCCTGGAATGTGCTGGAAGCTCTCCCTGGAGCCTTCTCCTCTCCAGGCAAGCATCCCCAGCTCTCCCAGCCCAGCTCCAGCCCTGGAGCAGCTCCGGGGCCTCCTCTGGACTCTCCAGCAGCTCCAGGTCCTGCTGCTGTTGGATCCCAGCACTGGATGCAGAACTGGAGATGTTCTGTGCTCTTGTAAGAGACCCCAGAGTGAGGACTGGCTCCCTCCTGCAGGGCAGATTTGGGGTAGGTTGGTAGGAGGTTCCCCGGATTTTTGCACCATTTGCAACGCCCTCTTGAGGTTTTTTCCCCTTGGGAAATCATCTCCCACTGCAAATGAGTTATAAATGGACTGATTTCCCACATGACTGATTTCCATAGGCTGGGATGGAGAAACAGGAACCAGACAACAGGAGAGGAAAAATCAATGCTGGGAAGGCAGAAAAGTTTCCCAAGGGCTGGTGCTTTCAGGAGCCTCGAGCTCCTGTTCCATCCCTGAGAACTGATAAATCCAGAGCCTGATGAAGCTGGGCAGGACCGTGAGGACACCACTGAGGGACTTGGCCCAAACCCAAAAGGGCGGTGGCTCCTCCGTGGAGAGGGCAGGACCCCAAACACCAAATGTGCCCTCGGGGGATTCCCAAACACCTCCGGAGCCTCTGGTGTGTCAGAGGAAGCCCCCGAGGGTGGCTGCAGAGGGGTGCTGAGGTGTGGGCACGGTGAGGGCGTTGTCTGAGGAGTTCTTTACTCCCAACCACCACAGCTTGTCTCTGCCCACAGCCCAGCTCTGCAAACAGAAACTGGCCCCAAAATCTCTCCCCCACACCCACGGCATCTCCTGTTAGTGAGAGAGGGTTTGAAACGAGCCTTTGCAAGGGGATCTCCTCCCTCATATCCAACCTCAACCTTGCCTGGTAAAACTTGAGGTCGTTTCTTGTTGTTTGGGGGAGAAGAAACCAAATCCCACCTGGCTGCAACCTCTTGTAAGGGAGTTGTGGAGAGTGACGAGGTCCCCCCTGAGCCTCCTTTTCTCCTCCTTTTTCTCTCCGTGACAAACAACCCAATTTCTGTGCTTCAGAATCCCAACATGCACGGTGTGTTACACTCATGGTGGAAATACAACGTGGTTCGTTCCAAAACCACCTGCCCAGGCAAAAATATTCAGTGAGGGTCCTTTGATGAGGATTCTAAGATGCTGCTGCAAGGAAGAATCCTGGAATTAGGGCTGGAAAAGACCCCTGAGATCGAGTCCAGCGCTCTTGTGATGTAGGAATGTCCATGGGGGGCTGGAATGAGGTGCTTGGATTCCACACGCTGCTCCTGCCTTTCTCCTTGGTGTGATCCTGGAATTTTTACTTCCCTTGTGAGGAGGGAGAGGACTGAGAGTCTGAGCTCTTGAGGAGACACCAGTTAATTGTAAACTCTTAATTACCTTGATTGCAAAATCTTCTTTCCACCTGCTGTAGGTGAGTCCCTGAGTGTCACTGCTGCTCTGTTCACACCCTGTGGGGCTGTGATGGACAACGTGAGGAGCAGCTCAAGGAAAAACAGTTTCAATAATTTGTTTTAGACTCAGAAATACTCTCAAAGGTGAGATTTTCCTGGTTTTATCCAGTCTGTCCTGGCCCCCACCATCACAGCTGCTGGCTGGGTGGGAAATGTGGACTGCAAAGCCTGAGATCAGCAAAGCAGAGCCTCGGATTATTAGGAAATTAATAATTAACCAGCTGCACACTAGGCCACGGCAGCCCAGTCTGAATTCAGAGCTCCTCACACATCACCCCCACACCTCAAAGGGTCTGGAATGGGATTTCCTTGCACCAAGCAGCTCCTTTTCCCTTTCCCAAAGTCTGGGGAGGGAATGTCCAGCATTCCAAGACCTTTCCAGGACCATTCTGAGCAGGTGGACGCAGATCTGTGATCCCAGGAACGTCCCATCACCCTCCCTCATGGAATTCTCCACCCTCCTGCAAACCCACCAGGGAAAGGGAGGAACTCCTGCAGTTAACGGCCAACACTGACAGGAGAAAAATTTGGATTATGAATAAAATGAGGAAAAAAAAACCCTCAGAAAACTCCTGACAACAAGAACTGGTGGGTTCTGCTTCTTCCATGGATGGTGAGAAGTGTCCAGGGTTTGTCTGAGGTAGCTGAGGGTTGGACTGAATGACTCCGAAAATCATTTCCCCCCTGATGGAGCCTTGGAGGACACTGAATTTGGGCCTGGAAAGGAATCCTTTAAATACCCCAGGAATGACAGCTCTTAAAAACAGCCAGAGAAGCCACCAGAGCCTTTACACATCCTTTAATTCTGCAATTTCAAGGGTGACACACAAAGCACCTACAGCTCAGAGAGAACCTTTCTCAGCACAGGAAACCCAGTTTTCTTGGGAAACACAAGTGCAGTGGATTCTGATTTTGGGGGAATTGGGAACTTTTTGCCAGGTGGATTTAGAGGGTCAAGGCAGGGCAGAATTGGATGTGCCTCAGACCCTGCATTTTGTGCCCTCCTACCCCTTGCTGATCATTGGTGCTGAGCTACACAACCCTGCCTTGTCCTTCCAGTGCACAAAACATCTCTGAAGCTGGGAGGACTCAGAGGTGATATTCAGAGCAGGAGAAGGAAGTTTGTTTTGTTATTTTATATCGGCAATTTTCTCCTGCATCCGCCCGGCGCTGCGGGAGCTGGCGCCAGATGGCTCCGGGATAATGGAAGAGGAGGAGTAGAAACAAATGGTCCCGTGTCACCTCCCACGTGGAGAAGATCACCACCTGAAGGGATAAACCTTTGAGCATCTTTTAGCAGTGGAAACAGCAAAAAACTTCACGTGGGTGCGACATGGAGACAGCAGCAGCAGAGGTCCAAAAAACACCTCCAAACCATCGAGATCCCACCTGTGATCAGCAGGTGTGGGACCGACTGGCAGGGTGCTGATCATTTAGTGTGGTGTGAACTTCCAAGACCAAATTTTCCCTTTTCCCACCCCTCAGCTCCCTTTCCATCTCAAGGCAAAGCAGCAGCAGCAGAGCAGAGCCGAATATCCCACCCCAAACCCCACCGGGGTTCCGGATATGGAATCACTTTTGGGAGAACATTAAAGAAGCATTAGAGGATACACATCAAAACCACCCCAACCCCAAACCTCACATGGCACTTCCCTCCTCATCACCATGCCCAGAAGATTTCCACTTTTTCTTTGATTAAAACAGAAAAAAAACCCCACCCCAAAACCAACAAAAGGACTCGGAGGTGCCGCCCTCCGGCCGCGGGTGGCAGAGGGGGTCACACGGTGGTGATTTTCTTGTCCTTGGTGGCCTGCTTGATGGCAGCCTGCTCGCAGATGATCTCCTTGAGGCGCTGCAGCCTCATGTTCTGCGTGGTTTGGTCGCCCACGCCCGTCTGGCTGCGGTGCAGCAGGTTCAGGGCGTAGATGTACTCCAGCTCCGTGTACTTCACGCCCTGGTCCACCACCAGGTTCAGCAGCTCGTCCGCTGTGTTGTAGAGCATCTCGTAGTACTGCCTGCAGAGGGAAGGACAAAAACACCACGGTCAGCTCTGCTGCTGGGTGGGACAGGCCTTTTGCAGAACTCCGTGAACTGCAAAATTATTTATTCAGCAGTGCCACGAGCAGAGGGAGCTGAACAAAGCGCAGACGTCTTCCCGCTGAACATCGTCCTAAAATCCCGGAATGGTTTGGGTTGGAAGGGATTTTAAAGCTCTTGTTTCACTCCCTGTCATGGCAGGGACACCTTTCACCACCCCAGGGTGCTCCCAGCCCTGTCCAGCCTGGCCTTGGGCACTGCCAGGGATCCCTGGGCATCTTGCGCCCAACGTGGGCAGGTCCTAAAGTCAAAGTGACAGAAATCCCCATTACTGAGACTCACAGAAAGTCTTTAAAGAGACTTTAAAGCCCATCCAGCTCCACCCTGCTTTGATCTCCTCCCCACAGACACCTCATGGCTGAGCCCTGGAAGCTTTTCCTGCCCAGGCTGATGATCTGGGAATGGTAAATCAGCTTCCCTGTGCTCGGCTGTGCCCACGTTAAAGCCAAAAGAAAGCTTGGGGGGCTAAATTGGCTCTTTGGTTAGGTTTGCTAAACCCATATAATTATTTATTAACCTATTTGCCAGATGACAGACTGACCTTTTGATAACTTTTAATTCTTTTCCTTAGTTTTAAACTTCAGCCTTAAAAACACAAAGCAGTTGGCCAGCAGATTCCCCTCACCTGTCCTCCGTTTGTTTATTCCCTCCATCCTTTACAACTCGCTTTCCTCAGCCACCTCTTGATAATCAAAAGAGGGTTTCTAATGGCAGGGACAAACACACTTGTGAAAGGAAAATGAAGAGCCTAAATAAAAAATCACAGAACAAGAGGCTCAGCCCGCTCCCTCTTTCATATTTCATTATTTGATAACATCAGAGGCTGAGTCCATCAGAGCTGCTTGGGCGAAGGCAAACAGGAGAGTGTCTGATCAATATTTATTAATACTTTCAAAGACAAGGAAGGCAAAGTTGAGCAGACTCTGTAATGGAGTGAATAATTACTCATGCAAATCGGGCTTGGCCGCGGGCGCTGCCATGCCGGAGCGGCAGGTTTTTAATTGCACCCAATTAAAAATGCACACCTTGTGCTCCTTCCCTGCTGCCTCGCCTGCTCCCCTTTTATTTTAGAGGAAATTTTTAATTAAAAAATAATCTGATCCTGAGGAGAGTGACAGATGAATCCCGTGTTTGTGAGGTGCAGGAATTCTTCAGTCAGCTCGGATTTAGGACAGGTGAGGCAGGAAGGAGCCGTGAGGAGAAGATGGGGCCGTGCTGCTGGGCTTGTCCAGTGAGCAGTTTGTGCACATTTAGTCCTTTTTGCCTTTTATTTCCTTAAAGGTGCTCTATCACTTTGGGATTTTTTGCTTTGGAGGAAAATTCCCTGCCCCTGGATCCCTGAAAGTGTCCAAGGCCAGGCTGGAGCAACCTGGGATGGTGGAAGGTGTCCCTGCCATGGCAGGGGTGGCACTGGATGATCCTGGAGGTCTTTCCAACCCAGCTCATTCTGGGATTGTGGGAATGCAGCTGATAGGAACAAAGGGACTCATCCCAACAGAGAAATGCTTTCATTTAATTTCATTTTCATTTTACCCTCCGTTCTCACTTATTTGTGTCCTGCTGAAAAGCACCCACGGGATTCGCTGGGCTGGTCTGACTGGAGAGATTCTACACACAAAAACATGGGACAGGTTCTTTAGGGAGCATCTCTCCCGAATTCCTGTGGAATAAGAGCTGCTCTTTACAAGGAGAATTAATCTGCTCCAAGCCTTTGGCTCTTCAGGATGGCAAAAAAACTCCTCCACTGGCCTCCAGCTCTAGTGTTGGTGGCATATTTTGGGGAATGAGGAGTGAAGGACAGCCTGAGGGATCCCAAATCATTAATGTCCTGCTCATACAGGATAATTAACTGATTTTGACGGTTTGGATGACAAGGATTTGTTAATTCTTTAAAAAATAAAATCCATTTTTCATGCAATGAACTCACATCCCAACCAAGACACGCAGGGCCTGTTCCTCTGACCACTGGCCGTGGGATTGGGTCCAAAGCTGCCTTGAATTTTTTGGGTGTTTTTTAGGACAAAACTAAGAACAAATAATACAAAACTGAACTCTCCCTGCTCCTTTTATCCATCTGGAATTGCCCCTGGAAGATCCACGATGACACGAGGAACAGCTCTGGGCTGAGAGCAGACAGGGAAGGTTCCACATCCCTTTAATGGGATGGAAACGGGTCCCAGCTGCAGGGAAAAACATCCCAAGGGCAAACGAAAAGTGAAGAATCCACCTGACCCCCAAACCAGTTCATTTTGTTGGGTTTTAAGCAGCACTTTTGAAAGAAAACAGCAAATTGCCAACCACGAACCCGTTTTGCAAGGAGGCATTTTGAGCTTATATATCCACAGATATCCGTATTAAAAAATGGTCTCTTGAACTCTGTTCTTGGAGAAAGAGAATAAAAATTAAGAAGTTTTCTCATTTAGGGGAAAAAAAAAATCTCAGGAAAGGCAATCAGGATGAGCCCAGCTCCTCTGAGGGCTATTAATACCATTCTCCATTTAAATGCTAATGTTCACCTCTAACCCAAACAAAAATAAAAAGTTTCCAAAAGGTGGCCAGGTGAATTCCAAATGAAATCCTGATTTCCCTGAGAATGACTTGATCTGTTCTTCAGAGGAGGACCCTGGTGTGATGTTTCAAAATAAAGGATCCCACTTTAATTATTCCTTCCTGCTCTGTGTTAGGAAGGAATTCATGGGGCCGGAATTCCAGTCTGGGCGCTAAGTTAGCCAAAGGGAACAACAAAAAAAAAAAAGGAGAAATATAAATTCTGTCCCTTATCTCCCTCTCTTCTGGGGGATTAGGGAGGCGCTTTGGAGTTGCTGCTCTAATGGCAAAGTCACAAAGGTTAAGTGGGAAGCACTTACGGAAAATCTGGATAAAAACTAAATGAGGGGAGAGGGAGACAGGACAGAAGGAAGATTTTATGATGAGGGTGGGGAGGGGCTGGGATGGAATTCCCAGAGCAGCTGTGGCTGCCCTCGGATCCCTGGAAGTGTCCCAGGTCAGACTGGAGCACCCTGGGGTGGTGGAAGATGTCCCTGCCCGTGGCAGGGGATTGGAATTCGATGATCTTCAAGGTCCCTTCCAACCCAAATTCTGTGATTTTATGAAAAAACACCAGACATGACAAGCAAGAAACTGAAAATGATAAAAAAAGCTGTGGTTATGAAATCACTCAATTTTGATATTTGAAGACGATGGTGGAACCATGACATTTAAATATAGAGGGGGATGACTGAGTAAAACAAAGAAGGAAAAACAGCAAGAAATTAGGTGACTTCAGTCAAGTAATGCACAAGAAATGGATTTTCAGGCCTGGCTTGACCAAGAGGAAAATCCCATGGGACATTTTTCCCTTTGGAGTTATTAGAGGTGGGAATGGGGAAGAGTTGAGCATGGTTATAGGGCAGGAGAGATGAGTTCCAGCCAGGAGTTTGCAAAGGTAATTTTGAAATCTCAGAACACTGAAGGAAAATCCAGGTAAAGCAGCAATTACTGTAATTTCTGCACCTCGTGAAGGCTGTGGGGATGTTTGCACACACACGCAGCAGTGAGCAGCATTTAAATCAAAAATCTGCAAACGTGGGAGCTGCTGGTCCCATCTCCAGAGGTGGAAAAGAGGGATGGGAGGTGACAGCAGCATCGTGGCTTTTCGTGGAATCATGGATGGTTTGGGTTGGAAGGGACCTTAAATATCACCAGATTCCAACCAGGACACCTTCCCCATCCCAGGTTGCTCCAAGCCCATCCAGCCTGGCCTTGGACACTCCCAGGGATGGATCCAGTTCCACTTTCCAACCACTGCTCATCCTGTCCCTAAAATTAGGGACATCACCCTCAGGACACCATTCCACCGGGGAATGTAAACTGACTTTTCTTCAGATTTCTTCCTTGATTTTCAATTAACCCCGAGCAGTTCTGGGGACAGCAACAGGAATGTTCCTTCTGTGCCTCCAGAAGAACCCGAAGGGCTTTTGGGGAGTTCACACCAGAGATGGTTTTGCTGTTCTGGTCAACCTCAGCTCCTCTCAGGCACCACACCAAGACCTGGACACTTCTCCTGCGTGCCTGGGATGAGGAAAAGCCCCTGCATGGCTCCATGGACTGAAAAAAACCCGAAATGAGGCCAAAAATGTTCCTGTCACTGTGATCTCCATCTCCTCTGTGCCCCTTGGAAGCAGCTGCCCCATCACCACACGTGGCACAGGCTGCTCTGGGGCTGTGCCACCACAAGAACATAAAAAACCCCACTTAAAAACCTAAAATGTGCGAATTTCCAAGGGGGGAAATGATTTGGGAAAGAAAACAAAGCAGGAGAAGAAGAAATAAAAGGGAAAATGATTTGGGAAAGAAAACAAAGCAGGAGAGGAAGAAATAAAAGGGAAAATGATTTGGGAAAGAAAACAGAGCAGGAGAGGAAGAAATAAAAGTGAAATTGGAGTACAGGGGTGCTTCACGCCTCTGTGGTAGCTCTGCAGATCACAGCCCTTAATAAATAATCAAGGGATGGAAGGATATATTCGGGTTTTTTTTTAAAAAAGCTGGAAGAATAATGAAAATAAAGTCATTTATCCAAGGCAGGATAAAGTATGAGACAGGAAGCCCTCACCCCTTGCTCAGTACCCACACAGGGCTCTGATCAGGTACAGAGCCAGGCAAGAAAAACAAGTGTATTTATTCAAAAGGGCACAAGCTTCGCCTTCTAATTAGAGACAGCCTCGTTAGCAAATCCAATTATTTTCCCTTTTAAAGTTTAAACCACGGAGACGGCGCATGAGGGCCTACATACAAATCAGCTCACCTGGGGGTTGCTTTTTATACAGATGAAACCATTTTGGATAAACCCCCTCAGCCAACACCTCTGGGTGCCACGTGCAGCTCTGTCACTGCGTTTGTCACCACTGCAGAGCTTTTTGCCAAACACAGATGAGGAATCACCTCTTAAGTGCAGAATTAATTAGCAAAGGGAAGGGTAAGGGGCGTGCAGAGCATCACCACCCTTCCCAAAGCTCTCTCCTGTTCTCCCTCCTCCCTTTTATCCTGTGATTTATCTGCCTTATCTTGTATTTTCTCATTAGTATTTCCTGCTTATTTCCTTTTCCTGTCCTCCTGGGGTTCATCAGCTCCAGGGGAGGCTCAGGTGGGAGATCAGAAGGAATTTCCTCATGGAAAAAGTTGGAAAACATCGGAAAAGGCTGCCCAGGGGGGATTTGGAGGGACACCTCCCTATCTCTGGAGGTGTCCAAGGATGTGGCACTCAGGGCTGGTGACAAGGTGGATTTGGTGACCCTGGAGGGCTTTTCCAACCCCAGCAATCCCAGGATTATGGGAATGGGGGTCTCTGAGCATCCCCACATGCACAGAGCACATCAAACCCATCCCTGAACACCTCAGAGCCCCCTCCCAGCTCCCTGGTAATTACACAGCTTTTCAAAGGAAGGATAAATCCATTAAAGCCCATTAAATAATTCTTCAAAAAACAATGTCTGAGCCACTCCTTGTAGCTCCAAACCGGCTGATCCTAATGAAAGATGGAAATCCTCACTCTCCAAATGGAACTTTATAGGGTATTAAACAAGCACCCTCAGCACTTATCTAAATCTTTAATTAGTTCTATAATATACTGATGATATCAAGGCTAATTAAATTTATACAGATAAAGAGCAATGAAATTCTAGCCAAGTGAGCTGGAAAGTACATATTAAATAGTAAATTTAATGGCTCAGGAAGATAAATGCAATCTTGTATAAAAAAATTAAATTCAATTTACATGTTGTATTAAAATTGATTTTGGGTGTGCAAATGATTGGAAAAGAATCTTTTTAATAGATCAGTAAAAGTGTTAATCTGACCTGCTTAAATATTGGTTATTAATGCCAGCATTTGCAAATAAGCCACACACATTTGCATTTTACTGCATATAGTAAAAAAAAAAAAAAAATTATCTCTACCATCTGCCGGTTTATAGGGAATATTAAGGGATTTTTCCCCTTGCCTCATGCATAAATTGGAGGGAACGTGGAAACGAATGTAGCCTGAAAGAAGAGGGAGTCAGCACTTCCACAGAAAGTGCTGCAGAGATTGCTCCAGTCAGCAAAAAAACCCCACAATTTTCACTTCCCTTTGGGAACAACAATCACTGTGGCAACCCCCCAGCTTTATTTAGGATCAAGTGATGTGGAACTGGGTGGGATCGGGGAGGTGCCAGCTGAGCTTTGATAAACCAGGAGTGGTGGGGAGCTGCTGATGGGAGAAGGACAGGTTGGGATGTGCCTGATGGGCACAGAACGGTGAACTGGGGCAGAAGCTCAAGGAGGGCCCTCAAGGCAGTGTCAGCCTGTGGTAGGTCATGGTTGGGTTCCACAAGTCAATCCAGCCTGTGGTAGGTCATGGTTGGTCCAACAAGTCAATGCCAGCCTGTGGCAGGTCATGGTTGATCCAACAAGGCAATGCCAGCCTGTGGCAGGTCATGGTTGGTCCAGCAAATCAATCCAGCCTGTGGTAGGTCATGGTTGGGTCCAACAAGGCAATGCCAGCCTTTGGCAGGTCATGGTTGGGTTCCACAAGCCAGTCCAGCCTGTGATAGGTCATGGTTGGGTCCAACCAGTCAGTCCAGCCTGTGGTAGGTCATGGTTGGTCCAACAAGGCAATGCCAGCCTGTGGTAGGTCCTGGTTGGTCCAGCAAATCAATCCAGCCTGTGGCAGGTCATGGTTGATCCAACAAGTCAACCCAGCCTGTGGTAGGTCCTGGTTGGTCCAGCAAATCAATCCAGCCTGTGGTAGGTCATGGTTGGGTCCAACCAGTCAGTCCAGCCTTTGGCAGGTCATGGTTGGGTCCAACAAGTCAATTCAGCCTGTGGCAGGTCATGGTTGGTCCAACAAGTCAATCCAGCCTGTGGTAGGTCCTGGTTGGGTTCCACAAGTCAATCCAGCCTGTGGCAAGTCATGGTTGGTCCAACAAGGCAATGCCAGCCTGTGGTAGGTCATGGTTGGGTTCCACAAGTCAATCCAGCCTTTGGCAGGTCATGGTTGGGTTCCTCCAGTCAGTCCAGCCTGTGGTAGGTCATGGTTGGTCCAACCAGTCAATCCAGCCTGTGGTAGGTCCTGGTTGGGTTCCACAAGTCAATCCAGCCTTTGGCAGGTCATGGTTGGGTTCCTCCAGTCAGTCCAGCCTGTGGTAGGTCATGGTTGGTCCAACCAGTCAATCCAGCCTGTGGTAGGTCCTGGTTGGGTTCCACAAGTCAATCCAGCCTTTGGCATGTCATGGTTGGGTTCCACAGGTCAGTGCCAGCCTGTGGTAGGTCATGGTCAGGTTCATCAAGTACATTTTGCCTGCACTAGCTGTGGTCAGTAGTTGTGTGTCACTCTCCATTGGTAGGCTGTGGTCAGGTCCATCGAGCCAGAGTTCACCTGCAGTAATTATGGTCGTGTCCAACAAGGGCAGCTGCTGCTCATTTCCAGCATTTTTGGTTGAAATGGCTTTTCCCTCTCTATCATTCTGAGGGTAAAAGTCGCATTTAGAGGGATTGAAACCCACCACCCCTAAAAGAGCACAGCTGTGGCCTCTTCTGACTATTCCTGGTGGGTTCAGTTCCAATTATCCCAACTTTTTCATCCAACAGAGCTTTGCTACAATATTTTTTTTGCCAGACTGCACAAATCTGAACGTTTTAAATGAAAATATTATCAAGGTCATGTCAGTGCAGGGTAAAACCCAGAGTTCATGGGGTTTCTATCTCCACCCTCCACTGCATGGACAAAAAAAAAAAAGGTTTTACTCATGGACTATCTTGGAGTTGCATCCCTTTGCTCGTCACTTTTTACGGACAGACTCCTTGGAAACAAAACTGGTGCCCACAGAGTGAGAATCCTGCACTGCTTCTGGATGGTGGAGTAGTTCAGAGCCATCAAAAGCACAGAAATTCTCTGAACTGCTTTTCATCTCCTCCCAGCAACGCATCTTCAACCGCACAGAACCTCCAGGCTCTCCAAAGGACTCTGCTGGGAGAGCTGAACCCGGAGTTTCCCGCAGTAGTTTGTTAATTTATCCACCTCTCACAGTTCCCATCTGAATTTCCATCTGAGACACCGAATTCAGAACTTCTCTGTTCTCCCAAAAGCTGCTCTGAGGGTGAGAAGGAGCCGTCACCCCATCATGGTTCCTTCCCACCTCATCCATTCCGTGGTTACGGGGCCAGCGGGAGGCTCCTTGTGTGTCTGACGGGATGGATCCAACCCAGCAACGGCCACCCCACAGGAGAATCATGGAATGGTTCAGGTTGGAAAAGCCCTCTCAGATCATCCAGTCAACCGCACAGAACCTCCAGGCTCTCCAAAGGACTCCGCTGGGAGAGCTGAACCCGGAGTTTCCCGCAGTGGTTTGTTAATTTATCCACCTCTCACAGTTCCCATCTGAATTTCCATCTGAGACACTGAATCCAGAACTTCTCTGCTCTCCCAAAGGCTGCTCTGAGCGTGAGAAGGAGCCGTCACCCCATCATGGTTCCTTCCCACCTCATCCATTCCGTGGTTACGGGGCCAGCGGGAATCTCCTTGTGGATCCAACCCAGCAACGGCCACCCCACAGGAGAACCATGGAATGGTTCAGGTTGGAAAAACCCTCTCAGATCATCCAGTCCGACCATTCCAAGCACTGCCAAAGCCACCACTGTCCATGTCCCCAAATGTCACATCCACAGGGCTTTTAATCCCTCCAGGGATGGGTATTCCAGCCCTGCCCTGGGCAGCCCTTTGGCTGAAGAGATTTTTCATAATACTGTTGCTCCTTGGGTAAACTCACAGATTCCACCCCTGAAAGCCCCTCCAGGGACTAAAAGCACATTTTTCCTGATGATTCCCCAAATCTGCACATTTTCCATGAAGGAAAACTGCATTTCCCCCAGAGCCCCACTTTTAGCAGATGGCAGAAAAATCCACCCATTTCCCACGTTGGGCTGGGCTTAGGAAAATAACTCCAAATCCTATTAGAAAAGCCAAATTTTATATCTTGCCTCTTCCCAATCCAAGCTATTCCCCACCAAACTTGCTCTTATTTGCACTTCTTTCCTTCTCCCCTTTGTTTTTCCTCACATGACCACGTGGAATCCGTGTCTGATCTACGACTTCCGTGTGCGCCTGACAGACCCATGTCGGCTTTGGGTGTTAATGCACCTCTGTGACGTGAGGTGGCGGCTGAATTTTAGAGCCTCTCTGTATTATTTCAGCTCAAATCTGGGATACAAATTATAAAATTTAATAATAAATTTTTAATAAAATTATAAAATACAAGGGGAGCTTTACAGCCTTCAGTAAAACTGGAGGAACACACGATGCATTCTACATAATTTCCTGAATATATCTAAATGTCGACATCATATGTGTGTGTATTCAATGCAGTGCTCTTGGTGTAATTATTGAAATGTCTCCCTAAAAAACAAGGATTGAGGCATTTGGACTTCACCTGAGTGTGTGGATTTCTCCTGGCTATGAGGCCCAGGTTCATTAGAGGACAGATTTAATTGCTACATCAGAGTTTGTGTGTTGATATTCGACATCTGACGCGCGAAAGTTCAGGGACGCCAATCAGGCACGGTGCAGATGCCACTCTGCAAAACGTTCTCAGACAGTCTCCATCTGTCGGATATGGTAATCCCTGCTCCCCATCAATAATTCACCTCCTTCACTCCATGTTTCCAGCATTTGAGTCGGAATTTTCAATGCCAGCCCCAGCAGAGGCTCCGCCTTGGATAGACGGCGTTGCCTGATCTGCATTCCCGGCTCGTTCCTGCCCCGGAGCCTCTCGCCTTTGGCACTTCCAGAATCATTTCTCAGTTTATTTGTTGGGTTTTGGTGTTTTTTGTTTTTTTTTTACTGTGAAAATCACAGCTCTCCTTTTGGGCAGTCTCATCTCACCCGAGGGTGGAAGGCAGAGGGTGATTACAGCAATCACACCGAAATCCAGCTGGGATGGAGACGCCTTTCCCGGGAAAGCTCCTGGGGAACACCGTGGGGACGGCTGAATCCCCCAAATCAGATGTTACTGCACAGTTGAAGAGGGAGGAAAGGGGAGCAGGGCAGGTAAGAAGATGATGTGGAGCTGTTCTTCCATGGGTCGGAAAATGCTGAGTGCCATCCTGTCCCCAACGGACTCCACGGAGCCCAAAAAATCTTGGTTACACCCCAAACTCTGCAGCCTTCACTCTTTAAAGAGAATTAATTGAAAAAATAAAGACGGAAACCAACTTTTTACACAGGCCATGGATAATGACAGGACAAAAGAAAGCTTAAAACTGAAAGAGGTGAGATTTGGATTAGATTTGAGGAGGAAAGGGTTTATTGTGAGGGTGGTGAGGCATTCGGAGCGCTCTGGGATAGGGGAAGGTCCCTGCCCATGGCAGGGGATGGCACTGGATAGGCTTTAGGGTCCCTTCCCACCCAAACCATTCCAGGATTCTGTTATCCCAGGAGATGTCTGGATTGTTGAGAACATTCCCTGGCATGAGGGCAAGTTCCCCCCAAAATCATCAATCCTTCAGCACCAGTGACACAGGAAGGTCCCCAGGTGCCCCCAGCAGCAGCAGCCCCAGCTCTCAGCATTTGAAAGGTGGAAAAACCATCTTGGGACTTTCCTTGGCCAAAGGGAATAAACCCTGAAGATAAGAAATAGCTGGGAATGTTACAGATCCCACCAGCTGGAAGGACCAGCACATCCCCAGGCACGGATCCTCAGCAGAAAGGGAAGGATAAAACTCCTGGTTGCAGAATGCAGCTGGTGGAAATCCTTATTTAGGATTATTTAGGATTATTTAGGATTATTTAGGTTTATTTGGGTTCACCAGCTGGCTTTGCACCAGGACTCACCACCAGCCCTGAGTTGGCTAAAACCTCCAAGCCAGACCAAAAGCCAATGAATTAAAGATCTTGTTGATTAAAGAGTAATTAACTATAGAGGAAAGGAAGGAATGTATCTCAACGTGCCAAAATTCAAGTGTCCAGTGCCACCATGTCACCTCCATGGTCACCACTAACCCTGATCCCCAAGTGCCACATCCACATGGTTTTGGGCTCTTCCAGGGATGGTGACTCCACCACTGCCCTGGGCAGCTGTGCCAGTGCTTTTTTCCCTCTCTGGGAATAAAATAAATGTTCCTAAATCCAGTCTAAACCTCCCCTGGATGACTTAAAGAGCTGGAACCCTGCTGATCCTGGGCCGCACCTGCAGCCATCCCTGCTCAACCCCAGTGCTGTGTCATGGCTTGTCCCCGTTGGTCCTCTCAGTTCTGCTACTCCTGTCCTTTCCTCAGTTTCCCTTTTCCCTCCTCCATCCCACCAGGAACTGGCCCTGGGCCATTTCCCTTCCCTTCCCTTCCCTTCCCTTCCCTTCCCTTCCCTTCCCTTCCCTTCCCTTCCCTTCCCTTCCCTTCCCTTCCCTTCCCTTCCCTTCCCTTCCCTTCCCTTCCCTTCCCTTCCCTTCCCTTCCCTTCCCTTCCCTTCCCTTCCCTTCCCTTCCCTTCCCTTCCCTTCCCTTCCCTTCCCAAACCTTCCCTTCCCAAACCTTCCCTTCCCTTCCCTTCCCAAACCTTCCCTTCCCAAACCTTCCCTTCCCTTCCCAAACCTTCCCTTCCCTTCCCAAACCTTCCCTTCCCTTCCCAAACCTTCCCTTCCCAAACCTTCCCTTCCCAAACCTTCCCCTCTCCCTTCTCATCCCATTTCCTTTTTCAGTTTTCTCTTCTCCCTTCTCGCTTTTCCTTTTCCCTTCCCCCCTTTCCTTTTTCCCTTTTCCTTTCTCCCATTTCCCTTCCCCCTTCCCCCTTTTCCCATCCCATTTCCCTTTTCCCTTCTCCTATTTCCCTTTTCCCTTTCCCTTTTCCCTTCCCCCCTTTCCTTTTTCCCTTTTCCCTTCTCCCATTTCCCTTCTCCCTCCCCCCTTTTCCCATCCCATTTCTCTCCCCTCCCAATCCCCGTGCCCAGACCTGCCCTTGTCCTCGCTGTCCCTCTGTGTCCCAACATTTTCCTCCCTCCCAGCCCTTCCCTGGGACACATTTCCGACCCCGGGTGGGAGAGCCTCGCTCCCGGCTCAATCCAGTCGAGAGAGGAGCGGGCGGTGGCAGATGTGACCGGAGCGGTGACAGCAGCGACTGCAGGGCTCCGGGATCGGTAATTCCCGAGCTGACAGCGGGGCCCTAATGAGATCCGACTGCCAGGGCAAAGCACTCTGCTCCTCCGGGGCTGTGCCGGGCTGGGGACACGCCACCTCCTGTGAAAAAGGCAGGACTTTTTCCTAATTGCTGCCATTTGCAGGTGGGAGCCGGGCAATGGAGATGCATCTCCAGCTGACAATCCGATATTCACCTTTCCTTCAGCTGCAGGCTAATCCTGGGATGGCTGCTCCTCACACACTGATGGTTCTTCCTTTTATTTTTGTCATTTCTTTTTTTGTGTGTGTCACAAAAATCCCGTTCTTAAAAATCTGCCCTTTCCCTTAAAGCTGCTTCATCAGAACAGATCGAGCACAGACCCCACCTTTAAGCACGGGAGGAAAAAGCAGTTTCTAACCCAAACAGGAGATCCGAGGTGATGTGGGATGGCTCAGACATGGAGCTCACATTCCCACAGTGGGATCTGCTCCCACGGGATGGCTCTGGATGTTTGCTCCAGCTCAGTCTGAGGGCTGGGCTCTTCTCCCAAGCTGACAAAACAAGAGGGAACAACCTCAAGTTCCAGGAGAGGCTTAAGCTGGATATTAGGGAAAGTTTTTTCCCCAAAAAGGTTTTCCAGCCTTGGTGGAGTCCCCATCCCTGGAGGGATTTCAAAGCCCCGTGGATGTGGCACTTGGGGACAGGGTCGGTGGTGGCCTTGGCAGTGACACAAAGGGCTCAATGGTCTTAGAGGCTTTTCCAACCCAAATGATTCCCTGAATCCAAATGAAGTCGATCCACTGAAACCCATTCTTTGTGCTGGGAGGTGCCACTCTTTGCTATTCCAAAGCAAAAAAAACCCTTTAATTAAGGAAAACCAACGGAATTCCACTGGATCCCATTTCCACCCTGCAGGCTGCTGCCTCCGTGCCTCCAGCCCAACCCCTCGTGTGATGCTGGGTGTGATTCCTGCAGCTGTGGAAGTGCAGGGAATGCAGGAATCCAATCCTTAGACTGGACAGAGAGGAGAGGATTTGCTGGAATGTTCCCGTGGAAGTTTTAGGGCAAGCACGCAAATAAAGTGCACACAAAAATCGCTCTCTGTGCACACCAAATCCTGCCAAAGCCAGGGGTGGATCCACCACACACACACAGAGGCTTTACCTGGGCCTAAAAAGGAGCTTTCACACTCATCCTCGTGTTTCTGTGGGATGAAAAACTTATCAGAACCTGGACACCCTCTGGAACTGCAGTTTGGGTCTCCTGATCCACACTTTGAACCCGGTCTAAGACTCTGCAGCCTGGGGGGGCCTGTGGGGAAAACCCTGTGGCCTCTCCCCAGCCCAAACCCCTTCCCAACAAAACATCTCCCATGTTTCCTGTGGAAAATGAAGTGCAGGGAGAAACTGAATTTCCCTGCAGGGCTGGGAACCCGGCAGGACTCCTGGGTGGGTTTCCCAAGGATCCAGAGCCCGTGGAGAGCCCATCCCACCCCACAGCTGACCGTGGGTTTGCTCCATATCCTTGCTGCCACCACCCACAGCCCCAATTCTGGGCAAATCAACCAAATATTGACGAATTCTCCGTGATTTCCCAGAAATGACAGTGCCCACCAGGACTGACACCTCCAGGATGCGCTCTCAAACCCGGGCCTGGAAAAAGCCATGCCCACCTCACATTCCAGAGGCCTGGAGAAACACCAGGATCCCATTCCAGCTGGATGAGCAGAGTTTCCTGAACTCAGAGCTCCCATTAAAGCACCTCCACAAGAAACTGGCCGGTGGCAAAGCGTCGTCACCCAGGCCAAAATCACTGAAGGTGGAGAATAAGAAGAAAAACTTGCAGCGAGAAAAATCCCTTGCCTTTAATTACCATTAGCAATGCAGCATGACAGAGGGAGATAAACACACAGGCACCTACACAAATAAGGAGTTTGGGAACACAAAGTAATTACTTTGATTTTTTTTTTTTCTTCCCCCCCTCTAAACCAACATTCAAAACTTATTAGTCTCCGGAAAGCACATATCAGCAAAAGACTGTCACCCCGGGGATAAATGAGGGATTTGTTGGTAATTCATTTGCAGGAGAATATATCCTGATGGTTTTAAGGCAGAGGGGGAACGTGCTCTGGCCAAAGCAGCCTTCTCTGGGATGTTTATTCCCATCTGGCTCCCTGGAAATGGGAACGCCAGGTTTCTGCTGGCTGGCAAGTTCACCCCCATTGATTGTTTCTTTAACATACCACGAACTGAGCGAGGGAAAGTCGATGGAGCCTCGCAGTTTTTCAGTCCATTTCCAGTTTAGGAAAATTGAATTAATCTCTTTGCTCTCAGAGCAGCTCAGACATCCCTGCCCAGGCAATGAAAATCATTGCAGAGGCCACGCAAACCTCTCTCTTTAAAGGTTACGGAGCCAGGATTAAAAGCGCCTCCGGGAAGGGCTGAAAAGCCCGATCAAAATAAAACATTGAGTCAACTCTGCAAGGGCTGAGCAGGACTGGTGCCCCCAGAGCCTGCGGATGTTTCCAGGTGCTTCCCTCTGGCACTTGGAGCAATCCCCATGGAGTGTGGGTGCTCCATGAGTTCCCACACGTGGCATGTTCAGGGCTGGAGGAACTGCTGTGTGAATTTAGCCCCTAATCCAGTTACTCTGAGTCCTGGGTTGAGAAATGTAACCAGAAATGTGTATTCTGTTTTAATCCATTGAAGCTGGTTGGGAGATTTTGTTCTTTATCTCTTGTAACTCCAGGGGGGAAGAGGGCGATGCCTTCTGTTAATGGACACCTGATAACACCAGATAAGGCAGGGCCTCCTTATCTCTTCCTGCACCCATCCTCCTCCCAGGGACATCCCCTGTGAATGGGCCATTGAAGGCTCTCACAGGACTGATAACATCACCTCATCCCATTGGGAGATGCTCCACCCAGCGGGAGGAGCCAAAGCCTTTCCATGGGATAAAACAGCAATCCCAAACCCCAAGGGAGCCTGTTCCCACTGGATTCCCAGAGGATGACTGGACCCTTTCTTGAGGATCATCTCTGCTCCAACAGAGCCACATCTGTCACTCCATGGGGACTTATTTCAGACTGCTTCCAACACCCTGACCAACAGGGTGTCAGGTTTGCATCCTGACTCTGTCAGTGCTCCTTTGCACTATTCCATTTATTTTATTTTACTTTATTTTTACCTTTTTTGTTGTTTGTTCTCTCTCTATTAAACTGTATTTCTGACTTGGAGTCTCACTGGTTTTGCCTTCAAACCAACGCACTCTGGGGCTGCTCTGGGCTGTAAAGCCTCAAGGGTTGTCCTGGGGAGGAATATTTGAGAGCAGCCCTGAGGAGGAGGAGTGGACACATCCATGGAGATGAGCAGGGCTTCCTCAGAGCACAGTCACACTTTCCAAAAATCTCCAAAATATTCCCAAACCTCCTCTCCATCCTGTGCTGAGGAGCTGGGAAGCTTCAGCAAAGGGCTTGGCCACGCCAAAGATTCCAGGAGTTCGGGAAGGACTGGGAAAGATGAAAGTTTGGGAAACCTGGAGCAGGCACTTGGCCAAAGGATTTGGGGAAGGGTCTGGAGCCCCAGGAGGGGCTGAGGGAGCTGGGAAGGGGCTCAGAGGGAGAAAAGGAGGCTCGGGGGGACCTTGTGGCTCTGCACAAGTCCCTGACAGGAGGGGACAGCCGGGGGGGTCGGGCTCTGCTCCCAGGAACAGGGACAGGAGGAGAGGGAATGGCCTCAGGGGAGATTTTAGGGAAAATTCCTTCCCAAAAGAGTTGTCCAACCCTGCCACAGCTGCCCAGGGAGGTTTGGAGTCCCCATCCCTGGAGAGATTTAAAATCCACATGGATGGAGACATGGGGACACTGGTGGCAGTGCTGGGGGAACAGCTGGACTCAAAGATCTCACAGGGCTTTTCCAACCTGAACAATTCCACGATTCCAAATGCACTGGAAGCAGGGAGAAACTCCAAGAAAGGCACCAGGGAATTCTGTTAGGGCACAGATTGGTGCCGTCCCAAACTCCCGGCAGCTGCAGATTTAACTGGGAGGGAAGGAGATCCACGGGTGGGAGATTCCCTGCGGGGATTTCACGGATCCCATAAAAAGGTGGATCCGTGGGATGCGGGGGCAGTCTGGGGAAGGGCCAGACAGGATCCCCTAAATCCCCCTGGGGAAGCAGGAGGAGGAGGAGGGTGAGGACGAGGGTGTCAAGCTGAGGGCTGGTTTTTAATCCTCTGCGATCTCGGGGTTTTCGGTTAATGCGGCAAGGCTGCTAATTGCCGCTAATTAAACCCGCACTGAGATCAAAGCTCAGTGGAAACTACGGGGGGGAGCAAACAAGGCGGGAAAGAAAGGCAAGGAAAACACGGATTTTGTAGTAACCGAGTCCTTAATTGAAAACTAAAGCAGCTTTGTTAATTAAAGGCTGCTCGCCCAAACGAGGACGCGCTCCAGTCCATGGAGATGGAGACAAGGCGTCTTTCCCAGCAAAGGAAAGCTGCTCCTCCAGAGCTTCTCCTGCCCCTGGAGGGACTTCCTGGGATCCAGACTGAAGATTTGGGGATTTTTACCTTTCACAACTCGGGCTGGGAAGTTGGGGGGGTCACAGTGCCCTGTTCACTCAGCTAACGTGGGGTCAACTCAAACTGAATGATCCTGAACACCCCGAGTTTAGTCCTGGCTTGAGGGCAGCCCCAAGGGGAATAATCTGAGATATTTCCCTCACCCACAGGAGGCAGGGGAGCATCACAGGAGCTCTGCAGAGACTCCTGACTCCAAACAAAGGGATCCAGGTCAAGATTTGCTGGACCTGATGCTCTCCACACACAAATCGAGCTCAAGGATGGCTCTCAGAGGAAGATTCCCTCCAGCAGCTCCAGCCCTGGGCAACCCGGGCAACCAGACACAACCAGAGTATTTATCAAGGGTAAAATCAGACAGAGAAATGAGATCTGGCAATGAGAAGTGTTCCTCCCGAGCACGAGGATGTTTGAACGCTTCCCTTTCCCTCGGCAGCTCCCAGCAGATGGCAGCAGGGCATTGCTGATCCCTGCTGCCCGGGACAGCCTCGTGGAACGGCAGAAATCTGGGGAGAATCGACCCAAAAACTGCCCGGCCTGGCAGGGCAGGAGCCCTGAGCGCCCAGGATCCGAACCTGGCACTGCAGCCCTGCAGGGATGCAGGGTTTGATAAAAGCTCAGGCTCCGGCTGCATCCTCCACCCTCAACCTTCCCATCCTCCCCTCCAACAGGATCAGGAATCCGGGAATGCTTTGGGTGGGAAGGGATCACCCAGTGCCACCCCCTGCCATGGGCAGGGACACCTTCCACTATCCCAGGGTGCTCCAGACCCCGTCCAGCCTGGCCTTGGAATAAAGATGGGTTTGGAGTAACGGGAGCGTTCCCCAAACCCACTGAGGGGCTGGAGCAGGTCCAGGGAAGGGAATGGAGCTGGGAAGGTTTGGAGCCCCAGGAGGGGCTGAGGGAGCTGGGAAGGGTCTGGAGAATTCCTGAGGGAGCTGGGAAGGGGCTGAGCCTGGAGAAAAGGAGGCTCAGGGGGGACCTTGTGGCTCTGCACAGCTCCTGACAGGAGGGGACAGCCGGGGGGGTCGGGCTCTGAGGAGAGGGAACGGCCTCAGGCTGGGCCAGGGGAGGCTCAGGGTGGGTACTGGGAAAATTCCTTCCCATAAGGGTTGTTAAACATTGGAAGAGGCTGCCCAGGAAAGTTTGGAGTCCCCATCCCTGGAAGTGTCCAAGGAATTCCTGGATGTCGCTCTGGGCTGGGGACAAGGTGGGCATCGGGCACAGCTTGGACTGGATGATCTTAGAAATCTTTTCCAGCTTCCACGATCCCGTGAGTCCATGACTGGGGTTACTGATGGCCAAACCAGGAACAAGCAGAGCTCTGGTGGCTCCTCCCCACCCCGCTTCCCTGGGGATCCACCAGCAGTGCCAAGGAGGTGCCACATCTGCCACAGGGACACGTCCCAGCCAATGTCCCTGGTGACATCACAGCCAGAATTCCTGGTGACATCACAGCCAGTATCCCTGGTGATGTCACAGCCACTATTCATGGTGATGTCACAGCCAATATCCCTGGTGATGTCACAGCCACTGTCCCTGGTGATGTCACAGCCAAAAACCCTGGTGACATCACACCCAAAAATCCCTGGTGATGTCACATCAAATATCCCTGGTGATGTCACAGCCAATATCCCTGGTGATGTCACACCCACTGTCCCTGGTGATGTCACGCCCACTATCCCTGGTGACGTCACCAACACCAGGAAAAGATTCCTGGTCCCTGCAGGAGAAGTGGCCACAGGAGCAGTTGGAATGGCAGCACAAGGAAAGCTCTGAGTGACTCCAGGGGTGGGGACACCTCTGGGTCCCTCTGCTGCCACCGCCTGAGGCAGGGAGGACCCTGAGCCCCAGGGACAGTGACAGCGCTGCTCAGAGACCTTCACTTCCGAGGCCACAGGGACAGTGGCTGGAGAAAATGTTCCCATTTCATCCCTGGTTCCCATTTCATCCCTGGTTCCCATTTCATCCCTGCTCTGACACTGGTTGGAGAAAATGTTCCCATTTCATCCCTGGTTCCCATTTCATCCCTGGTTCCCATTTCATCCCTGCTCTGGCACTGGTTGGAGAAAATGTTCCCATTTCATCCCTGGTTCCCATTTCATCCCTGGTTCCCATTTCATCCCTGCTCTGGCACTGGTTGGAGAAAATGTTCCCATTTCATCCCTGGTTCCCATTTCATCCCTGGTTCCCATTTCATCCCTGCTCTGGCACTGGTTGGAGAAAATGTTCCCATTTCATCCCTGGTTCCCATTTCATCCCTGCTCTGGCACTGGTTGGAGAAAATGTTCCCATTTCATCCCTGGTTCCCATTTCATCCCTGCTCTGGCACTGGTTGGAGAAATTGTTCCCATTTCATCCCTGCTCTCTCTGTCCCCTTTGCAGCCACCTCGGTTCACTCTCCAGAACACTCAATTTTAACACTCGTATGACTCAGAAAACTGATTTTTTTTCCAGTGATTTTTCATTTAAGGGTGAGTCTGAAGTAGAATCCTCACCCTTTGTGATCGCCTCGGACGAAATCTTCATAAAATCCCAGAGAATTTCAGGTGAGGAGAATTCCAGAGGGAGAGGGGGAAAGAAGGCGCAAGGGAAAGGACCTGAGCAGGAATTCACATTTGAAGCTTTTACCCCTTTCATGCCATAAATCTAATTCTGGCTGTGAAACTTTGGGAATTTGGAGGTGTTTGGAAGTCATGCTCAGTCCCAGACTTTGCAGCACGTGCCTGGATATTCCATTGGGAGAAAACCCTGCTTTTTCCTTAATAAAGCAGTGGAAAGCCCCAACAACCTCCTGCACTTCTGCTGGCCTAGATACTGAACACACACAGGAGTGAAAATCCTATTAATATTTGCAGGAAATTTAGCAAAAGCCACAAATCCTTTGTGACACCTCAGCAATCAGAACCAGCCCATTTCACCCTTTCTCCTGGTGGAAAAAAAGCTCCTCACACCACTTGGCAATTTAATTTTTTTTTTCCAATGGAAATGTGTTCCAGTTTGTCTCTGTGATGCTCTGCTGAGACTTTCCTTGCTTGAACTGAGAATTTTCCAGCAAAACTCATTTAAAACACATTTTTCCCTTGCCATGGGACTGCTCCCAAATGCTGCTGTTGTCATCTGCGGGTTACAGAGCTTTGGAAAAATGAGGTTTAAACAGCAAGAGCCTCACCAGGACCAACAAATGTTACCTGAGTTTGCTGTGAATCCTTCCAGGTGATTTTGGCTTCCAGGGATTTTGGCTTCAGCTTCCCTGCCTGAGGTTTCTACTGCCTGAAGTCACTGAGCAGAGAAGAAGGGGGATGCCCAGTGTCCCCTGAGGCCTCTAAAAAGCCCTGAAGACCACATCAGAGGTGAAAAATAAAAGCAAAATCAAAAGCACAACGCTCAGGAAAACCTTAAAAAAACACCACTTTTGGTCCTTTCTCAGCTGGTCTGGTCTTTCCTACAAACTGAATTCAAACGGGTTCACTTTGGGAAAAGGGACCACAATTCAGATTTAATGCGTGGAGAGTTGATTGTTAATTGTGGCTAATTGCTCCTTGAACCCTCGGTGTCATGGGCACAGAAACACCCAGGCAGGGTTAGGAATGCCCTGTCCCATTCCTGATCCTCCAATTCCCTGGAGAAGTGAAGCAGGGAGGGAATTTATCCCAGGAGGTGCAGGGGGAAGGGAGAGCAGGGGAGGGAGGGTTTCTCCATCAGCTCTGCCACTGCTCCTACACAAAAAAAACCCCTTTATCTCGAAAAAGGCAAAAACCTGAGTTAACCACAGCACAGAGCATTTCCAGATTCCTGCCTGAGCCATAGCACAGAGGTACAAATCACTTTTATCCCGGCCTGATGTTGTTTTACTCCTTCTGGAGGGGAACTGTTATGTTTATTTAATGGTTTGAGTAGACCTGGGTGAGGTGGAGTCCCCGGGGTGACGTGAGAACCTCGCTCGGGTGATTGTGAATTCAGGGCCTTGTTTGTGTGAAAGGAGAGCCTGGGTAATAAACATTTCAACATTCAGGAGCCATCCGAAGAACTAAAGAATCAAACAGACTCCTCAGAGCTCGGAATCACGCCCCAAAAGAGAAGATGGAAGCGATGAAGCAGTGAAAGCAATAAAAGAAATGTTGCTGAGTTGATGTGATGGTTAGAAATCTGCACAGAGCTGCTGTGGGAGGGTGGGGATTGGGCTCTTCCCCCGAGGAACAAGGACAGGACATGAGGAAATGGCCTCAAGTCGTGCCAGAGGAGGTCTGGGTTGGATATCAGGAAAATTCCTTCACCACAGGTCATTTAAGAAAGAAAAGGTGGAATTTGGGAAGTTTATTTGCAGAGTTTCTAATGAATCTGTCTCCCTTTCCCTCCTGCAGACCTCAGTGTTCACAGCTTCCTCAGGCCAATGCTGAATGAATTCAATCATGATCCATCCCCAGACGAGATCCCAAAGAAATGAAGCCCTCACTCCTCATCCAGGGATTGCAGAATCCCCTCCCAGTCCAGCCTCCAACAGCAGTGACCAAGTGATGGCACCGAGTTCTCCCCATGTTTGTGGCGGGTCAGATCCAGGTTTCCCAAACCTCTCTCATTTGACCCCATTCCCTCATCCCCACGTTCCGGAGCTTTCCTTTGGCTGTTCCTGGGCTCAGCTGTCCCCTCCTGACTCAGCTGCAGCCACAGAGGATCAGCTGAGGAGCTCCCAGGGGCCAAAAACACTGCTCAGGGTTTGCCTTCACCCCTCTGCTCATCCCTCAGTCCTCCCCGAGTGAAGAAACCCCCAAAATGTGGGAGAGGTTTGCAGGGGGTCTGTCACACCCCGTTTTGGGGTTATTTTGCTGTTCCTGCTGTTTCAAGGTTACAGAACCTGAGGGAGGCGTCCCTCCAAGCCAACCTGGATCTGGTGACCCTGAGCCTTCAACAAACCCAAATATTTCTCACCTGGGAATAAATCCAAGCCCCACTTTCATCCTAAGCTCCACCCATTCCCTTTGGAAGCTTTTCCCTGCCTGGGTTTTGGTCTTGGAGAAGCCCCGAGGAGGCGCCAGGCGCAGACGCTTTGGTGGGACCTCACATCAACCTCCACTGATCCAGAGTTGGACTTGATGTCCTTTGAGATCCTCCCTAACCTCAATAACCCCCCTGACTCTGATTCCATGTCCCTCTTGTTGGAGTCCAGGACATCCCTGTGGCCACCCTGGAGGGTTTGGGGACCGGACAGGGGGTCTGGGGTCTGTCCAGGGGCTCAGGCAGCCTCACACAGAGCCCAGGAGGACACTGCCTCTGATCCCTGCCATGGAGTGAATGCCCACAGTGTGTGAAGAATCACAACCCGAGAGAATTCAAAATAAGCAGTAGTTAGTTTATCACAGAGTGTGAATGTAGAATTTAGGATTTTTAGTGTATGGGTTTGAAGAGACAACACAGAGGAATTGGGGAGTGGTCCCTGTGCTCCTTGTTCTTGTACTCATCCTCCATTTTCTGCTGAGTTGGATTTTAGAGATTGGTTTAGAGTAGAAATGACATATTAGCATAGGCAGTGAGTATTGGTAAGATTCTGTCAATAAAAAGTTCATTTTGGATGTGTTTGGGCCAGGGAATGGTACAAAGGGTCCGGGACCCTCTGACCCGCCCAGTCCCCCGCGTGTCCTGCTCTGCTGGGGACGCCCTGCAGAGCTGGGACAGAACTGAGAGATGATGGAGAATAAACAACCCTGGAAACTCGGACTGGGGACTCAGCCTGGCTGCTCTGGCTCCGGGGTGAAACACTCAGGGCAAAGAGAAGATGAAAAACCTCATTTACCTCAGGGAACAGCAACCCCGAGGAGAATCTCAGGGAACAGCAACCCTGAGACCCCCTGAGCGTTGTTCAACCAAAGAAAAGCCAAAATCACCACCAACACCTCCACCTTTGAACCCCGCGCTCATCCGGCCGCGTGGGGCTTTGGGAAGGAGCCACCTCAGCTCCTTTGTCACCGCAGAGGAGTGACAGAGCCGCAGGTGTGTGCTCACCTGGCGAAGTCCAGGTCAGCCTCGCGGGACATGGTGATGTTGGTCAGGTTCTGCTGCAGGATGAAGATGTTCCTGCACATCTTCTTGATGCCCGACTCGCTGATGCGCTTGAAGTAGTGGGCGCCGTTGATGAGGATGCAGGAGATGAGGTGGCCCAAACCTGCGAGGGGGAAGAGGTTTAGTGCCAGGAATTCGTGGTAAAACCCCCCAAAATGAGCACTGCTGAGTGGTGAAGGTGAGCTGGGTCAGGGGATAATTGGATTTTACCTGGAAAGCCTCAATAACCTTCAGGGTGCAGTTTAGGGCTTTCCAACTCTTTAGTAAAAACTCAAAACTGCCCCAAAATTTAAGTGCTGTGTTATCACAACCACTGATTTTTGATCAGGTTTTGCATAGTGTCCCTTCCAGTCCCTCACCCTGTCTGGGCAGAGCAATGGGTCACTGCAGCTCCTGGAAAACCACGGGATTTTAATCTGTTATCCAGGGTGGTGCTTTCCCTGTTTTTCCTGGTAAATTCAGTCTCGAGGAGCAGGAATGAGCTGCATTTCAGTGCCCCTGATGCAGAACCCCTCTCTGATCAGTCCTGAGCAGTTTCCTGTGTCTGGGGGATGTCAGAAGGACACAGCTGGGGGCCAAGGGGCACAGCCACCCCCCAAAATGATGCATCCACTCGTGTCACATTACAAAGAGCCAAACCCCAGCCTGATTTACACTGCACAGGTCTGGGCAAGCCCAGAGGCCAATTAAAAGTCTAAATTAAGGATTGAGTTCATGTACAGGGAGCCGGTGTGGGCCATCTGTAAATCCCAGATCTGGGTTTAAGAGGGGCCTGTGATTAAGGAGGACCTTGAGCACGAATTTAAACTTCAGCAGGATGTGAATGGCCCCTGTGGCTCTGTGTGGGGTCATTTCCCTCTTCTCGGACAAACAGGGAATCACAGAATCCTGGGATGGTTCAGGTTGGAGGGGACCTTAAAGCTCATCCAGAGCCACCCCCTGCCATGGCAGGGACACCTCCCACTGTCCCTGGGTGATCCAGCCTGGCCTGGGACATTCCAGGGATTCTCTGGCAATTCCATTCCAGGCAGGAATTCCTGCCCAAGATCCCATCCAGCCCTGCCCTCTGGCAGTGGGAGCCATTCCCTGTGTCCTGTCCCTCTGTCCCTTGTCCCCAGTCCCTCTGCAGCTCTCCTGGAGCCCCTTCAGACCCTGGAATGTGCTGGAAGGATCCTCCCCTTCTCCAGGGGAACATTCCCAGCTCTCCCAGCCGGTCAAACCCCACTCATCAGTGCTCTGTAGGTGACAACAGCACCTCAGTCTGCTTCACCCCTGGAAGGAATCCCGTGGAGCTTTGGGATGAGACTGTCCCCAAATCCCTTTCACCAAGGGAGGACGGGGAGGCCGCTGACCTTCGAAGATGTACTGGAACTTGTGCTGCTGCAGGCTGGCGCCCATGGCCTCCTCGATGGCGCTGATGTCCTTGTTGAGCCGCACCACCAGCGGGTCGTAGTCCATGCTCTCCACGTTGGCCACGATGGCGTAGTTCCCTTGCTTGGCCAGAGGGATCAGGTAGTGGAAGCAGTGAACCCTGCCATGCAAGAGGGAGAAATGTCAAAATGCAACAGACCCCGTTTGGAAACGTTGTTGGGATGAAAAGGGGTTTATCCCTTCCTCGAGCTGGTAAAAAAATAACTTCAGGGATGGGTGGTGGTGTCTGTGTTGAAGGCGTTTTCCCCTTGTCATTGTCCCGTCTTCAGGGATGGATCCAACAGATCCTTGGTGACAGGTCTGACCTCTGTCATCCCAGTGGATTTTCCCAAGATTCCCCAACTTCCCGTGCAATACCAATCCTCCAACAATAACTCCTTCCATGAAAACCTCATAGAAGTGATCACTGGCAGGGCCAGCGAGCCAGGGGTCATGGAATGATCATTAAAATTCCAAGATTGGGCCAATTCCCAAGCATTTCACACTATTGCAACTCTTTCCTGTTCACCAATGTGCCCAACCATCATCCCTCAATGGAAGGAGACATTCCATGCAGTGGAATCCCAACGTGCCCAACCATCATCCCACCATGGAAAGAGAAATTCCATGCAGTGGATTCCCAACATGCCAAAAGATCGTCCCTCAATGGAAGGAGAAATTCCATGTGGCCAAATCCCAACATGCCCAACCATCATCCCTCCATGGAAGGAGACATTCCATGCAGTCCAATCCCAACGTGTCCAACCATTATCCCTCCATGGGAGGAGAAATTCCATGCGGTCAAATCCCAACATGCCCAACCACCATCTCTCCATGGAAGAACAAATTCCCTGCAGTTAAATCCCAATGTGCCCAACCACCATCCCACCATGGAAGGAGAAATTCCATGTGGCCAAATCCCAACATGCCCAACCATCATCCCTCAGTGGAAGGACAAATTCCAAGCAGTGGATTCCCAATGTACTCAACCACCATCCCTCCATGGAAGAACAAATTCCATGCAGCCAAATCCCAATGTGCCCAACCATCATCTCTCCATGGAAGAACAAATTCCCTGCAGTGGAATCCCAACGTGCCCAACCACCATCCCTCCATGGAAGGGGAAATTCCATGTGGCCAAATCCCAACATGCCCAACCATCATCCCTCAGTGGAAGGACAAATTCCATGCAGTGGATTCCCAATGTACTCAACCACCATCCCTCCATGGAAGAACAAATTCCATGCAGCCAAATCCCAACGTGCCCAACCATCATCTCTCCATGGAAGGGGAAATTCCATGTAGTTAAATCCCAACATGCCCAACCACCATCCCTCCACGGAAGGAGAAATTCCATGCAGTAGATTCCCAACATGCCCAACCATCATCTCTCCATGGAAGGAGAAATTCCATGTGGCCAAATCCCAACATGTCCAACCACCATCCCTCCATGGAAGGAGAAATTCCATGCAGTGGATTCCCAATGTGCCCAAGCACCATCCCTCCATGGAAGAACAAATTCCATGCAGTCAAATCCCAACGTGCCCAAGCACTATCCCTCCATGGAAGAACAAATTCCATGCAGTTTATTCCCCTCTTAGGACTTTGAAAAACCCCGTAATTAAGTCGTTTCTCTCAAAGCCAGAGAGGAAAGTGCTGTGTCCAGAAAAATCCACAGCAGAGCTCCTGTGCTTTTGTGATACCCCAGTGGGAAAAGGGTTGGGTTCTACTTCCCCCAGGAGAGGTTTAGGTTGGATTTTAGGGGAAATTCCTTCATGGAAAGCATCGTCCAGGCCTGCACAGACTGGAGTCCCCACCCCTGGGGAGGATTTAAAGCCATGTGGATGTGACACTTGGGGACATGGCCAGTGGTGGCCTTGGCAGAGCTGGGAATGGTTGGACCTCATGATCTTAAAGGTCTTTTCCAACCTAAATGATTCCATGATTCTGGAATTCACCTGCCAGGGGAACAAATCAAAGCCTGAGGGAGAATCCCTGGCATTTGGGGCATAACTCAGCACATGGGGACAGGAGGTTAAAACCAGAGTGACCCAAAGCTGTGACAGAGATGTCCTGGCTCCCATATCCCCTGGAGAACACCCTGAGGTGGCCATCTAGCCCAGTTTGGGGTAATTCCCAGAGTAAAAACATCTTATATATAATTTGATATATTATTTTGAAATATGAAAATCCCATAACAGACATTAAGTAGTCTAAAATTTCATGGTTATTCCAACAAAAGCTGCTTCCATTCCCAGGCTGGAGGGGGCTTGGAGCAGCCTGGGATGGTGGAAGGTGTCCCTGCCCATGGCACTGGATGATCTTTAAGGTCCTTTCCCACCCAAAGGATGTGATTCCATGGCTTGGTGAATGATCTGGGTGTGCCAAATTCCTCCTTTGAGGAAGCACATACAAATCCAAGGAGTGGGATCTCAGTGATGTCACATCCAAGGGGTGCTGGAGGAGGAGGAGACAACACCAGCCTGCACCTGGAATGAACAGGGGCTCTGAGGCAGGAGAAATAAGAGGATAATTGTGTCGAATTCCCAAAACTCCTGGAGAATTCGAGGAGATGATTCCCGAATTCCTGGCTGTTTTGGTGTCTCCTCAGGTGGCACCTGCAGCAGCCGGAGGTGGGATAAATTCCCGGGCTCTTCCCAAAGGTGCTCTGAGTGTCTCTCAAACGTTCTGTGGGGGGATCCCCGTTGTGCTGTGCACCTTGGAAGCGGCACAGATCCAGGGGATGATTCCAGAGAATCCTGCTGGGAGCAGGCACCAGAGGGGCTGGGATTGCTCTCTGTTCCTGCAGGTGCTTGGAAATGCAGAGGGAGGGATCCAGGGGAGCTCCCACCCTGAAATCCCAGGGGTTTTCCTGATGTCAGCAGCTCTCCTCAATCCCTTCCACCCTTTGGTGATGTGGTTTGGTGAATTCACAGCTCCAAACTCGGCTCCTCTTGGAAGCACTGGAGGAGCTGGGCAATGCCCTGCTCTAAATTCCTGCAGAATTTATCCCTGAATTCCATTTTAGGGATTTTTGCTTAACCCAAGTGTGACAAAAAGCCACAGAGGCCAGAATCCCATCCACGAGTCCGGGGTTACCTCAGGCATCACCTCCCGTTACAGCCCAGCTGGAAAACTGCTCCATTTCCACACTTCCACCACCTTCTCCTCAAATCCTTCCCAGCCCAGCGGGTGATGGATGGCAGGATGGAGGAGCGCTGACAAGAATTAATGTGGATTTTTTTTCCAGAGCTCCACGCTGACTCCAGCAGAGCACACGGGGACACGACGTGGCTTGGGATGTGTCACCGAGGAATGAGCCCGTGATCCATCAAACCTCTGACATTCCCCTTCCATTTGATGCCTCAGAGCAAAGGGAAGCAATGAAAATACACCTGGCCCAAACTGTTCTCCAGGGAAAAACGTCTTCCCAGCCCTGGAGTGGGCAGCTGGCAGCCTGAAGAAAGGGATTTGCTGCCTCTGATCTTTGCATGTGAAGGCAGAGAAATGAAATTATCCAGCCCTTGAAAAAAATCCAGCTGGTTCCCCAATTCCTGTTACTGTTTGAAGAAGTAGGAGAAACTCCTATTTGCAATCCCAAAAAAACCCCAATCTGTGCCTGTTAGACCATGAAAACACCTTTGTGTTGTTTTAGAAGGACAAAGTCCCTGAAAATCACATTTTTCCTGGTCTCTGAATCATAATCACAGAATCACAGAGTGGGTTGGGTTTGAGGGACCTGCAAGATCATCCAGTGCCACCTCTGCCAGGTGGCAGTGCCACTGTCCCAGGGTGCTCCAAGCCTCATCCAACCCGGCCTTGGATATTCCAGGGATCCAGGGGCAGCCCCAGCCTCTCTGGGAAGCTCCTGGTAGAGCCTCACCACACCCACATGAAGGAATTTCTTCCTAAATTCTCTTTTAGTTAAGACACAAACCTCCCTAGGCAATTCCACTTTCGGCATCCTGCCCCCATCCTGCATTTGGCCATGATTTGGTGATCTGGCATTTCTGGACTGCCCTTTGATGCTGTCCTGGAGAAGTTTATTTGTCTCCTCTGGACACAATCTTCACCTGCAGCCTCCCAGGACCCCCCTCCATCCCTGAATTCCAGGTTTTTACCTGACTTCCAGGTGCAGCACCAGCAGGCAGCGGTCGGCCATCTCCTGGAAGGACCTGGCCAGCTCACTCAGGCTCTGCAGGATCTGCTCGGAGGCAGGAAGCTGTTCCAGGCTGGCATGGCTGTCCTGGCCTGGGGACATGGCTGGCAAGAGAAAAGAGATAAATTTGGGATGTTCTCCATCCCATCCAGAGCCTCCTGTGTGCTCCCAGCCCAGCTCTGGGCGTTCCCTGCTCCATCTCTAATTCAGGAGTGGATCCAGGAGCAAACAGCTCCTGCCATGGATTGAACTCCCACGTGGATCTGAGGGGGTTCATCAACCACCAGGACACATTTTCCTGGGAAGAGATTGCTCTGGGGTGGGAATTCCTGTGGCTGCAGAGTCCAGGAGTGTTTATCTTGCTCTGCTGGGAGGGAGGGTCCTTTTTGGTCACCACAACGTCCCCATGAACCTCAGGTGGGTCCCCATCCCTTCAGAGCAGCCTTCCTTTGGTTTTGTTCCTTAACCTTTTGTTCCTTTACTGCCCTTGTGGCAGTAAAAAGCAATAAAACCACAAGAAACACTCATGAGCTGCCCGTGGATCCTTTTCCTTCCTTGGGAAAGCTCCTGGGATTTTATCCCAGCCACGAGTGCAGGTCTAGCTCCATAACTTCATCCCTTGTGGCAGTAAAAAGCAATAAAACCACAGGCAACACCCATGAGCTGCCCTCAGCTCAGGGTCAGCTCCAGGGACAATTACCTGGTCAAAGCAGAAAACCCCACCTTCACCACACTGGATAGAAAAACACCGGATTTTTTTAGCCCCAAATCCTAAATTTTGAGAAGTTTTTACACTCCTGGAGATGCAGGAATCGTCTCTTTTTAGCAGAGCCACCCTGGAAGTGCTGGAGATGGATGGAGCCATCACCCCAAAAGCAGGAGTCAGCTCCTTCCTGCTGCTCACATCATTTTTCTCCCCTCCACAGCTCCTTTGCAGCACTTTCAGTGAAGCTGTGACTGCGTTTGCAGTGGAGATAAGGGAGGATAAGAGGCACAATCTGCTCCCTCTTTAAAGCACTGAAATCCCTCTGGGTGTTCAGCCCCACCCCTGGCAGGGAGGAGGCTCAGGTGGGGTTTTTGGGGGGGTGAATTTGAATTTTTCCCGTGTGTTTTTTTTTGCTTCGGGAGCTCAAAGGGAGCCTTTCAGAGCCCATCAATTTTCCTTTCTTCTCTGGACATCCAGAAGAGAAAATCCCATTCCTTTAAGTTTCACTCCAGATAGTTTTACTCCATCATCCTTGGCAGCACGAAGCCAACAAATGAGCTGGAGCAGCAAAAAATAATCAGAACCTGAATTATTAAAGGGCTTTGAATAAAAATAAAAAGAAAAAAAAGCCATTTGGAGCTGGCTGTGGAGTTGGGCAGTTCTTTGGGCAAAGGCTGAGCCTTCCTGTGGCTGTGGACCCACCACACTCTGAAAAAAGGAGGGATCTGTGACTGCTAAAATGCTGGAAAAAAGGGAAAAAAAATCAGGAATGCTGGAAAAAAGGGGAAAAAAATCAGGAACGCTGGAAAAACAGGCCAGCCATGGAATTCCTCTTCCCCTTCTCCTCCTTCCTAACTGAACATGAGCCCACCTGGCCACCACAACACCCTGGCCATGGCTTCTATCACCCTGCACCCTTCACAGATTCATTTTCCTGAGGTGAATTTTCCATGCTGCTGGATGGAATTCCCAGCTTTGTTTGGGATTTCTCCCTTCTGGCTGAAATCACAGCTGAGTCCTCTCCCTCTGAGGAGAAAAGAAACATTTAATTCCAGCAGAGCTGAGAAAAATAAACCCAGCACTGGCCCTGTCAGCCATGATTTCGGTCGCCCTGCAGCTCCTCCTGACAGGCTGTGCCTCCTAAATCCATGGATGAGGATTTCCAGAGCTCTGGAATGTGAAATAAAACCCCTGGAGCTGCTCAGGAGTGAGCAGAGTGACCACTGACAGGTCCCAGGGGTTCAACAGCACAAGGAGCAAAATCAGCCCAAGGAGACAAACTCTGCCCCCTGACGCTGAGGAAGGAACCTCCAAAATGCTCAGGATTCCCTCAACATTCCCAGATTTGCTTTGTGGGGGAAAGGAAAGGCTCAGAGATGTTTTATGGGGGAAAATCCCTCCTCTTTGGGAGAGAGATGCAGCAAGAAACTCCTGCTGAATTTACGGACCAGTTCACAGCTCCTTAAATTTGAATTTCTTCCTCCCTTCCTCTCCAAAAACTCCAAAAAACACAGGGAAAAGGGAATTTATCATGGGGTAGTGCTGGATTAAGCCTTTAGAGAGCCAGGGTTAACTCTTCTCTCTGCTGGAGACTTTCCTGGGGATCTCAGGCAGCACTTCCAGTGCTGGAGCTCCCAGCAGGAAAAACCTGGATAATGGGGTTTTATCCATCACTGCCAGTGCAGCTGACTCAGTTCTCCGTGTGTCCCCTTCCCACACGAGGAGATGATGCCACAAGGACACAAAATCACGACTAAAACACCTCCAAAAAGGAGAATATCTGGTGTTCAAAGGAAAAAGCTGGGCACAATCAGAGGTGTGATTATTTTTTAAAGGAGTAGCGTGTAGGTCCAACATCAAGGAGTTATCCCAGCGGGATTTCTGCCAGGAAACCTCTGACTTCTACACCCCAAAAAGCATGAAAAAATCGATAATTTTAAAATATTTCATTATTTAAAAGCCACCTCTGTGTGGGATTCAGCAGAGCAAGGGGAAGGTGCTGCTGGTGAGGAAAACTTTGTGAGGGGACAGGAACGTCACCAAGGTGTCCATGCCACACCAAAAGGTGACTCCAAGGTACAGATGAGTCACTGCCTTCTCCTAAAATGCTCCATTTGGGAATTCCAGCTTTCCAGGGAAGGACTGGAACGAGCCATAAAAGCTGGAGCTGGGTTTTGATTCTCCCAGAGTTCAGGGGATTCGTTTCAGACTGATGGGAATTCAAAAAGCAAATCTGGATTTTGGGGCTGACACCTTCCCTGTGCTTCCCTGTGAACATTTGGGCCTCTCAGATATCAACAAATACTTCAAATATTCACCCAGATATTGCTGCTTTTTACCTAAATCGTTCTTTTTTGCAGGGATAAATCCAGGGAAGTAAAACACTCCAAGGAATGATTTCTCCCCAGACTTCCAAGACCACGGAATGGAAGGGAACCAAGGATGGAAGGGGATTTTAAGGACCATCAGTCCAACCTTCAGCTGGCACCTCACCCCTGGATTTGGGATTTCAGCTGTCTGAATTGTCTGAATTCCCAGCATTTTACTGGGAATTCACCTTTGACTGGGATCACTGCCAAGGTGCCAAAGGGACAGAGTTACTCTTAGGAGTAGAGTAAGGAAAAACAGAATAGGAAAGGGAAGGGAAGGGAAGGGAAGGTTTGGGAAAGTTTGGGAAGGGAAGGTTTGGGAAGGGAAGGGAAGGTTTGGGAAGGGAAGGTTTGGGAAGGGAAGGTTTGGGAAGGTTTGGGAAGGTTTGGGAAGGTTTGGGAAGGGAAGGGAAGGGAAGGGAAGGGAAGGTTTGGGAAGGTTTGGGAAGGTTTGGGAAGGTTTGGGAAGGTTTGGGAAGGTTTGGGAAGGTTTGGGAAGGTTTGGGAAGGTTTGGGAAGGTTTGGGAAGGGAAGGAAAGGAAAGGAAAGGAAAGGAAAGGAAAGGAAAGGAAAGGAAAGGAAAGGAAAGGAAAGGAAAGGAAAGGAAAGGAAAGGAAAGGAAAGGAAAGGAAAGGAAAGGAAAGGAAAGGAAAGGAAAGGAAAGGAAAGGAAAGGAAAGGAAAGGAAAGGAAAGGAAAGGAAAGGAAAGGAAAGGAAAGGAAAGGAAAGGAAAGGAAAGACAGAGTAGGAAAAACAGAAGTGAAGAGGAAACGAGCTGCTCATTAATAAATCTCCAAGCAGATTTCCACTAATGACTCCTCTTTCCTCGGAGGAAAATTAGGGCTGGGCTGGAGGAAACTTCAGGAAAGGATTTCCCCTTGCAGATCTCGAGGTTCTGGCAGCGACCAAGAGAAAAACTGCAAGGAGCAAAAAAAAAGCAAGAAAAGGAGGAAAAGGAAAGCAAGAAGGCAAAAATGAAGGGCTGGCGTTGAAAACTTCCTCCCACGGCCTTTGTGTCCTTAAAATCCAAGAGCAGGAGAAGGGACAAAGCTGGAATAAAAAAGGTTTTTATTCCTTTGAGGTGGTCAGGAAGAGCCGCAGCCCCCATCAGCTGGGTAAACACTAATGATGAGCAGAGCCCCGACTGTCACTGGTGATAAAGAGCAGCCTAAACACTCTATTAGTTTTTCATTTGGGGAATTAATGTTTTTTTTACGGCGTGTGTACCCTCGGCACTTAATGAATTGTCTCGTTAGCGCTGCCTGCGGAGCTCTCTCGCCTGCCTCCGCTGCCGGGCATAAATTTCCCCGGGAAATCAGCACTTTTAAAAAGGCAGTAACTCCTCCAAAAAGTGGTTTGTTTTCTGGTTTTTTTCTGCAAGGATGCAGCTTTGGGAAAAAAAAAAAAAAAAAAAAAAGAAAAAAAAAAAAAAAAAAAAAAGAAGGATTATCTGGGGGGAAAAGGAATCTGTTAAATAAAAATAGAGGGGCAACATCAAAAATGTGTGGGGAGGTTCGAGCTCCGTCCTACGAGCCCTGGAGGGTTTGGTTGATCCACGCTGTTCTTTAAGCACTTTGGAGTCTGCAAAAGGCTTGAAAACAACCCAAAAAACAACTGGTTCATTTAAAAAGCCTCCAAAATCAGGTGTTTTTCACTAAAAAGCTGGATTTTTTCACTGAAGGAAGCAAAATTGTGCAGGGAGAATTAAGAGCAGGGCCCTATCACAGGATTAGGAACAGAGTTGATTTCGCTATTGGAGGAGTCCCTAAAAATCCCAGGATTTGCTGTTCCAGTGCTCCTCAACTGGGAAAATTCCTCTGTTTTCAATCATTTATGGTGGAGCTTTCCCAGAACCTGCCCTTCTCAGAATTATTATTATTTCCTGGGCTGAATTCTATTATCTCAGAAGTCATTTGATTTTGGAAAGCCCTTTCAGCTTCTTCTGAGTTCTGGGAAGGATTTGGTTTTTTTTTTCCTTTTTGGTGTTTCCTGACCAAATTTTCCTTAAAAACAGGGAAAATCACAGGTCAATGGAGACATTTCCATCAATTTACAGCAAAGCAAAAACTCACCCCCCTTCTCCTCAGAGTCCTCCGGGATCCTGAGCCGCACCTTCCCAAAAAATGCCCTCAAAACCTCCCTGCAGGGTTTCGCTGGGCCTGAGGGGGATGGATTTGCAAAAGAACCTTAAATCTCCCAGTCTGTTTGTCTTAGTGGAAGAGAAAGGAATAAAATTCCTTTCTAAAAGGGAAAAAAAAAATTCCTTTCTAAAATTCCTGAAGTTAATCAGTGTCCTGATGCCCAGGAGTAAAAATCTAATGAAAATAAATACAGTGGAACAGATCCTTGGCAATCTTTTTTTTCTTTTTTGGACAGATAAAAGGTGTAGATAAAAGTGATAAAGATATAGAAGAGAGTGTTGTTTTCTTTTTTTTTTTTTTTTTTTGAGGGCTGTTTGTTTTTTAAAAATCGGTTTGCAAAGCAAGAGGAGCAGCCCAAGGGTCTGGAAGACAAAGAACAAATGAGTTTTGTCCAAGGGAATCCAGAGGAAGGCGGGAATGGGAACATCCATGGGAATGATGAAGAGTTTTCAAATTCGGGGTGAGGAATGGGAAAGAAAAAGGGACAAGCACCAGGATGATCAGACTCAGCCTAAATCTCCACAATTCCTGGTTATTTAAGAGTCATTTTCCACAAATCCCAGAGGAATTCAGAGTGACCCAACGGTGTCGTCATCAAACCCTGGCTGTGATTTTTAATCCCATAATTTTGACAATTATTTTGCCCCTTCCAGAGCAGGGCAAGGAGTCACCTCAGTCACCCCGAGGAGGAGCAGGGAGGACTTTCTGCTCCCCATCCTTGCCAGCAGGGAATCATTTTCTCCAGAGGAGATAAAAGGACTGAAACGGGATGAACCAAGAGGAGCCATTCCCACAAAACCCCTTAAAATGCTTTGAAAGCTTTGCTAATTAGGTCACTTATTTACATGACGATCCCCTGCCTTTAGGACTGGTGGGTGGGAGGAAGGAAAGAGGGAATGAGAGTAATTAGGGTAATGATGGTGGTGAGTTAAGGATGACCCCACGGATCGATCCCGGCGCAGATTCCCGGTGTTGTCTCCCAGGGCTGATTTCCTCATCCCATTAAATATTTGATGGAAAGCGCTGAGGCTGGGGAAGGCTGCAATCCATGGGAAAAACTTCACTGCAGACATTCCAGAGGGAATAAATAAATTAAAAAAAAAAAAAAAACTCTGGAAGGCACCAGGAGATCACTCTGGTGGGAAAACAAGGAGATTTTAGGTGACTCTGTGGTTTGCATCCCCGAGCTCCAGCAAAGCAGAGCCGTTTTTAAGGGATGGCATTTCCGTGCCAAAATTCTGAAATAATCCAAAATAACCTCCTTGTGTTCAGTTAAATCAAACCAGGCGTTTTACCTCTGTGAAGTTCCCTGCTGGTGTTGGAGGTGTTTTAACACCTTGCTATCCCAATTTTTCCATGGTTTTAGTCCAAAAGTCGACTCAGCCAAGAGGGACCCAGCTGGACTCCTGCTCTCTGCCTGAATTGCTCTGCTCAGCTCTTGGCTGCAGAGCCCTGGAGGGGTTTGGGTTGGGAGGGACCTCAAAGCCCATCCAGGGCCACCCCTGCCATGGCAGGGACACCTCCCACTGTCCCAGGCTGCTCCAGCCTGGCCTGGAACATTCCAGGGATGCAGGGGCAGCCACAGCTGCTCTGGCAATTCCATTCCAGGCAGGAATTCCTTGCCAAGATCCCATCCAGCCCTGCCCTCTGGCAGTGGGAGCCATTCCCTGTGTCCTGTCCCTCTGTCCCTTGTCCCCAGCCCCTCTGCAGCTCTCCTGGAGCCCCTCCAGGCCTTGAGCTGCTCCAGCTCAGCTCAGTCGGGTTTGTCTTTCTCTTCCAGAAGGTTCTTTGGAATTAAACTTTGTGCATGTGTCCCGTGTGTCCGTGGCTGTCACAGCTGCTTTCCCTCAGCCCCTTGGGGTGCAGAAATCTTCCTTTGCTCTCTGTGCCGTGTTCACCTGGGTCAGCCTTGAGTGACAGCAGCATTTTCATCATTTCCAGTTCTAACTCAGGCCACCAGCCTGGGGAGGGACCTCCTGTCCTGCCATTGCCTTCTCCACAAAGAGAAAATCCCTCCAGGAACGGATCCTGAGGCCATTCAGCCTCTCCACTGCTTCATCCCGTGCCCACAGCAGAGATTGTCTCCCAAATTCCAGCGGGCTGTGGAAGATGTTTTCACTTTTTCCTCTGCACATGGGCAGCGCTTCCCCCTCATCCCACTTTGGGTGAGCTAGGGCTTCATTCAAAAGTAGGGGAGGGAAAAAAAAGAGGTTTTCCACAGCTTTTTTACCAAAATCCTGCATTTCTCAGCCGCCGCTTGGCTTTCTTAATGATCACACCGAGCATCTGCATCTCATTTTCCAGCCACAGATCTCAAAATGCTTTTCCAAGCTCACTGAGGGCCATTAGAGCACCAAGAGCATCCCGGGCCACTTTGCCCCGGGAGCATCATCAGCCTCTCCTTGGCTTCCCTGAGCCGGGAATGGGCTTTGATGGCTGGGAGGGAGCATCCTGCATTCCCAAATGGACACAGGAGCCCCTTTCTGCCACTGGGAGCTGCCATTTCCAGGCACTTGAAGGCCCCTCCATTTGTGTTTCAGCACAAATGGAAATTGCTGCCTTTCATTGAGCAGCCAGGCCCCCCAGCAGTGCTGAGCTGGGGCAGGGTTTTATTTTTAACCCCCTGATGAACCCAGCTCAGCCCTTCCGTGGGGCTCTCTCTGCTCCTCTCAAGCTGCAGCTGAATTTTTATTTCTTTTTTTTCTCCCCTGTCACTGAACTTGTAGCACATCTCACTGTATTGATTGCTCGTGGGGAATTGATTTTTTTTTTAAGGTATATTAATAGAGAACCTTATTTAAAAAAAAAAACTTATTTAAAAGCTGGAATAGAGATGATCAACACGGGCCTGCCCTAGGGCAGGGGAAGGTCTCGGTGAACGCTGTGGCTTTGTTATTGCAACAAAAGTAAATTTCTGTCCGAGCCAGAACAAGCTGCACATTCCCACCAAATGCAAACCATCTGCCATTAAATTAACAAGGTAAATCTTGAGTGCTTTGATTATTTGGTGAATATCTGCTGCTTCGATATGAATCTACGTGACAGCTTTTTATTGAAGCTTCACAAATAACCTTATTTTTCAGTGTTTCTTCTTTCCTACTGCCTGAGAGGTTGGGGGAAGAGCACAGACCCTGGCCAGCTCCCTGAGCCTCCTCTGTGTGATCCAACACGGATGGACCTGCCTTGGATGCAGGGATTAAAATGACCTGGGAGCTGCTGGTGCTGGACAAAGTCACTCAGATCTTGGTGGTTCTGGGGAGAAAAAGGAAAATCTCTTCCTGGGTGTTTTATCTGCCTGGCCACAGATCTTTTTGCCCATCCCACAGCTCAGCCTGCCCCTGCTATGGGATGCTCAGAGATTCCCAATGTTTTCCGCAGGCTGCTCCAGACCCCAGCACGCCCACGGCCAGCTTGGCAAGTCCAAACCAAACCAGGGGTGATCAGCTGCTAATTAATCACCATTTATAGCTCTGATAGAACTACAAGGACTCAGCAAAGCTGCTGCAAACAGCTGGGAGAGCTCAGAGCCCCTGCCAGGGCCTGGAGGGGCTCCAGGAGAGCTGCAGAGGGACTGGGGACAAGGGACAGAGGGACAGCACACAGGGAATGGCTCCCACTGCCAGAGGGCAGGGCTGGATGGGATCTTGGGCAGGAATTCCTGCCTGGAATGGAATTGCCAGAGCAGCTGTGGCTGCCCCTGCATCCCTGCAATGTCCAAGGCCAGGCTGGACACTGGGGCTGGAGCACCCTGGGACAGTGGGAGGTGTCCCTGCCATGGCAGGGATGGCTCTGGGTGACCTTGAAGGTCCCTTCCAGCCCAAACCATTCCATGAATTCTCTGCTAGGATAAAAAAATATCTCTGGAATACATAAATCCATATTAATACCCATTAAGAGATGGCTTCATCCACTGTCAGTGACAGCACAGAAATGTTAAAAAAAAATAATTTAACCACCCCCCTCTTTTTTCTTGTAAATTCTTCCAGACTTTCCCACATGAAGGAATTCCTGCCTGGGCTGGAATTGTCAGAGCAGCTGTGGCTGCCCCTGCATCCCTGCAATGTCCAAGGAAGGACTGGAGCACCCTGGGACAGTGGGAGGTGTCCCTGCCATGGCAGGGGTGGCCCTGGATGGGCTTTGAGGTCCCTTCCCACCCAAACCATCCCATAATTCCAGGACAAAGCGATTCCAAACTCAGAGTTTGGAAGCCTGGCAGTGATTCCCAACGATCTGAAGTCACAGATTCCAGGAGCTGCTGGATTTAAAGGGCAGCTCCAGCTCCAGAAGCCAACAGCTCCTCTTTCATCCTCCTCCCCACACACAGCAAGCAATGGTCTTAAAAACGTTAAAAACCTTGAAAAAGTCTGTCTCAACTCCTCATGGCTCGTAATAATTCCTTCTCTAAAATATTCAGGGAACCTCAGAAGGCTGAAGCTCCTCAAAGGAAGAGGATGAGGTTGTGCTCTGTCTGCAGCTGACAAAGCACAGAGGAGGGAAAACCTGACTTCCATTTTCCTATGAAACCCCTTTAAAATTGACTCCACTTCCTCAACAAATTCACTCTCTCCCAGCAACTTTAATCCTGAAATGGTTATTGTCGAAAAGGAGTTTGCGTTCCCTCAAAAGACAAGAGCAGAAGGAAATTACTTTGTTAGATCTGGCTGGTTGGGGAAATATAAAATCCAATTCTGAAGGGGAGCAGATAAGGGCAGAGCCATCAGCTCAGCAAACACCGAATAATGAACAGAGCAGAGACTGCCCAGCTGATAAAACTCTTAAAATTAGCACGGCTGGGTTTAAATGAGGGGTAATTGTGGCACATCCACAGGCAAAGATTATGGAATTTTTATCTCTGGGAAGGGGCCTTTGGCAGCCTCACCCCAAAGCAGGTCACGCCTCTCTTTAAGGTTTCCCAAAATCAGCCCAGCCCAGCTCCACCCTGTGCTCTCTGGATGTTCAGAGCTGTGCCTGTAAATTCCCAAAGCATCCAAGGAAGCTTTGCTGGAAAAACTCCGGCCTTCCCCCAGGGCCTCTGCGTCATGGGCGTGCTGGGATTTGGGAATTTCTGGCACTGCACCACAAATCCAGGTCCTGATCTCTCACTGAACACTTGGGTGATGCCCTGAGTGACACCAGGAGTGAATCTCAAGTTGCTGGGGCACAAAAGAGAAACAACCCAAGGATGAAAATCTCATTTATAAGCACGAGGTCAGGACAGCCTCTGTCATTTCCTACCACTGCCCCTTGTTCCCTTTGTTCCAGGCACTCCTGGCATTTGTGTACAGACATTTTAGGATGAAGTTCTTACAAAGGAAGATGAATTTTTACTGTCAGGAGGACGCTGCCAAGTGAAATATTACACTTTGTGCTTTTATGTTTATTCACCACTGTGTGAATAAACATATTCGGGCCTCTCCCAGGCCCGAAAGTCGCACTCATGCCCTTTAATATCTGGAAAATATTGATTTATTAAAAAACCTGAGTTTCCACCAGACCTGGGATTAGGAATGATGTTTTATTTTAATAGCTCTGGCTGTTAGAACATCAATCCTCAGCCCCAAGAACTCTCCTAGGAACTAAATAAATATTTGGCTACCGAACTTTGATAGCATTTCCCACTGGGTTTTGTTTAATTTTGTTATTTGTTTAGTCTCCCCTAAAGCGAGAACAGAGCAAGTGTTGTCACCCAGGTATTGAGAAGTCAAAGTCTGGGTTACAGGAATGTTAAAGCTACCTGGAGTAATTTGGGTTTTAACTCTTAACTGATTATATAAACTTAATTATCCCTCTGGATCCAAAGGATCTGATCATGGGAAGCTGAGCCAAGAGACGCTTACAATGGATTGTAATTAGGAAATAGTTTGGCTTCTGATTGTGATGGTGTGAACTGTGACATCTGTACTGCCTCACCCTTCACATGGGACTGAAAATGGAATAAAAGTTTTTAAAACACCTCTCATTTGCCCCATCCCTGGGTCAGAAAAAGGGATAATCCAACAGCCTGGCAGTGCTTCCTGCTCCTGGGAATGCCATCAGCAGGCACTGCTGGGAAGCTCCAGGCCTGGAAGACTTTTCCAAGCTGGAATTGATGCTCCTGGAGCCCTCCCACGGTGCCCCCACAAGGAACAGAGACGAAGCTGCTCCTCTTCCCTCTGACACAAACCCGCTGGGAAAGCAGGAACAGGAGGTGCCCATTCCTGCCCAAATCCCACACTTGTGCCGTTCCCATCCCCAGGCAGAGGTTTCCCGTGGGAATTACTCACTCTGGGATGCTGAGAGGCTGGAGAAAGCTGCCTTGGTGCGTCCTGCCAGCCACTCCAGGCTCTCGTGCAGGTTGGCCAAAGCCTTGAGGTCGCTGACGTCCCGCAGGATCTCCTGCTGGGGGATCAGTTTGTCTCCCAAATTCCCGATCAGAACCTCGGATTCTTTGCCAAAAGCAGCCCTGAAATGGAAAACAAAGCCCCCTGAGGAATGTGGAAACCAGGGATGGCAGGAGGAGGCCTCAGTTACTCCTCAGGGAAGGTCAACCCAGCCCTCGTGGGGCCATCCCAGGGATGTTTTCTGAGGGAATTCCAGAGAAAAACCCAGGGAGGTCTTTCCCATCCTTCATTTACAATTCCTAGAATTCCACCTTGCTCCTCACAGCTCCAAACTCCATCCCAACCAACTCCCACCCCTCCTCACCCCACAGGGAATTCCCTCCTTGGAGGTGCTTCCCGTGTCTCCCTGGGATTTCCATAAATAACACTTTTCCACCTTTCCCTGGAAATCAGCTCTGCCAATCCCTGATGGACTTCTTGCTCCCCACATCCATTTAAACAAATTCCCAATGGCTGATCATGACAGATAAATGGTTTGGAATATCAGTCCATGAATTATTTGACTGCCAAGGAGATCCTGCCTGGTGAGAAATAATGACCAAGAGAAATGTGTTTTTTTGTTGTGGTTTTCATTCTTTTTAGTTAAACAAATGAGTTACAGGAAAGCTGGGGAGGGAAGGAAAGCTGTGCGTGGATCTCTTTTGCTGCCACGGGACAAAAACTGGTGGTGGGACTTTTGGGATTTGTTTAATTTACCAATATTCATAAAGGGATGCTGCTGAGCAGTTCCATGTCCAAAATGAACATTTTCCCAAATTTCATCAGGCTTGAACCTTCTTTTCCAGGAAGGGATGTGCAATCCTGCCCTGCTGGCCAAGAATTGGGGCCATAAACATTAAATATTGCAATTTTAAATGTCTTAGAGGTTAAATGATAATGAAATGAGCTCTCCCATTCCCTGCTAACCAAGGAATCCACAGTTCCTGCTTCCCTTTGGCTCCACTGCAGTGTCCAGGCAGAATTATTCCCAATTCATCAGCAGAGCCAGGAGAAAGCAGCAGCAGCAGTGAGGAAATCATGTTCCTTTGTATTAGGAGAAAAGGCTGGGAAAAGGCTGCTTAAATGGGAAGAGCATGACAAAAAATTGGACGAGCAATTAATTTTATTTTGAAGCTTTCAGGAGGGATCTATTCAACCACCACCCATCCTGGAGGAAGTTTCTAAGCCATGAATGGCTAAATCTGGCCCAGACCAATTATTATGATTTAAATTAATGCTACAGGAGCGTTCACACGGCACTGGGAGGAACTGGGGCTTAACAGGTGATGCTCTGTGCAAACAGACACGGAGAAAAGATCTTTGTCCTGAAGCCTGGGCTGAAAAAAGCCACGGCACAGGAGCTTTTCCCAGGAAATTCAGCGTGGGTGACTTAATAGGCTTTTCCTGAAGGCTTTCCATTGGAGCTCCTCCGATCCAGTGACACAAAATATTTCAATTAATGGCCTGGAGAATGGGATAAATGGAATAAAATGCATCTTAGGGTGAAAATGTTGGCTGTGTCAGCATCAGGCTGAGCCAGGAATTTCCACTCAGCCAGGAGAGCCCACTGGAGCTTTGCTGTCCCACACTGAGGGATCAGGAATCACAGGAAGAGCCAGGAGGGGCTTCCCAGGTGAGGAAATGAAGGATAAATGTGCAGCCAGGTGAGGACTGAATCCATGAAACTCAACTCAGGGACTGCACGGAGGCCTCAAGGGCCCAACATCCCAACTGGGGACGTTTCAAATCCCTGCCCAAGCTGCAAACCCTTCTGTGACCCCACAGATCCCATCCTCTCCAGGCTGCATCCTCCCTGTCACTGGAAGGGAAGGAGGAAAACGACAATCTGGGCAAATTAGAGTTGTTATTTTCAACAGCTTCTCCTCCCCCTCCAGTTTTACAGCCAAGTGCCAATCAAGGAAGTGATGAATAGGGATGGGAACGTGCAGCCTTTGGAATCTCACGGGAGCTGAGCCATTCCCAGCAGGCAGGGAAAGGGAATCTGCCTCCTTCCAGCCTTTCACTGGCGTGAGAGGTCGGAACAACCTGGTTTGGGCACGGAGAGTTGTCTCCAAAAGAATCCCTGCTGGAAATAGCGGAATTTTTTATTTGCTCTCCAGAGTTAGCTCCTGGAGTTGGGATGGAGGGGAAACTCTACCAGATCATGGCTCAAATGAAAGATTCAGTGCTAATTTGGGGAATTCCTGCCCAGTACAACCAGCTGGCCCCTCCACCAGGTCAGAAAATGCTGCTCCCTTCATCACGTGGGTGATCAGAGCAGCTCCAACCAGCGGGACAAGGATTGGCCTGGATTCAAAGCAATCCTTTCCTTCCCCAGTCCCAGGCACTTCCCTGACTTGGATCACAAAGACAGCTCTCCAAGTGGCTTTGTTTGAACGACAGAGCGAGCAGAAATCGCGCCAGGAAAAGCTCGGGTTGGATTTTGGGAAGGTTTCCTCCCCCAAAGGCTGCCTAGGGAGGTTTGGAGCCCCCACCCCTGGAGGGATTTCAATGCCACGTGGATGTGGCACTTGGGGACGTGCTCAGTGGTGGCCTTGGCAGGGCTGGGAATGGTTGGACTCGATGCTGTCCAAAGTCTTTCCCACTTCCCAAATGATCCCATAACTCTCCTCACACCTGGGGACACCACAGCTACGAGAACACCGTGAATTCATTCCTACCTTTTGCTGCTGCTCTCCTCGAAACCCTTTCACAACCCCCCACGATATTTTACCTTATAAAATCCTCCTCCTCCTCTCTCTTGGGCCTCAGCTGCTTGGGCTGGGCCATGTTGCTCCAGTTGGGCAGGGATTTCAGGAGCCTGCTGATGTCGTCGTCCTTGGCCCAGGACGCGCTGATCACCAGCTTCTCGTCGGACTGCACGATGGTCCTGCAGGGAGAGCAGCAACAACCACCTCAGGGAGGAGCCAACCCTGCTTTCAGAGCTTTCAGAGCCGCTTTTAATTTAATTCTGAGTTTTTCACTAAATTCCATATCACACAAATGGGGATTAGGCAGTGGGGAAAGGATCCAGAGAGGAATTCCACACAGAGCTCACGTGGAAGGGACAGGGTGGGAAATTCCCTTAAACACACAACTCCTGGTGGGCTTGGAGAAATCTTTTAAGGGAAAAAGGGCCGTTCTCCTAAATTTCTCCTAGAAATTCAATTTGGCTCCCAGCTGGAGGAGGTCGCCCTGCTCTGGTGTCTCCACGGATCCTTCTCCTCTGGAATCTCAGAGACTCAGCAGCCTCTGCCCAGGTGGAGGCACTGCAAGGTGGGACCAGCCCAGGGACACCTGGCTGGAAGCCACCACCTCCCCCTGGGCTGGCCCAGCCTGGGGACCTGAAGCACTGAAGGGCAATGAAGGGTCCAGGATCTCATTTCCAACTCATCCCAAGCATCTCCTGATGGAGATTCCAGCTAAACCCTATGAGGGAAACTGAGTCAGGGATTGCAGTGTGTTACAGTTGGGAAGAATTTCCCTGTTTTATATTTGTGGCTGAGTAATTCATCTGAATTCCTGACTGGGAATTTCAGGAGACAAATGGGATCCTGTATTTGGAGGAGTCAATCCAGGACCTTAAAGATTCTCATCCCACCCCTGCCATGGCAGGGACACCTCCCACTGTCCCAGGGTGCTCCCAGCCTGGCCTTGGACATTGCAGGGATCCAGGGGCAGCCCCAGCTGCTCTGGCAATTCCATTCCAGGCAGCAATTCCTGCCCAAGATCCCATCCAGCCCTGCCCTCTGGCAGTGGGAGCCATTCCCTGTGTCCTGTCCCTCTGTTCCTTGTCCCCAGTCCCTCTGCAGCTCTCCTGGAGCCCCTTCAGGCCCTGGAATGTGCTGGAAGCTCTCCCTGGATCCTTTTCCTCTCCAGGGGAACATTCCCAGCTCTCCCAGCCTGGCTCCAGGTTGGAATGGACTCAGCCCCTGGCAGAGCCATTCCAGCCACACTCTCCTGGATCCAGCCTGGAATGCCAGAGCAGGGATGAGGCGTCAGCAGCATTCAGGTGGTGATTTAATAAATAGAAATAAAAACAACAACACCCCGAGCATCTGCGTTTTGCAAAGGGAAAGAGGAGGACAGGAGCCAGCTCTGATCCATCCTGAAGAGAACAGCTCATTTCTCTTCCCACCTTTTCCCCATCCTCCAGGAAAACAAGCTCAGCTCAGGAACCGCGCAGGATTTGTGAAAACGAATTTGTCACATGAACTCACAAACAAAATTTCCTTCCCCTCAAGTTTCACGTTCAATCTGTCACACACAAAAGGCTGAGTTTTGTTTCCAGCCACACAAGACCTCGGCATCAACATTCCCATTTGGCCTTCTGCTGCTGGGAGGAGTTGGTGTTTTTCCACTCAGGGGAAAAAATATAATTAAAAAAAGGTCTTTTATTTTTCACCCTGGCGAAAACTGAGGGGGATAAAAGAGCTCCACCAGCAGCTCTGACATCTGAGATGGAAGGAGGGGTTTGATGATATCTGGGCATTGCTGTGCCAAGGCAAGACAACTGTTCCAGGGAATACATCAGCCAGGGCTTTGTCCTCTGCACATTTAAATGACTGCAGTAATACTCTCCTTCCCTTGGGAGTCTATTTCACACTTGAACAAATCCAACTCTTGGATAAAAAAAACCTCCTGATACTGAGCCCGTGTTTTATTTTCCTCAATTTCATCCCATTACTCCCCGTTATTTCCCCTCTCAGCCCAGCTCTCTCCACATCCACTGTTTGCTCTCTTCAATTATTTCCAGCCTTATCGTGGCCCTTCAGACTCCAAGGAATCTTTGGGATGGAGTTAAACAGAGCCACGTCTCTGTTTTATGATCCTTATTCTGCTCTGCCCTCAGAATCCCAATGGTTTGTGGAGTCAGTGCTGGGGAGGATGTTGGGATGCTCCAAGGAATCTTTGGGATGGAGTTACACAGAGCCACCTCTCTGTTTTGTGATCCTTATTCTGCTCTGCCCTCAGAATCCCAGTGGTTTGTGCAGTCAGTGCTGGGGAGGAGACGAGGGAGGATGTTGGGATGCTCCAAGGAATCTTTGGGATGCTCCAAGGAATCTTTGGGATGGAATTACACAGAGCCACCTCTCTGTTTTGTGATCTTTATTCTTCTCTGCCCTCAGAATCCCAATGGTTTGTGCAGTCAGTGCTGGGGAGGAGACGGGGGAGGATGTTGGGATGCTCTGCCAAGCTGCCAACTCAGCCTGGTGTCCTTGCTTTTCCAGGGTCAGAGTTTTCCAAGGGCTCAATCCACGATTCCTGCTTTCCTCACCTTTTGGTGGCACCCGTGTGTCCACTCAGAATCCTGGAGTGGTTTGGGTGGGATGGGATCTTGAAGCCCACCCGGATCCACCAAGGGACACCTCCCACTGTCCCAGGGTGCTCCAAGCCCCAGTGTCCAGCCTGGCCTTGGACATTCCAGGGATGGGGAGTCCTGGACAAGATCCATGGATCCATTGAAATCAGCTCCAAGTAATCCGTGCTGGGACAGCCCCAGCACAACGTGGATCCCTTGGAATTACACCCCCACTCTTTCCCAGGGCTCCAACTCCTCCTGATTTTCATGGATTTACTCCAACCACCCCTCACGGAGAAGATGCTGAAGAGGGTAGAACATCTCCATTGCACACCCAGCTTTTCCCAGCTCCTTTTTCCCACATTTTCTTCCCTCTGAACCTTCAGCCACTGTCAGTCCTTGAGTCCTTGGATCCTTATCCCAGGACAGGGTGACATCTTTTAGCACAACTCAAAGCTCTTCCTTCCACCCCCACTCCCCTTATCCCAAAATCCTCCATAATTTTTCCTGCTGCTGCCATGGGGAGCTGACCTTGGCTGGATCCAGGTGCCCACTGAGCTGTTCCATCACTCCCTTCCTCAGAGGACAGAGGGAGGAAAAACGATGGAAAAAACCCTTTTATTATGGAGCAGACATCATAAAACATGGAATATCAGCCTGGGACAGCTGTCCTGGGTATGTCTTTCCCAAAATCTTTCCCATTCCCAGCCTGCTGGAGAGACAGCCTTGATCCTGGTGTGTGTCACACCTCCCCAGGCACCAATCCTGCTCTGGGAGGAATCATTTCCTTTTGGGAAATAATCTGGGAATATCCCTGGACATGGCTGGGGGGCCGTGGCTTTCCAGCAGGAAACACCTGGAAGCCACAGGGGCTCTTCGGGCTCCTCTGCCTCGTGCCAGGTGGATTTTTGGATGATTTTCTCCTCTTCCCGTGGCCAAGGTGATGTTTCCATGCTGAGCTCGTGCTGCCAAGGGTTAAAAAGCAGCTGGGCCAGGCACCCGCAGCCTGAGGGGACACCCCTGCCCCAAAAAGAGTCAAAAAGGCAACTTGAGCCCCAAAAGTTCATGCAAGGAGGGGAAGATGCTACTAAGAAGCAGCAAAACGAGTGGTAAAAGCATTTCCTGGGCAATGAAAAAATCCTGTTTTGCATCATTTTGGTTGAATTAATCTGCTCTTTCTCAATTAAAATTTATTTTGCCTGTCTGGAAAGCAGGAGGGGCTTCTTTTCTTCACCATTTTGAGAGATCCAGGCCTGGTTATTTCCCATTTTTTCCCCCCAAATTTAGCTGAGAGGGTTCAGCCAAAGGAGGTTGGTCACCAGAAACTTCCTCCAGGGAGGGAGCTGAGCACCTCCAGAGGATTTAATCACTTTTTTAACTCCCTGAACCACATTTTGGTGATGCCCATCTCTTTTTAAGACCAAAATGACTCATTTGGGTGAGGGATCCTTTCACTCAGAGCCTTCAGAGAGGTTCAGGAATGAACAAGGTGAGGATGAGGATGGGGAGGAAGGGGGTGGACACACAAGACAGAGCTTAGAAATGTGCAACTTCAACATGGACATGAGTAAATATTGGGAAATTTATGTACAAAGACATGGAAGGAGATTGATTTTAGCATTTGAGACAGCAAATTTTGTCGGAGAAGGACGTTGGTAGAAGATTAAAAAGAAGTGCTCACGTCAAGGGCAGCAACTGTGAACTGGGCAGGTTTCTCCTTCCAGCATCTCCAAAAATCCCACAAAGAATGGTTTCATACTCAGGTTTTTAACATAAAATGGTTTTTAACTCCGGAGTTGAGCTGCTGTCCTGGAAATCTGCTGGAGACGGGGGTTGGACACGACTGGGAAGTGCTGCCAGCACGGCAGGAGGTTTGGGGGCTCCATCTCCCGTTTTTATTTGCGTTTTCAGCCCCAGCCCCTCATCAATTAGTCAGAAATCAGAGCTGACGTTTGTAAACAGTTTGGGTGGCAAACTGGAATCGGGACAAAAATGTGATTTGCAGGAGGCCCCTCACCTACACCGAGCTTCCAAAATCCGTCACCCACTAACACGTGAGAGCTGCTATTTGTGGGAATGTCCAATCCCATCCAGCCCCCTCAGGTTTGATATTTTCCTTTCTAAATGCCTGGAAAACACGAGCCAGACGGAGCTCAGACGTGAACAATCTCAGCTGTGCATTTCCCAGCGCTGACGTCCTTCCCGAGCTGCTCCGCGGAGGGCTCCGGATGAAATCCTGCCTGGAGGAGCCTCCCTTGGGATGCTCTTCACCCACATTCCCTCTGAAGGAACAAACCCTACAAAAACACCTCCCTGCCTTCCCAAATTCCCACTCTTTGCCACCCCAAGAGCAGCCCTTGCTCCGCCAGCTTTGGTGGAAGGGATCCACTCCCGGCTCCGAGGAGTTGGTCCTGATTTTAAGGAGCTGTAAATAATCCCGGCTCCACCAACTCCACCAACGCCAGGATTTATCCATCCCTAGCCCCGGGAAAAACCCTGGAGCAAAGGGCAGGGCTGTGTGGACCCCAGATCCCTGCAGAGGGCATAACATCCCCGCGGATGGGAGCGGGAGCATTCCCGGGAATGGATACAGATTTCTATTTCAGTCCTCTGCCAGCAGCAAAACGAGAACATTTCCTGTTTTTTTTTTTCCTCTCGCTGCAATCAGGAGATGGCCAAATTAGCGTTGTCCTAATTAGCCCTCAGCAGGTGCCAAAGCCAGGAATGGCAAAGGAAGGAAGGAAGGACCTTCGAGTTCAAGCCAAACAAATCAAATCCATTGTCTGGCTCCAGGCAGGGAAGTTTTGGGTGAAAAAGGGATATTTTGGACAATGGCACACGAGCAGTTCCTGATTTAGGGGAGTGTTCAGGCAAAGTTTAGCTTCTGCTCACTGCTATTGTTAATAATAATAATAATAATAATAATAATGATAATGATGATGATGATGATGATGGGGATGAGCCTGTTTGCCGGATGAAGTTTTTCCTGAATAAAATCAGGCAATGGGAAGTCATTTCTTGGTCAGGAAGCACGAGGGCTTTTTCAGGCTCAACAGCCACGGAGGGGATGATGGAGAGCAGCTATTCCAGCCCACATTCCTGCAGCATCCTGCAGTGGTTTTTAATGGAATTATTTATTTATTATTATTTATTATTTATTAATTATTAATTATTTATCCCCGTGGGATGGGGCATGATCCTGGTTTTCCAGGAGAGCTGTTTTACAGATGGATAACTGGGATTATCCAGAAGTTATTTATTGATATTTACCCAGGAAATCTCTGATAAATCTGAATTGTTTAACCCAAACACGTCCATGGCCAGTGGGATTGTGGTGCCTTGACCTTCCATGCTTTGGCTGGGGAGTGTTAGGGATGGATCATCCCAAAATGCCACTGGAACAAGGACAGAGCATTTCCCTGTCAGTTCACAGAACTGTTTTGGGAAGCTTTCACCAAACCCAGTGTGTGTGGATCCATGTGGTTACTGATTCCTAAAATCACGGAGTCATTTTGGTTGGAAGAGACCTCTAGGATTGAATTCCCAGCACTGCCAAGGCCACCCATGTCCCCAAGTGCCACCTCCACCAGGGACAGGGATTCCACTCCTTCCAGTGCCTGACCAATGTTTCAAAGAACAAATTTTTTCCTAATATCCCATCTAAATCTCTCCTGGTGCAACTTCTGGCCATTTCCTCTCATCCAGAAATTCCTGAATTGCCATGAGACCTGAATGCCCAAATCTCAATTAATTAATTGAAATGAAGCAGAATTCCTTGCAAATGTTCAAATGAAGAATCTGAATTACTTCACCAGCCAGCAAAAGGCACAACCAGGCTTTTATTTTTAAAGATGAGACTTTAGACTCTCAGTGGCCAACTTAGGGTCAATTTTATCATGGAATGGTTTTGGTAGGAAGGGATCATCCAGGGCCACCCCCATCCATGGGCAGGGACACCTCCCACTGTCCCACGGTGATCCAAGCCTTTGTCCAGCCTGGCCTTGGACATTGCAGGGATGCAGGGATTCTCTGGCAATTCCATTCCAGGCAGGAATTCCTGCCCAAGATCCCATCCAGCCCTGCTCTCTGGCACTGGGAGCCATTCCCTGTGTCCTGTCCCTCTGTCCCTTGTCCCCAGTCCCTCTGCAGCTCTCCCTTTAGGCCCTGGCAGGTCTCATCCTGTCTGACTAAGGGAAGAACTGGAATAATTTCTAAGCTCTACCACCACTCAAGACCACATCCACATCTCAAGTCCCTAAACCACGCTGTGATGTGGATAAATCTGCTGGAAAACCACAACTCCCCACATTCCACTGACCACGATTCCATCTTTTTCATCCCTGGAGGGAAACACCCCAGCAGAGACGATTCCAGAAGCAGCTCCTGCATGCTCCCAGTGGAACAGCCAACCCCAGGGAGCAGCAGTTTCTCATCCTGTCTGACTAAGGGAAAAATGGAATAATTTCTAAGCTCTACCACCACTGTCACCTGCATCTCAAGTCCCTAAACCACGCTGTGATGTGGATAAATTGGAAAACCACAACTCCCCACCTTCCACTGACCACGATTCCACCTTTTTCATCCCTGGAGGGAAACACCCCAGCAGAGACGATTCCAGAAGCAGCTCCTGCGTGCTCCCAGCGGATCAGCAGCTCCCCCTGGGCTGTACCTGTAGGCCAGGGTGCAGGTGTCCTTGTACTCCTGCAGCTTCACGCACACCATGTTGAGGAACTGGTCCGAGTACGCGCTCAGGTCGTGCATGAGGTTCATCAGGTCCTGCACCGTCTTCTCCACGATCACCGTGCTCTGCGGAGGGGACAAAGGCAGCTTGGTGAGCCTTTATCTCTCCTGTGGGGTTCTTACCCTCTTTTCCTCTGGGATTAAAGCTCGGGAGATGCGCTTTGGACTCAGTTGTTTATGAATTCTTATCCATGTTACAGTCTCACAAGCTGTGAGTTTTGGCTAACAAAGTGAAAAATGGAGCCCCATGTCTCTCTCTACCAGGCCTTTTAAGCACAAACTGTCCAATTGTGAGATGACACCTGAATTATTTTTCCTTTTAACCCAATACCCAACCACCCCTGGCCGGCAATGTGGATTTTTCTACACAATTACAAAACACCCCCCAGACCCATGGAGGAGAAGGTGAAAAAGCAGGACTCAGCCTCTGCCCTAAATCCTCCACCTTGCTTTATTTCCATTACCATATTCTAAACCCTCAAACTCTGAGTTTCCCCCCTGTTGTGTCACACACTGCTGCCCAAACCCCACACCCACAGTCCCAGCGCTGTCGCTCCATTTTGGGAGCCTTTTCCAGCCTCGGGTCAGTGCAGGGTTTGCCTGGGGGTCAGCACAGAGAGCCTGGAATTCCCAGGGGAATTCCCTGCAATTCCCAGTGCCCGGGGTTCCAGCACTCTCCTGGTTGTTGTCACAGATGCAAAGGTGCAGCTGATGCTCCCCAACACTGAGCAGGTGCTGGAGAGGCTCTGCCAGTGGCTCCAGCGAGGCAGAATAAATGAAGGGAAGGGAAAAACTGGGCAAGAAAAGGAGGAAAGTGGTTTAAAGGTTTGAATGTCAGCTCGGGAAGTTTGGGGTTCTCAGCCACCTGCTGAAGTTCACCAGGTCTTCCCTTCATTAGGTGAAACCTCAAAAGGCAAAAATGTGATTTTTAGATCCCACAGTGCTGCTCCACATCCTGCAGATCCTGGAATTACTGAGGTTGGAAGAGACCTCCCAGACCATCCAGTCCAACCTTTCATCAGTCCCCACCTTTGCCACCCCAAACAGAGCCCAGAGTGCCACTAAAACCCCCAGTGAGCAGGTTTGGTTTCCTTCAGCCTACGGGAGGTACCACGTATCCAACAAAGTCCAGTGTTCCAACAGCTCCATATGAATCCATACGAATCCTGGGATTTCTGAGGCCCCTCCAGGGTGTCGTGGCACAGTTTGTATTTATTTTGCCTGCTGTGTTTGGTTTTGTTGCTGCAAAAAAGGCAGAGGGGAGGTAATGGAAATCCCAGGTTGATGTAAATTGAATTAACGGTCTCAGTAGAGTGAAGGGTTATTCCTGAACTGCAGCAAATGCAAAGGAAGATTTGGGGACCCTGGCTGATTTGAGAAATTCTGGACTTGAATTATAGGGGAGGATCCCAGGGATTTGGAAAGAGCCCCCTTCCTCTGTGTTCATCAGGATGTGAGGAGAACTTGGTGACTCAGAGGAAAATCTCATCAGCCCCCGAGCTGCCACCTCTGCCACACCCCCACGAACCCAACTCCCGTCTCCCCACTGATTTCCCCATTAAATCCTCCAAATTAAACCCCCATTAATTCCCCCAAATCGCCCTGATCCCTGATCCTGCTCCTCCAGAGCAACCCCTGAGGGACAGGGATCGATCCTGCTCCATTCCCTGTCCCTGACTTGGTAAAAAAGCCCCTTCCAACCTCGTCCTCATTGGGAACTCTCCCAAATCCTTGGGATGGGGTTCCCTGAAGCCTCAGGCACCGCCTGTGCTCCTCCTGCCACGTTCTTGGCTCCCAACTGCACTTGGAGGAAAAAAAACTCATCCAGTCCCATTCCCATCCCTGGCAGGGACACCTCCCACTGTCCCAGGGTGATCCAGTCCTTCCTAGGACATTGCAGGGATGCAGGGGCAGCCACAGCTGCTCTGGCAATTCCATTCCAGGCAGCAATTCCTGCCCAAGATCCCATCCAGCCCTGCCCTCTGGCAGTGGGAGCCATTCCCTGTGTCCTGTCCCTCTGTCCCTTGTCCCCAGTCCCTCTGCAGCTCTCCTGGAGCCCCTCCAGGCCCTGGAATGTGCTGGAAGCTCTCCCTGGAGCCTTCTCCTCTCCAGGTGAGCACCCCCAGCTCTCCCAGCCTGGATCCCTGGGAACTGAGGGGCTCCAGCCCCGGAGCAGCTCCGTGGATTCCTCTGGATTTGCTCCAGCAGCTCCAGGTCCTGCTGTTGTCCCCAGGGCTGGGACAGCTCTGCAGGTGGGGTCTCACCTGAGCAGAGCCTGATGTGGTTTGAGAATAAATCAAGCCCAGGACGGGCTGAGAAATGTGGTGAGGGATTGAAGTCACCATTGATCCCTCAGGAATAAAAAAGGTAAGAAAAGCAATTACCAACACAGAAGACAAAAGCAATTCCTTTCCTTTTTGTAGGAAAATAAGCAGATTTTTCCTTTTCCACTGGGGTTTCAGGTGGCAGGAGGGTGGGGGTTGCAGCAGAGCCATGGCAGGAGCAGATCTCCTGCAGCTTCCCAGGATCTGTCCTGCCAGGAATCCTCCTGTGAACCCTCCTGGGTTGGACACGAACCCACACGAGGAGGAATCAAACCTGGCCTTGATCCAGCTCGTTTCAATTTATTTTCGTTATAAATTTATTATTTAGAATAATTTATAATATAATTTAATTATAATAATATAATAATGTACATAGTATATTATAATATATTATATATATTATAAATATATTGTTATAATAACATATTATATAATAATATAATATAATTTATAATATTTTCTAATATATTATAAATTATAATTTATTATTATAACTCAGCATTTGGAAAAAGCAACAACAACCTTAAAACCCAGGAGTGGATGTTAAAACAAGAACCATTGTGGTTTTTATGGAGTTTTTCCCACTTATTTTCCTCAGCTACATTAAAATTCCAGCGAAGCTCCTGCCAGTATCTGGATTTTTGAATAAACCCTACCGATGTAAAGGGAACACGATGCTGCTTGAATGATTAAAAAAAAAATAAAAATCAAAGGGAGGAAAAGAGGGGAATTACCATATGAAAGAAGATGTAATGGCCATTTCCCTGCCACATCTTAACCTTCCCCAAAGCCCTGCTGCCACCTCTGCGGGTGTCCCTGGGGACACCCCTGTGTCTGAGGAGGCTTTTGGGACATTTGGGGCTTCTGAAAACCCCCCCAAAATGAAAGGCAGCTCAAACATCATCCCAGAGCCACAATCCCCTCGCCTCTGCCCCATCTGGTTCTGTTAACAGCACACGGATGTGATCAAAGCTTAATTTGATGGCCAGGCACTTCAATGGAGCCTTTAAAAACAAAAAATAAACCCACACTAACAAGGAAAGTCGTGGAGGGAAGGATTTCCAGCCCCTCACACCCGAATCCCAACCCACGGCGAGGGGAGGATTCATTACTCCTCCAGGAAGGGTTTCAAAGAGGCTGAGGGCTGCTGGAAATAAAAGGAAATTCCTCCCGACGCCCTCGAGTCCCTCAGCTCTGCTGGGGATGGAACAGAGCCCCGATGGTTGTGAACGCTGTGGGGTTTGTCTGGAATGGGCTCTGATTGCAACAATTCCTTTGGGATGTCAGTATTCCAGCCATCCCTTTGGGATTTCAGTATTCCAGCCATTCCTTTAGGATTTCAGCATTCCAGCCATTCATTTGGGATTTCAGTATTCCAGCAGTTCCTTCAGGATTTCAACATTACAACCATTTATTTGGGATTTCAATATTCCAGCTGTTCCTTTAGGATTTCAGTGTTCCAGCCATTACTTTGGGATTTCAGCATTCCAGCTGTTCCTTTGGAATTTCAATATTCCAGCAGTTCCTTCGGGATTTCAGTATTGCAACCATTCATTTGGGATTTCAGTATTCCAGCCATTCCTTTGGGATTTCAGTATTCCAGCAGTTCTTTTAGGATTTCAATATTCCAGGCATTTCTTTTGGGATTTCAGCATTCCAGCCATCCCTTTAAGATTTCAATATTCCAGCAGTTCCTTAGGGATTTCAGTATCCCAGCAGTTCCTTTAGGACTTCAATATTCCAGCCATCCATTGGGATTTCAATATTCCAGCAGTTCCTCTGGAATTTCAGCATTCCAGACATTCCTTTGGGATTTCAGTGTTCCAGCCATGCCTTTGGGATTTCAATATTCCAGCAGTTCTTTTAGAATTTCAGCATTCCAGCCATGCCTTTGGGATTTCAGAGTTCCAGCCATGCCTTTGGGATTTCAATATTCCAGCAGTTCCTTCAGGATTTCAGTATTACAACCATTAATTTGGGATTTCAGTATTCCAGCCATTCCTTTGGGATTTCATCATTCCAGCAGTTATTTTAGGATTTCAATATTCCAGGCATTTCTTTTGGGATTTCAGCATTCCAGCCATCCCTTTAAGATTTCAATATTCCAGCAGTTCCTTAGGGATTTCAGTATCCCAGCAGTTCCTTTAGGACTTCAATATTCCAGCCATCCATTGGGATTTCAATATTCCAGCAGTTCCTCTGGAATTTCAGCATTCCAGACATTCCTTTGGGATTTCAGTGTTCCAGCCATGCCTTTGGGATTTCAATATTCCAGCAGTTCCTTCAGGATTTCAGTATTACAACCATTAATTTGGGATTTCAGTATTCCAGCCATTCCTTTGGGATTTCAGTATTCTAGCAGTTCTTTTAGGATTTCAGCATTCCAGCCATTCCTTTGAGATTTCATCATTCCAGCAGTTCTTTTAGAATTTCAATATTCCAGGCATTTCATTTGGGATTTCAATATTCCAGCCATCCCTTTAGGATTTCAGTATTCCAGTGATTTCTTTTGGGATTTCAATATTCCAGCCATCCCTTTAAGATTTCAGTATTCCAGCAGTTCCTTTGGGATTTCAGTATCCCAGCAGTCCCTTTAGGACTTCAATATTCCAGCCATTTCTTTTGGGATTTCAGTATTCCAGCAGTTCCTTTAGATTGTCAATATTCCAGCAGTTCCTTTGGAATTTCAGCATTCCAGCAGTTCCTTTGGGATTTCAATATTCCAGCCATCCCTTGGGATCTCAATATTCCAGCCATTCCTTTGGGATTTCAGCATTCCAGACATTCATTTGGGATTTCAATATTCCAGCAGTTCCTCTGGAATTTCAGCATTCCAGCCATTCCTTTAGGATTCCAGCAGCTCCTTTGGGATTTCAATATTCCAGCAGTTCCTTTAGGATTTCAGTATTCCAGCAGTTCCTTTAGGATTTCAATATTCCAGCCATCCCTTTGGGATTTCAATATTCCAGTAGTTCCTTTAGGATTTCAGCATTCCAGCCATTTCTTTGGTATTTCAGTATTCCAGCCATGCCTTTGGGATTTCAGTGTTCCAGCAGTTCCTTTGGGATTCCAGCATTTCAGCAGCTCCTTTAGGATTTCAGCTTTCCAGACATTCCTTTGGGATTCCAGCAGCTCCTTTGGGATTTCAATATTCCAGCAGTTCCTTTAGGATTTCAATATTCCAGACATTCCTTTGGTATTTCAGTATTCCAGCCATCTCTTTTGGGATTTCAATATTCCAGCAATCCCTTTAGAATTTCAATATTCCAGCAGTTCCTTTGGAATTTCAGCATTCCAGAAGTTCCTTTGCGATTTCAATATTCCAGCCATTCCATTGGGATCTCAATATTCCAGCCATCCCTTTGGGATTTCAGCATTCCAGCCATCCATTGGGATTTCAATATTCCAGCCATTCCTTTGGGATTTCAGCATTCCAGCCATTCCTTTGGGATTTCAGAATTCCAGCCATTCCTTTGGGATTTCATCATTCCAGCAGTTCTTTTAGAATTTCAATATTCCAGGCATTTCTTTTGGGATTTCAGCATTCCAGCCATCCCTTTAGGATTTCAGCATTCCAGTGATTTCTTTTGGGATTTCAATATTCCAGCCATTCCTTTAGGATTTCAGTATTCCAGCCATCCATTGGGATTTCAATATTCCAGCAGTTCCTTTGGAATTTCAGCATTCCAGCCATTCCTTTAGGATTCCAGCAGCTCCTTTGGGATTTCAATATTCCAGCAGTCCCTTTAGAATTTCAGTATTCCAGCCATTCCTTTGGGATTTCAATATTCCAGCAGTTCCTTTGGGATTTCAATATTCCAGCAGTTCCTTTAGGATTTCAATATTCCAGCCATCCCTTTGGGATTTCAATATTCCAGCAATCCCTTTAGAATTTCAATATTCCAGCAGTTCCTTTGGAATTTCAGCATTCCAGCAGTTCCTTTGGGATTTCAATATTCCAGCCATCCCTTGGGATCTCAATATTCCAGCCATTCCTTTGGGATTTCAGCATTCCAGACATTCATTTGGGATTTCAATATTCCAGCAGTTCCTCTGGAATTTCAGCATTCCAGCCATTCCTTTAGGATTCCAGCAGCTCCTTTGGGATTTCAGTATTCCAGCAGCTCCTTTAGGATTTCAGTATTCCAGCAGTTCCTTTAGGATTTCAATATTCCAGCCATCCCTTTGGGATTTCAGTATTCCAGTAGTTCCTTTAGGATTTCAGCATTCCAGCCATTTCTTTGGTATTTCAGTATTCCAGCCATCCCTTTGGGATTTCAGTGTTCCAGCAGTTCCTTTGGGATTCCAGCATTTCAGCAGCTCCTTTGGGATTTCAGCATTCCAGCCATTCCTTTGGGATTCCAGCAGCTCCTTTGGGATTTCAATATTCCAGCAGTTCCTTTAGGATTTCAATATTCCAGCCATTCCTTTGGGATTTCAATATTCCAGCCATTCCTTTGGTATTTCAGTATTCCAGCCATCTCTTTTGGGATTTCAATATTCCAGCAATCCCTTTAGAATTTCAATATTCCAGCAGTTCCTTTGGAATTTCAGCATTCCAGCAGTTCCTTTGGGATTTCAATATTCCAGCCATCCATTGGGATCTCAATATTCCAGCCATTCCTTTGGGATTTCAGCATTCCAGCCATCCATTGGGATTTCAATATTCCAGCAGTTCCTTTGGAATTTCAGCATTCCAGCATCCCTTTGGGATTCCTGCCCTGTGCAGCCCCACTGAGGGAGGTTTGAAATGCCTGGAGGAAGAGCCCTGGAGGTGAAACGAGGCAGCCGGGGAGGGGTTTTTGAGGATTCCTTAAAAACGCAATTTCTGGCCAGAAATGGTGAATTTCACCGAGTCCTCGGCACGTGGAAATTCAAACCAACGCCTCAAACCTCCAAAACTCTCAGTTTTTCACAGAATCAGAGAACAATTTTGGCCTTAAAGGCCGTGCAGAGCCACCCCAGCCATGGACACCTCCCACTGTCCCAGGTTATTCCAAGCCTCATCCAACCTTTTCCAGGGATGGAAAGTGCAATAATTTTATTTTCTACCTCCCTGCTGAGGAGCACCTGGATTAGAGGAACAATCTTCCCCCTCAATTTTTTGGTTTTTTTTGTAGAAATCACAGCTTTTCCCGTGCCTCGGGAGGGAGAATCTCCCTTCCCTCGCTCCAATTCCTTGGGGGAAGCAGGCAAAAGATGGGAATGTCCTGCCCAGGAATGTCTTCAGCACACAGCAGATGGAAGAAGAGACCTTGGCACTGGGAAATTGTCCATTTTTAGCTGATTATTGCCCATCACAAAACGTTTCCTTGAGATGTCTTGGCAGAGGAAGGCACCAGATGAGGGCAGGACGTGGCTGCCTCACAGCAGAAGAATTAATAAAGCCTGATCTAATTTTTAAGCTGGGGTTTAGCTGACACCTCACGATTTTTAAGCACCAAACAGAGCCCAGCTGTAACTAAAACAGGACGGGAGAGAGGAAAAGTTTTCAAAGCTCTTCAGGCTTGGTGCTGAGCCACAGCTCTGGATTTGGGACCATTCCCAAGGGATGAAACTTAAATTCCTTAAGCTTAAATACCTGGCCAGGCTCCAGCGAGCTGATAAATGTCAACTGCTGTCACTGCCCTGGAGGGAAATGGGAAAGGGAGACAGAAATTGGGGCTTTTTGCCCAAATTTCTCCCAAATACCTCACAAGGCCATTGGAAGAACTCTCCCTAAATGAGCAGAGTTAGAGATGGGAATCACTGAAACCTGAAAAGCGGGAGTTGGGAGCCAGTTTGCCTGGAATTTTGGGATAAATGGGCTGTTTAAAGCTCTTTGGTGGGTTGGAAATAGCCAACACCAGCCCCGAGGCCATGGGAGTGGGAATGGGAAGAGCTGGATCCATCGGGAGTGGGAATGGGAAGAGCTGGATCCATCGGGAGTGGGAATGGGAAGAGCTGGATCCATCAGTGCCCTGGGGAGCAGGAGCCCTGCTGCAGCACCAACACTAAAATAAAAGAGAACAGTAAAACAATAAAAAATTGGGAAAGGGAGATAGAAATTGGGGCTTTTTGCCCAAATACTTCATGAGGCCACTGGAAGAACTCTCCCTAAATGAGCAGAGTTAGAGATGGGAATCACAGAAACCTGAAAAGCGGGAGTTGGGAGCCAGTTTGCCTGGAATTTTGAGATAAATGGGCTGTTTAATGGAATGGGAAGAGCTGGATCCATCGGGAGTGGGAATGGGAAGAGCTGGATCCATCGGGAGTGGGAATGGGAAGAGCTGGATCCATCAGGAGTGGGAATGGGAAGAGCTGGATCCATCGGGAGTGGGAATGGGAAGAGCTGGATCCATCAGGAGTGGGAATGGGAAGAGCTGGATCCATCGGTGCCCTGGGGAGCAGGAGCCCTACTGCAGCACCAACACTAAAATAAAAGAGAACAGTAAAACAATGAAACAGAGGAGTAAAACCAGCCCTGAACCAACCAAATTAATTTTGGTTTTGGCTATCAGAGGAAAGAGGAGAGTCTAAAATCCCTCTTCTGCCAATCAGTGGTTTTCCCACTTTTCTTTCTGGCACATCCAGGATTTACAAAGGGCTGGAGTTTTTAGAGTGCATCAATTCCATTCAAACCCGTGTTCAGCAGCAAAATCTCTTTTTAGCCTCCAACCTGACAGGCTGCTTTCCTCTCCCAGGAAAATCCATTATTCCATTTTTTCCAGGAAAATCCATTATTCCAGTATCAGCTATGCCTGTTACTATGGTTATACCGCACCCCACCACAACCTTGCTTCCCAAATTCTCCTAACTCCAAGGGATTTTTTTCTTTTTCTAACCATAACTCTGCCTGTTTCAATGCAGGTGACTTTTTAATTTTTATGGGATTTATCCCGAGAGGTCCTGAGTTAATTCACCCCATGGATGTGAGCCCAGGATCTGCTGGAATTCTCTCCCCGCTGTAAATGTGATGTTGCAGGAGGCAAATGAGTGCACAAACAAGGCCTTGGATAAATCTTATTTACCTGGTATCGTGTGATCCAGGAAAGCTTTGCTCCACTGAACTGGAATATTGATGAGGAGCAAAATGTACATTTGTTTAAAAAAAAATAAGAAAGGAGAATGTGAACTGTAAAATCTGCTGATTGCTGTATTACTGTGACCATGCAGAAGAGTTTCCCTCCTCCAAACACTCTGGTCAATATTTGGGATTTCACAGAGTCCCTGATTGGAACACAGAGTTAACATTTCCTGCCCAGCAAATGCAGAATCAGTCAGAGCCAGTTAAGGCACAGGGAGGGGAGGCTGCCACGAGGGTTTGCAAACTCTGCAAGGATTCAGAATTAAATCAGCAGCTCTGTAATTTCAAATTCAGCTCACAGAGCTCGAACACTCCTGGCTTTTCTGGAGACTGAGAGGCCAAATCCCAAAGTTGGGGAAGACTGGAGAGGAGGCCCAAGGCCGAGGTGTGGGCAAATGGGGATTTCCATCACAATCTTTGTTAAATTTGAGGTAAACCTGTGATCCAGATCAGGCTGCTCTGCAAGGAGAAGCTTCCTTAGAAAGATTTCATGGAATCATGGAATGGTTTGGGTGGGAAGGGACCTTCAGGATCATCCAGTTCCACCTCCTGCCATGGCAGGGACACCTCCCACTGTCCCAGGGTGATCCAGCCCCAGTGTCCAGCCTGGCCTTGGACATTGCAGGGATGCAGGGATTCTCTGGCAATTCCATTGCAGGCAGGAATTCCTGCCCAAGATCCCATCCAGCCCTGCCCTCTGGCAGTGGGAGCCATTCCCTGTGTCCTGTCCCTCTGTCCCTTGTCCCCCAGTCCCTCTGCAGCTCTCCTGGAGCCCCTCCGGGCCCTGGAATGTTCTGGAAGCTCTCCCTGGATCCTTCCCTTCTCCAGGGGAACATTCCCAGCTCTCCCAGCCTGGCTCCAGAGCCTGAGTTTGGATCCATCTCCTCTCCAAGAAATTTATGGACTGAGGGGCCTCACTTGGAATCTCAGGAAACCATGAAGGGTCTCCCTTCCCTTTCCCTCTCTTTTCTATCCCCATTTTCCACAAAAATCCCTCTGAATGGATTCTGAGTGTCCCAAATCCCAGAATCCCGGACCAGTTTGGGTGGGAAGGGACCTCAGAGCTCATTCCAGGGACACCTCCCACCATCCCAGGCTGCTCCAATCCTTCCTTGGACATTCCAGGGATCCAGGGGCAGCCACAGCTGCTCTGGCAATTCCATTCCAGGCAGGAATTCCATCCCAAGATCCCATCCAGCCCTGTGCAGTGCAGAGGAGCAGAGAAGGGAAAATCTGGTTGGACACAGAGGGGGAAGTTTGTGACAGCCCCAACTTCCAGCCCTGACATTATTCCCTCACTTGAGACTCCAAAATCCTCCTGGAATGATCCAGCAGCCACAGGAATATCCGTGCCTGGACAGGGGGATGAACGGGATCATTTCATTGCTCTTTTGTATCTCTCCCTCCTCCGATCCCGCTGAGTTCTGGAGCCATTATTAAAGGCATTTTTTAAGGAATTTTAATTTACTCCTCCAAACGGATCCTCATCCATTCACTCCCACCAAGTGAATGTTGTCAGGGACATTAGCGGGGTGATAAAATAGCTGCAGCTTCCCGCTGCTTTTAATGTGTTACATCCACCAGGAAAGTCATTAGCTCTTAGCCTTTAATACACCCTCTGCACTGCTGCAGAGCAGTTTATCACTTAAAAGTGCCAGCACAGGCCGGGCTCTCCCTTTATTAATCAATATAAATTTGTGCAGGCAAAAGGGACTCACAGCCAGCGATTCCCAGCCTGGTTTGTGCTCCGGGAAAAAAAACCATCCCTGACATTTTCATCCCCATCCCTGAATACTCCTAGAAGTGGCTTTCACTCAGGTTTTTTTTTGACACAGCTCCCCCAATTACAGGTGAGCTGGTGACAAATTTATTTCGCCGGTGGTGAGTGGCAGCTTTGCCTCTCCTTTGTCATCCCTGCTCTAGAACATCGTTAGCAGCTGCAGCACGGCACAAATGGAACGTGGAGCGTGGAATTAATGATGCTTGGGAGCTCGTTTTTAATAAATGTTTTCATACAGCTGGCCCAGTTTGGAGAATAAAACCCCCTCAGTGTTATTTTTATGTGCTCTGAGATCTATTTTTTTTTTTCTTGTCAGTATTTAAAATATATTTATCTATTAAAAATGGCTTGCTGGAGGTGGTGAATATGAATGTTCATGGGAAGATACAATGACCATGGCAAAGGCAGCTGGATGATGCAAAAAGAAAAGAAATTGGGGAAAAATGGATTAAGAAAGGTTTAGCAGGGCTGAGCTCCCACAAGAAAATGTTGTTGTGCCCCTGGATTGATGCTGTCCAGGGCCAAGGCTGTAATTATGATCTCAATTCAACAAAATTGATGAAAATGCAAGAGATCACTGGAAAACAAAGGGTGAAATCCAGGAATGAGGGGTAAAGGGTAAAGAGGGACTCTGAGCTAGGCCAGGCTGAGCTCCTGGGCTCACAAAGATGTCACTTCACTGAAATCAGAAGCCAATTTGTCAGATTTTGGCACAAGTGTCTAAAAGTCTCATTTGTAGGGGTGAGAGAACACAGAGTGACCAGGCCAACATCACCAGCGGGTTTTGGTATGGGGGGATCCCAAAAGACACTCAAACCTCACCTTTATGCGCCAAAATTCACCTTTCAGCACCAAAATTCACATTCACACGCACTCAAACCTCACCTTTATGCGCCAAAATTCACCTTTCAGCACCAAAATTCACATTCACACACACTCAAACCTCACCTTTATGTGCCAAAATTCACCTTTCAGCACCAAAATTCACATTCACACGCACTCAAACCTCACCTTTATGTGCCAAAATTCACCTTTCAGCACCAAAATTCACTTTCACACACACTCAAACCTCACCTTTATGCGCCAAAATTCACCTTTCAGCACCAAAATTCACTTTCACACACACTCAAACCTCACCTTTATGCGCCAAAATTCACCTTTCAGCACCAGAATTCACATTCACACACACTCAAACCTCACCTTTATGCGCCAAAATTCACCTTTCAGCACCAAAATTCACATTCACACACACTCAAACCTCACCTTTATGCGCCAAAATTCACCTTTCAGCACCAAAATTCACATTTCTGTCTCACTCTTCATTAACTCTAATTAATATGATGAAGAATTCTCTGTTCACCAGAGCAATCCCTGGCAAACATGGGGAGAGAGCAGAGGCCTTGCTATGGATTCATCCCAAAGGATACCATGATTGCCAAAGTTAAATTCACTTTTGTTTTGTTTTTTTTGTGGATTGATTTTACGCAGGGTTAAGGCTTGTCTTAAATTTAAAGGAGAAAAATATTTTGAGTATTTCCAACTCGATTTTCACACAAGGAGCCAGAGGTGGCCAGAGGGTGACAGTTTGGTCCTTCAGGTGTTTCTCAACAGAATGGGCAAAATTTTCCATATTTCCATCAGAACATTCCAGTGCTGGAATACAATTTATGCATAAAACCATTGGAAAAGAGAGGAATTGCTTAGGAAAAGGATAGGAAGGGAAAAAAATTCCCTCAGATAATTTGTTCAGCAGGACTTGAATTTCAATATTTTATGGCACAGGCCAGTGCTGGAATAACTGAACCCTAAAATGAGCAAGACATTGGAATTCCCAATCTCCATCTCCTTTGATCCCAAAGGATTTCAAACAAATCCAGTGCTGGGATGGAGAAATCCCAACACAACTGAGCAAGAGTCAGACAGAACCTGAGCAGAGCTGAGGGCTCCTCCCTGCTCCTCCTCCCAGGAACGACTCAAAAAGCAAAACTCTTGGAAATGGGAGATGGAGGACTCAAAGTCTCCACACAAGAACACAACCCAAATATCCTTAATCCCGCCAAATTTTAATTTTATGGGACCCTTGGTTTTATGCAGAGTTTCCCAAGATGGGAGCTACAAAGAGAATTGCCTCGTGTCCTGCAAAATTACAAAAAATCCTGCAGATTACAAAAAAAATCTGTAATTTCCCTTATTCTCTTGGTTTACTTTTTTTGTATCTACAAAAAAAACAACCAACAACAACAAAAAAACCCAAACAGACAAAAAAAGCCAAAAAAAAAACCCAACAAAAAAACCCCACAAACAAACAAAAAAACCCCAAAAAATCCCCACAAACAAACACACCCAAAAAACCCCCAAAAAACAAAACAAAACAAAACAACCCCAAAAAACAACAAACAAACCAAACCAAAAAGAAAAACCAAGAAAAACAACAAAAAAATACCAACAAAAAAACCCAGACCACCAAAAACTTTTCATTTTTGCATTGTGGCATGAGCAGGGGTCGAATTAAACAATTTAAGGGTCTTTGCACATCCCAAAAGGGAAAATCCAGCCTGCAGTGCTGCCCCCGAGAAGCAGAGACAGGAGAAAGCTCAGGGAAGCTGCAGGTGCCGGCATTGGTGGTGATTTATTCAATAAATTCAGTTTTGTGCTCTGCACGTCAAAGCCTGAGGAGATCCCAGCTCTGTCCCTGGATGTCTCCAAAGGATTGTTTGGGAATTCCTCATGCGTGGAGGCTGCTCCCAGGATCCGACAGCTCGTGTTAACGTGGAACCCATCACACCACAGGGACCATCCTGAACCCCTGGAGATGTGGGAATGACAAACTCGGAGCTGGGGAGAAACTCCAGCCTTTCATTCCTGCCAGGAGAAGCAGGAATTACAAAAGATCTACAGGTTGGGAACAAAATTGGGACATTTTTAGCCCATTGTTTTCTCCTTCTGTTGTCTCTTCTTGCCTCAGGGCTCACCTGGTGACAGGAGCATTCCCAAAGGAAAGTGATTCCAAGGAGGAGCCATGGAGTGAGGATGAGAGCCGTGGATCCCAATTTCTGGAAGTAGGGATGGGTTTGGAAAAGGCCAGAGGCCTGCAGGGCACTTTCCCTTTCACACTGACCTTCTCTACTAGGAAAGCTCGGCCACACCAGTTTAAACCAGCGAGGAAATGGGATCACTTGGACTTGTGGTGGAGTCTCCAATCCTGGAGGTGTCCAAGGAAGGCCTGGAGGTGGCACTCAGGGCTCTGGGCTGGGGACAAGGTGGGGATGGGGCACAGGTTGGACTTGATGGTCTTGGAGGGCTTTTCCAATCTCAGGGATTCTGTGATTTTCTGGGAATCTCACCGAGGGGACACAGATATTCCCAAAGCAATCCCAGAATGGTTTGGGTGGGAAGGGACCGTGAAGTCCATCCAGGGCCACCCCTGCCATGGCAGGGACACCTTCCACCATCCCAGGCTGCTCCAGCCCCAGTGTCCAGCCTGGCCTTGGACATTCCAGGGATGCAGGGGCAGCTCCAGCTGCTCTGGCAATTCCATTCCAGGCAGGAATTCCTGCCCAAGATCCCATCCGGCCCTGCCCTCTGGCAGTGGGAGCCATTCCCTGTGTCCTGTCCCTCCATCCCTTGTGGTAAAGATAAATCCTGAATCACACATCAAGGACACCTCTGCTTCCTTCAGATCCCAACTATTTTTATCACGGTTTTCCCAAAGATCTGCCCATTAATCCAAAAAAACGGAACCAAAATGAAGCAAAAATTATTCAGCTGCACTTCACAGTTTCCTACACTAAGCACTGAGTATTTCCACTCCCTGAGCTGCTGGAAAGAAGTAAAAATAACTAAAGGAACTACTCAGCATTTTAGCAACCACCTGCTCCTAACTCAGGATTTCTGTCAGTGCAGAACCCCATGTGACGGCAAAGCCCCTCTCCCAAAATCCAGCAAAAGAGCAGCGTGGAAAAGAAGTTGTCTTTTCTCCCAAAAAATGACAATTTAGGAGGAAAAAAGAATAAAAGACACTAAATTCCCCCCCAGAGGAAAAAATAGCCGGAGAAATACTGGAAACAACCAAACTGGGAAGTGAAAATCCCACTGGGAGATGTCTGGTGACGGCGGTGCTGCCGTTGTTCAATCCCCGGCAGTAACGAGCAATCCCAGTTGGAAAACGGGCTGGATGAGGCCATGGATCCTCCCTTCCCACGTGGAATTTGTGCATCATCTCCTGACAGAGCCACCTCCCCTTCCCAGCAGCCAGAGCATCTCCGAGAGGCCTCCAGGCAGTCACGGATGGAGGGAAGGAGCGCTTTGTTTCATCGCCTGTTGTTTTCCCGGAGTTAACGACGCTCCGATGATTGTCCTGTGGATAAATCCATGCAGGCATTCCTTGGGAAGGCGAGGGAGCCCGGCTCAGCTGGGATGGAGCCATCCACACAAAAAACTCATCTATTAACCAAACAGCAGCGCTTCCAAACCCAGCGGGGTCACGGCGGGGCCCCGCTGGGAGACGGGAATTAACTCGGAGCGGAGATCGTTTGTCTCTGGAATGTTGTCATATTTGTTGGCATAGCTGCAGATGAATTCCAGGCTTTATTGGGAAGGCAGGTGGCACTCAGGATCGCTCATGGGAGAGCCCTTGGACAGCAAAGAGAGCCGAGGAGAAATTGATCTCCCGCGGATGGAATGGCGGGAATTTATCTCGGATGTTGTTGTGATTAACGGCTGCAAATTTCGCTCAGTTTCACGCAGAAGGAGCAAACTGGAGTGGCTCAGTTACTACCAGGTTACTACTCAGTTACTACCTGGGTACTACTCAGTAACTGCTTGCTCAGGTTTTTGTTTTATACCTATGTAGAAAAAACATTTCCCGCCTTATCCAGAAAAACACACGGCCAGGCCTGATGGGGAACATGCATCAACAGTGGAAGTGTTGGAGAAATGGGATAATCATCCCATTTGGGGTCTGTACAGTGCAGGAAACAGAAAATTTGGGTCCATCACGGGGAAAAAAAAAAAAGGAATTTTTGGGGAGGAAAGAGGAATTTTAAATATTCAGTGGTTGCTAGAACACGACGTCAATCTGTATTTACAGATCTTCCACTTCAGCAGTATGGGGGTGGCTGAGGGATGTGGCTACACCAACTTCCCAAAAGGAGTTTCCTGAACACTTTTCAAGTGAAGATTAAATTAAATACACTTAATACAATTAAATACCCTTCAGAAATTATCTTTTTTTTTTTTTTTTTGGCTAAACTGCTCTCACAAACCCCTGTCCCTCAGCAGAATCATGGCGGTGGCACAAAGCACTCTGTGAGATTTTTCACACAAATCCCATCCTCACCTCCATGTCCCACTCACCCATGTCCTGGGAGCCATTCCCTCACCAACAGGAATTCAGGAATTCAGAGTTGAGGGTTTAGAGAGAATCCAGAGGAATTCAAAGAGAGTTTTCTGGGAGAGCTCAGAGTACAAAAGGGAGGTCAAATGCTCGAGGTGGTGCTGAGTAGCTCAGTTCCCACAAAAGTAAAGCATTCCTGGCTTCTGAGTCCTTCCAAACCATTCTTGCTAAGAACACTCTTAGTAAGAAGTTGGAAATGGCTTGTGATAGACCTGAGTCCTAAGAAAAGCAGCTCAGCTTTCTGCTAAATCAATATCGACCTCAAAAAAGGTTTTGCTGGTCCACTACTCAAGAAAAATAATAAACTGAAATTCCAGACCAAGACACAATATTTTTGATCAAAACAAGTCGAAGCTCAAATTATTCCCACTGAGTTTTTATTTTCAGGTCCATGACTTGTCCAGCACCTGGAGCTCTGAAACCCCAGCTCCTGCACATTTTGGCAGTTGATATTCCAGGAAAATGGGTCATGGAATCCCAGGGTGATTTGGGTTGGAAGGGAACTCCAAGATGATCCAGTTCCGCCCCTTTGTCATGGGAGGGACACCTTCCACTATCCCAGGTTGCTCCAAGCTGGCCTTGGACACTTCCAGGGATGGAGACTCCCCAACATCTCTTTGCTAATTGGGAGGACAGGGGTTAATAATATTTTTCATTTTGTGATGGAAAATGACAGAGTGGGAATTAAACAGGGAATGCCCAATGAGGATTCAACTTGAACCCCAACACCACGATTGACACCACCCCTAAATGATAAAAAAAATAGAATTAAACAGAGAAAATTCAGCGCCTTGGGCTAAAATCATCCTAGGGTTCCCTGGGAGGCTGGAATATTTTGCTTTCTTCATTTCCAGGCTTGTTTTTCTTTTAATTGTGACTCCTGAGGTTATTGAGGGACGTTTTTCCCTCAGAGAGCAGTGGGATACAGCTGTGTGGCCACATCTCCTTCCGTCCTTTCCTGCTCCAATGACTGACATGATTTAAACAATTTTTATGTCTATGGACATATTTTTATGTTTATGGATCTCATCTCCTCCCACTGAATGAAATCTGGTGCTGCTCCAGTGACTCCCAGGTCAGGTGAGATCCAAACTGAGATTCCATCTCTGCACATCCAACACCTGTCACCTCCTTCACCTTTCCCAGCAGCCACTAATCAGCACCTAATTAATTAATTAAAACAGCGCTGGCCAGGGCTCTCCTGTAGAGTTGTTGCATTTCCTCGATTTTCACACCCCGTAGCAGTTTTCTTTAAAGTCCTTAAATATTTTAATTAAAGAGCGTGTCCCAATGGTGTGAATTCCCCGGGAAATCCTGGATCAGCTCCAGGATGACCAGACCTGGTATTCCCCAACAGCTTCATGGTGAGAGGGAAAACCTTTCCCTTTCTCTACAGTGCAGGTCACAAAAAGCCAAAAACAAAGCACAAAAAGTAGATCATTTGCAAAAAAAAAACCCCAAAAAGAACAACAACAACAAAAACACACAAAACGCCCCTCCAAAACCTCACAGCAATTAAAAAATTACTATTCTGACAGCTTTTTGTATGTGAGTGAAACTGTAATTTTATTCTGTTTTACTATTTTATTTTATTTTATTTTATTTTATTTTATTTTATTTTATTTTATTTTATTTTATTTTATTTTATTTTATTTTATTTTATTTTATTTTATTTTATTTTATTTTATTTTATTTTAAACTGAAAGTCTCTATTTACAGATTAAAACCAGGAGGGGAAACTTTTAATTTGCTGCCTTCCCTCCGTTCTTTCAGATGTAAATTAGAGCACTGTGAACCTTCCAACTGCAAAGTTTATCTGCTTCAGGAGGAAGATTCCAGAGGCAGGGAGGAAAACCACGGTGCCAGGAGGAATATTCCAATGGAATGGCAGCATTCCTGCATTGTTGTTCCTTTTACAATTCTCCTATTGACAAGTCCCTGCCTCTAAAATCCCAACTACTCCCACTGAACGCTGCTGTTAAGGGATGAAAAAAGAGCTTTTTTGCCTTCTCTTTCGACAACAGATTAATGTCTCTTTTGTTCTGCGGCAGAGCTGGGTGTCATATTTCAAAATGCACTCTTTAAACAGGTATAATTAAACCTCTGCGAGAGGAGGGAGGCAGAGAAATGAGCAGCCAAAGGAGGAAAAAAGGCATTTTAGAGGATGCACGAGCTGGAAGGTGCCTCATCCCTCCCTCTCGCCACACAGCTACAATTACATTTCACAGTGGGGGAGGAAAAAAAGGAAAAAAAAAAAAAAAGTAATTATAAAAATGAACTATTCCTCGAAAAATGAGCACGTTGTGAAAGGATGACTCCTTTGAACATCGCAGCACTTCAAAAGGATGAATTAGTGCTGACAACTCAATAAAGTAGCCATCAATTATTCAAAATGTGATGGCTCTTCTCATGCAGTACTTGTGATTAGGAAAACATTTCAAAACCTGGGAATGAGAGTTATTCTTCCTCAATGAGATAGGCCCAGGCTTCAGAACGTGAGGGAAGAAAAATAATGGGACTTTGGAGGAGCCTGGCAAGAACGCAGGGAAGTTTCTTCCCTTGGAGCCATCCATCAGCTGCTTCATGTGAGACTGTTCCAGGCTGGATTTGGGATTTATGGAGTGGAAAAAGAAGAAGGAAGGGAAAAATATCTGTGATGTGAGAGGGGGACACAAACTTCAGCTGATGGGTGCAGAGAGCCCAGCCCAACCAAGGCCCCAAATTAAACCGTTGGTGTGTTTTGGAACAGCAAAAATTAAAACTTGCCAAGGGAAAAGAGAATTATGGAAGAACCAGGCTTCCCAGAGATGTTTGTGGAAGTTTTTGATGTCCCAGCCCTGGAAGTGTCCAAGCACTTGGAGCAACCTGGGATGGTGAAAAGTGTCCCTGCTTATGGCAGGGGGTGGCACTGGATTGGCTTTGAGGTCCCTTCCAACCCAAACCATCCTGGGATTCCATGAAAGAAATTCCTGGAGGAATGTTGGAGGAAAAATGGAAACCTGGGTGAGTGTCACTGCTGTGGCACTTGGATCTGTGACTTCCCACTGGATTTTTCAGCAGCATCCTTGGGCTGAGGAGAAGCTGCTCTGCCTCAGCGTGCCAGGGATTCTTAATGAGTTTGCAAATGAGGAATGTGCAGCCGGAGCTTTCAACAAGCAGGAGAGTGGCCAGGCTAAAAAGCTTCTCCTCTGGCCAGGGAGGTAACAGGGGCTGGGTCTGACACCAGCCCGTGAGGCAAAATGAGGATTTATGAGAGCAAGGCTGCTGCTGAGGGAGCCTAGCGGGGCTCTTTGGGTAATTAAAATAATCAATCAGGGCCTGAGATGGAGGCTGGGGGGAGATACATGTGGTTTACTACCAACTTCTGAGGAAAAACCCAAAGCAAGAGGGGAAAACAATGAAAATAAAGTAAACTACAAGGAGATTTTAGTGGTTTTATGTGAGTACTCAATGCACTGGCACTGGAAATAAGCTGCACAGGCCAGGGTGAGGGTGAGGTCCCCTCATGGAATCCCAGGATGGATTGGGTTGGAAGAAACCTCAAAGCTCATCCCATTCCATCCTCTGCCATGGGCAGGGACATCTCCCACCATCCCAGGGTGCTCCAGCCTGGCCTGGGGCATTTCCAGGGATCCAGGGGCAGCCACAGCTTCTGTGGGCACCCTGTGCCAGGGCCTGCCCATCCTCACAGGGGACAGCATGGCAGACTCCTGCTGAGGTGAACAGAACACGTTGGTGGCCTCAGAAAGAACCAGGATCAACATTTTGTCCATTTTGTCCACTCAACTCTCGGTGGAAATGCTCCAGGCCAGGTTGGATGGGGACAGGGGAAGATGTCCCTGCTCGTGGCAGCAGGGCTGGACTGAAAGGCCTTTCAAGGCCCCTTCTAACCCTTTCAAGGTCCCTTTTCAACCCAAAATACCCCACAATTTAACGATTCATCGCTGAACAAATGAGATTTGTCCAGTTCCTGACCAACTCCAGCATGGAAGAAGGATTTCAGAGGCCTCAAAGCCGGGGCTGTTCCCTTTGGGTCAGACACTGCTCACATCTGTGGGAAGCTTTGTGAAGCGTGACTTCGCTTCTGCACATCAAAAATAATTCTGCCTGCCAGGGGCACTGCTTGAAAATGTCCACACGCAACTCCCCTGCCCTGGGATGGGCTGAAAGTTGAGTTTTTAAAATTAAATTGAAGCCCTGACGCTCTGCCTAAAGCAATTGCTTTTGTGCGGCTCAGAACTCCTCGGTGGAGAACTCTCACATCTGCAGCTGACTTACACGGGAGCTTCTGAAAGCTTCCACAAAAGGCAGGAACTGCACTAAATGTTCTCCCCCAGAGGAAAAATTATCTGGAGAAATATGGGAAACAACAGGGAGAGTCAGACTCCCACGGAGAGATAATTTTGTCTCTCATTTTAAGCTAGAAAAGGAGATTTAGTACAAATTCTGTCAGTGGCTTTTACCCTCTTGACATGAAACACATAAACAAGAGCTGAAAACATCTTGGTTGTAACACCATGCCGCTGCAAGAAAAAAAATTGAAATATGAGGCTCAGAACCATTAAAATTGCTTTAAAATTATCCTTGAATGGGGAAAAAAAAACCCAATGGATCAGCCATGGCTGCTCCTTAATGGATGCTGCTGGCTGGGAGCCAGCCTGGAAGGACAATTAATTTGTCTGCAATAATAAATAATAACATCCAGCCTCCATCAAAGCGTGGAGCCATCAGCACTGGTGAGCCATGGAGAGCTGCTGGCTGGGACCATCCTTCTCCTTAATAACCACTTGTCTGACGGGAAGAAAACATTCCAGAAGCTCTCAGGGATGTCTCCATGGAAAGTCACAAGTGAGTGACTCCATGCATGGAGTGGGTGCTGTGGTAATTAGCTCCAGCAAGTCATTATCCTGCAAAACAGCTGCACACCCTGAATTTTTAAGGAGGTTTTTTTGGGGGATTTTCAGCCGCTGGAGTTCAGCCAGAAAAGTATCAGGAGCATCATCCACACCATGCTGAGATAAGAAACAGCTGAGGCTTTGAAGGAAAGGAAAAATCCCACTCTGCTGCTCCAGAGCGGAGCAATTTGCATTTTTTTTGGAGATGAAGCAACAGGTTTTTAAGGCCAGTGACCACCTGGGTGGAAAGATTTATCACCTCGTTGAGAAGCCAACAAGAACAGGCTGTAAGAAGCTGTCGAGGCACTTGTAGCCTGATTTAGGATCGATTTAAACAATTACAGCCTGAAATTTAATGCTGAGTAATTTTGAGACAAATGAGTTTCACGGTGATTCAGACGCCCTGCGAAGGGAAAGGGTTTCAAGTGTTTTACATCTGAGGAGGGAAGAATGGAAAACAAGGCGGTGAAATGGAATATTTAGAGAGGACAAATTCTTTTTTTAAGGATAATCTTCACAGGAAGGGGTGATTCATCTGTGAGGACACAACGCTGGAAAACCTCTTATCTCCCACCTAATTCAGCTGAAACTTGTGCTGATAGTGATCCCAAAAGAAGCTTTATCAGCCCCAGCAGTGGGGGCTGATAAATTCCCGAGTCGTGTTCCAATCACAGCCACAGAGGCTTCAGAGAGATCCTTGGGATAGCAAGGAGTGGGATGGGTAAAACAGGGAAAAGCTGGGGGAGAGCTTCACCCACCACATTTCCATCACATCCATGAGGTGACGGGGGCAAAGGCTCCGGGCTCCAGCACTGTCATGCAGAAATTGCCTTTTTTTCCACCCCCCTCTTTAATGGAGAATCAATAGGATTATTTTAGGGAGCTACTTGGATGAGTTGGTTCAAAGAGGCAGCAATTTTTCTTCTCTTTTCAGAGAATTAACCTTCACTAATGTCGGGAACAAGGAGACCTCTTGACCACGGACAGTTTGACCAAGAATAATTCTGGTTCAAAATGATTTCCATCCATCACGAGATACAAATTGTAGGAACTGGACGAGAAAATTCCAAGCCACTCTGAGTCTTCAACTCTTAATGCACTTTAAAGAAATATATTGATATTATAGAACACATTTTTGTGTCAAATGAAACCACGAGCCACAAAAAAGACTGTCCATATTAAGGCTGGTAAAGCTTGGGAGGGAAACAATCCAGGGATTCTGTACAGCTCCAAAATATCACTTCAACTTCTGCAAAGAGAATTTTGGCCCCTGTCTAAAGAAGCTGTTCCCCTCTAGGGACCTCTGGAAATGCTGGAATTTGATTTTGCTTTGGCTCTGGGAGGACCATCCCAGCCCTGCTGCACCCAGACAGGCACAGAACCTGTGGACCATTAATTATGGACCATTAATTATGGACCATTAATCCATCAAAAATTCTGGAAATGGTAAAAGTAATAATAGTGATTCCTATTATTGCATGGCATTATACTATCCCTGTGTTTTACAGCTGGAAACTGGGATAGCAAATGGCCACATAAACATTGGGATAAAGGTGCTGCTTCCCTGCTGGTATTGTCCATCCCTGACCAGAGGATTTCCCAGGACAGAGGGAGTAACTTCAAAGGATTTAAAAGAGCTTGACGTGACCAACAGCAGGAGTCAGTTCATTCCAGGCAACACATGGAATTCAGAATTTTGGGGTGGGATTCCACACTGTCCTGTTCCCCATGGAACTGGGATGCCAACTTGCTGCTTTTATCACTGCTCCAACTCTTTTTGGAGTTCAAAAAAGGTGTTTCAAAGGTGACTTCTGCAAACACCATCTCCAACCCAAATCCCTCACATCTTTTTCTGCTGGAGGGAAATGTGGGGCTCCACATCAATCACCAACGTGCTTGGGAGGATGGGATCCCATCCCTGCTCCTCCCGGGAGCTTGGAATGTGTGCTCAGCCTGATTGCACAGCTCTGTGGCTGGCAGGTGTCCCCAGAACTTCTAAGGGAGACACACATGAAAATATTCCTGCCCAAGATCCCATCCAGCCCTGCCCTCTGGCACTGGGAGCCATTCCCTGTGTCCTGTCCCTCTGTCCCTTGTCCCCAGTCCCTCTGCAGCTCTCCTGGAGCCCCTCCAGGCCCTGGAATGTGCTGGAAGCTCTCCCTGGATCCTTCCCTTCTCCAGGGCAACATTCCCAGCTCTCCCAGCCTGGCTCCAGCCTTGGGAGCAGCTCCGTGGCCTCCCCTGGACCTGCTCCAGCAGCTCCACGTTTTTCCTTACTGGACACACACCCAGGTCATGGCTGGACAGGGACAACCAGGGGTGTCCTGAGCGTTCCCTCAGCTCCTACCTGCAGCAGAGGCCTCTGCACCCCCAGGACCTTCATGGTGTCGGCGTTGGCCAGGATCTTCAGGGGGTCCGAGGCCTTGGTGACGCCCTCGATCTCTTTGTTGATCTCGGCCAGGACCTGGCTGAGGAAGATGTTCTTGATGTACATGGTGAGGAACTCCCGCAGCGGGCACTGCTTGGCCGGGCCCAGCTCCATGGCCAGCTCGATCTCCTGGATGAACCTGGAAAACAGCAAGGGGAGGGAATAAATCGTGGTTAAATCACGCTGCAGATATTTTAGATTTGTTGGTGTTGTGTTGGAACGGCACACAAAACAACAACACGGAGGCAGGAGGTCTGCAGTGAAATCTGCTCCCCAAAAAGAGGCCAAGCCTGTTTATTTCTTTCATTTTTATACATTTGTGGGTCTGGTTGTGGATTGGTTTCTGGGGTTACTACACCTTCACCCCACTGGCCAGACCAGCTGTCAACCAACATTGTTTTCAGGCTAGAAATATATAAACAAAGGACAGTGAATAAAAACAAGAAATGTTGTTTATGCTCCAAAGTGTGAGAAAGTGAAAAACTGACCCTTAATATTGTACAGAAACTAAAGAACTGACTCCATCTTATTAACAAATAGAAGGTTTTAAAAAAACTCAGAAAAACCAGGGCAACAGTGTTGCCTTTGCCATTCGGGCATTTCAGTGCTGAGCACCAGCAGTGTGAGAACAACCAGGGACTGGCCCAGCTTGGGGAATGAAGAGAAGAGGTCCACAAGTGTCTTGGGCTGCGATGCAAAATGTAACCAGGGGTGTGTACTCTGTTAAAAACCAGCTGGGGCCGGGCTCTTTATCCCTTCCAGGACCTATCCCTGATAGCTCTGGGGATATCTTCTGTTCAAACCATCTGGGGCCGGGCTCTTTATCCCTTCCAGGACCTATCCCTGATAACTCTGGGGATATCTTCTGTTCAAACCAGCTGGGGCCGGGCTCTTTATCCCTTCCAGGACCTATCCCTGATAACTCTGGGGATATCTTCTGTTCAAACCAGCTGGGGCCGGGCTCTTTATCCCTTCCAGGACCCACGGTCCCTGCAGGGCAATCTCCTGTGCAGGGGCCATCGAGGCTCCCTGCAGGGCTGATCCAATCCCATCCTCCATGGGAGCTGCTCCAGCCAGGGGAGGAGCCCGGCATTCCCGCCTGGCTCCGAGCTGAGCTCTGGAGCAGCAGCACAGCCGGTGTGCACGGCATTCCCAGAGGAAAACCGGGCCCAGCTCAGCCCCCGGGAGCCTGAGAGGAAAACTCTGCCCTTGTGCAGGATCATTGCTGCAGCAGAACCACGGCTGCCGCTGCAGGAGGGCCTGGCTGGGCTCTCACTCTGACAGGGTTTATTTTTTTGTCCTCTTGCATTTTTATTTTTAACTTTCCTAGTAAAGAACTGTGATTCCTATTCCCATATCTTAAGCCCCTTAATATCAAAATTATAATAATTCAGAGCGAGGGGGTTTGCATTCTCCATTCCAAGGGAGGCTCCTGCCTTCCTCAGCAGACACCTGTCTTCCCAAACCAAGCCATCAAGACAGTTTTAGAAAAGATAAAATACAAACAATTGGTGAGATAAAGACGAAATTGCTGGAGAAGGACAGATAAAATGAGAGAAAATCCACATCCCAGGCATAATTCATGTTTTGCTTGTCCTAACAAAAAATGTTTTTTCCATTTGGGATATTCTGGGAAGATGTCCATATAAAAATAAAATCACCATTAAAAAAGCTAAAATGCCACAAATCCTTTAAAAAAGCCAAGCTTCCCTCTGGGCATGGTCACTTGATTCCCACAGGTGGGTTCCCCACCTCTAAATTAACTGAACAACAGAATTTTCCAGCTCAAAATCCAGAAAAAAACCATGAAAAAAGCAATGTCTATGCATGATGCCATTATCCTCCTGCATTATGGATGTCTGTGTTATGGTGTATTTTTATCACCCTTTATTTTTCCTTCCCAGGATCCCATTCCCCAGCACACAGAGCAGCAGGATGACTCTGGGAATATTTTAGCACCAAATGTTTGCCATCTCCTGCAAAAATCTCTTTATTTCTGTGCTGCCATCTGGTTACCATGGGGGAGTTCATTCCAGAAATTACCTCGTCATGTCTTTAACTACATCTGAGGCAGTGGAATTGGTATTCCTTCCAAAAGGATTGGGGATTGAGTATCAGGAGCCACAATGGATTGAGGGATGCTGTCGTGAGTTGTGCTGAGGGGGGTTTAGGTTGGACATCAGTGAAAATTTATGCACTGAGAAGTGGTCAGGAATTGGAGCAGGCCGACAGGGAAGTGTGGAGTCACCATCCCTGACAAAAACCAGGGATGTGGCACTTAGGACACGGCTCGGTGGTGAACAATGGTTGGATTTGATGATCTTAGAGGTCTTTTCCAACCTTGTCCTCGGTTGAGAAATGTAACCAAAAATGTGTATTCTATTTTCATCTGTTGATGCCGGTTGGGAGATTTTGTTCTTTATCTCTTGTAACTCCAGGGGGGAAGAGGGCGATGCCTTCTGTTAATGGACACCTGATAACACCAGATAAGGCAGGGCCTCCTTATCTCTTCCTGCACCCATCCTCCTCCCAGGGACATCCCCTGTGAATGGGCCATTGAAGGCTCTCACAGGACTGATAACATCACCTCATCCCATTGGGAGATGCTCCACCCAGCGGGAGGAGCCAAAGCCTTTCCATGGGATAAAACAGCAATCCCAAACCCCAAGGGAGCCTGTTCCCACTGGATTCCCAGAGGATGACTGGACCCTTTCCTGAGGATCATCTCTGCTCCAACAGAGCCACATCTGTCACTCCATGGGGACTTATTTCAGACTGCTTCCAACACCCTGACCAACAGGGTGTCAGGTTTGCATTCTGACTCTGTCAGGTGTCCTTTGTACTATTGCATTTGTCTTACTTTATTTTTATTTTATTTTTATCTTTCTTGTTGTTTGTTCTCTCTCTATTAAATTGTATTTCTGACTTGGAGTCTCACTGGTTTTGCCTTCAAACCAGCACAAACCTCAAGGATTCCATGATTTTATTCCTTACCACTGGCCCTATTCCCAAACCCTTCAATGAGATCTGCTTAACTGTCCATAATTTTCTACCTCTACATTCCTCACTCCAGAGGAGGCGCTTCCCTTCCCAGCACTGACTGAGGAGCCAGTTCCCTGGGATGATTTCTTTCCAATCTGAGCTCTTTTCTCCCCAAATCCTCTCCCTGTTGACTCCATGGGTCTGGAGCGACACATTTGGACAATGCAGCTTCCCTGGGGGGATCCCTTGGAGTTCATTTGGAAGATTGGCTCTCCAAAGAGAGAGAGGCTGCAGGGAGGGAATCACAGGGCCTGGCAGCTTTATTCCCTGGACTTCACAGGCTGAGAATGGGAATCAGCTTTGGGAAACAGGGAAACAGAGGAGTTTTCTGGGAAGAGAGTTGATCCCAGAAATATCAGAGCTGATGTCACCAGCTCCGAGTGACACCACTCGTGTCCTGAAGGGGACATTGTCAGGGTTGATGGGACTGTGTTGAACTCATTTACTGTGTCCTTTCATGGCTGTCAGTGAATCTCTCACTTTTCCTTCATAAGTTTATTTACAGAGCACAAAACTCCCCCAAAATGTGAATTTTACTATTAAACCCATTCAGGTGCGAAGGAGAAGCTCAGGAGCTCAAACTGGGAATGAGCATCATCCAGCAAAGTGACTGGAACAGCTTTTAAACACTTTTAAAATCCAGAAAATGCTCAAAAATGGCTAAACCAAGTAAAAGCAGCCTTTTAGAGGGAGAATGAGCATGCGCAAACCTTCAGAGCTCAGATGTGCTGACCCACAACAGGAGTGGCAGCTCCTCATCCCACAGCATCCTGACGGTGTTCCCGAGAGTCTCCTGCACCATAGACTAAAAATCAGTGCTGGAAAACGGTGCCACCAAGAATTTTTGCCTCCCAGTGCCCAGCATTAATCACCACTCCTAAAGATCCGTGCCTTCATCTCCAAAAAACTTCTCCTTGATGTGTCCTATGAAGTTTTAACGCCTCGGCACGGACAAGACGAGAGTGGTTCACCTCAAGCTTGTCAGGATCAAACCATATCCCTGCTTTCCTTGATGGGAGCCACAGAATAATCAGGGATTATGAGGGAGCTGCCAGACAGCACTGACAGAGGGGGATTTGTGAGTGCTCAGCATCACTTGTGATAAAGAACAAATAATCAGGAGCTTAGGATGCAGATTTCAACTCGATAGCAGCAGGAAGTTATTAAGACCGAAGCCCTGCAGGGCACAGGGAACTGGGGGATACGGATGGAAGACCTTCGGTTGGGATGCTCAAGGATAGTTTGATGGAATGATTATGGGATTGGGAACCAGTGAAGTCTTCATTTAATCCCAAAGATCTCTGCCGAGGGAAACGGGAGCAGAGAAAAGGTGAAGAAAAATGAAGTGAGGATGTTGGAGCGTGGCTTACAGCAGGGAATGGCCCAGGAGCTCCTGGATGTGATAATCCAGTGGGACAAGTTACTTTTGACAGCCTCAGGGGACAACTGGGATCCCTTTTGCTGGGATCTGCTGTGGTTCAGAGATGACCTCTCCAGATTTCCAGCAGGCAGAACGAGTCCCACACTGCTCTGCAGCTGAGGCAGCCACTCTGGAGCTCCATCCCTCAACATCCCGCTGGGCACAGCAGCAGTGGGCTCAAGCAAGAGTCACAAAGTTCCAGGTGTAGCTGAAATTTGCACCAGGAATCCTTCTGGGACATTCAGTCCATGTCCTGGGCAGGGAGGGTGACTCAGAATTCCACAGATTCTAATCTAAAATTCTAATCTAATCTAATCTTAGATTCTAATCTAATCTAAGAACAGATTAAAAATGGAAAACATCAATTTTTGATATTTAAGGGAAGTGAGAGTTGCCCACAGCAGCTGTGGCTGCCCCTGGATCCCTGGAAGTGTCCTTGGATGGGGCTTGGAGCAGCCTGGGACAGTGGAAGGTGTCTCTGCCATGGGAGGAGTTGGAACTGGAGAATCCTTAAAGTCCCTTCCAACCCAAACCATTCCATGAATCCATGAATTAAGGATGCAAAGTCAACAGTGAACAAAGCTCAGAGCTGTTTGTGTCACCTCCCTCTGCAGGACATCACGGCCTCGTTTTTAATGCCACCAACCACGGCCCAGTGCTGGTCAGCAGATCCTTGTCTTGTCCAAGGAGTGGGATGGCCAGGGAATGTCCCAGCGTTGGGAATTCCCGAGTCACACCAACACACAACTGGATAAATGTGACACCAGGAGCGACTCTTGTGCCACAAAGTCCCACAGGGCTCTCTGCTTCCCAGCTTCCCTCTTCCCGCCTTCTCATCCCGTCATATCCCTCCTGCTTGTGGGAATTTCGCCATTTTTCTCATATTTTCCCTGGTTCCCAATCCCACTTATTTTTTCCCAATCCCAGCCCAGCCCAGCCCAGCAGGTCTGGGAGCCCACAAAACACCACGAGGGGAGAGAGTTGTTGGTTCAGGAACCAGCCCTGGCCTTTAGCTTGGTCCCACTGAGCTCCAGCTGGAATTTTCTCCATTGGGAATTTTGGCTGCTGTGAAGCAGAAATGTGAGCACTGCACCTCTTTTGAGGGGTCCAAATAAACCAAATTTGGGGTTATTTTCCAAACCCTTTATCCAACAGTTCCTCTTACTGAGAATCTGGAAAGAGACATTTTCAGAAATTTGATGTATTTCTCACCAGAATTTGATGTATTTCTCCTTCTCAAAAAAACCCCAAGTATCTCAGACATATTTTTCTAAAAAAACAGCCCCAGTTGGCAATAGGAGACCAGCCAAATGACAAGGAGCTGAAAATGAGTGTTTGAAATGGGAAACATTGGGTGGAATTAAAGCACCAACAGATATTCCCTATTTTCTGCCTGGCAGACACGGCCACACATTCACAGCCACGCACGGCGCTATTTATTTATTTCCATTTCAAATGCTGCTGGCTGGCTTATTCCAACAGAATTCAGTCTCTGTGAAGAACAGGAAAGTGTTTAACAGCACGGGAAAAAATACATCCCAAAAGTCCTCTGCAAAAATGTCGTGTTACTCATCCAAGCTATCCATGGAACTTTTAGATGTCAAAAAAAGGCAATTTGACCCACAGCTATCCCAGAAATCAGTATTTATCCCAGGATGGATTGGGTTGGAAGAGAGCTCAAGGATGATCCCATTCCACCCCTGCCATGGCAGGGACAACTCCCACTGTCCCAAACTTTCCTTGGACATTCCAGGGATTCTCTGGCAATTCCATTCCAGGCAGGAATTCCTGCCCAAGATCCCATCCAGCCCTGCCCTCTGGCAGTGGGAGCCATTCCCTGTGTCCTGTCCCTCTGTCCCTTGTCCCCAGCCCCTCTGCAGCTCTCCTGGAGCCCCTCCAGGCCCTGGAATGTGCTGGAAGCTCTCCCTGGATCCTTCCCTTCTCCAGGTGAGCACCCCCAGCTCTCCCAGCCTGATTTCAGAACTATCAATTGTGTCCCACCTTCAAAATGCGAAAATTCTTTGAATAACAATTCAGACTGAGGGGTGACACCAAATTTTGGATCATGGTCACTGTAGATATTCCTGGGAAGTGCCTGAAATCCTAAAAAAAGGCTCGTAGGGAAGTCCCTGCTCTGAAGGACACTTTTAGGAGATGTCACGGCGAGGATGGAATTCTTCAACAAAGCAGCCAAGGGGGAAAAAAAAAAATAGAAATTTGCACCTTATCCTGAATTCAGAACCTGCATCTTTAAAATGATGCACAATTTTCAACTTGTTTTATCCTCCTATAAAAGCATTTGAGGTGATTTGTGGCTGCAATTAAGCATTCCCCTTAGACAGAAAAGCACTTTCAGGGAAATGAAGTAGTTTTTGGTAAATGACAGTCATTTGGATTAAAAAAGAAAAAAAAAAAAAAAAGGCGCCTCATTTCAGAAAATTTAATTCATTTTAACTCACGACTTAATTGGCTGTGAGCACTGTCTTACCTAAGCTGAAAGTGTAGGATAAAAAGCATAAAACCTAAAAAAAAAAAGAGTGGATTGATTTAGAAACCCACAGCTCCTGCCTTCCCAAGGCTTTCTTCTGCCTCCTTCTTCTCAGATGTCTTCTAAAACATCATTAAAAGAGACTGAAGGCGTTGGAAGTGCAGAGCATCAACGACTCCTCGCCTTAATGATGATGGTAATAATATCTGAAATTCCCTCCTCAAACAAATGAATGACAGGAAAAAATATCAAATATTCCAGAACCTTATTAGGACAATTTTTTCCTGACATTCTGCCCGAATTTACATTTTATTTTTGTGTGATCCTGAACTGTTCTCTCTGCCTTAGTCATGAAACATCCAAATACCTGGGATGAACATTTTTGGGAGCTTCCACAGAGCAAGGAAATATTAAGGAAACATCAGAAATCCCCTGAACTGGATCCCAGCTGCTGACAGAATGGAAAATTCCAGAATAGTTTCCAGATTCAAGGAAATTAGGGGTAAAATCCCCAGGATTGTGAGTTCAGGGAAGTTTGAGGACACATTAAACCAAGAGAGAAACCTGGAAGATCCCACAATCAGATCCTAAAGGAACAGAAATCACATTATTTTGCCTAAAAACTTCACTGCAGGGAATTATTTTGGTCCGTGATCAGCCACGCCAGGATTGATGTTTCACACCTTGCAGACAAACATCGTGGCCATGCAAGGTCAAAGGGCTGATTCTGCACAAAGTCACTCCAAAGAGAGGAAAAATAGTTAAGATCCTTTCTAGGTGACCCCAAAATGTGATTAAAATTAAAATTATCACCAAAAGAAGTGATAAAAACAGCTCTGCGAGACTCAAAGGAGACCCAAAAAAAAAAAAAAAAAACCAAAAAAAAACCACAAGCAGATACCAGACAAAACCCATGAATTTTCTGCTATTTTGAAATATTAAATAGCCTAGAAAACCTCCAGGAAGGTGACAACCAGAGGAATGACTGCTGCTCACAGCAAACACAACATTTGGGGTGTTTTCCTCTAAAATATTAATTAATAATTAATTACAAGTACCTGGCACCAGCCAGAGTTGTTCCCATAACTCCAGGCTGAGTTTAATGGGGTTTTTTTCTGGATAAATCACCAAATTCAGTCCTTCCCCTGTACAAACACAAATTCCCAAACCATAAAAAGGCTCAGCTACTCGAGGTAATTCTTTTGGTTACTGTAAAAAGGTTCTGTGTCCCCACAGAGCCGAGAGCTTTAGTGCTGGAAGATGAAAGAGCCCAGGACTTCTCTTTTTTAACAGCAGCTAAGAAAATACAGGATTTAAAGAATCGATTTCTGTGTTGTGGCTGCTCAGCCATGAGATTGAGGTAAGAAATGCCTCCTTCCCCTGCAGCTGTGACAGAAAAATCAGTGTTTCCTTGTCTCTGAGGTCCTGCAAACACCCACAAACACTCCGGAAAAGAAAATTAAATTTAAAATTTAGCTCTCAAGCGCTGATAAAAGTATCGTTCCTTTAATGCTCAGCTGCCACCTGAAGGACACAAATTTCTGATGTAACGGGACTGTCTCAAGGTGCAATTTCTTCTGATGTCTCCAGAGGGGAATATTGGTTCGTGTTTGGGCCCAGGAGATGCAGAGGCAGAATTAATCAGATCCAGAGATTCATGACGTGGAGAAACGTTCACCTCGTGCCCTGCGGCTCAGAGTCCTCCCTCGTCCTCCCCAAATATCCCAAGAGCCCACCCAGGGGGAGTTTCCGTGGCTGGATGGATGCTCAGATCTGCTCTCCTGCTTTCATCTCCTGGAAGGGCAGCAGGGAAATTCAGGAATTAGAGCCCAACCCATGGAAGTTTCTGGTGTGGTTGGATGGATGCTCAGATCTGCTCTCATCTCTTGCAAGGGCAGCAGGGAAATTCAGGAATTAAGACCCCACCTAGTGGAAATTTTTCCTGCTCTCCTGCTCTCATCTCTTGCAAGGGCAGCAGGGAAATTTAGGAATTAAGACCACACCCAGGGGAAGTTTCTGGCGTGGTTGGATGGATGCTCAGATCTCCTGCTCTCCTCCTCTCTTGCAAGGGCAGCAGGGAAATTCAGGAATCAAGAGCCCACCCAGTGGAAGTTTCTCCTGCTTTCCTGCTCTCATCTCCTGAAGGGCAGCAGGGAAATTCAGGAATTAAGACCCCACCCAGTGAAAGTTTCTGTGGTTGGATGGATGCTCAGATCTCCTGCTTTCCATCCTCTCATCTCTTCCAAGGACAGCAGGGAAAATCAGGAATCAAGAGCCCACCCAGTGGAAGTTTCTGTAGTTGGATGGATGCTCAGATCTGCTCTCCTGCTCTCATCTCCTACAAGGGCAGCAGCGAAATTTGGGAATTAAGACCCCATGCAGTGGAAGTTTCTGTGGTTGAATGTATGCTCAGATCTTCTGCTCTCCTGCTCTCATCTCTTCCAAGGGCAGCAGGGAAAATCAGGAAACAAGAGCCCACCCAGTGGAAATTTTTCCTGCTCTCCTGCTCTCATCTCTTCCAAGGACAGCAGGGAAATTTAGGAATTAAGACCACACCCAGGGGAAGTTTCTGTGTTTGGATGGATGCTCAGATCTGCTCTCCTGCTCTCATCTCTTCCAAGGGCAGCAGGGAAATTCAGGAATTAGAGCCCACCCCATGGAAGTTTCTGGTGTGGTTGGATGGATGCTCAGATCTGCTCTCCTGCTCTCATCTCTTCCAAGGGCAGCAGGGAAATTCGGGAATCAAGAGCCCACCCAGTGGAAGTTTCTCCTGCTCTCCTGTTCTCATCTCCTACAAGGGCAGCAGGGAAATTCAAAAATTAAGACCTCACCCAGTGGAAGTTTCTGTGGTTGGATGGATGCTCAGATCTGCTCTTCATCCTCTCATCTCTTGCAAGGGCAGCAGGGAAATTCAGGAATTAAGAGCCCACCCAGAGGAAGTTTCTGGTGTGGTTGGATGGATGCTCAGATCTCCTGCTCTCCTGCTCTCATCTCCTGGAAGGGCAGCAGGGAAATTCAGGAATTAGAGCCCACCCAGTGAAAGTTTCTCCTGCTTTCCTGCTCTCATCTCCTGAAGGGCAGCAGGGAAATTCAGGAATTAAGACCACACCCAGGGGAAGTTTCTGGCGTGGTTGGATGGATGCTCAGATCTCCTGCTTTCCATCCTCTCATCTCTTGCAAGGGCAGCAGGGAAATTCAGGAATCAGCAGCAATTCCAGGCTTTGCCGAAGCTCAGCGAGGAGCCAGGCGGGATTTTCTCAAAGGGGGGAAAAGTGAGTGAGGAGCATTCAGGAGTTTGGGGACCCTCTTGGAGGGAATGAGTTCCAAAAGGAACAGAATGGCCCAACTGGGAGTTGTCACTGTGAGAGGAAGGATGTGAAATGTATCAGCACCACAACCCTGGAAAACACTGGGAAAAATTGTGTGGGACAAGGGAATGGGGCTGCTTCACCTAAGGAATGGCTTAATGGGTTTGAGCTGGAAGGCCGTGGGGTTAAATGGGAGACTGGGAAGGAATTCCTGGCTGGGATGGAATTCCCAGAGGAGCTGTGGCTGCCCCTGGATCCCTGGGAGTGTCCAAGGCCAGGCTGGAGCACCCTGGGATGGTGGGAGGTGTCCCTGCCCATGGCCCTGGATGAGCTTTAAGGTCCCTCCATCCCAAACCATTCCAGGATTGGTGTTGGCTTTCACCCCCTGCAGCAGACGGCCCCAGTTTGCTCCACATCTTTGCAGAGGCTTTAGATCCAACCTGATAAAACTCAAGCTTTGTTTGGAGCCTAAAGACTGAGCCCAACCCCTGTCCCTGGTGAGCAGGGACAGCACGGGGGGTGACGTTTGCTGTCACCCTGGTTTTGAAGACTTTTCTAAATCTTCTGTGTTGTTCTTCATATTGGAGTCAGAATTTTTACTTTATCACACTTTGTACTATAAACAATGGTCGTGTTTTGCTGTCTTTCATAATTTATATATTTTAGGTGGGAGGAGAAAGTTGATTGACAGTTGGCTTGACCAGTGTGGTCTGAGAGGTGGAATTCCATCCTCCAATCCATGGGCACAATAGGAAATGTGTAAAATTGAGTTTTGTAAATAAACTCGTCCCTTTCCCTCTTTGCTCTCCAGCCTGTCCTGGTGCAGTTCTTTTCAGGTCCTCTGTGACCTTGGCTCCTCCAGGAGCTCATTCCAGCAGAGCTCGGGGTGTCTGTGGTGAAATCTCCCAGGTGGAGCAGCCCCAGCAGCCCCCACGGAGCCTTTGGGGGGCTTTGCTCACCCCCTAAGGACTCCCGAGGACACCACGAAGCTCTGAGCTCATCAGGAGAACCAGAAGGGAACAGATTTATTCCCTCCATGCCATGGAGCTGCTTTCCATCCCCTGAGACAGGCGCAGGTTCTTTACAACGGGAACCTGGGAGCAGGAAACCCGTGGGAGAATGGTTTTGTCTCTTCCTTATTTATAGAGGAGTTTTTGGGGGTGTCCAGGTACACAGAGCCTGAGTTTCCCCATGGATGAATGTCTACAAAGCCAGAGATGCTCCAAACTGCAGGGGTGGATGGGATCATTCCCAAAAAACCCCCACATCCAGGGAATAGGGGAATATAAAACCCTTTTTTTCAAGGGACTGGGGATGTCCAGCACAGCACAGCTCCAGGCTTCACCCTTGGCCTCAAATCCAGCTTTGATGAGCTCCTACTTCAATCCTTTGTCACCAAGAAAATAAATGAATAATTGATATATCTTCACACAGAACTGAGCAAACCCAGCTCCTATTCCGGCCACCTCTTTGCTTTTCTGCACCAAATTTCTCCTCTGCCATCCTTGAATCCCTGAATTTCCAGCCCAAAACCAGACTGAGGTGGAGCCAAGCTGCCTGCAAGTGATGAGATTGCTCCGAGATGGAGATGATAACCCAAAACGACCACTGGACTAAATCGCCCTCCCTCGGTCCATTTGTAATTTAAATCCAATTCTACGGAAGATAAATGCCCCAACTACTCCATCAATGCCCCTCTCTAAAGGGCTGTGATCTCCTTGTTTTATGTGAACCCAGGGCATGGAGCCAAATCTAGAGGATTTCACCATTTCTCCTTTTTTAAAGTGGTATAAAAGCAAAGTCAAGGCTTTATTTCCCACAACAGGTAACACCATTTCTCTGCTACTTTGCTCCGTGCGGGGTGGAAAATACATCCAGCCCTGCTTTAAAACCACTGTAATTTTAAAGAATCACAGGAATTCCTGCCCATCACACAGAAATATTGTGAGGCAGCATTAAATGTGTGTAAAACACTCGGGTGTCACAGCAATAATTATGTTAACAGAGCCCCCATATAATGTCACCCTATTAACCAAGCGAAACACAAAGTTCACTAACTTCAGCTTTTCCTATTATTAAATCCCATTTCCTTTAATGTCCTATTACATTCAGTTTGTTGACCACCACTGCAATGTAATGATACCCCCCACAACTTCACATTTTCTCCTGAGCACAACAGCTCTGTAAAATTAACTTGTTATTCCCATTATTTTTCTTTTTTTTTTTTGTCAGTAGGATCTGGCGGCTCGTCCTTTGTGCTCCAACCCCCCCAGCTTTCAATCTGGCCCCTTTTAAAAAGCAGCATATGCTGAGGATAAATCTCTCAAATGGCTCTGCTAATAGAGGAGCTGCAGTGACAGCTTTACAAATGGGCAAACTGGGGGTTGTTACGCTGTGTTATTGTGATTTGGAATGGGAATGCAGGGATGGCTTTGGGACAACAACTGGGACCAGCCAGAGGTTTCAAAGCCCCTGGATTTGGTGTGGCAGATCCTGTGAGCCTGCAAGAGGCAGGGTCAGATCAGATTTGCTGCACAGCAAAGAGCCCCATCCCTGCCTGTGCCTGTGACTCCAATTAGCCCCGTCTGCCTCGTGCTGGCATTCCAAAGGATCCCAGTGGCAAAATCCCTCATCAGAATCCCACTGACCCCCCGTCCAAATCCTAAAAACACACCAGGGCAAAGGAGAATCCAAATTAAGGCTGTAACTCCAGAGCCCACCTGGAGACAATGCTGGAATCCTTGGAGGAGCTCCACCCTGAGCCTCCCCCGGCCCAGCCTGAGGCCGTTCCCTCTCCTCACAGCCCGATCCCCCCGGCTGTCCCCTCCTGTCAGGAGCTGTGCAGAGCCACAAGGTCCCCCCTGAGCCTCCTTTTCTCCCTCTGAGCCCCTTCCCAGCTCCCTCAGCTTTTCCTGGTTCTCCAAACCCTTCCCAGCTCCATCCCCATCCCTGGACACGCTCCAGCCCCTCCAGGGCTCTCCTGTTGGGAGCTGTCCCCAGGATTCCAGGGTGTCCCTCAGGGGACAGTCCCTGCCCTTGGGCTGGGCTGGTCTCTCGCCCACCTGGGCACAAGAGTTTGGTTTTAGCCAAACTCAATCCCATGGAAATTATGCCAGAAGATCAGGAACAACACAAATCCCTCCAGGACACCCCGGTGAGGAATCACAAACCCCAAAGGATCAATGGGAACATGAGGATTTTCCTTCCTCACCAACCCTGGCTATGAAACATCACAGAGGAGAAAAACCAGGTTTTCCCAGAGAAGCTGTGGCTGCCCCTGGATCCCTGGAAGTGTCCAAGGCCAGGTTGGATGGGGCTTGGAGCAGCCTGGGATGGTGGAAGGTCCCTGTCCATGGCAGGGGGTGGAATGAGATGAATTTTGAAGTCCCTTCCAACCCAACCCATCCTGTGGTGCTCAGTTTCAGGTGTTTGCACGGGAACACAAAGCTCCTGTTTAGAAAGAGCTGCCGGGGTGACAATTCTGCACTTTGGAAGCCGAGATCACAACTCCAGCCAGGTGACTTTCACCTCCTCGCAGCTCCAAGCTAATCACTTTCATTAGTTAATTGGCTGAAAAACTGAGCTCAGCTGGGGCACACCAAAATTGCCATTTTGGAAGGCAAGAACCAGTGGTGAAAAACCCGGCTGTGCTCCAGGCTCTCGTCATCAATAAATTCAACCATTTTGAGCCAGAGTTTGCAGCTCTGGCTCAAAATGCCCCAAAAAATGAGTGGGAGTTTCCCACAAGAAGGAATTTACGGCAAGGAAACACCACCAGGATTTTGTTGCTCCTTTTACAGGGAGGGGTGTTTGGGGAAAACAGAATCAGCTTCCAGAAGAAAAAGAGATGAAAAACTGGGATCTGGGATTGCCTTGGATCATCCACCTCATTTGGCATCCAGGGTCTGGGCCAGGCTAATGAGGAGATGGATTTGCAGCAGCAAACTCCAAATCTACTGGAAGCAGCAGATTTGGACAAATTGGATGCTGTGCCTCCATTAAGGATCCCATTCCTCTTCTCCAAACAGTGAAGGCATTTGCTCCAATGGCCTCAGCACCAGGAGTTACAATATTCCAAATTCCAAATGGAATTAATTTCACTAATTCCCATTTGTGGCTGACTTTTTTTTTTTTAATTTTTTTTTTAAATTTTTTTATTTTTTATTTTTTCCTCAGCTCCTGATCCTCAAACCTGGAATGAGGAATTCCTGACAGCTGCTGTCTCCTGCCCAGACCCTTGGCTTCTGCCCACGGAGTGATCCTTACAAATCACACTTAATTCATTACCCAATAACGCTGCTGCTGCAAACGAGGGCACAGACACACCCAGGGCTGCTGCTGCCAGTGGGAAAACGATGTCCTGCCCCTGGGAAATGTCATTGGATGTTCGTGCGTGTGTCAGGTTGATTATCCCATAATTACAGAGCACAGCTGACACACGGCACACGAGGAGCAGATTTGGGTCTTCCAGCAGGGAATTGTGGAGAATGGGGCTGGAAGGACAGAGTGAGGCACACTCTGGCTCTTAATTACAGATTATCACATCAAAGGGCGGTGTTTTGGTGTGACAAAAAAATTATCTTTACACACAGACACAGAGCAGGCCTGAGTGCAGGGCATTGAGCAGGAATATTCCTCTCAAATCCAGCTGGAAGAGGCTGCCCAGATATTTGTGAGGTTTTGGAGAATTCCCATCCAATAATGAGGCACAAAGTGCCTGGCACTGCTCGTGGTGACTCTGCCACCGCCCTCATCCTCCCCCTGCCACACTCAGTGCTTGGAAAGGGACAGGTCCCATCCTTTTCCATGGTGAGGTCACCTGGGCAGCATTTCCCTGCATCTGGGAACTCTCCTGAGGTTTCATGGAACGGTTTGGGTGGGAAGGGATCTGGAAAATCATCTCGTTCCACCCCTGCCATGGGCAGGGACATCATCCCAGGCTGCTCCAGCCCCAGTGTCCAGCCTGGCCTTGGACATTGCAGGGATGCAGGGGCAGCCACAGCTGCTCTGGCAATTCCATTCCAGGCAGGAATTCCTGCCCAAGATCCCATCCAGCCCTGCCCTCTGGCAGTGGGAGCCATTCCCTGTGTCCTGTCCCTCTGTCCCTTGTCCCCAGTCCCTCTGCAGCTCTCCTGGAGCCCCTCCAGGCCCTGGCAGGGGCTCTGAGCTCTCCCTGGAACTCTCCGGTGAAATGTGTCCATAATTACATCAAGGATGGGAAATCTCCATTCCTGACAGGACTGACACTAATTAAGGCTCAGGAACAGATGGGCTGATTGAGCAGGATTTCACCCTGCCCTGCCCTGCCAGGCAGCACCTGATGGGATGGGATGGATCCATGGGATGGGATCCATGGGATGGGATGGGATGAGATGGGATAATGGGATGGGATAATGGGATGGGATGGGATGGGATGGGATGGGATGGGATAATGGGATGGGATAAGGGGATGGGATAATGGGATAATGGGATGGGATAATGGGATGGGATGGGATGGGATGGGGTAATGGGACGGGACGGGATGGGATGGGATGGGATGGGATGGGATGGGATGGGATGGGATGGGATGGGATGGGATGGGATGGGATGGGATGGCAACTCCCTTCCCTGATGGGATGGGGGGGTCACACTCAGAACTTGAGGATTTTCCAAAGGGACACTCCAGAGGCACGGTGCCAGGAAGTCATTAGCCTAATTAACTCTTCACTGCCAATCAAAGAGTTCTTCCTAATCCAGTCACAATCCCACAAGCACAGGGTCAGTCAGAGCCTGTGGTTTTCCAGAGGGATGCCAAACCCCCACATTTATTGGGTTTCGAGGATTTCACAGCACCAAGGGTGGGAATTCTTCCAGCCTGAGTTCAGAAGCCTCCCTGCAAATAAAGCCTCGTGTTTGTGTCTTTATTCCTGCAGGGCATGACAGAGCTCCGAGCTTGGGAAGCTGAAAGAGGTGGAAATAAATCCTGGGAACCACCAGGATATTCAGCAGCAATCTGAGAAAATACGAGTGGGTTTTTCTGATATCAACCCTGCCTTTGTGGCCACCTGCACTGTAAATCGTGCTCGGTTTCCTCACATTCTCTCCTTACAACTCCCAATTCTTTTCAATTACCAAAAAGAGGGAAAAAATATGTGTACAATGTAGCAATGCAGCTTCATGGATATGATGGATGCTGCAGCAGTTTTAGTTTGGATTTTTTTCCATGAATTTTTATTGCCCTGCACTGTAAAAACTGCACCAGGAATTCTAATACTTGTCCTAACTCATCCAGCTCTGTGTGAATCATTTTAGTCCTCTGCATATTTCATCTTTTTCCTCGAACTAATAGTGCTTGAACGCTGTGAATAATTTATTATTCAGCCAAATTTATGATTAAGCTGATTCTTTTTCTTGTAAAGAAATACATTTTCAGAATATATTGGTTTTAGCTGGAAGTGTTCCAGGTTGGACAGAGCTTGGAGCAACCGGGGATAGTGGAAGGAGTCTCTTCCCATGGCAGGGGGTTGGAATTAGGTGATTTTCAAATTCCTTTATTTTAATGGGATTTAAACCTCTGTGGTGCCATTTAATTACAGAATTTAGGGGAGAAAGCTGAGCACTGATGGAATCCCAACCTCTGCCATACTCCTCAAGACAGAAACTTCAGTGAGGAGAGCAGGAAGAGTAATCCAAGGATTCTGCTCTCCTTGGATTTCTCCCCTTTAACATCAGCATGCAGCACTCAGCCCCAACGAAGTAACACCTGAAAAAAAACCTCTCAGTTCCTCCCTCTCTCTATTTATTTCCCCCCTCCCACCCTCCTATCAATGAAATCATAATTGCACCGATAGCAGCACAGCAGCAGCAGATGGGCCCACGGAAAATGTGAAATAAACCCGAGATTCTGCCAATTCAAAGCGTTCGACGGTTTATAAATATTTCCGTCCGTATCACAACCGCGCGTTGTTGGAGATAGGCTCTGCCTAAGTAGCTCCAGATCAGCTTATCTCTGAAAGCTGAGGGATTTGGGAGATGTGCAGTTTTCAGGAGGAGTTTCTGAGAGGAGCAAAAAGTGGGAAGAAAGGGGGCAAAAAGTGAGGAGGAAGGAGAAATGGCAGAATGACAACAGAGCGTTGCTGGGCGGTGGCTGTGGAGTGCTGGATTATCCTTTTTCTGACCCAGGGATGGGAAATGAGAGGTGTTTTAAAAACTTTTATTCCATTTTCAGTCCCGTGTGAAGGGTGAGGCAGTACAGATGTCACAATTCACACCATCACAATCAGAAGCCAAACTATTTCCTAATTACAATCCATTATAATCCATTATAATCCGTTTCTTGCCCTATCAGCTTGTGCCACCCAGTGCTGTTGATGCCTTAAAGCCAAACATCTAAAATTACCCCTGGTGGGTCCTGCTACAATGCACCTTCCATAGTTCTGTTTCTCCAAAGTATCTGCTCTTATCTGCAAGGCCATCCTTTGTTTCTAAACTTGTTTCCAGTTCCATTTCTCTCTCAACAATGTCCATCCTATCCCATGGCATTTCTAAGTCAGCATTTCTCATCTCAAAGTTTGCACAGAGCTGTACAAGACTGTGTGAGCCTCCTGTCAGGCTCTGAGAATTCCCTACAAATCCATTTCCCACATTTCCCCCTCTCTCTCGAACAGAAAAGATTTCTCTGATGGTTTTGTTGTTCGCCGTGCACAGTGAAGCACACAAGGCACTATCATTAATATTATCACTGTAACAATCAGTGGTAATATTAATATAAACCTATTTTGCAAAGCTCCTCTAGCCAAGGAGCAAAGCTCTGTCCTTCAAACAAGTCATCTAACCATGATCCAGCATCTGCTTTAATTTGATTTGTCACATCTCTCGGTTTTGAAGTTGTTTGTGGATGGACTCTGAATGGTCAGATAAATTCATACAACACAATCTTTCCAATTCCTTTGGCAAACACATTTGGCATTCCCAACAGATCCATCACCTGTGGAGGGCTCTCTGGGATCCCTGGATTTGTACCAAGATAGGGACATGAAGGAAAATCCCATAAATCATCAAAAAGTCCCACCCAGCAGTGAGCACACACCGCAGCCCCCCAGCACTGTGGGAATTAAAGCAAAGGGGAGATTCCTGGGGGATGGGGTGGTGTTGTTGAACCCTGGAAAGACTGGGGACTAGAGTAACGTGAGACCAAACCAGTATGGTTTCCAGCACGAACTCCGCTTTATTCCGCGAGATGGCCGGTTAAGTACAGAGCAGATAGTTTACAGTAGCAGGTGCATTGTGATAGGCAGTGGACATACAGAAGTATGTAAGCAATCTAGGATTAAGGTGGCTACGGAGATCTAGTGCCATTACCTCCATGCTGCGAGTGGCCATACCTTAACACATACCTAGTAGGAGATAAGGTTATCTTCTACTACGTACTCGGAACGTTCCGCGGCCTACTAGGCCCAGGCCTGAGGCCTAGTTTGGCCTAGTCTGGAATAGCTCAAATGGTATCTGTGAGCATATCATGCCCACGATACCTGAGAAACTCGGCCACAGTTCCCCCTTTTTCTTTTTGGGCTATCCAAACTGACGTTAAGGCACGGTCAGCTAATTTGCGCATGCATTGTATCAAGCAAGGCACTATTGTCAAAACTACTATGACAGCAATAAAGATCATTATACCAAAACGAATTAAATCCACAATCCACCCAGTGAGATTCCAAGACTTCAGCCAAGTGTCAAACGGAGTGTTCTCAACTACAAGATGTTTCATGTTGTCCCTCAACTGCGCTAACTGTTGATGTATCGACCGTGAGTGGTCTGATAAATTCATGCAGCACATGCCTTCAAACTCTTCGCATCCATGCCCCTGAGCCAAAAGAAGGAAGTCAATCGCGGCTCGGTTCTGGAGCACTGAATGGCGAATGCCACTAACATCTTCAGCAAGCTCACTCAACAACTTCGTCGTTATGTTAATCTGTTTTCCTGTCCAGCAGGCTAAATGTTTCAGTTGTGTGAGGGCTTGTGCTGAAGCAACTCCTGGGGCAAAAATGGATGCTGAGATCACGGCTGGAGGCTGCCATAGGGTAACGTGATCTTTGCAGTTGGGACCTAGCTGAGACATACTGCGCTTGACTCGTTGAGCCTTCCTTGGCAAGCCTAGAACCTGGTGAATGCTAGGTGCGAACAGAGTTAGTTTGCCAAAATAACACGGTCCTCCGACACTGTTTTGAGGTACTGTGGACCACGCTCTATCTCCGCAAACTAAAAAGATTCCTGGTGGCAATCTCTTAGCAGCTGTTGTCAATTGCGTGACAGATCTGACCCAACTATTACAATACTCAGAGTAATTGTAATACAAAAGTGAATGAGGGGACAGCCACGTAGCGTGGCCTTTCAATTGCTGCTCATCTATGATTAATAGACTTGAATTCACTGCAAAGCGCCCAAAGACAAGACAATAGTTTCCTGGCACAGAACCTAAAAGATCAAGCTCCTGAGGTTCTGGACCAGCCGCTCGAAGGTTTCGCGCTATGGCAGCAGCTTGTGGCCCTAAATCACCTTTTGGGTCAATCCTGACAGGAGTTAAAGACTTGAACTCTGCCATGGAGGTCAGTGGAACTCCAATCAAGCAGGTTCTAAAAGGATTGGATGGCGTCGCTAGAGATAGACAAAAGGAATCCTGTTTAGTTTGTTTGGCCCAAGTAACCCACATGTTCTCCCTTGTGTCAATGTCAAACATCCCTGCTCTTATTTTTACTACCACACTGATTAAAACCAACACCCTCATGCTTAACATTTCACCCATTGTGAAAAGCACACAGTGTAGCACACAGGCTATCAACCTAAAACCCTAACCAATAACTTATCGTGCCTCTAAGTGTCACACAACAACAGTGCAATGATATAGTATTAAAACAGTCAATTTTCAGCACTCTCCGCGTCTTCTTGAGGTGCTTCAGGTAAGCCGTCGCTGTCTCTGTAAGTGTCACCGCCGGTTGGTATCTTTTCCTGTGGACACGCACGGGTAAAGCGACTCGGCACCCAGACAGGTCCTGCTTCTCCTGCAGAAACACACATATAACCGCGACCATTAAACAAGACTGGACTGGGTCCCTGCCATTCACCCGTTCGCATGTCCTTATGATATACGTAAAGTCCTGGAATTGCTTGTGGTCTCCCTTCTTTCACAGCCTGGTGGTGGATGACAACTGCAGGCTCTTCTCGCCCTTCTGCTAGGCATAAGTAATTTAAAGTGAACAGTACTTTAGATAAACGATTGGTCACATCTAGGTCATTGCTTTGCTTCTGCTTTGCGAGATACTCTTTCAGCGTCCGATGAGCCCGTTCCACAATGGCTTGGCCAGTCGGAGAGTGAGGAATCCCGGTAGTATGTTTGACTCCCCACTTTTGCAGAAACCTAGCAACTCGTTGTCCCGCATAAGCTGGACCATTGTCAGTTTTGATTTCTGCAGGCACTCCCATCACCGAAAAGCAAACAGTCAAATGTCTCTCAACGTGCAGAGCTCTTTCCCCAGTTTGTGCTGTGGCCCAAATGAATTTGGAGTAGGTGTCAATAGTGACATGAACATATTTCAACCTTCCAAACTCTGGGATGTGTGTTACATCCATTTGCCACAGTTCCAGGGCTTTCATTCCTCGAGGATTCGTGCCTAGGCCAAGACCTGGCCCGTGATGACTGCATTGAGGGCAGGCACGCACAATCCCCTGTGCATCGTTCATAGATATTTGAAATTGACGACGCAAAGCTCTAGCATTCTGATGGAAGTTCTCGTGGCTGTTGCGAGCTCTGACAAATTTGCTTTCAGGAGGGACATGGGCAACGCAACTGACTGCAGCATCTGCCCGTGCATTGCCTTCTCCCAAACCATTGTTGCACTGATGACTACAAATGTGCATCACGCAAAAGGCATGCTGACGCTGTCTGAGTATACTCCTCAGTCGCAGAAATAGTTCTCCGAGGCGCTGATTCTGAGTGGTCTTAATGAGTGCATCTTCGATTCTTTGTACCACTCCAACCACATACAAAGAATCTGACACCACATTAAGAGGTTCCTTATTCCAGGTTTGCAAAGCCCAACACACTGCTCCCAGCTCCATGGTCTGCAGGCTGTCTCCGGCTTCACTGTGGATTAAATGCTGCTTCCATTCTCCTTGCTGTTTCCACACACACACAGCTCTTTGTGTCTTTCGGCCGGCATCCGTATAAACTGTTCTGCCGTCCACAGGTGTCATGGAACACAAAGGCTTCTCCAGCCACTGATGGCGTGCAATCAGAGTCCACATCGGACCTTTTGGCTGTCGGTTGTGAACCACACCTGTAAAACCCAACAATGCTTCTTGCAGCTCCACAGAATGTCTCAGTTTCCAATCCAGATCTTCATTTCTGATCGGAACACTGATATCTGCCGGCTCTTCCCCATCGATCTCTAAGATCCTATCTCTCCCTTTCCTGATGAGCGTGGCAAGGGCTTCTGTTCTTGTCATAACACGACTCTTCGGCTGCACCGGCAAGAACACCCATTCAATCACACCAGCCGTCGATTTTAACCCAGACTGGTGTTCCCCCTTTTTCTTTTGCCATTGAAAGATGATGGCAAACGGACAGGCATCTGCGTTGGAGAGGAACAGTGACAGTGGCAGGTGTTCTATGCGGCGAATGCTCCAACCCCGTTGCAGCTTCTCTGATACCTTAACTAAGGCTTGTTGCTGTTCAGGGGTACATTGTCGAAGGCTACTGGCATCATTACCGTGTAGCCATGGTAGAAATGGTTGCAAGTCCTCATTGGTGATTCCTACAATGGGACGAACCCATTGCAGGTCTCCAAAAAGTCTCTGAGCATCATATAACGTTGAAATGTTGGTATGTAAAGTAATTTTCTGTGGCCGGACTTGTGCACTCGTGATCAGCCATCCTAAGTACTTCCACGGGGCTGATCGTTGTATTTTTTCCGGGGCCACAGTCAGACCACGATGTTTTAATTGCGTGATCAACCAGTCCAAGTCCTCTGTGGGCAGAGGCTCCTTAGTAGCAACAAGGATGTCATCGACGTAGTGATAAATCATTGCATTGGAAAAACGCTGACGAATCGGCTGCAAAGCCCAATTGACGAATATCTGGCACATGGTAGGCGAGGTACGACTTCCCTGAGGAAGAGTCACCCATTCATACCGTTGTGCTGGCGCTGCTCTGTTAATAGATGGCACAGTGAAGGCAAAGCGCTGAGTATCTTGAGGGTGGAGTGGGATCGTGAAAAAACAATCCTTCAAATCGATGATCACAATGTCCCACCCTTGCGGAATCATGGTCGGTGCTGGCAAGCCTGGTTGCAAAGCACCCATCGCTTGCATCTGCTCATTAACCTTACGAAGGTCATGTAGCAGTCTCCATTTCCCTGATTTTTTAGGGATGACAAAAATCGGTGTGTTCCATGGACTCACTGAGGGTCGAATGTGACCTGCTTCTAATTGTTCCTGCACCAATTGCTTGGTAATTCGCAGCCTCTTCTCTGTCATTGGCCACTGCTCAACCCACACAGGGGTATCCGTCAACCAGGTGATTTTTAAAATGGGTGGCTGCTCTGCAGTGGCCACTAAGGAAAATGCCGGTCAGTAGTCAAAACCATCCCTATTTGGGAAAGCACATCTCTACCTAGGAGTCCTAGAATCTCTTGATGCATTGGCACAACATATAGATGAGCCACAACCACTTGTCCATCTTCAAAGATGATCCGAATAGGATCTGCACTTATTGAGGGAACAGTCAGGCCTCCTACACCCACAACGCGGGTATAGGGGGATGTCAAAGGCCAATGAGAAGGCCAATGTAATTTGTTAATTAAAGATATGTCTGCGCCGGTGTCTGGAAGTGGTTCGATGCCGATAATTTCATCGCCTCGTTGCAGTTTCACTGCAATCCGTGGCCGCTCGTGTAAATCCACTGTAAGGAAAACACTGTGTCCCATAGAGCCAAAGCTCTCAGCTCCGCCTTCGGCTTCCGCAGGCTGCTTTTGGGACTGACGACGTGGCAGGATGTTCTCAAAGGGGATGATCTGAGCAATCTTGCTCCCCTTTGGGATTGTCACAGGAGGCTGCAGGGCATAAACCATTACTTTTAACTGTCCAGTGTAATTAGCATTGATGACTCCTGGCACCACCATAATACCCTGTTTGCTCGTGGAGGCTCCTCCTAATATCAAACCTCCAGCTGAGGAAACTGTATTATAGATGGGTTCAGAGACATCAGTCGGGATTAGAGTGACTTCCTTATCTTGCAAGGTGACTCCTTCTGCTGCTGTTATGTCCACACCAACACTTCTCCACGCAGCAGGTCTGGTCTGTCTCAATGACTCTTTTTTGGGGTCTGGTGGGTTGAGGCATTGATTTGTGTCTTGGCGCGCTGCCTCGGCGCGCTGGTCGTGAAGTTTCCCTGTTTCCTGCAGATCTCTGTGGCATGAGTGTCCACATTGCAGTGTTGACACCAAACAGGCTTTTGGCAGGTCCGCCTGAAATGACCCATTTCACCACAGCGGTTGCACTGGGTCTTTGCCGCTGATTTTTTGTTATTAAAACGGTTGAAGGGCTTTCCCGTCAATGCAGCTGCGATAACATGTCCCTGTTGTTGCATTGCATTCTGCATTGCCGCTGTGAAAGCTGCTGTTTGGTTGGACTGTTCTGCTCTCGCTGCTCTCACCAACATTTCGTCCACGCCACAGCCTTGAGGGAGGGAGGCCAGGATGGTTTTCATGCGTGCGTTGGCGTTCTCAAATGCCAGAGAACGAAACAGATGGTCTCGCACCTCGTCAGGCAAATCTGGGGCATCCCTCAATGCCGTAGAAAGACGATCTATAAATTGAGCAAACGATTCGGTGGCTCCCTGTTTGACGTTGGCATAGGATGGAGGCTTCTTTTTGTCTGGCACCAACAGCAAAGCTCTGTAGGCTAGTGACTGGGAGAATTGATGGATTTCGATGGGAAAAGTCAGCTGTACATTCGTCGTGGCATAGGCTCCTTGGCCCGTCAGCATGTCCGGCTGAATCCCATAAAATGGATCTCCCACTATTTGATGCCTGTTGGCTTCCTCGGTTGCCAGGCGTCTCCACTCTCTTTCAAAAATGAGAAATTGAGATGGCGTGAGCAGAAGTGCTGCAATGTTAGAACTGTCAGCAGGGCACAAGAGGTCAGCAGTGAAGATGTATTGTATAATACTTTTGGAAGCTTCCGCACGAATTCCATACTGACTAACTGTCTGCTTTGCAGATTGCAGTACTTTCCATTCATGCGGTTGCCATCTGGCAACGTTCTGCTCAATCACCACAGGGCACGCTATAACATTGGCTGCGTCAAAGTCCTTATCGAGGATGGCATGTTTTTTAACTTCAGCCCAGCGGTTCAGCAGCGGATCAGTTTGGTTGGCAGGCAGCGCCATCTGCTGGGCATTGGATGGCAACGCCTGCTGGCTCTGTAATGATGACAGAGGTTGTATGGTACATGGTTTCTGCGGGAAAGTTTTGGATAATTCAAATGTCCTTTGTTCCAGCTGACTTTGCCGGTTAGAGAGCTTAGCAAGCTCTGCTATAATTTGCTGCAGCTCCGTTGACCTCTGCGGCTTTTCCGGCGTTTGCGTTGCACAGCTGTTATCCGATTCCAAAACTTCCTCCTCCGAGTCAGATTCTGGCAGAGGACAGTGAGACGCTCGTGGATGGGTGGCGGGTCCCACTGATGCAGGCTGTGGGGGCGCAGGGATCTCAGGTTGAATCGAACTCGCATTGTCCGATCCGGTCATGGGCGCCGCCATGTTCTCTGTTTTTGTTTTTGTCATGTGGGCAGCTGACGTCAGCTCCTGTTCCGGTGGGGAGGGGTTTGGCTCCGCTCCGCCGGTGGCACCGCCTCCAAGTCCGCCTCCTTGCTGCGTCACTTGTGCCCGCCCTGCGCTGCTGCCGGTCCCGCCTGCCTCCTCTTTCGCCACGCCCCTCGGGTCTGGCGGCTGGCTCGTCTCCTCCCCCACGCCATTCTCGCCGAACCGCGGCAAGGACACTTCCGGCCTCTCGCTCGGTCTCTCAACCGCATGGCTGGCTACGTCTACCACATCACGGAGGGAGGAACAGAGGGGGGCCGCATTCCCTTTCACCGGATGCGTGGAATTAATTCCGAAAAATCTCGCAACTCTGGATACTTTTTTCCGCTCTTCCGCTTGGGAAGGAACGGTCTCCGGGTCAGGAGAGCAAGGGGCCGTTCTCTCCAATGCGGAAATCGCGGCTTGGGCAGCTCTGCGCTCCGCGGCAAAGGTTTGTAGCGTATTTATAATTTTCTTCCACGTGACGCCTAACTCCGAACAGAGTTTTGCGTCTTTTCCCTGTGAAACTACCGAGTCCCACAGTAAATCTCCGATCTCCTTCCATTCTGTCTCGCTAAACAAAAGCGAGGGCTGCTGTAACTTGCCTTTCTTTTTAGCCCATTGGGCCAGCTGATTTATATCAGAATCTCTGATCTTTTCGCCCCGTTTCGAGACAATGGACGCTAATAGCTGCGTGGCAGCTATATAGTCGCGTTCCGTGAGTGAATCCATCCGCGCCGCTGCTCTTACCTTCTTTCCACTGACAGCAGGTGGCACTGTCGCCTTCTATGCAATCCAATCAGCCGACGCTCCCCAGCCTGCCTCGGAATTCCGGACCGTAGATCGCAAGCGATACACACACGTCCAAAATCAAGCGAGGACTTCCAGCATTTAAGCTAAATCATACACAGCATTAAAGCCAAATAATCCACAGCATTGAAGCCAAATATCACACAGCATCGAAGCCTATATTTCATTAAAATCCAGGGCTCTGTCTCTAAGTTTCGGGCGCCACTGTTGTTGAACCCTGGAAAGACTGGGGACTAGAGTAACGTGAGACCAAACCAGTATGGTTTCCAGCACGAACTCCGCTTTATTCCGCGAGATGGCCGGTTAAGTACAGAGCAGATAGTTTACAGTAGCAGGTGCATTGTGATAGGCAGTGGACATACAGAAGTATGTAAGCAATCTAGGATTAAGGTGGCTACGGAGATCTAGTGCCATTACCTCCATGCTGCGAGTGGCCATACCTTAACACATACCTAGTAGGAGATAAGGTTATCTTCTACTACGTACTCGGAACGTTCCGCGGCCTACTAGGCCCAGGCCTGAGGCCTAGTTTGGCCTAGTCTGGAATAGCTCAAATGGTATCTGTGAGCATATCATGCCCACGATACCTGAGAAACTCGGCCACAGGGTGGGGATTGAGGAGACAGAATGCAAAATACATAATGTGCAATTCCATGGAAGAGTGGTGTGGGAAGCAAATCCCAAGTGTGATTAAAAACATTCAGCAGAATCAGCTGAAAACTGAGGAAGTGCAGAGCTCAGGGATGCTCTGATTAAAAAATAACTGCGAAAGTTTAAGATCAAGTTAAGGAAATCAACCTAAACTCTGAGTCCTGGACCAGTAGAGGACTTAAGGAAAAAAACCCAAACAACTGATTGGAAGTTTGAATTAAACAGAAAAAAACCAAAATAGAAAATAAAACCTTTTGTGTTTCTTTACACATTTAATTCATCCCTGCTTTAGGATCAGGGTATGGAATATGGAAAAGTAATGGATTTATATCTCAAACTGAGGAAGTGCAGAGCTCAGGGATGCTCTGATTAAAAAATAACTGCAGAAGTTTAAGATCAAGTTAACAAATTCAGCCTAAACGCTGAGTCCCAGACCAGTGGAGGACTCAAGAAAAAAAAAACCCAACTGATTGGAAGTTTGAATTAAACAGAAAAAAACCAAAATAGAAAATAAAACCTTTTGTGTTTCTTTACCCATTTAATTCATCCCTGCTTTAGGATCAGGAAATATGGAATATGGAAAAGTAATGGATTTATATCTCAAACTCAGGAAGTGCAGAGCTCAGGGATGCTCTGATTAAAAAATAACTGCAGAAGTTTAAGATCAAGTTAACAAATTCAGCCTAAACGCTGAGTCCCAGACCAGTGGAGGACTTAAAGAAAAAAAAAACGTGATTGGAAGTTTGAATTAAACAGAAAAAACCCAAAATAGAAAAGAAAACCTTCTGTGTTTCTTTACCCATTTAATTAATCCCTGCTCTAGGATCAGGAAATATGGAATATGGAAAAGTAATGGATTTATATCTCAAACTGAGGAAGTGCAGAGCTCAGGGATGCTCTGATGAAAAAATAACTGCAAATGTTAAGATCAAGTTAACAAATTCAGCCTAAACGCTGAGTCCTGGACCAGTAGAGGACTTAAGGAAAAAAAACCAAACAACTGATTGGAAGTTTGAATTAAACAGAAAAAAACCAAAATAGAAAAGAAAACCTTCTGTGTTTCTTTACCCATTTAATTCATCCCTGCTTTAGGATCAGGAAATATGGAATATGGAAAAGTAATGGATTTATATCTCAAACTGAGGAAGTGCAGAGCTCAGGGATGCTCTGATTAAAAAATAACTGCAAAAGTTTAAGATCAAGTTAAGGAAATCAGCCTAAACTCTGAGCCCTGGACCAGTAGAGGACTTAAGGAAAAAAAACCAAACAACTTATTGGAAGTTTGAATTAAACAGAAAAAAACCAAAATAGAAAATAAAACCTTTTGTGTTTCTTTACCCATTTAATTCATCCCTGCTCTAGGATCAGGAAATATGGAATATGGAAAAGTAATGGATTTATATCTCAAACTGAGGAAGTGCAGAGCTCAGGGATGCTCTGATTAAAAAATAACTGCAGAAGTTTAAGATCAAGTTAACAAATTCAGCCTAAACGCTGAGTCCCAGACCAGTGGAGGACTCAAGAAAAAAAAAACCCAACTGATTGGAACTTTGAATTAAACAGAAAAAAAAACCAAATAGAAAAGAAAACCTTCTGTGTTTCTTTACCCATTTAATTCATCCCTGCTCTAGGATCAGGAAATATGGAATATGGAAAAGTAATGGATTTATATCTCAGCAGATGCACTCAGCATTAAAAAGGTCCCACACTGGATCTCCAGCCAAAAACATCCTCAGCACTCCTTGGATTTACAAAGCCTCGTGTTGACAGTAAAACAGGGTCTAAATGAAGTTAAGAAAAGTTAATTAAAAAATAATTATGTCGCTCGTACTTGATCCCTCCTGCTGTGCTCTCCTCTCACCCCCTCCGTTTGCCACGGCCTCAAAGAACTGAGCCCCCAAAAATTAGATTAATGAGGAAAAAAGGCAAGGAAAGGCATCCTCAGGACAGAACAAAGAGGTTTCTTTCCATTATTCCACCTGAATAGAGAGTGGTTAAAAACCCTGAAACTCTTCCCAGCGCTTGGTCATATTTCAAAGGAATCTTTGGAAAGGGAAATTTCCTTTTTAAAGAAATGCTTGGAAAGGATGGAAAGAAGGATTGAGAAGAGACAACTTCCACCAGCCCAGGCTGCTCAAAGCCCTGCCCAGCCCGGCCTGGAACATTCCAGAAGTTCCCCTCTGTCAGTCCTGAACTCCTCCAGGCACAGGGAATTCCTCCACTTCCCACACAGGATTTCCAAAGATTTTATGAAGGTCAAAGCACCGAAGCAGGAGGAAAAGCCAAGATCCTGGAATCTGTTCCTGACCTTCGGGGTGGTTCTCTGTGACCTGCACAAACCTCGAGTGAGTTTCCCCCTCTGTAAAATTTCACCATGAGCTCCTTCCCAAAATACCTCATGGATTAATGATTATTAGGAAAAACAATGAATGGGTGAAAGCCACACGGCACAGACGCTCAAAATAAAAAAAATAAAGCCTAAAATAAAAGACCAAGCAAAGACAGAAGTCTGGAAGATCCAGCTCTGCCAAGGCCACCACTGGCCATGTCCCCAAGTGCCACATCCACAGGACTTTGAAATCCCCCCTCTGGCCTGGGCAGCCCCTTCCAATGCTTTTCCAACCTCTTCCAGCCCTTTCCATGAAGAATCCAGCACAAAACAGACATTTCTTGCTTTATCTCCCACTTTTTTTTATATTCCAAATAAACCCCCAAGTGAGTGACGATGACGGAGAGGATGTTGAACAATGCCCAGAAAATCAATTTCCAACTGCTGTTTTTGTTATTTAGATTTAAGGAAAAAAAACACCCCTCACATAAAGGACTGCATGTTTGAGCTATTGAGAAGCCAGAGACAAAATGTAAAATTCAGCAGCATCGAATAAACGATTACAAAATATCAATTTATAGACAAGCACATTAAATATTTTGCATTCAAAAGTGGCAACTGGATGTAAATTTCCAGCAGAAACTCGCAGGCTGCAAAAACAAAAGTCCAAGGCAACTTTGGAATGGAAATTTCAACTCCAGAGGTGATTTCCCATTGCCATCCTCTCAGGGATGCATGAACAGGATTGGTTTGATTGCTTTATCAGCTCTCCATTTTATCAAATCTCCTGGAGCAGTGGGAGACATCCCAGGGATATTTGGAGATTCTTTGTTTGAAGGCACAGCGGGGGCAGAATTGTAGCACTCCTATGGAGTGACCGTGAAATCGTAATTAATGCCAAAACAATCTCTGGAGCAGCCAGGAAAGGGACAAATTAGAAGGAAAATATTGTCAGCGTTTTATTTAAAGGAACTTTGGAAAAGCCTGGCATGATGGGAGTAATATTAGAGCCTAATAAGGGATTAGATGGAGCCATTGCAGCAAAATTTGGTGCAGAAAGACCCAAAGTTTGTCACCATCACTGCTCTCAGGGAGCACCAGGAATTGCTGGGAATCAGCATTTCCAGAATTCCACTCATGCCTTGGGAAGGCTGACCTGGAACAGAGACTGAGCAGAGCTAGAGAATAAAGTAGGGATTTATTAAAAGTCCTTTAGGGTACACCTTGGGCAGGACAAGAGCCTGGCCAGGGCTGCACCCAAGGTGGACCCAAAATGGTCACAAAATGCACAAACGGTCACGAGGTCTCACACTTTGATAAGTTTTGGTCCATTTGCATTTTGGGGTTTAATTGTCCAATTACAGCTCCAGGTTGTGAGGTCCCATCCTTCCTGTTCCTCCCTCCAGCCACCCTTGTTTGTGCTTTTGGGCCTGAAAACTTTTTGTCCCAGTTGTCCTTGGTCAGGAAAAGGATTTGTTTTGTGTCCCTGCTGTGTGCAGAGCTGAGTGACCCTGACTGTGAGCTCAGAGCTGCACCCCTGGGCAGCACAGAGTCTGAAATACATGAAAGATAAAACTCAAGGCATCACCATAAAAGCTTGCATGAGTGACAACAGCATTACCTCCTTCCTCGAACTTGACCCACATTTCCCAGGATAATGAGGACCCAGTCCTGGAGATGAGAGGAGCACCACTGGAAAAGTTATATAGCATTAAACATCTCCCAAATTTTATAGAGAACCCTGAGAGTTAATCCTTGAGAAGGGCTGGAGATGGGAGAAATTAAGAAACATCCCAGGAAATCATCTCCTTTCCACCATGTGGAGCCCAGCAGGAACTCCAGCCCTGCCCATGGCACATGGGAAGGGCTCTGCCAAGTGTCAAAGCAGACAGAAATATCCAAAGTGTCCCCTTGGATATTCACAGTTAATCCTGGCAAACCACTCCAGTGAGGGGAGGAGGGGGGAGGCAGCTCTGGTGTCCCTCACGTTCCCAGCCTGGATGAGGCCTGACAGCCCATGATTGCTGCAGACAGCCCCTAATTAACTCTCATTAGCAAACACATGTCAGGGCCCGGGGCCGGTGCTGGATCTGCTAATTTACCTCCAGAATACTAAAAACCGCCTTGAAGCGAGCTGGTGGGCGGGTTTTGTTGTTGTATTAAACATTCCCTACCTCCCCAATTCCTAAACCCTTCTGTTTGGAATAAAGGATGGATTAGGAGTGTTCCTTTTCTTCCTCCTTGCTGTAGGCAGCCCTAAGGAGAAGGATTGGAACGCAGACACCGGGGAAAGCGGGAGCTCTGCAGGAACAGGAGGTGACAAACGAAACAATTCCATCCAAAAAACCACAGTGAATGTGGAACTGAGTTTTGTGGACAGTCAGACCTTAGTTCTGTCTTATTTTTATTAATTAGAGCGGGCTTAAATTGACCCAGCTCTGTTTCTGCAAGCGCGTGGGGGAGCACAGCAGAGGAGCTGCATGGAAACCTCTCCATGGAAATCCCGCTGACATCGACCCCTTTGCAGCACAGAGCCACCCAAAGGAAGGCAAATTTATGGATTCAGGTGTGAATTTAAGGGAGAAAAAGATAATTCTTTCCTGTGAGGGTGTGGAGCTTTGGAATAGAATTCCCAGAGCAGCTGTGACTGCCCCTGGATCCCTGGAATGTCCAAGGCCAGGCTGGATGGGGCTTGGAGCACCCTGGGGTGGTGGAAGGTGTCCCTGCCATGGCAGGGGGTGGATCTGGATGATTTTAAGGTCCCTTCCCACCCAAACCATCCCAATATTCTTTAATATCTGTTTTATCCCTTCGTTCACGGCTGTGGACGCTTGTGATGCCCATGGGAAGTTCTGACCTTGCTGCCAACTGCTCTGGAATTCATTTAACCACTCCCTCCTGAGTGGTTAAACCACAGCAAGAATTCACCAAAGAAATCTTTATTTAACTTTTCCTTCACAGTGAAATATTCTCCTCCCCTTCTCCAGCTGGACAACAGAAATGCAAAGGGACCGAGGGGGCCACCTGAAAGCAGAATCCTCCAAAGAACCGTGATGGTTCTGGGAATTTGGGGAGCTGCTTCACATCCCTGAGATGCTCCTCGTGTGGGAAGGCAACGGGAACTGCTGGCTGGAAATGATTCCTGAAACAGTGATTCCCACTAATGGGCATTTCCAGCAGTTCTCATTAACGTCACTATCGATTCTTCCACTTCTCTGTATTTTCTCCTGTGATTCTTCAATTTCCTTTACTTTTTTTTTATTCCCCCTGTGATTTTTCAGTTACAATATCCAGCAGTGCCCTCGTGCCCATCGTTCCGTAGGGAGGAGTAAATCCCTCATTTCTGTAAAATGCCCATTTCCTGGCCCATTTTCCATGCTGATTATGAACAGACAAGGTGCATTTTGAACATTTGCTCAGCAAAGCCTTTCAGGCCATGCCGTGGAAACATTTTGCAATCCTTGCTGCTTTTGCTCCTCTATTCCCAAGGTAACTCAGTCACGGGGCAGAAATCAAATCACAGGTGAAAAATGCCACAACTGGGTGGCCATAACCGTGAGCCAAGCTTGGAATTTGTCTTTTTAAAACAAAATCTTTCTGCTGATTTTGTGGCAGAGTTGAAAATCACTGTGATTAGTGAATGTTTAAGATGAATAGATTGGCTCGTGTGTGAGTTAGAGAGGAGAGTTTGCATTTCCTGCCTGGTTTCATTTCAGAGTTTATGAGGGCACAGAAGGACTTTTTAGGCTCCACACACTCCTTAACATTCTGCTCCTCTGCTGATGAAGTTCCCATTCAAAGCCACATTTCTTGAAAAATGCAAAGAAACATCCCCAACCTTCCCGGGATGAGGACAAATCCTCCCCATCTCCCTCCACGATCCTGGCCATGTTTATATTTTCCTTCAGGAGAATGATTCCTTCCATCTGCTCCTCCTGTAGGAGCTGCTTCCTCCTTTTCCTGCTTTCCTGAGATTCCCAACTAAAACCCAGGGTATTTTTACCCAAATACATCACAAAAACAAATTTACCCACAGTAAATTTACCCAAATACCCAACACCTTTTGCAGAATTGATCAGCAACTCAAATAAGCAACAACTCAAGACATCCCAGACAGAGACACAACCCAGATGGGAGTGGGTGTGTGGATGAACACAAACCCTGCTGATAAATAACAAAACTTGGTTATTAACTCCCTCCTGGAACACAATTAAAGGTATTTGTGGCATCCCTTTCCTTTCTGTTTTAGGGGCTAAACAGAAATTTGCCCCTGAAATGGGCACAGCATTAAAACCCCGACAGGCTGTGTAATGTGTTTATAGCTCTCTGAATTTAAAAAAAAAAATTAATTAAAAGCTTGGTAAAAGGTCAGAAGTTGCACAGGGTTACATTTTTCTAGCATGAGAAAGCAGTTTCTTTCCAAAGCCTGAAGACAAATGTACTTTTTCTTTGTCAGACGGAAAAAGGTCTTGGAGGGTGATAAATAGCAGAGCTGTCCAATTTTGTAATCCAGTCAGAAAAAACAGACATCTCTGTGCCGAGGTACAAATCAAACCAGCTTTTTCTTTCTTTGCTTAATCACCAATTAAAAATACAATATATTATGTGCAGTTTCAGGTAATCTAAATTGAATTTCGTTCACATTAAAGAATGCAACCTCTCATTTCACAAAAATGGAGCAACTATTCTTTTGGAGAGCCCACGGAATCAGTAATTTACTTGAACTGCAAAGTGTGGGGCTTCTCAGAAAAGAATTACACTGCTGATTGTGTTAAGCAAATAATAATTAACACAAGTACATACAGCTCTAATTAGCGAGGAACTTAATTAAACAAATACACCAGCACAGCAAAATGCACAACAAAGTAATTGTACAGCGCCTTGCCAGCGTGGTTTTTGCTTTTACACAGCGATTACAAAATGATTTTGGGTAGAGAAGAGCAGGAATCAGGCTCTGCCCAGCCCCTCTGAAACACACACAGAGGCCAGGAAATGATGTGGAATTCCCTGCACTGCCTGGAATTCCCTGCGTGGTCCCATCCCTGTTTTCTATGACATGGAAGAGCAGTGCACACAAACTTTGAAGAGTGCTGGGTTTCGGGGTTATGAAGGAAAATTCCGGATTGTCTAAATTAAAACAGTGTAAAAGTTGAATTTGTCATCTTTATCTTGTTCTGGCAGCCTGGGAAATGCACCCTGATGTCGAGGCACGGAGCCAGGGAAGAGCTGAAGCTGGAGGATTGTCCAAGACCGTGTCCAGGTGGGGTTTGGGGATTTCCAAGGATGAAAATTCCACAATTCTCTGTCAGTGTTTGACACCCTCACAGGAAAAACACATTCACAGGATCCCAGGATGGGTCAGGCTGGAAAGGACCACAGCGGGATCATCTGATCTCAGCTCCCTGCCCCAGCAGGGCCATCCCAGAGCCCTGGCTCAGAACTGCATCCAGACAACTCTGGAATATTCCCAGGGAAGGAGATTCCACCCCCTCCATGGACAATCAATTCCAGTGCTCTGTCACTGCGCAGGAAAGGAATATTTGCCAAAGTTAAGCTTACACAGAAGAATGGTGTGGGTGAAATGTGTTTGAGTGACCAGTAAATCAGGAGTCTAATTGGAGATAAGAAATGTAATTTGCCAGAAATGCTAACCAATAAACATTTGCTTCTAGAGAAACTCTCCTGTTAAATACAAAGGTGGTGGTAGCTTTTCATAATCCATGTGCAACTACCTGGAAAAAAATGAAATGAATGGTCACAGCACCCAGCATTTCAGGGAGGAAAGTCTTAACTTCCCATCTATCTGCTAATACTTGTAAAGTCTTCACTGAAAGGTATTTCACCAAAATAAAACTTAATATGACGAGTATTCTTGAACATTCTTCTTTTGAACTGCTTCAGAAGGCAATAAATAAACCCTGTAAGTGTTTCAAGACAGAAGGACAAGCAGTGGAATTCTAGCACAGAGGAGGGAACAAAATGGTGACAGCAGCAGCAAGTCCTCCAACACAAGCACCGTGGGACAGGGGAAGAGGACTGAGAGTCAGAGCAAGGAAAGAAGTTATACAGAAGTTTTTCCTCATGTCCAGGTGGAATTCCCTCACGCTGGAGTGGAATGTCCTGACTTCACTCCCTGATTTCAGGCCTGCAGATACCAAATCCATGGTATCAGGCATGGAAAACTTGGATTTTCCTGGTGTTTTCCCTCTGACAGTCAATAAGCCTGGAAAGTTCGGCATGAAGAAGGATTCTCCCATCCTTCTTCCACCACAGCACGGGATAATCCCTAAGGTCCTATCGGTGCTTGGACAAAAAGTGTCTCCAACCACCCCAAAAACCTTGGAAAGTTCCCTCACAAAGACCACCAGGATCGACTGGAAGTGGTTTATTCCAGAAAAACAAAACAAAACAAAACAATTTTTTCTGAAACACACCTCTAATTTCACCAGATGGTTTTGCCACAAACCCCTGGAGCTCAGCAGAGGTTTGTCCATGCCTCAGAGTCCTGCACACCAAGGTCTGGAAGCTCCCAGGGGTTTTATCCATCCCTGTGTTTGTGAGGAGAGGGATGAAGGTTCAAAATTAAACTGCAAATTCCCAAAAAATCCCTGTAGGACAAACTCCAGGGATTCAGCATCCCTGGTGAGTCACTGAGAACCTGAAGGAAGATCCTCCCACCCCAAATATTCACTGATTTATGGGTGCACACTTGGCCACTGGCACCAACACAGATCCTCCAGAGAGGAGAAAAACCCCTTTTTTGTTTGTTCTCAATCCCATTCTCCCACACCTCCATCTTTTGAGGTTGTAATTTCCTCCCTAATAATTTATGCATCACAGAAATGAGGATTTTTGCCTCGGTTTTGTCCCTGTTAAAAGCATTTCCAGCCAGTAAAGACATTTTTAATCAGTAAAGAAAAAGGAATTTATGGCTGAGGAGTCGTGGGCATCTTTGAAACAAAAGTGCAACACCCCGACTGCATCTTTAATATCTTTTATGAGTCTGTCTCTGAAGCAGCAGCAGCAGTGTTGATACAGCCTAATTAAATCAATTCATCTGTGGAACTTTGCAATGCTTGGACTTTTTCCAGGAGGGCTCCTTGGAGCATCTTTTTTTTCCATTCTCCATCTCTCCCTAACATTCCTGGGGTAAACAACAACAACAGAAATGATAATTTCTTTCCTGACGCTCTACAATTACTGGAGGTTGAAGCCCCAAAGGAATTTTTTTCTTTATGTTAAATTCTGTGTTTATCAATCCTGTTCTTGGCCTGCAGCTCTCCGCCACCATTCTGCTCTTTATTATTTCCCAATTTATTATTTGTATTACCGTGGTGCCTGCAGGCTTTGATTTAGCCACGGTTTCCCTTTATTTTTTATTTCAATTCTGGGTGATAAACTGGAAGATCAGGCTTGCTGCTGGCTTAAAATTCATGGAATAATGACCACAGGAACTCAGGGTGTGGTTTGGAATTGCTGGCACTGAGTTTGCTCAAGGTTCTGGGGGTGTTTTCCCACCATGGGATGTTTTTATTCCCCTCTGCCACAACAGAAGCACTTCCTTGTCAAAAATCTTTGGATCTGAAGCAGAAAAGTTGTTTTTAAATTTCATTTTAGCCTTGGGTTTTTTGTGTGTTTTGATGGTCACGTGTGTCACATCAGCATCTATGTTTGTGATTAAGAGGTTGGAGAATCTATAAAGAATTTAATGAAAGAAATAATTAAAGAAATTAAATTTCATTAATTAAAGAAATTTAAAAGCTGCTGAAATGAAAGGCTGCTGTCCATGACTAAAAGAGCCCCAACACCCCAGAGAACTGAACCAAGAGATGGACACACATCCCAAAGCCAGGGACTCTGTTCCAGTTGTGTTACATCCACAGAATCCCAAAAAAGCTGGCTCTTAACCCAAATAATCTCTGGAAAACCACCCTGGTCCCAAAGAACTTGGTCTTGGAATCCAGAAATGCAGATTTTGGAGTTATTTTCTAATTCATGGAATCACAGAATGGGTTGGAAAGGACCTTTAAAGGTCACCTGACCCAACCCTTTTATCACGGTCAGGGACATCTTTGTCAGGATCAGGTTGCTCAGAATCCCATCCAACCTTAAAGGAAAATCTAAAGGAGATTGGTCTGAGGGAAAAAAGGGAATCTTGTAAATAAACCTCCCAAAGAAATGAGAGATTAAACAACAGAGAGTTCATTTGAAACATAAAAGTATTCCCAATAAAATAAGTTTGATAATAGAAACACAGGTGCTGTGTTTAATCAGAGCTGCTTTATAGGGAATCTTCTCCAATTAAATTAAAACAGCAGCAGAAATGGGATATAAATCTCCTTTTTACGGTATTTTAATATGATACTGGACAGTCCAAGTGGGTTATTTAGCATGATCACTGCACCAAGATCCAGCCTCTGTCCCCCCTGATGGAAACAGAACCTTTGGAAGATGTTTTCTTTCCCCCACCTTAATCCTATTCTTCAAAAACCCCTAAAATTCAGATTATTCTACACAACAAGTTTTATTCAGGAACACAAACTGAATCAATATCCAAAATCAATCAACAGCTTCAGCTGGACCCTGATTTCAATTTTATTGACTTTGGTGAAAAGTTGTGATGCAGACGCAGAATCTGGGGGGAAAATTGCACATTTTGGGCCAAACCCCAAATGTTTTTTAGGTTTTGTGTGCAGAGAGGAGATTCCCTCTCCAGTTCTTGGCCTGGAGTTTTCCTCTCCTGGTTCTGCCTGGAGTTTGGAGCTTGCCCAGATCCAACCTTTCCTTTTCCTAACAGAAGCCACTCAATATTTTCATTTCACTCTGCTCCTGCAGGAGTTTCTGCTCTTTCCAGGAGCTCTTCTCACCCCTTTTGTGAAGCTGAACAAGCAGGCCAGTGTAACAACATTAACCCTTCTCATTAATACCTCGTTAATTCCTTAATGAAGCTCTTCCCTAGATCCCATTTGCCTTTTCCACAGCTGCACCCCCTTCCTCCTGCCCCGTGGTTTCCACCTCACCTCACCTCACCCCCCTCTTCCTCTCACTTTCCCTTCTGTCAAAGCCTCTGTCAGAAACCCTGAGCTGCTTAAAAAGAGCAATAAAATGTTATTACGTTCAATAACTTCCAGCAGAATCAAATCTTCTCTCGGAAACAATCTAATTCTGAAAGCAAGATCCAGGACCTTGCCTGCGAAACAGAATATATTGGGAGAAAACCCAACCTCAGCCGGGCTAAACCAGGATTTTAACGCTTGCTTATCCTGGGAGAAAACTCAGATGGGGAATTTAAAACAGGAAAACGCACAAAGGATTTCTGGGACGGCGTTCAACCTTTTGTTTTACCTACTGTGAGCAAACAGATGATCAGAGAAGGGGATGAAAGGCTTTTTCTCTGGATCAAGAATGCTTTCTGGAGTGATGGAATAGAGGTGATCAGAGGAAATCCGGCTGCAGCGGTGAGGATGGTTTGTATAATAGATTATAAAACCTTAATGCATTATAAACACACAGAAAAGCAGTTTAGTTTGGCTCGCAGGAGTTTAGGGCAGCGTGGAGAGACATCAGCAAGTCAAAGCAGCAGTGCTATTACTGAGGGATCAAACAGAAATAGTTTCATTTTGGAGTGTTTTGCTGTTAATAGTCTGGCTGGACAAGTTCTGGTCACGTTTTCCCAAGGAAAATGGGAATTTTTTTGGAAATTTTGCTGGGCAGCGAGGTGACATCTGCAGATCTGTGCTAATGCAAGAGCAGTGTTTGGTTCCAGTGCCCCAGGCCCTCACCCAGGAGGGACAGGGGGGTCTGTGAGGCACAACTGGAGCGCTGTGCCCAGCCCTGGGCTCCTCCTGGGGAGGGCCAGGGAGGGATGTGAGGGTGGTTCAGGGACTGGAGCATTTCCGTCCCCAGGAGAGGGGACAGGGCTGGGGGACCCCATCCATGGGGATCCATTCCCAAAGGACGGGGCAGGCTCTGCGCCGGGGCCCAGCAGTGGCACCAGAGGAACGGGCAGGGGCTGAGCCCAGGAATTCCCCCTGGACGTGGGGCAGAACTTCTGCCCTGGGCAGGGACCAGAGAGGGGCTGGAGGCTCCTCCCTGGGGACACTCCAGAGTCACCTGGACACTGCCCTGTGCTCTGGAGTGGCACCAGGGACCCACTGTGCTCCTTTCCACCCTCACTTGTCCTCTGAAACCACTCCACAGGCTCTGGGTGTCCCCTTCTAACACCCGGGGATCCTCTGGAAAACACCACCCCAGGCTGAGTGCCTGGCTTGGGAATGAAGGAAAATCCATTTTTCCCATGAGTCACATGGATAAAACAAAGGGAATTCCATTCCAAGGCCTCCCCTTCATTCCAGGGTGGGGAGGCCTTGGAATGGAATTCCCAGAGAAGCTGTGGCTGCCTCTGGATCCCTGGAAGTGTCCAAGGCCAGGCTGGACAGGGCTTGGAGCAACCTGGGACAGTGGAAGGTGCTGAATCTGGAACTGGATGATTTTAAGGTCCCTTCCCACCCAAACCACCCCAAAATTCCTTTGCCTCCTCGGTACATCTCACTGGTGAATGCACAAAGGTGTGCAGAGGGGAAAAGTTCACTGGGTAAAACCACCCCCAAATCCCACGTTTGGTAATAATAACCACGTGGAGCTCCAGGAAAAACCTTTTCTAATCAAAGTTATAGCCGGGTTGGGGCTGGCCCCTGGAGCTGGGGAGGTGAATGTGGCAAGGGAGCTGAACTCAGGGTCTTTATTATAAGGAAGCTGGAACAGAGCAATGCACGATACAACCAATATGGTCAAAACATACATTCTCCTCTTTATTCCTGAAATGGCTGGTTTTATACAGTGGCAGATAGTTCCAGGTGCTTTCTAATTGGCATTCAGCATGAAAAAGAATGAAGGCAGCTCCCGTGATTCTACTCTAACTGTCCTATCTAAAGCATGTACACACATTAATTTAAATTCTAACTGTGTCACAGGTTTATCTACCTCTACACAGGCCCAAATCTGAGGCCTAGGAGGCCCAAATCTGAGGCCCAGTTTGGGATAGCTCAAACTTCATTCCATAACACCTCATGCTGCTGCTACAGGAACAAAACTTGCACAAACTCTCCTTTCCACATCAAAGGGGAACCGCTGGAGCTTGAAAAGGCTTCAACCTGTCCTCACTAATGCAAAGAGCACAACAAAGCTGCAGCTTGGCCTGGCCGCTGAATTAACAGGGAAATAGCAGAGACTGAGGGGCTTTGAATCTCAATTTGCATCAAATGGCCACTCCAGAGGGAGGCAAACCTGGGAAGAACTAATGAAGATAAAGCAGCTACAGGAGAACGAAGCTTTTGAAGTGAATCCCTGCAGGTCCTGCTCACAGAGCGGGCTGGGGGAGCACAGGAAAGGCTGGAATTGAGCTGGAAAGTTTGCACCAGGCACATTCTGCTGGCTCAGGAGAACGCTGGTGACCAAATCCCACCCCTGGAGAAGTTCAGCCATCCCTGGAAGTGCTCAAGGCCAAGTTGGGCAGCGTTGGGAGCAACCTGGGCTAGTGGAAGGTGTCCCTGCCCATGGAAGGTGTCCCTGCCCGTGGAAGGTGTCCCTGCCCACGGCAGAGGTTGGAATTGGATCATCTTTAAGGTCCTTCCAACCCAAACCATTCCAGGAATCACTGCTTGGTCCTTCAGACCCTCCCTTTCCAACCTCATGGTAGGAAAGTTTTAAAATGAGGTTAAACAACCCAAAACCAAGCTCAGACCACGTAGCAGCAGCAAGGGCCTCACCACCAGATGCTTTAATGTCCTGATTGATCCAAATCAAGATTAATTCCTTGTGGGAGCTGAGTCTCCCACAGAAAAGCAAAAGAACCGTGGATTTCTGTCATCATTTCAATGACAGCTCAGAATCTCATTTTATTTTCATGTGCTTGGAGAAACTGTTCTTTCTTAGCACAAAATCTGATGTTGCCTTTGCTTTTTTTCAGTTTTAAACACAACAAATAAGAATTGGACTTGGCATCAACACTGGAGGCTTTTACAGAGAACAACTTTAACCTCGTGCCTGTTGATCAGCAGCAAAGATGATCCTAAAGGGAACTGGGAGGAACTTTTAGGGTCTTGAGGTCAGTGGCCACAACACTACAAAAATATTGAGCCAGGATTTCTTTGTGTGGCTCATCTGGGCAATCAGTAGCCAAATATTTGGCAACTTTTGTCTCAAAATAAAGACGTAACTGAATTTTCAGGATGGGGAGAAGGGCCTGTCTTTGTCCCTGATTAAAAAAAAGCAGCTACGAAGCCACGGCTGGCACCAGGCAGGGACACCTGGGTCACCACCATATGGCAGCACAGCAGGAGCACAGCACCAGGACGTGGCAAATTTGAGATTTTAAAAAGCTGCCTTGGAATCTTCAGAAATGACAAAAAAGCTTCTGCACATTTGGGGAAAAAAAATAGATTAGAAAAATATAAATTTTAGATTTCTCCAGTGAGAGCCAAGCTCTGACAGCTCTTTGGGGGCTTTTGCAGGTCCTGGTGCTTTTACAGCTGTGTCTACCAGGACTCCTCAGTAACACTTCCAAATTAATTCCAACACTTCCCACATGAAAAGCAGAACTTTTGGAAACAGAGGTAAAAGGAAGCGTGATAGATTCAACTATTAAAAAAAACCAAAAACAACCCCAACAATCCAAGAAATGATCCTGCTCCTTTCTCCCTTTGAAGAGAAAGGAGAGTGGTGAGATCTCTGGTGGGCAGAAGGTGCTGCTCAAGGCCAGGATTGTGTGGGATCCATATTCTGGTTCCTCTGGATGTAGGAATAAAAGAGGGGGCGTTTCCATGGCTTGGAAGGATGGAGAGAAAGGCTGGAAAGGGCTCTGAGTCCCTTTTGAACGGGCTCAGCCCTCCAGCTCAGCTCTGCTCCTCTCCAGCACGGCTGGTTTGGAAAAGGACATTCAAGGACATGAGAGCTTTTACTGAGCCCTGGGGTAAAAAGTCAATTTATGGAGAAGGGAAGAGAGTGCAGGACAATGGAACAGATTTTTCCCAGGTACAGAGCAGTGTTTAAGGCAGAAAGTCTTCTTCAGCCTCACCAGGGAAGGGCCACACACCAAAGCCCAAAGCCCCCGGGTTCCCCAGGGAGACAAAAAGATGCAGGGGTTGAATCGAAGCCTTTAGACAAACTAAAATATATTAAGCCACGTAAAAATGAAATAGAAGTTTAGACTTCGGTTTTAAGTAAGTACACTCTAAGTGCCTTAAGAATCAGTCAGCCAGCACAGGGCCCAGAGTCCCAAGGCCTGACAACCTAGCTTTAGACATAACAAAAACATTTTAGAACATCACAAGACTAGATAGAGCAGGTACAATTTTTATGTGAATGTCTTGGGTTGAAAAATGTAACCAGAAATGTGTATTCTATTTTCATCTGTTGAAGCCGGTTGGGAGATATTGTTCTTTATCTCTTGTAACTCCAGGGGGGGAAGAGGGCGATGCCTTCTGTTCATGGACACCTGATAACACCAGATAAGGCAGGGCCTCCTCATCTCTTCCTGCACCCATCCTCCTCCCAGGGACATCCCCTGTGAATGGGCCATTGAAGGCTCTCACAGGACTGATAACATCACCTCATCCCATTGGGAGATGCTCCACCCAGCGGGAGGAGCCAAAGCCTTTCCATGGGATAAAACAGCAATCCCAAACCCCAAGGGAGCCTGTTCCCACTGGATTCCCAGCCTTGCACAGCCTGGATCACTGGGGCTCCTCATCCCTGGCAGTGTCCAAGGCCAGCTTGGAACACCCTGGGACAGTGCAAGGTGTCCCTGCCCGTGGTTTGGGTTGGAATGAGATGATCTTTATGGTCCTTTCCAACCCAAACCATCCTGTGACTTTTCCCTCCTTTAATGATGAGTTTAACGTGACCTCTCCCACCCACCCAGACGGCTCCTCTGGATGTTTGGGGTTCCCTCTCCAAGGGGGGCAGATCTGGGTGGGAGAGAACCCTGAGGTTCTGAGCCCAGCCCTGCTCTGCACCATCTCAGAGAGGCTCTGCTGGCACCGCAGTGAAAATCTCATCCCCCATGGATCCACCCCGTGGATCCCCTGGCTGCACAAAGGGAGGGATCAGAAAATGCCAGGGAACATTTTTGTGGATGATTCAGCACAGAAGCCTGTGAGGTTTTGGGGATTTTTCCCTTCCCATCCCCAAAAACCCTGCTGTGGACAAGCCATCAGCTCCCACTTCCTTTCTGGATCTCAGACTATCCAGGAAATAAATGGCCTCAGAAATCCCTGGATGCCACAAAGCTGTGGAGAAACGAGCAACACATCCCTCAAAACTTTTTGTCTTCTGTTCATCTCCCCAGACATCCAAGCCCTGGGTTGCTGCCAGGGCAGCTGAAATTCTGGGGCAGGAAAATGAGGCCAAACAGATAGAGAGAGAATGGCACAGCTGCTCCGTGGCACCATGGAAAAATAAAAATCAACCCCATTCTTCTCTTTGAGAACCCCTTCATGTGCTGAAACAAAAAGCCCCAATTTGAATTCCTGCTTGGATTTGTGGAATTCTGACACGTCCTCAGTCAAGCAAGATCCCCTCCTTCAATCAGCCCCCATTTTCTGGAGATGTTGGAGAAGGAGGAAGCTGAAGTAATTATTGAAAAATCACAAGCAGCAGCTTTGCCCTAATTACCAGGACTCCTTTGTCATTTTTTTTATTGATTACACAAGTATTGACTGAACTCCCTGAGACTTGTGCTGCCGTGATAAGAACAGCAGCCAGCGAAAAACAAAATGCAGTTAAGTGAGCCAGTATCCTGCTGAACATTTGTGACTGGAAACAAAAAAAAAAAAAAAAAAAAAAAAAAGGAAAAAAAGAAGAAAAAGTAAAGCCTGGAAGAAACCCCCCATTGGTGTCGTCCACAGTCAGCAACAGCTGGATCTCTGTGATGGGGGCAATGCCCTTGTACAGAAAACACGAGTGTTTTACCTCCTTCATTCCAAAAGTGGTTGCATTTAATTCCTTATTTTTAAAACAGGGAATGGTTTGGGTTGGAAAGGACCTGAAAGCTCATCTCATTCCACCCCTGCTATGATCAGGGGCACCTCCCACTGTCCCAGGCTGCTCCAGCCCCAGTGTCCAGCCTGGCCTTGGACACTTCCACTGATCCAGGGGCAGCCACAGCTGCTCTGGGCACCCTGTGCCAGGGCCTGCTCACCCTCCCAGCCAGGAATGGGAGAAAAGAAATCAACAGTTTTTGATTTAAACACAGCAAATGGAACAGCTTCAGATACAGGGAACTGCACCGAGTGAGGCCAGACTGAACTCCTGAGCTCTGGCACTCAGGGAATGGCATTGCCTGAAAAAAGGCTCTGATTTCACACTGGGGCTCTTCTTTCATTCCAAAACAACTTTGATTTTCTTCTGACAGAATCACAGGATGGGTTGGGTTGGAAGGGACCTTAAAGCTCATCCAGTGCCACCCCTGCCATGGCAGGGACACCTCCCACTGTCCCAGGCTGCTCCAGCCCCAGTGTCCAGCCTGGCCTTGGACATTGCAGGGATGCAGGGGCAGCCACAGCTGCTCTGGCAATTCCATTCCAGGCAGGAATTCCTTGCCAAATTTCCCCTTTCCCAGTCTGAAGCCACTCCCTGTGTCCTGTCCCTCTGTCCCTTGTCCCCAGTCCCTCTGCAGCTCTCCTGGAGCCCCTTCAGGCCCTGGAATGTGCTGGAAGCTCTCCCTGGAGCCTTCTCCTCTCCAGGTGAGCACCCCCAGCTCTCCCAGCCTGGATTCCTGGGAACTGAGGGGCTCCAGCCCTGGAGCAGCTCCGTGGATTTCTCTGGATTCACTGCAGCAATTCTGGCCAAAGGAATTTTTATGGATTTGTTTTGGTTTTCTTTCTTCCCTCCCCCTGGCTCTAATTGATTTTTTGACCGTCTCGACTCCAACCACTAAACCAAAACGAAACCTCTCTCATTTCCAGCTGTTCAATGCTCATCTCACTGAGCTCTGCTCTTATCACCACAAACTTTTATAAAAAAGCTGCTCTGATTGGAACAATTTAATGAGCAATTTTTATCACCCTTCTTCAGCGGGAAAAAAAAAAAACTTCATTCCACAACATCACCCACAAGTGTAACAGAAGAAAGGAATTGTATCCCAGTCCTCAAGATCCATCTGCTTTCAGACAGACAAGAGCAACTTCCAGGAGGCTCCTGTTGATAAGCCTGGTTTGACGTGGGTAGGGATTGCAGGAATTGATTTCCTAGGTTGTTTCAGATATGATAAGAAGCATAAATAGTGCAGAAGAACTCCTGAGTTTGCAGATACCACTCTCTTCATTTCTGCTCTCTTCCAGCTAATCATGATTTTGTTAAAGAAAAAAAACACATTTGAATGTTTTAGCATTGAAAAATAATGTTATTTTTCAAACAAGAGGTACAGTGTTCAGGGACAGGGCAGGGCAGGTGAAATAAACTACTCCACTTTTCAAGATGAACAACCATTAATGAGATAAAGAAAATGAAAACCATACTATTAAAATATGTTCACTGCATTATTCTCAACTGTTTGACCGGTGAAGAAATCAGCAGGTGCAGTGAGATGGTTCAATAATGTGTGTAAAGGTAATTACCAGGTGCAATCATCTCTGCAGGATTATTCAGAGATTTTAAACACAGGGATGTGTTGGAATGGAATGGAATGGAATGGAATGGAATGGAATGGAATGGAATGGAATGGAATGGAATGGACTGGAGCTGTCAGCACTTAGGACTTTTCCTGAATTCAGCCCTAAGTAATGAAGTTTTATAATAAACCACACTCTGAAGATGAAGAAAATTCTTCCAAGAAGAGTTTTCCCCTCTGTTTCACAGAATATCGACCTGCTCTTTCTGGTTATGAAACCAAACTAAAATTTAATTTAAGTCTGATTTGTTTCTTGCTTTTTTAGTGAGGCTGGAAGGAAAGTGGACGGTCAATTTAAGATTTTTTTTGCCTGCAAAAAACCCCTAGCATTTACACCTGTGCTCAATATGAACAATTTCACCCTCTGCAGTGACTCGTAAAATGAAATTCTATCGTTGTTCCAGAATTCCCTGCAAAACTTTATAAATGCTGTCAGCTGAGAGAACACAACTGCAGGGCGACAAAACCACGGCCACAACTGCAGGAAAGAGCACCTTGGTGGTGGAATTCAGCACTGCTGCCACACTGGCCTTGTTCAGAGGCTGTTTTAGTTTAAAAAAGTGAATTTTTGTGGCTGATTTGGTTGGAAGGGACCTGAAATATCACGTTCCAAACCCCTGCCATGAGTGGGGCACCTTCCACTGGACCAGGCAGCTCCAAGAACTGTGCCAACATTTCTCATTGCAAGAAAGAACTGTTAATATCCAACTACTCCCAAATGTCAGAGGTGAGGATTTAGGAGTGATTTCCCAGAGCAGGGAGAGGTTCGAGCCACGTCCCACCCCAGGGGATGAGCAGCCCCGCTGGTGGCCTTGGGAGAAGACCCGAGGGAGATGTTTGGCTGCAGCACATCTGGTTGCACTCCTCCAAACTGCTCTTCCCATCCAAAATCCAGCTGTGGGATGGAGCCTGTGGCATCAGATGTGATTGGGACTCGTGGTCCTGTTGTCCCTCACCCCGCTGGCCTCAGCCCGTGGATCCAGCCTGTGGGGATCCCTCTGCAGAGCTCCCAGCAGATCCCATCCCACCCAGCCCGGTGAGATCTCAGAGCTGACTCAAGGGGCCCTCGATCCACTGCTCCAGAGCTGTGATAAAAACTGTCAGAGTCCAGGACATCCCTGTGGCCACCCTGGAGGGTTTGGGGACCGGACAGGGGGGTCTGGGGTCTGTCCAGGGGCTCAGGCAGCCTCACACAGAGCCCAGGAGGGCACTGCCTCTGATCCCTGTCATGGAGTGAATGCCCACAGTGTGTGAAGAATCACAAGCTGAGAGAATTCAAAATAAGCAGTAGTTAGTTTATCACAGAGTGTAAATGTAGAATTTAGGATTTTTAGTATATGGGCTTGAAGAGACAAGAGGGAGGAATTGGGGAGTGGTCCTGTCCTCCTTGTTCTTGTTCTTGTCTCCCATTTTCTGCTGAGTTGGATTTTAGAGATTGGTTTAGAGTAGAAATTACATATTAACATAGGCAGTGAGTATTGGTAAGATTCTGTCAATAAAAAGTTCATTTTGGATGTGTTTGGGCCAGGGAATGGTACAAAGGGTCCGGGACCCTCTGACCCGCCCAGTCCCCCGCGTGTCCTGCTCTGCTGGGGACGCCCTGCAGAGCTGGGACAGAACTGAGAGATGATGGAGAATAAACAACCCTGGAAACTCGGACTGGGGACTCAGCCTGGCTGCTCTGGCTCTGGTGTGAGACCTTTTGGAAAAGGGAAGCTCAAAAGCCTCATTACCTCGAGGAACAGCAACCCCGAGGAGAATCTCAGGGAACAGCAACCCTGAGAAAAGACCTTAAACGGAACTGGACACCCCTGGTGGAAATCCACTGCCCACCGGCCTCTGGACCAGCCATGCAGTTCTGCACCCACAGAATCCCAGGATCTCTGAGGCTGGAAAAGCCCTCCCAGACCATCGAGTCCCAGCTGTGCCCAATGCCCACAGCTCTGAGTGCCACATCCTTGGACACCTACAGGGATGGACACTCCAAACCTCCCTGGGGAGCTCCTCCCAGTGCCTGAGCATCCTTTCCATGAGGAAATTCCTGCTGATGTCCACCCTGAGCATTCCCTGGTCCAGCCTGAGGCTGTTCCCTCTCCTCCTGTCCCTGTTCCCTGGGACATGAGGCCAATCCCACTCTGGATGCAGTCTCCAGTCAGGAGGAGTGTGTCCCTCCAGACCTGGGATTATTCATCACTAGGTCAGTATCTATCCCTAGAATGCTTCTTCCCTTCCTCAGCAGCAAATTCTTCCCTTTCCCATCTGGAATTCCCATCTGGAATTTCTTTTCCTCAGGCTACACCTGCAGCACTCCTGGCTATTAAATGCCAGCTCCACAATAAAAATTCAGCTTAAATCCATCCTTCCTTTCCTGAAACCCATGAGGGGAGCAGCACAAGAGCATCTCAGGTCTTCTCACCCGCCCTGGTTCTTGACAATTAATTGGGAAGAAATCTTTAAACCAGAGGAAAAGAGAAAGGGAATGAATCTCATCCTTTTGCACGTGAGCTCAAGCTCCTGTAGGAACAAACCCAGGGCTGATGATTTTCCTGCAGAAAGGAAGGAATTGCTTCTCCTGGCACTTGGGTCTCTAAACTGTTATCTAAAGATTTCCTGAAGCTTTGCCCCCTCTGCTGTGCCCCCCCTCTGGAATCTCAAACAATCCATTTTTAATGGAATGTTTAAAGGTTTGATGAAAAAGTGACAGGTATTGACTTTTGCTCCAGCTCATTCCTGCTCAGCGTCGCTCCACCGATGAACAAGAAATGTGGGATTTCACAAGACTTCAGCAAGGGCTCTTTGGGGACCTTTTAAACCATGGAAATTAGGAACAGGAGACATCTCCATGAGCAGTGTGAGGTGCCAGTGAGGGTGGCTGAAAGAGGAGCCTCCACTTCCAGCTCTGTTCCTTCCAACTCTTGATTTCCATCCCAGTCCCACTGTGTGCTGCGATTTCCCTTTTGCAGTCCTACAGCAAGGGGAGCAGCAGAATGCCCAAGGGCAGGGGACTGGACAGAAAAACAGCTCATCAGTAAATGCAAAGGGAAAAACTTCTTGCTCATAAATAATGGAATGATAAAATGGTTTGGGTTGGGAAGGACCTCAAGGATCATCTCATTCCACCCCTGCCATGGCAGGGACACCTTCCACTTCCAGGGGTGATCCAAGTCCCAGTGTCCAGCCTGGCCTTGGACATTCCAGGGATGCAGGGGCAGCCACAGCTGCTCTGGCAATTCCATTCCAGGCAGGAATTCCTGCCCAAGATCCCATCCAGCCCTGCCCTCTGGCAGTGGGAGCCATTCCCTGTGTTCTGTCCCTCTGTCCCTTGTCCCCAGTCCCTCTGCAGCTCTCCTGGAGCCCCTTCAGGCCCTGGAATGTGCTGGAAGCTCTCCCTGGAGCCTTCTCCTCTCCAGGTGAGCACCCCCAGCTCTCCCAGCCTGGCTCCAGCCCTGGAGCAGCTCCATGGATTCCTCTGGATTTGCTCCAGCAGCTCCAGGTCCTGCTGTATCCCCAGGGTTGGAGCAGCTCTGCAGGTGGGGTCTCAGGAGAGATGAGGGGGAGAATGGCAACACCCAAATTCACAAATCCTGTAATTATTAATTACTATTAACATCATCACTAAAATAACATTTGCTTTAAAGCTGCTGCTGGAGAAGAAAGTAACCTTCAACTCTGAGAAATATTAAAAATAGAGCAATCTGCAAGGAAATGATGATTGACAGAGGGAGAGGTAAAGAGCAACGCTTAAATAATATATGGAAACCTGTAATTCAGCCTGACACAAATTCATTTTTCTCACTCTGCCACTCTGAAGTGTCCAATCAATGAGACAAATCTCCATGGCAAAGCCATTATTTAAACAAAGCTGGCTTGGCTTAAAAACACAATAATTTGGGCCAATTTAGGACTTGATATTATGCACCATTTCGCATTGTGATGTGCCGAGAGATCCCACATTGATCTGGGAATGAAAAGCCAACAACTTTTTGATAGTTCATAGATTTCCCCCTTTCTTTTTTGCCTCCCAGCCCCCAGATGTTGAATAGCCCAGCAGCCACCACCTCTGCTTTCCATTTTGGGTTTGTTATCCCTGAAAGCCAAACTGGAGAGACTTAAAAGAAGCAGCAGCAATAAGAAGAGATAACGACTTAAATGCAGCTCTAACAATGCTGCTTTCTTCCCTTTTGAAATAAGCATCTGGGGTTGTTTTTCTTCCTCCCAAAATATGTTCAATTGCTGCCTCCAAATGCATCAGCAAAGCTGAGAAATGGGAGGAAAACGATTCCTTGAGTTGGTGGATGGGATCAGATTTTAAGGACTCGACGGGAATTTCGGTTCAGCTCCTGATTCCCTAAAACCCCAAGGAATTAAAGATGCTCCAGCTGTTTGTTGGATCAAGGCCAGGGGAGTGCAGAGCTCTGCAGGACTGAACAGCCCACAGGGATTGGAACAGGGATTGGGAGAGGCTGCCCAGGGAAGGGCTGGAATCACCATCCCTGGGGGTGTTCAAAAACCCCTGGGGCCGTGGTTTAGTGATTAACCTGGTCCTTAATCATTCCTTGATCAATCCCTGGATCTTCCTGGGTGTTCATTCCCCACCCATAAAACGGGAGGAATTATCCTTCCATCCTCTCCTCCCTTGTTTGCCCACTTCAGCCACATTTCATCCTCTTTTCATCTGCCTGTGCCCTGCTGGGCCCCTGCTGAGGCTGAAGGGCTGATTCATCACTGAAATGCTCACAACAAGCAGAGATGCTGCACCCGGGTAATCTAAAATGGTTTTTCACCTCTGGCTTTTGTAGTTTTGCTAATCAGGAAATGTGGAATTATCTCAATTTAGCAGCTGTCACTGTGCCACCCACCACTGGTTAAACTGGCTCGGTACCTCAGTCGAGCAGACAGCATTTCCAAGAGAGCTCTAAAAAGGTGATCTGATGCAAAAACTCCGACTTAAATGAGAATATTCCCTTTTTTTATTGCCTCACAATGGGATTTCAGTGCAGCAGTTACAAGGGAGAGGAAGATGAATTGTCTCTGCAGGCTCTAAAAGTTGCCAGGAGCTCCTCATGGCAAGGTGAAATCCATTCCTCGTGTGCTGCTTTGTTTTCAGAGATTCCAATCCAAAGGCCTGGGGGTTTATTGCTCTGTGAAATCAGCAATTGCAAAGGCACTGCAGAACGGCAGCAGCCCAAAACGTGACAGCTCTGAGGCAGCTCTGATCCAGGAGGGATTTGGGAGTTTACACTGGGAAGCACTGAAAGAGACATTCCAAAGAGAAAAGTTTTTTGAGGATGTTTGTGCTCAAAAACTCTGCCTGTTTTGAAGTGTCAGTGCCAGCTCACGTCAAATAATCGCAGGAAACAGCCCAAATTTGGCTTTTTCCTGCTGTGATGCAAGCAGGAGCAGGAATCCCTGGGCTGGTTTTTTGTGGTTTTTGTGGGAGCTGGAACACCAGAACAGACACTCAAAAGTGCAGGGAGAAAATGCACAAGAGGAGCCCAAGAGGAGTCTGGTCCTTGCTGTTCCTGACAATCCTTTGGGGGTTTGGCAGTGCTCAAAACTGGGATAAAAGCAATTTAGTGAGGTCAGGGCTCTGTTCTCTCAGGAAAGTGTCTCCCCAAGACTTACAGGAATAATAATAATAGTAATAATAATAATAATTAATAAATAAAACTCACTCTGATCCCTCCACATCCACCTGAGCGCTGCTGCTCCCACCAGGCTCCCGCCAGGCCCTGCCTGCCTGGCCATGAATTTTAAAATTAGGGAATTTTCACAATTAGGGAATTTTAAAAAGATCTGAAAGGCAGAAGGATTCACAATTGGGCTGCACCTAATGAGTTCTGAGGGCTGAAAAGGACTTTAGAGTCCACCCAGCTCCAATGGGCAGCAACACCTTCCACCATCCCCATCCAAGCCCCATCCAGCCTGGATTTAGACACTTCCAGGGATCCAGGACCTTATCAGAAGTTGGATTTTATTGCTATTTCACATTTCTCTTGAGGGAGCTGAGGAGTTTTTTCATGATCAGGAAGAAAGTTAATAGACAAACACTGTTTTTATGAAACTAGATTAAACTTGGAACCGCCACCCTAGACAAGGAGCCCTTTAAGGTGTAATTTGAGAATCACAGCAGGTGAAAGTGAAAATAAAAATAAAAACAAAAGTAAAAACCCTGGCCTTGATGATATCATGAAGGTTATAACAAGTGAAAAACAGGAATGTGACTTTTTGGGATGAAGGAGCAGAACTCTGGCTGATCCTTAGAAAAGACAGCGCACGAACCATCTCCTATCTTTCACAGCAATGGTAATTTATGAAAAAAACACCCAAATCATTAAAATCCATCATCTAAAACCAACCAAAGGTTCTTCAGTAGAGCAATCACTGTCACCATCTGAGGATTCTGGATCATCACCTCAATTCCAGACACTGCCTGGCCAGTTCTGATTCTCACTTATTTTATCAAGGCCTTGGCTGTTGCTTTTTCCCCCAAAAAAAGCAGAATCTGGGAGGCCAAATGGAGCTCCTCACCTAACGAGACAAATGGATTTTATCGACTTAATCAAGGAGAGTAACAACTCCACAGCTCATTTCTTCAGAGCTGGCTGGAACAAACTCTGGGGGCACGGGCAGGGGATGTAAAACGCAGCCCATAAATTATGAGTTCATTAAGGAAATGCCAATGGGAACAGCTCCGGGATGGAATCTCCACGTCCTGCCAGGCTGGTGGGCAAAATATCGACTCCCAGCAAATGAGGCAGGAGATCTCCTCAGCATAAATCATGGGAAACTCCTGGATTTTTCTCCTTCAGATGATGAGATTGTCCCGCTGCTCTGTAGTTGATGGGATAGGAAACCAAGGGTGATCCCTTTTTTTTGCTGCTGTTGTTCACTTGGTTTTGTCACAGTCTTTTTCCATGGATCTGTTGTGTCTCTGCTTCCCTGGAAGGAGCAGCTTGGGCTCAGATTTGCCAGATTTGGGCCCTAATGTTGATGGATTATTCCTCTGAGAGGTACAGACAGCTCTCGGGGTGTCCTGTGCTGGGCCAGGAGTTGGACTCGAGGATCCACTGGGGTCCATTCCAAATTAAATGTTCCCTGAAGGGGAATAAACTCTCACTTTTCCCCTCTGGATGGGTGAAAATCCTTGGAGAGAGGCTTTGCACAGTTTTATTGCGGGGCACAAATTCAGAAGGGAGAGGCACGGAGTGAGATCAGTGAAAAGAGGAGAAAGCAACCAAGTACAAATTGCCCAAATTGCTAAATATTAGCAACAAGCCTCCAAATTACCCAGAGAGAAGCAGCTTCTCTGAGGTAACTCAATTCCTGCATTCAGAGCTGAAAAAATGTTAAATCAGGACCAAAGAGTGATTATATTGATTTGTACGCCCGGAACCACGGGAATAGGAAATAAATGAGGAAAAAAAAATCACATACACACACACAAAAAAGGAGAAAACGTTTCTAACAATTTCATGTATTCCTCTCAGGAGTCCACGGCCATTGAGACACAAAAAACTTTTGTTGCAAGAGGGAATGATCAAGTTTTTATTCCCAGATGAATACACAATAGCTGATTTCTTCTTTTGTTTTTTAATTCATTGGCAAAATTTCAGGGAGTGAAGCCTGAAGAGGGCTGCACACCCTAACTTGGGCATTTACTGCTCCTAATGGGCCCAATTAGGCTGCTGGTGATTAAGACCCAAGCCTGGAATAATGAATGGGCTCCTCACACCCCCAGCCTTTGATCTCCAGGGCTTTGGACTGGATCCAGGTGGAAGGGGAAGCACTGGGGAGCTGCTGGGCTCTGGGATGTGGCCACTGTGAGCTGGTTATCTTTTTTGGTCACCTATTTTTAGCCCATTTTAGGATGGGTTGGGCTGAAATGTGGCCGTGCACCCCTGAGGTATCTGGGAGAGCTGTGCCACCACTGTTTCTGCTCTAGTGACACAGATTTCTGCTTTAAAGAGGATTTTCTGGAGGCAGGCCTGATGAGCAGAGCAGAAACAATGGAAAAAAAGTATTTTCCCATCAATTTGAAGAAAGATGTATTAAGACTTTCCTAACTCACCTCTCTTTAATCCCATTTTTTCCTCTCTTGCCTGTTACTGCTGCCCTTGGAGCCATGTCATGCCTTGACTTCGGATATCACCACATGGACAGAAGGCAGAGCAGCTCCAATTCATCCCATTCTCCACATTAAACAGTCACATTCCAAAGGAAAACTTGTTTCTGGGTTCCTACAAGTGCATTGGGAATTAAGAGGAAAAGCCCAGAGAGCAGAGACTGTTTGTAGTATTGGCTACAGTTAAATAGAAAGGTCAGCTCCTGGAGTGTGCTCCTGCTATAAACCAACAAATTATTTATTGCTGGGATTGTTTTCAAATCGAGAAGCCTTCCGGGCCACAGTGATGGGGGAGGACTGCAGAGGTCACGTGGAGGGAGTGGGGACAAGGATTTGGGAGCTTTTCCTCTCTCTGTGCTTCTGCCACGCCTCTGCTCTCCCATCCATGAGGAACGGGACAATGACCCCTTCCAAACACAGAACCTGCAGGTGCTTCTCCATCCTCCTTAGAAATCAGCCCCAGCAAACTCATCAGCTAAAATGTAAATGCTCAGAATTGGGAGAGAAGGCTCCAGGGAGAGCTCAGAGCCCATGCCAGGGCCTGAAGGGGCTCCAGGAGAGCTGCAGAGGGGCTGGGGACAAGGGACAGAGGGACAGGACACAGGGAATGGCTCCCACTGCCAGAGGGCAGGGCTGGATGGGATCTTGGGCAGGAATTCTTGTCTGGGATGGAATTGCCAGAGCAGCTGTGGCTGCCCCTGCATCCCTGCAATGCCCAAGGCCAGGCTGGACACTGGAGTTTGGAGCACTCTGGGACAGTGGGAGGTGTCCCTGCCATGGCAGGGGCTGGAATGATTTTTCAGGAGCTCCCTTCCAACCCAAACCATTCCATATTTCTGTGATTATTAGCAGGTGATTACGAGGACACCCAGAGAACTTCCAGCTTCAGGATGAGCCCCGTGAACACGAGTGACAGACACTGAGCCCACACCAAGTCCCACAGTAAAGCTCTGCCAAGCACAGAAGCCAGAAAGTCAAACTCAAACAGAAAGAGAACCCAGGTGAACACGGACTGAGACCTCCACACCCTTCCACAGTGCTCACCTGCACCCACGGGGAGTATTCCACTCCCAAAGCCCATCCTCTGCCTGTGTGCCCCACCTCAGGAGCCCTGTGCCAAGCAAAGCCTGGCAGGAGACTGGAGAGAAAACCTCTGCCTTCAGCCTCCCTGTGAAAAAGGCATATTGTGTGTGTGGCTCTACGCAGATATTTACTATATGTAATATGCTAGGTAGAAAAGTTATGCAATATTAACATTTAAATAATACAGTAAATGTAGTTTTTAACATTGAATCTAAGTAAGAATTGTGTGTAAGGTATTGTCCTTAGCTCAAGAGCAAAGAGAAGATAACCCGGAGGTTTCTACACAGAGAGAACAATTACAACAAGCCAGACTAAAACCCCTCTTGGATGTTTCAGAGGGAAAGATGCAGATCTCCTAGAAACCACCCTAGTCAAGCCAGACCATGCATATCTCCTTGAATCCACAAAGCTACCTGATTAAGCCAGACTCCAGGACGCCAGGGGTTTTGCAAAAGGCTCGTGGCAAACGGGCTTTTCTTAGATAAAGTATGCATAATCATTAAAGTTGGCCCTCAAAAATAGAGAGGCATCTCCCTAATGGGGCCCTTCTCCTTCACAGCCTTTGTCTGGGAGGGAGGGGGGACGTAGTCCCGGGCTACCTTTCTTTGCTCTTATTGCCTCATTATTTGTCCTGTCTCTGAAAACTTTTTAAACTTTTATTATTGTATTAATATTTTTGTAACCAATTTTTATTCTTTATTAAATTTTCATAAATTTCAAAAAGCGAGTGATTGGCATTTATCACACTCCCCCTGAAGCATCTCCCTCATCACAGCCCTGGGTGGTTCAATCCCACTCCACAGCAGCAGATTGGGATCCCCACTGCCCGGAGATTGGGTGTGGAAGGCAAATGGAGCAACCAGGACCAGCCAGGCACCAGCAGCACCCGGTGAAGTCTCACTGACGCCAGCCCCGACGTCGAATGAATGATTTAGCACTTGTTAAACTTCTCCCATTGTGAAGGCAACCTATTATTTCCCTGCTCGTGCTCTGCAACGCCTCAATCACTGACAGAAGGAGTGAGTGAGAAATAATAGAGTTCATTTTCGATTGCTGGCGTTCGATAGCTCGTTCTGTGTACCCCATCTGCCATTGTTTCAGCAACAAGAGAGATGATGGCTTTTCCTCATCCCCTTTTCTGAGCCCACCTCTGACGACTCTTTAACAGCCCCCAGTAACATCCTGGAACAGCACAAGTGTTCAATCCAGGTGTTTTTGTAAAGAAAAACACCGTGGAACAGCACTCAGGGAGGGGTATGCCTCAGTTACAGCAGGGCAGCTTCCAAATGCGGAGTTTAAATTCCTGTCAGAGCAGTTACTGATTTAATCTTTGGGGTTTTGTCAGCTCGAGGAGGGGTGGATTTGATGAAGTTCAAGAAGGGCAAGTTCAAGGTGCTGGAGTGGGTCAGGGTTTCCCTAAAGAAAGGGCTGAGAGCAGCCCTGACCAGCGGGGCTGGTGCTGGGGGATGAAAAGCTGGACATGCCCTCCAGGAGAGCTGCAGAGGGACTGGGGACAAGGGACAGAGGGACAGGACACAGGGAATGGCTCCCACTGCCAGAGGGCAGGGCTGGATGGGATCTTGGCAAGGAATTCCTGCCTGAATTCCTGAATTCCTGCCACGTCCACTCAGCCCAGAAAAGCCAGGAGAGTCCTGGGCCAGCGTGGGCAGGAGGTGAGGGATCGACTGTCCCCCTCTGCCCAGCTCAGGTGAGACCCCACCTGCAGAGCTGCCTCCAACATCACAAGGACGTGTGAGTCCTGGGGTGAGTCCAGAGGAGGCCACAAAAATGAGGAGAGCACGAAGCCTGCTGGGAATGCTGCAGTCCCAGGCCCTGCTTTGCCTTTGCAGGGAGGTGAGAGGGGGAAGAACTGAGATTTACCTGCCCCAAAGTGTCCCAATGCATTCAAAGTGCAAACAAACCACGAGAACAGACCAGACTGATCAGCAAAGCTGCAGAGTCAAGAGTTCCCTCTGGACTTTGTGCTCCCAGGACTTCTTCTATCACTTCCCTTAACCTCTGGATGTGCAGGGATCACTCTGGACAGCAGCACTTCTCCAGCTCAGAGAAGATGTGGTCCCTAAAATGCATCAATCCCAGTTTCCAACAGCAGGATGGAACAACAGACACGCGAGGAGGAAACCTGGGTTTATATTCTGCCCTGCAGAAATCTTCAGGAGGGAAATGAATCTCCTGGAAGGTTCTCTACCCATGGCCAAGGGGTGGGACGGGGTGATCAGGAAGGTCCTTCCAACCCAAACCCTCCAGTGGTGATTCTGTGATGGTGGAGCTGGTACAGACAGGGATGAGGACGGGCAGGGAAAGGGACTGGAGGTGAGAATGGGAGATTTCAGCACACTGAGACCAATTCAGCCAGGGAATGAGGAAAACTAAAGCAGAATGAGAGTTTTCACTGTGTCTGGACTCAGAAAAACACCAGAATTGGAGAAAGCAGAAAGCTGCAGGTACTCTGGACTCTACAGATGGGACTGAATGCTTCTTTGGGAGAGAAATGAATCACCACAAAACTCACTGGAACTGCTTGCAAAGGGCAGCTCAGGAAGCTCAGGAATACACTGTGGATCTGTGCAAACCTCAAAACAACGACCACTTCCAACCCGTGGAGCAGCAGGGGTTATTTTGGGAGTCTGAGAGGAGCTGACCAAGTGAATTAAAGAGAAGCGGACAACCTCCCAAAGAGCAGACACAAACCAGAATTTGTATTTCCATCTCAGCTGACACACAAACAAATCGCTGCTCTGTCTCTGCAAAGATTCCCTGGAGATTTGGGATCTCTTTTTTGGTGCTTACATGACCCGTGGTGCCAGATCTCAAATCTCTCCCATCCCCATGTGCCTGTGGGGAGGAGGATCCATCTGTCCCACTGCCTGGTGGGAACATGCCTTCCCTGAAAAGGCAGAGCCTTTTCAAGAATAAAGACATGCTGGAATATTAAAACAAAGGTTTTTCGAGTCAGCTCCACTCCAGTCAGAAAAATCCATCTAAATATAGTCGGGTATCATATCCCAGCCCTTCACCAGGAGATTCCCTGGGAGCACAGCTATGGGGTAGCAACTCAAAATCCCTGTTAATGTATAAAAACAGTCGTAAGAAGCTGAGGGTTTCCACGATTCCAGACTAAAAAGCCATAAACTGGAGCACATTAAGAAAATAACTGCTGTGCTGGTCTTATCTTTTTTTTTTCTTTTTTTAAACTTCTAATAGCTTGTTTTGTCTCCATCAGCAAAGAGCTGCTCTCAAATAATTGCTCTAAATGACTCTTTGAAGGCGCATCTCTATTTGCAAAGCCCATCAAGTTGCAGACAAGTCCCAAATCTTCCCTTCCTAATTTACTGTGAGGATGAGCAAACAGAGGGAGCTTCATGGTAATTACTGCCAGCACAGCTCAGAGAGAGGCGAATTACCCGCGTTCAGAGGGAGCTGCTAATCCCCCCCAGTTCTGCTTTTAGATGGAGTTTAAGGAATTCAGACAGGGAATTTATGTTGATGGCAGCCAGCAGCGCTTCTGAGGACACCTCTGATCCAATCTGAGAGAGCCCAAATCTCGCAGCTCCTTTCCAGCACCGCGTTCTCCGCGAGTTATTAAAGCCAAAAACCGCACCCAGCTCAGCACAGACAAATTACCCAGACCTTAAAACAGCCCCCCAGTTTATTCGGGATGCCAGCTGAACTCCTACAGGTTGTAAAGCGCTCCTGTAATTCTTGTGGAAGGCTGAATCATCCCGGGACATGAATAAAGACGAGAGCATTTAACAACACAACAGATTCTTCACCCGTAAAATCGTGCCACAGATCAGAGTTAGAGCAGAAGTGTTTATTCCTTATCGAAACCAAGAGAAACGTTTTAACCACAGGGATATATCCAGATACCTGCAGCAAGCAAAGAATAAACTGGAAGAGTTAAAAGATTTAAGAAAGTCGTAATTCCCCTTAAGTACATGTTAGGGCAGAAATAAAACACAGGGTGCTCGTTCCAGCCTCGGTGGCTGTCGAATACAAACTGAAATTACATTTCACTCTGGCAGACTTAGATGCTGTAGAATATTATTTTAGAGAGGTGGCAGAGAGAGTTTGAAAGGTTTCTCCATTTTATGTTTTAAAATGAACTTCTCAACTCTTCAGAGGTTTGTAAATAAAGCCAGGCTCTTTTCCAGAGGCCCAGCCCCACTGGGACAGGGCAGGATTGAAGGATTTTTGGAAAAATTGCATCTTTTGAGTCCCTACAAACACATCAGCACTCTGGGATTTTCCTTCTTTGTAGGGTAAGCCTCAAATTGTTCCTTACGGAATAAAAATTCCCTCTCCAGGATTTGCAAACTGACCTCACGTGCTTAGTGAGATCTGAGAGAGGAGGTGTTCAAAAAATGTGATTTATGACGAGAACACCAATGTGCAGCTGGAGCACGAGGTCCAGCAATGCCAAACTCTCCTCATCCACCCTGAGATGGAGCTGGCACATGCCTGGCAGGTCCCCGGGAGCTGTCGGCAGCTCGTCCCCCAATCTGGGGCAACAGGAGCTGGCAGAGCTTCAAGGAGCTCCTTTCACAGCTTTTTGATGGATGGGTGATGCCAGCGACCCGAGGAGACCCAGAAACACAACCAGCTCCAGCCCCTTCCTGGGCCGGGCTGACAGGATTGGGAATGCTGCCACGGGTGCCGCAGGTGATGATGGATCACGTAAGCAGGGAGGGCTGGGAGGTTTGTGAAGAACAACAAAGCCCCTGTGCTCCAAGCACTCTGAAATTCTTGGCTGAATATTCGTGAATTTGGAAGCACGGGAAAACAACTTCCTTCCAGTTTGGAGGGAGAGGAAAGCTCCATGTTGAGAGAGAGGGGGAACATTTTAGAGAGTGGGAAAAAAGGCATTAATTCCATGATCTAAAGGGATGTTCTTGGCCTTTCATGTAAGGTCAAGGGATGTTCACTTAAATCCCTGCAGTGAAGACACACAGAAAGCCTCTGCTGAGTGTCAGAGGAGGGAAATGCAGCAACTGTTCAAAATAACCAGGTGGGAACAACCCAGTGGCATCTCCCAGCTGTGGGGAGGATCTGTGAAGACCTTTGGAAGAGTCAGAGAGTAAAACAAGTCAAACCTGCCAAAATTTCAAGCACCTCCCTTGACCATCCTGATCATTTTCTTACCCTTGGCTCAGAGAGACCATTTATTAAAAACCCAAGAGAAAACAGCTAAAAACTCAACCACCAATTCTTCTCTCTCCTTCCCTTCAAATCACTGTTTCCCTTAGAAAAACCCACAAAACCTCAGCTGGTTAAACCCACACTCGTTCAGACTTGGGCTTAGCCACAAATTTGACATGGATCAATGACACCTTGTCCAGAGAAATCAAAGGATCATCGGGAAACAAACTGTTGACCCAGAAGAATCTGTACCAGTTCCCCTCTGATCTGCCTGATAAGGCTGACAAAAGGTGTCAGCCCCAGCGAGGCAGCTGGAGGAGGATGAGGAGGAGGAGGGAAGGCTCTCAAAGGAAGAAAGGCCAGCTCAGAAGAGAGGAGTCCCACAAGGGGAAGGAGAGGGAAAAGCTTTACAGCTGGAAAAGAGCAGGTGACATTCAAGAGGGTCACAGAGTACGGAAAATGAGCCGGGAGATTGAAAGGTTTGAGGGGGGGAAGAGCTGACTTTGAAAACATTCCTTGATCTTCCTTCCTTCATTGAAATGTTTTCTTCACAAGGCCCAAACAACAAAAACATGAAGGGAAAGCTGCATCTACCAGCTGAACATGAAGGGACGTTCATTCCAAAGCTGTATTGACTGATTCTCCTCCCGGAGCCACAAATTTGATGGCACATTCATTTGTTTCCACCCCAGCTCGATGGCACAATCATTTGTTTCCATTCCTATTAGGAAAATGAGGTAAAAACCAGCCTGGTATAAACCTCTTCCCTTAAATTCCACATATATTCCATGTTTCCTGCTCATTTTGATGCAACTCAGAACCTGCTCTGAGACGCAGCCTCTTAAATCCCCACCGGGCAAAATCGTCCGCTGGTTGAAATTTGTTTAAAACCATGGAAGTACATTTATTTTAACTAAATGAGGATCTGACTCCGAGTTCATTCTGTGGCGAGTTAGCACATATGAGGCAATGCTGGAATCTTAATTCATTCCAACAGTAGCCACAGGGCAACTCTGGACATCAAAACCCATTTTGGATTAGGAAGGAAAGGCCCTGGGTTAATTCCCAGCGTTGTGGGATCTTTAGCACCACGTGGACAGAGCCACCAAAGACGTGGTTTTGGATGTCACACGGTGCTCCCGTGTGGGGATGGAAAGACAAAATCGGAATATTTGGATTTCCCAGGCTGAAGAGCAGCACTGTTACTGGAAAAATCTGTGAGAACAGTCAAACACTCGCTCTTCCCCCCCAGTCATTCTCCTACAGCATCAGAAATTGGGATTTATTCCCGGCACAGAATTCCACCTGCAGTTCAGGAGTGGGTTTTCCTCTCCATTATTCCTTCTATCTCCTTATTCCTGTTTTTTGAGTGTCTTGGAAAGGCAAGGCCACGCTCCATTCCCAATCCTGCACATCCCAAAAGACGTTTGCAGAATCCCAGAAGGGTTTGGGTTGGAAGGGACATTAAAGGTCATCCCATTCCACCCCCTGCCATGGCAGGGACACGTCCCACTATCCAAGAGTGCTCCAAGTCCCAATGTCCAGCTTGGCCTTGGACACTTCCAGGGATCAAAGCTTCTCTGGGAATTCCAGCCCAGAATTCCTGCCCAAGATCCCATCCAGCCCTGCCCTCTGGCAGTGGGAGCCATTCCCTGTGTCCTGTCCCTCTGTCCCTTGTCCCCAGTCCCTCTGCAGCTCTCCTGGAGCCCCTCCAGGCCCTGGAATGTTCTGGAAGCTCTCCCTGGAGCATTTAAACATCTCACATTGGTAAATCGACTTCTCCATTCAGCCCGGAGCTGCCCCCAGGATTCCAGAGGGTCCCTCAGGAGGGACAGCTCAGGGACAGTCCCTGCCCTGGGGCTGGGACAAGCCAGGATGTTCTTGGTTCCCCCTTTCTCAAACAAAAACCAGAGAGAAGCTCCCTCCAGTGCTGAGTTTGCCAGAAATAGCAGCATTTCTTCCAACACACTCCACATTTTTAGGGTTTTTAGGCGACAGCAGAGCAAGGAAGTTCTCTCCTCTGGATTCCTGCTCTTTGTACCCTGTGGTCCTACCTAGGAGGGCACAGGGATGCAGAGTTTGTGATTCCAGAAATGAGATGCAGGCACACAAACCAGCCCCGCTCACCCAGAGCAATTAGAGCTGGCTCATTCCCACACCTCCCCAAACACCCAGCATCCATAAAAGCGCCGTCAGGGAAGCCTGCCACGTCCCTGAACTCATTTACTTCATCCAGCAGTTATTTCTGCACACTCCTCCTCTCCACACACAATCCCCGCAGCTTTCTGCAGAGAAATGAGAGCAGGTTTTGCCTGGGAAGGTGAAAATCTTGGCAAAAGTCGGTGCCAGGCCTCCAATTCCTCTTTTCATTAGGCAGCAACCGACTCCTTTTATTCCAGGATGTGCATCCAGAGGCAGAGGAGATGTCTCTAGTGGTTTCCTGATGCCATCCTCCCTCTCCTAAAAATATCCAGTGGAGGTGGTTCCTGCAAGATTCCTTTCAAGCCTGTGTGAATTGCTGATGGGAAGGAGCTCCTGCATACCAAAGCTCATGGAAAGCTTTGTTCTCCCTCACAGGGAAAGGATTTATTTAACCAGAATGAAAAGGAGATGGAACACAAGACACGTATCCTCCTGTCCAACTGGGAATTCCAGCCGTCTCAATGATATGTAAATTATATTTGGATTTAATGCGGGCCTGGTTGGAAAAGGGATGAGTCTGAAGAGCCCGTTCCTCGTCCAGCACATCTGCTCTGGGTGTGGATCCATGGAGCTTCCACGACTAAGGGTGGTCACAAATCATCCCTGCAATTTTCCCCTGCAATTAATTATCTATTAAATGGTTTTGTTCCTGTTAAAAAAGTCCATTTGCTCCACGCAAAGCTGGTGTTTTGCTGAAAACAAAAGACAGCACCTGAAAATGCAAGTGTCTCATCCAGCTGGAAATTGAGGCAACCTCAGCTGGATTTTTACTATTTCTGATTGTCTGGATGTCTCCAGACACGTTACAGCTTCCATGATGTTCTGGGACCCTCAGGAAAGGAGAGATCTGAAAGAGCTGGAGTGTGTCCAGGGAATGGAGCTGGGAAGGGTCTGGAGCCCCAGGAGAGGCTGAGGGAGCTGGGAAGGGGCTCAGAGGGGGAAAAGGAGGCTCAGGGGGACCTTGTGGCTCTGCACAGCTCCTGACAGGAGGGGACAGCCGGGGGGGTTGCGAACAGGGACAGGAGGAGAGGGAACGGCCTCAGGGTGGACAGCAGGAGGAATTTCTCCATGGAAAGGGTGGCCAGGCCTTGCCAGGGGCTGCCCAGGGAGGTTTGGAGTTCCCATCTCTGGAGGTGTCTGAGGAATGACTGGATGAGCAGGAAGCTCATCCTGGACTGGATTTTCCTGGATGGAGCGATCCCAGGTATCCAACAGCCAGCAAATTCCACACGGATGGGACATCAGATCCCCCAAACTCCCTCTGTCCCCAGCTCCGATGGGACTCGGAGATCCCTGGAATCCAGCTGTCCATTCCCCCCTGCTGCTCTCAATCCATCCCAACCCCAGTGCCAGGCATTGTTAACACTGTAATTCCACCTTTATTAGCTCCAGGCATCCCTGGGAGCCCCGTGAATTCCCATCATCATTCCCTCACTGGAGCTGTGTTCCCTGCCCTGCTGAGACCTCGATCACCACCTCACCCCACGCCTCGTTATTCATCTTATTCCATTTTACAGCGTGGAGTAAATAAACAGCATTAAAGTGCTAAATTTATTCACGGAAATGGGGCTGCGTTTGCATCCCGGAGCCATTCCTTAAATCAAGGAGATGCTGTTAATAGGCTGCAATGAAGATGTAAAACATCCATTTTAATATGGCTGTAATAAAGGCAGATTGCAGGAGCTGATGATGACATTTCACACGTGGGGACAAGGACGGTGACACTTTAATATCTCCAATTCCTGCCCTCAATTCCACGCCATGCAGCCCAAGAGGGCTGAATTAATTATTACAGTGTCATCTCGAAGAAATTAATTCCAGTCGTTACCAGAGGATGCTCATTAAGCAACAATTGCTTGGCTGCCTGAGCAGATCCCACAGCCTGGGAGGGGACAGGAGCACGGTGACAACCAGCTGGTGGCACATCCATTGCCATCCCCAAACCTTCTGTGGTGGGTAGGACACAAGGTGATCTTCACCAGGCAGAGGAGCAGAGCACAGGCAGCAAAGCACCTGGCAGCGATGGGAGAGCTGGGATTGAGTCCTGCAAGGAGTGGGATCCCACTTTTTGGATCTTCAATTTAATTAGAAAAGCTTTTTGATGAAGGTTTGATTGCTTTAATCAAAACACTGGGCCATCCCTGGAAGAGGTCAAGGCCAGGCTGGATGAGGTTTGGAGCAATCTGGGATAGTGGAAGGTGTCCCTGGCCATGGCAGGGCGTAGAACTGGATGAGCTTTAACATCAACCCAAACCATTCCATAATTCTGGGATTTATATCAACTCTCCACCTTTTTTAAAATCCCTTGTTATGAATTAAAAACAAAATCAGGTCTCCCCAGACTGATCCAGAGCAGTAACAAAGTGAGAGGAACTTCTTGCTTCTTCTGCTGCACCAGACTTACTGCAAAGCAAAACCGAGGTCTCCTTTAACTCCTGCTAAATTCTACAAGCCAAAGTTTCCCTGAAATGGACTATTTAAAGCTCCATGTTCTGTGCATGAAGAAATTATTGTTATCCTCCTCTAAAGAAAATATTCAGGAAATGCTGTTCTTCCAAGAATGAGGCACCAGAACCATGGAAACACAGAATGGTTTGGATTGGGAGGGATCTTAAAGATCCCCTCATTCCAACCATGGACACCTTCCCCTTCTCCTGCTCTTCCCCACCCATTCTGGGGAATACCCCAGATTCAGACCCCAAACAACATTTCATTTTTCATCCTGATTTTATTTTTAACCTCTAAAACTCCAGTGCTGAAAGCGAGGCACAGAACAGGTCACTCCACACAAACCTGCATTCCAGAGCTGTCCTTTACAACACACTGATGCTTTGTTTCTTAGGCCATTTTAATTAATTTGCATTATTAAAGCGAGTTTGAAACCAAAAATTAATACACAAGTGCCAAGAGTGTGAGCACAGAATTCAGATATCTGAATTCACAGTGAGGAAAAAAGACAACAAACTGTGTCTTACCAAGGGATGGAAAGGGAAAATGATATCCATTTATTCCTTAGCCAAATTGCTACTTGCATTTATTCATGGGATGTAATTATGGATAGCAATCACATTTTCCCCTTCAGACTCAGTTTTGGTTCATAATTAAATTCAGGAGAGGTGGCAAGAAGCGAAATTTAAAGTTTGCCACTACTGAGCCAAACCCAAACAGAGCGAGCTCCAATTCTGTTTCTGTTTTGGAATAAAACTTCAGCTTAGAGCCAGAACACAGCCAAGATTTTCCAAGATTTGCTCAGAAATGGGCAAGGATCATCCTAAGCCCTACCAGGTACCTCCATGAGAAACTGGATTGAAAAAACCAAGGAAATTCCTTTTTCCCAAAGACACCGAAAATCAACCACGCTCTACAGAAGGTTTGCCTTTAATCTGCGTTTGGTGGTGGCCACACAAAGTAGAAAATGTCACAAAAAGCAATTTATTAAAGCCAAAGACCAGCAAAAGAAACATGGAAGAGTGGGTGGGGTGAGACAGGGATGCATTGGGAATGTGCTGCCACACCCAAGCAATGCCGTGACTGAAGGGTTCCTCCTGTCCACCTGGAACCATCTCCACGAGCCACAGGAAAATAAAATCTATAAATGTTAACGTGTTGTTTGTAAAGGTCAGGTCAGTATCTGCTGTGACACGAGTTGGGGGGAAGCAAATCCATCTCAGCATCAGGTCACCGTGGGACAGCAGTGACATTAAAGAGAGGAGGAGCTGAACCCTTCCCCAGGTGAATTTGTTTTGCTGAGATGAGGTTTGATCCCCTTCCCTTCTGCTCTGCTCTCTGGGAGGTGGCAGCAAAGCAACAGAAATTTAGAAAAATGAATTTTCGGTACAGTTGTGATGCTGATTTGTACCAAAATGGTCAGAAAAGAAGAAGAGTCCTTAAAAAAAAAAGGCAAGATGAAAGTGGGGTGAAATTTCTGGGATTTATCCACAATGGGCCGTGGCAGTGAAAGAAGGAATTCCTATTAAAGCAGATTTAAATGTCTTTAGGGGAGGGGGGAGTTGGTGCAGCCACTGCAGCTGGTTTTGTCAACAGGTTCATCTTTTTTATGGGAATTATAGAAACATGGAATAGGTAAGGTTGGAAAAGACCTTTAAGTCCACCCCAGCACCGGCACCATGTTCACCACTGAACCATGACCTCAATCCTATGTTTTTAAAACATTTCCATGGATGGGACTCCACCTCTTCCCTGGGCAGCCAGTTCCAGCACTTGACAACCCTTTCCATGGAGAATTTTTTCCTAATATCCAATCTAAACCTCCTCTGGCACAACTCAAAGTTATCTCCTCAAATATCCAACCAGCCTTGACCTCAAACCTGAAATCCTTTGCTTCCACCCACCCCATCTCCTTTTGAAGCTTCTCAGTGGAAGATTCACCCAAGATGAAAAGGAAAAACAAGGATTTGTTCCTCCAAATTTAGAATAAGAGAAGAGCCACTGATGCCTCAACCCCACAGGGCTCTTCAGCACCTTCTTCCCAGAAGTTTCCCTGTTTTAATTCATTGTTGTGAAACGCAGCCATGAGAAATGAAAATCATCCACCCTCACTGTGATATGTGACTTAAAAGAGAAAGCATTAAAATAATGGTAATAATTATTCTAATACTAAATGATCCCAATAATTCAAGGAAATGGGGTCACTTTGGATATTTGACTGGAGAGGTCTAAGGAAAAGCTGTGAACTCAGCAAAACCAAAAGTCATGGGACTTAAAGGAAGGAAAATCATTACCCTGAGACTGCCATAGGCTGAGTTTAACCAAAAGGGTGTTTTTAAACTTTTTATCAGAGTTGGAATCTTGAGTTCTTCACCTAGAAGACATCATTTGCATGTCATAATTATAATACACACTTGCACTTCATCACTTTCTTGGTGAATGCTGGAATTATGTTAATTCTAGGATCAATGGCAAAAATCAGCGGTTTTAAACAACACCCACAGAGCTGCCAGAATTCACGTGGATGGAAAAGGGGAAGCAGGATAGTGAGGCCACGTCCTTTCTGACATTCCTTCCAGGAAGAACTGGATCGTGCTCTCCCCCTCGGATGGAACCAGAAGGTGAGAACGTCTGTTCACACTGTCCTCACCCCTGGATGGAGTTTGTCTGTGGGAATTCACATTCCCACCTATTTGACATGCAAAGCGAGAGGAGATTTCTCACCGTGGTTATAAATATCCTGAAGGAAAATGTGCACATTTCATTATCAGCTCAGCTTTGTCCTTGAGCATCAGATGAGCTTGAGGAGCCCTTGGAAGGCTCGGACCAACCCAGGCCCACCCAACAGCAGCAGGACCTGGAGCTGCTGGAGAGAATCCAGAGGGATCCATGGAGCTGCTCCAGGGCTGGAGCCCCTCAGTTCCCAGGGATACAGGCTGGGAGAGCTGGGGGTGCTCACCTGGAAAGGAGAAGGCTCCAGGGAGAGCTTCCAGCACATTCCAGGGCCTGAAGGGGCTCCAGGAGAGCTGCAGAGGGGCTGGGGACAGAGGGACAGAGGGACAGGACACAGGGAATGGCTCCCACTGCCAGAGGGCAGGGCTGGATGGGATCTTGGGCAGGAATTCCTGCCTGGAATGGAATTGCCAGAGAATCCCTGGAGCCCTGCAGTGTCCCAGGCCAGGCTGGATGTCCCTGGAGCCCACTGGGACAGCGGGAGGTGTCCCTGCCATGGCAGGGGTGGAATGGGATGGGCTTTAAGCCCCTTCCAACTCAGCTGTTCTGGGATTCTGTGACTGCAGGAAAAAGTTGATTTTCCTCTCACACCTCCCAGTAACCCATGAATATCCATCTTTTTAACTCATCCTGCTCTGGATTCCATAAAAACAGGCCAGACTGGACCAGTCCTGAGTTACTGCAGTGATTTCAATCAGAACAAACAGAATCTCATCATCCTCACGTTGTGCCCCAAAACCTTCACAGAATCCTCCGTGCAGGTGAGAGAATTTTGTACAGAAACACAACCAAAACAAAGGACAGTGACATGTGAAAAGTGGGGACACCGTTTCGCTGTGCTTTTTTTTCCCCAACAAAGAGCAGAACAAAGGGAAACGACCCCAAAGCAGGGGGGCTGAAGCACAGGCAGTGATTTTCCAGCTGGGATTCTCCAGCTGCCCATCCCTGCTGGGGAAGCTTTGCAAAGGCCTGAAGATGCCACCCCCAAATCTCCACCCCGGCACGAGCCCACCCCAATTCCACCCCCCTGAGCCCCCCAGGCTTCGTCTCCCTCCATAAACCAACATTCCCTGCCAAACCCAAAGTGACACCGCTGTCACCCCCCCGTGCCAGGCGCTGGGCACAAATCCCTGCTGGGCCAGCAGCGTTTTCCAGATGCTGCAGCACAGACAGCCCTGGAGCCTGGAGCCTCCCTCCTTCCATCCCTCTCCAGCCCCAGGAACAAAGGAGAAGCCAGGCTGAGCTTGGGGAGGATGGACACTAATGGCCTGTGACACTGCTGCCCTCTCTGGGGTCACTGGTCACACGAGGTGGGAATTTTCCCCCCTAACTTTGTTGTGACACCGATATCAAAAATGTCAAAAGATTTACTGTAAAAAGCGCCTCCAGGCCAGGTTTAAGGTGACTTCTATGCTCTTGTTTTGCTTTTCTTTTTCTCCCCTCAATATGTTTTGTTCCCAAGAGGTGACTTTACACAAATCATGGTAAAAATACACATAAAACTCTTTTTTTACGCCTCCCCAACTACTCTGATACTCCCAGCACCAGCTGGGTCCTTGTTCTCTTTGAGGGAATACCTGCAGCTCCCGTGGCTTTCCAAAAATAAAATTAAAAAAATTAACACTGGAGTTGTTATTGTGCAATTATTTTGCAAAAGTTACATATCAGTGCTAAAAAAAAAAGAGCAACGAAATGACAAGGCACAGGAGATGGAAGAATTCAAACATATGTTGGAAATGTCACAGACAGCAAAGATCGGAGCAGCAAAAGCCACCAGAAAGAGGCAAAAACCCCCTAGAACTGCTAAATATAATTAGGTATTTAATTAGGAAACCAAAGCATTACTAATATATGCTTTCAAATTTGGGGATTCAAAGCATATAAACGAAAGCAAAACCTTTCTATTCTGGGATGACTTTGTGCAGAAAGGGAATCTGTAAAAATAACTTCCCACGAAGCACAGGCTCAGCAGCCTTGGGCAGCAGCAGCACTTGGAGAATGTGGGGGGAAAAAAGTGTAAATAAGGCTCCCAAAATGCACTTCTCATAGTGAGAGGGACAGAAAAAGGATTTATTTAAAGAATCTCCCTCTCAGACTTCTGCTTCAGTGGTCTCTTTGGAGCAGGGATGTCCTGGAGGAGATGGGATCAGAGATTTATTGTGGCACAGCTTCGACGTGGACCTGGAGCAGAGGAACTGGGGAATTGTCTAAAAAGAATAATGAGAAGGAGAAAGGCTCCTGGCAGAGCACAGAACTGAGCCTCAAACTCCTGAATTCACCAGTTTCACCTCCATAACAACAAAAAACCAACCCATGAATGGGTTAAACCCCAACAGTTTTGTCCAACATTGTCCTACTTATTTGAGGAAGAGGAAAAACGAAATCACTCCAGCAAAATTCCAAAGGGGGAACTCCAGTGTGAAGGTCCGTGAAGTGACAGCCACTGATGACTTTTGACAATTTGACTTTTTTTTTCCGTGTGGAGCTGCTGGGAGTTGCCAGCAAACCCGAGGAGCTCCTGGGAAGAGCCCGTGAGGGACAGGGACACACGGACATGGATCATCTCCAGAGCTCCCGAGGCTGATTCCAGCCAGAGAGGGATTTATGCCCATTAAACTCCACAAAAATACACTGTCACTCCCAGTTATCCCAGCTGGATTTGTACGAAAAGGAGAGGAAAACAACAGATTTTAAATTGCCTTTGAAATTCAACGGGACACCTGAAGGAAAGACAAGTCTCCAACAGGATCTACCTGAGCTTCGGGAATTCTAAGAAGGATTTTACTTTCAGCTGCTGTTTGGAAGAAGAAAAATGTCACTTTTCATCTCTATTTTTTGCTAAAATACATTAAATTAGAGGAACAAGTGTTTTTTTGAATGCCTGGGTTAAAAGACATTCTGTGTCATGATTTTAGGGAAGTTGCAGTGATGTCATTCCCATCATGAGGATGGCCATGTGCTTCCCTGGAGACAAATGAAAATATAATCAATTTACACCTCCTCATCCAAAATCTGGGCTAAGAATACAGAATATACACACGATGCCTTAATTCAGCTTTCATTTGATGCTTTGTTACCCAAATAAATTCTGTGTCTGAGTGGGTGTGGAGTTTGATGTCCCACTGCTGGATCATTTCTCATGGAATTATTGAACAGTTTTGGGTGGAAGGGACTTTTCCAGGTCATGGCAGGGACACCTCCCACTGTCCCAGGGGTCTCCCAGCCCCAGTGTCCAGCCTGGCCTGGGACATTGCAGGGCTCCAGGGGCAGCCACAGCTGCTCTGGCAATTCCATTCCAGGCAGGAATTCCTGCCCAAGTTCCCATCCAGCCCTGCCCTCTGGCACTGGGAGCCATTCCCTGTGTCCTGTCCCTCTGTCCCTTGTCCCCAGTCCCTCTGCAGCTCTCCTGGAGCCCCTCCGGGCCCTGGAATGTGCTGGAAGCTCTCCCTGATCCTTCTCCTCTCCAGGTGAGCACCCCCAGCTCTCCCAGCCTGGATCTCTGGGAACTGAGGGGCTCCAGCCCTGGAGCAGCTCCATGGATTCCTCTGGACTCTCTCCAGCAGCTCCAGGTCCTGCTGCTGTTGTCCCCAGGGCTGGGACAGCTCTGCAGGTGGGGTCCCACCTGAGGGGACGGAGGGACAGGATCCCCCTCCCCTGCTGTGGGCTCAGCCCACCCAAACTCGGTGGATTTTGGATGCCAGCTGACCTTTTTTCCATCTTAAATGAAACTCTGGGCCACCAGGGCTGGAGGGAGTTTGGAAAGGTGACAGTTCACCCGTGTCAATCCTCGCAAAGCCAGAACTCTGCCATGAATCAGAATTAATTCCTGCAGCACTAACGGCGCCGTGACACGTGCCCCCATCAAAATTCAGCTTTGCTGATTAAACATCTCCAGGAATTTGCTTGTTCTACATCAGAATTATCACAGCAGGTGAAGGTCACCGGGAGCCCCCAGCTCTGTTCACGAGACTCTGGGGTTTTTTCACTCCCTCTCTCTTTCTGTCTGTGCCAGACGAGGCTCAGGCCCCGAGCCAGGAGAATACAAATTTGGGAGTTCAGCCTGCCCTGCTCCGGCTGCATCTGTCGATTCCTTTGGGTGTGCAGAGGAGGGCAATGCAAATTTCTGCCTCCCCACAAAGCTGTGCCCCCTTTCCCACTTCCCCCCAGCGCTTCTCACGCAGAATCAGGGGCAGCACCACCCCAGAGAGATTTTTCTCTCCCGCTACAGCAGAGGCAGAATGGAAAAGGATCCCTGGGGATTGACACGAGCAGGTTTTTGTGGGTTTATTCAAGGCACACAATGCTTTTCAAACCCTGCGTGCTTTGAGGAACTCTGCAAAAGCTGTGATTTATCAGCACTCCAGCGTGTTGCTTATTCTGCCAAGAGTTTTGGGCAGGTTTAGGGCGCTGGAAGAATTTATGGAAAAGCCCAGCACCTTTGTTTTGTTTACCTCACGGAGCTGATTGACAGCTATAAATGATATTGTGCTCTCAAGAGCTGCTGCCTTCCATTCAAAGGACTCAGTTCCATTACTTCAAAGATTGTATTTTGAGCATTGTAAAGCTCCTGATGGTGGGTAATTACAACAAATTATCTGAATAATTCTAATACTGCATCTACTCCATTACAAATGACAACCAGCAATTAAACCCATCCCAGCCTTTCAGCGAACTAAACAGAAAAAACCACTTCACTCTTGACCTGGGCGTGTCCATAACTGATAATAAGCACCCATTCTGCTCGCTGCAACAATAGCTCTCCATCCTTGACAACTTCTATTTGTTGTTTGTTTTTTTTTTAATCGGGGAAGAGGTGGCACAAAATTTTCCCTAGGAGGCTCCCAAGGGATGCAAATGGGAAAAGTGGGGTTTGTGAGGTGAAGAACCCCGCAGGTGATGGGGTCAGCAGTGGGGACAGGGCAGCTGAGGGGAACTTGGAGTGATGCCTTCAGTTTTATCTTTCCTGTTTTTCAGACTCTGTGCTGCCCAGGGGTGCAGCTCTGAGCTCACAGTCAGGGTCACTCAGCTCTGCACACAGCAGGGACACAAAACAAATCCTTTTCCTGACCAAGGACAACTTTCAGCCCAAAAGCACAAACAAGGGTGGGCTGGAGGGAGGAACAAGAAGGATGGAACCTCACAGCCTGGAGCTGGAATTGGACAATCAAACCCCAAAATGCAAATGGATCAAAACTTATCAAAGTGTGAGACCTGGTGACCATTTGTCCATTTTGTGCCCATTTTGGGTCCACCTTGGGTGCAGCCCTGGCCAGGCTCTTGTCCTGCCCAAGGTGTACCCTAAAGTCCTTTCAATAAATCCCTACTTTATTCTCCAGCTTTGTCCAGTCTCTGTTCCAGGCCAGCCTTCCCAAGGCATCAGGATGAACTTTTCTATCAGAAAAGTAAAAAGTTTGGCATTTCTTGCACAGAAGAAAGATTGACCTGGAAGCGCAGAACACGGAGAGGTTGTGGCTGTTCCATCCCTGCAATGTCCAAGGCCAGGCTGGACCCTGGGGCTGGAGCAGACTGGGACAGTGGGAGGTGTCCCTGCCATGGCAGGGGTGGATCTGATGAACTTTAATGTCCCTCCAACCCAAACCATTCCATGATTCTGTAATTCTATAATTCTATAATCCTATAATTCTATTCTATTCCAAACAGTGCCATGAAGAAAACTGGAATAACTCCTGGGAAGGAGATGAAACAACACTTCAGGAGCCAGGCAAAGGCGAAACATCAAAATCCAAATATTAAGATAAGACAGCAGCCAGCAATCCAGGGATTCCCTGCAATTAATCAACTTTTACGAACTTTTACCAACAATTCCTTTCAGTTCAGATTAATGACTGTGCTGCAGGTCCAGCCTGGCTGTCAGGGTGCACCACAACACCAATTTCCCCTCACATCCCTCATCCTCAAGAGGAAGGATTGTCCCAGTGACGGTTTGCAGTGACAAAAAGGAATAAAATAAGGAATTATCCCAGACTCCAGACCTGCCTCCACCTTTTGCAAAGCTGTAGCACGAGGGGATGGTTTTATTTCCTCCCTGTAAGATTATAAATCTTTAGAGTGTATAAATTTTCCTGCTCTGTGCAGCAGTTCTGGGTTTCTGGCCATCCACCTCACCAGGCTGTCACTCATCCGCCTCCAAAATCCACCAGGATTTCCTCTGGGAGAGCTGCTAGAAAATAACATTTGTCAACATTTCCCCCTTCTTGTTGTAATTACTGTTATTTCTGGGAGGTCTCCAGTTTTTCAGTATAAGGAACAATTCTGTCTTGTATGCCCTGAATGAAATCCCTGCCTCAGGTAAAAAATATCAACCCTGGGTATCCAAAACCAAGGAACTTTTGAGGGATCTGCATTTATTTAGCAGCATTATTTCACCTTATAAGGTGTATAAAGCTTTAATTTTTATTAAATTTTTATAAAATATATTTTAAAAATGCATTTATTTAGCAGCAATATTTCACCTATATATAAGGTGTATAAAGTTTTAATTTTTATTAATTTTTATAGAATATAAAAATTTAAAAATGCACTTATTTAGCAGCATTATTTCACCTTATATATATAAGGTGTATAAAGCTTTAATTTTTATTAATTTTTTACAAAATATAAAAAAATTAATAATGCATTTATTTAGCAACATTATTTCACCTTATATATAAGGTGTATAAAGCTTTAATTTTTATTAAATTTTGTAAAACATAAAAAAATTGAAAATGCATTTATTTAGCAGCATTATTTCACCTTACAAGTGTATAAAGCTTTAATTTTTATTAAATTTTTATAAAACATAAAAAAATTAAACATGCATTTATTTAGCAGCATTATTTCACCTTACAAGTGTATAAAGCTTTAATTTTTATTAAATTGTTATAAAATATAAAAAAATTAAAAGTGCATTTATTTAGCAGCATTATTTCACCTTATATATAAGGTGTATAAAGCTTTAATTTTTATTAATTTTTTTACAAAATATAAAAAAATTAATAATGCATTTATTTAGCAGCATTATTTCAACTTATATGTAAGGTCTATGAAGCTTTAATTTTTATTAATTTTTTATAAAATATAAAAAATTAAAAATGCATTTATTTAGCAACATTATTTCACCTTATATATAGGGTGTATAAAGGTTTGATTTTTATTAAATTTTTGTAAAACATAAAAAAATTAAAAATGCATTTATTTAGCAGCATTATTTCACCTTACAAGTGTATAAAGCTTTAATTTTTATTAAATTTTTATAAAACATAAAAAAATTAAACATGCATTTATTTAGCAGCATTATTTTTACCTTACAAGTGTATAAAGCTTTAATTTTTATTAAATTTTTATAAAACATAAAAAAATTAAAAGTGCATTTATTTAGCAGCATTATTTTGCCTTATATATAAGGTGTATAAAGCTTTAATTTTTATTAAATTTTTATAAAAATGGGGCTTGATTAACAGCAGTGGGAATTTAAGGCTTCCAGTTTTTCCCATTTATTCTAAATCTGCACAGAATTCAGCTCCACACTTCATCCACAACTTCTTCCCTGGCAGCACCAGGATTTCCATGGATGGGAGCAATTTCGCACTTGGGTGGGAATGAATTTTGTCTCTGAAAAGTTTGGAAGTTACCAGAGGAAAGGAGCTGTGGAAGTGCTTTTCAGTGACATTCCACAAAGTGCAATTCCTGCTGAGCTGTCCCAAATTCGAGATTCCGTGGACCCAAAATATCCAAACTAAAGGCCAACTTCTGGCCTGCAAAATGTATTTTATGCCTATTCTGCAGATCTCTAAAAGTCAACAGAATTTAGAGTTGAATCCCTCAGGAATATCCCACCAAAAAGTTATTTTGTGTCATGACCTGATCCCTGAAAAATCTGGTTTTCCACAGGCTGACATCCCTAAAAGGTTTTTCCTGAGGTTCTGCCAGGGCTTTGCTTTTGCCACGTGCCCATGAAAAGCCTGCAAGTGTGATCTGATGTGTCTGAACCAAATAATCCCAATAAAACAGGAATTAACGAGAGTCCTGCACTGTAACATTGAGGAATTCAGCAGAATGGGAAAATGCAGCTTAGTGGTGAAGAATTTCAAACCCAGTATTTGTAGCTCAGCTCAGGAAACTGAAAAGAGGGGAATATTTGAAATAAACAGTTCAGATTATCATAAATGAACATCAAACACTTTGACAATCTCCCTTCTTTCTCTTTTTGCATCCATGGAGGGAGACAGGAATTCACCTCCATCCTCTGAGGGAACAGCTCTGGTTTCACCAAATCACAGCATTTTAAAATGTACAAAAGTTTTTAAAGAAAAAAATAACCCTGCAAGAACAATCCAGGTAAAACACAAAGCTGAGAGCTCCCACACCAGGTGCCCAACTCCAAGGGAATTCCAGCTCACTACCAAAGGCTTTTCCCAGAAAACCCTTGAGCTAAACACCACCACACTGATGTAAAACACAATAATGACAAAAAATTAAATTATTAATCTTTCCTTTCATAGCTCTGATGGCTCCATGGGGGGCGTGGGGTCCGAAAGGCACCGTCATTCCAGGCTTTAGATCTTTGCTTTTAATAGCAAATCCTAAATACAGGAATCACCTTTTTTTTGTTCTCATCGAGCACCAGCTCTCCTGCCTTCAATCAAAAATTCATAAAGCTTGATGAAAGCAACCACAGGCATTGCAAAAAAAAAAAAAAGTTAAGGTAATAGTGCCATAAAGTGGACTTAAACCACGGTTTGTTTTCATCCTTGGATTTCCCCCATTCGGGGAAAACCCTCACTGAAGTATTTTCTGAACAGCTTCCACAGACAGATTACAAATTTAGAATTTGTCGGGTTCTTTTTCCCTTTTCTTCCAGCACAAAAATCAAAGACGCTTTTCTGGTTCTGCCCTGGGAGCTCTTCTGTTGCTCTACACATTTTTTTAGCAATGTCAGAGTATTATTTCCTACATTTGAAGTGAAAGTTGGGGCTGTTAAAGCAAGTTTTAGCTGCTACTGGAAGTTCATTCCTCAACAGCAAAGGAGTTGCTTGAACAGCATCAGCTCTGCATGGCAGGATCTCACTTTGTGATTGAGATTTATAGAGTTTGATAATTCTTGTGGCACCTGGGGACACGTGGTGGCCTTGGCAGAGCTGGTTAATGGTTGGACCTGCTGATCTTAGAGGGCTTTTGCAACCTTAGTGATTCTTAAATGTGGATCTCAGTGTGAAATTCAGGTTTTTTTCAGGAATTTTGTGCCTGAGATGCTTCAATTGAATTGATGGATCTGTTCTGCCCTTCCAGCTCTGCTCAGAACATCCCTGGCCACGTGGGCAGCCCTGAGCTGCTCAGGCAATGGGATGAAATCATCACTTTGGATCCCTCCTGATGGAACTTTTCACTTCCCAAGGAATAAATCAATCACTGAAGATTCACGTGACATCACCAATCCCCGTGACAAAATCAGGATAACGCTGCTCAGCCATGAGAGGAAGCTCCATCCTCCACCAGAACACGAGGGAAAAGCTGGGAGTAAATTTAAGGTTTCCCAGAGCAGCTGTGGCTGCCCCTGGATCCCTGGAATGTCCAAGGCCAGGCTGGACACTGAGGCTTGGAGCACCCTGGGGTGGTGGAAGGTGTCCCATGGTAGAGGGATGGATCTGTGTCATCTTTAATGTCCCTTCCAACCCAAACCATTCCGTGATTCCCTGAAGGAACGAGCTAATCCTGCTTTGTTGGCTCAATGAACACAAGCCTGGTTCAAAGTACCTCATTACCATGGAATTACATTAACACTGTTTTCAGCTATTCAGCCCCAGCTCTTGCAAATGTCAAAATTCCTCTGTTCCTTCAGCTTGTATTTCATCCAAAGGGAAGGAGGAGCTGGAGACATGTGAAATTTCTGACAGGCTGTTGATTTTCCCTTTGGATGAAGCATGTTTGAAAACTCCAAACTTGACTGATCTGCTGAAGCACGCTCTCTGACAGACAATATAAAATCAATGCCTCACATATTAAGAGGGTTTTTTTTTATTTTTTGGCGTGTGTGAGTTTTTGTTTGTGTGGGAGGCGGCGTCGTTGGGGGGGAAAGGGTGGGGATCGCTTTATTTCCTGTCATGGAAAATGAACAGCCTCACCTTAAGGTTTTTATAAACTGTCATCTTTAATCAGACACACACAGCAAGACTGTCAGTTCTCATAAAGCACCGAGGGGGAAGGAAAATTAAAAAAAAAGGCACAAAATGTGAAGCTGTTCCCCATCCCTTAGCTGGGTGAGTCCCCAGCCCTGTGACAGCCCCAGCCAGAGGAAACCTTTTCCAGGCAGGAGCTGTGCTGAGATGTGTCCTTATCCTTCAGCAACAACGACTTTGTGAGGGCTTGGCGGGGAGAAAAAGGGTTGGGATGTGCCTGCCACCAACAGAAACCCAACAGAAACCCAACAGACAGGGACTCATCAGCTGAAAGATCCTAAATACTCATTAAACCAGGGATAGGGAGGGAAAAACATTCCCGAGGTAGGGGTCAAATTGTTCCCTTAAGATTCCCATTCGGGCCAACGGAAGGGAGCAGCGAGTGGAGCAGAAGTTGCCTCAAGAGTGGAATTTCTAAAATCAAGCTGGGAGGATCCAGGGGAAGGTTCTCCCAGTGGAAGGTTCTCCCAGTGGAAGGTTCTCCTAGTGGAAGGTTCTCCCAGTGGAAGGTTTTCCCAGTGGAAGGTTCTCCCAGTGGAAGGTTTTCCCAGTGGAAGGTTCTCCCAGTGGAAGGTTCTCCTAGTGGAAGGTTTTCCCAGTGGAAGGTTCTCCTAGTGGAAGGTTCTCCCAGTGGAAGGTTTTCCCAGTGGAAGGTTCTCCCAGTGGAAGGTTTTCCCAGTGGAAGGTTCTCCTAGTGGAAGGTTCTCCCAGTGGAAAGTTTTCCTAGTGGAAAGTTCTCCCAGTGGAAAGTTTTCCTAGTGGAAGGTTTTCCCAGTGGAAGGTTCTCCCAGTGGAAGGTGCCCTGCTCATTTGAGGGTTGGAACTGAATCATCTTTCCAGTCCCTTCCTGTTTGCAGTGTTTAATTTCGTGTTTCTGTAAGGAGGATTTGAGATCTCTTGGTGCTGGCACTGCTGAGACCCCTCGAGGGCAGTGTCCAGCTTGGGGTCACTCTGAATGTGTCACCCAGGGCTGGGTCAGGACAGGAGAGACCTGGAGGGGCTGGAGAGGGTCCAGGGAAGGGAAGGGAAAGGGAAAGGGAAAGGGAAAGGGAAAGGGAAAGGGAAAGGGAAAGGGAAAGGGAAAGGGAAAGGGAAAGGGAAAGGGAAAGGGAAAGGGAAAGGGAAAGGGAAAGGGAAAGGGAAAGGAGCTGGGAAGGGTCTGAAGAATTCCTGAGTGATCTGGGGAAAGGGCTGAGCCTGGAGAAAAGGAGGTTCAGGGGGGACCTTGTGGCTCTGCACAGCTCCTGACAGGAGGGGACAGCCGGGGGGTCGGGTTCTGCTCCCAGGAACAGGGACAGAAGGAGAGGGAACGGCCTCAGGCTGGGCCAGGGGAGGCTCAGGGGGGATTTCAGCAGGAATTTCCCCATGGAAAGGCTGCTCAGGCCTTGGCAGGAGCTGCCCAGGAAGGTTTGGAGTGCCCATCCCTGGAGGTGTCCGAGGAATTCCTGGATGTGGCACTCAGAGCTCTGGGCTGGGGACAAGGTGGGCATCGGGCACAGCTCGGACTGGATGGGCTGGGGGGGCTTTTCCAGCCTCAGTGATCCTGGGAATTCGTGATCTCCTGATCTGAGCCTCCAATATTCCACCCCAGAGAGGCCCCACCTCCCTGCCCGAGAGCAGGAAGAGATTCCCCACCCTGCAGAAGCCAGAATTCCATTAACTGAGTGATATTTTCCCACCCTTTGAATGGAATCTGTTAAAATATGAGACCTGATGAGATCTGGAGGGCTCTTTTCAAGGCCCCACTACCTTTAAAAGTTTCCAAATGGGTTTCCTGTGCACTTCACAGCACCTCAGATATTTTTTTTTAAATTTGCCCTGATCCTCTGCACATTACTCAGACTCAAACACAAACTTTATTTAGGTAGTCAACATTCTAAGTTCCCTCTCCCAGCCTGAGTCAGCCTTATTGATTTCTCTGAAATCAAGTATTTTAGCTTCGATTCAGAGAGCTCAAGGCATCAGCTCTCATTATTTAGCAGTACTTGTGCCACAGGAGGACTTGACATTTTCTATCCACTTCACTAATAATAAATAACCCTCACACTTTAAAATACCGTGTATTTTTCTTAACCTATTTGGTGTGATTTAGCATAGTTTAAATGTAACAAACTCATCTAATTTTCACACTCTTTTTGCTTCCCAAACCTCACAGTCCCTATATTATCAACTATTCATTTTATAGTGTGCAACTACAAGATATTACAGCATATTTTAAAATAAAATGAGATGATTATTATTATTATAACTGCATAGATATACTAAAAGGGGTTATTGGTGAGATACACAGGGGTTCTGAGTTATACACTGAATTTTAGATCAATTTAGTGATGTAGTTTTTAACACCAGCAGCAGCTGATGCTCAAAGACCAAAGGATTTTGATGTCCCATGACAACTTTGCTGTGCCCTCCCGACATCTTCAAAATAAACAGGATTTAAATTCTATATCCAGCACCCTTTATCTTGACATATCCTGAATTCAACAGCATCCAGGATTATTCCCCTAAAACATCCCTGCTAATCCTGCACCTTGTGCACTTCCAAGGACAGGGAATTCCTGGGATGTGACACTCGACCATCAGCAGCTCAGAGCCACCACTGGGGAGGAACATTCTGACATCAATAGGAAGCAAAAATTCATCAAAAAATCCATCAGCACCCTCTCTGATTAATCCCTAAAGGATTTTTTTATTTAATAGCAGAGCAATCCCTCTTTTATTTACATGAAAAGAACTGGAAGAAACAGTTAATTCCAATTTTGCTATCAAGCCTACTGCTTTCAGTGACGGAGAGTGCAGAAATGAACAGAAATGAACAGAAATGCTTCATTTTACATGAAAAAGTCAAACTATTGCTGCTCCCTTCCCCCCACTCCCATCAATCCCAAAAAAACAACCAGAAAACTTTGCAGTGCCCTGGACCCAGAGCATCCAACTTTAGAGTCTGCATCCCAAACAACATCAGCAGGGAGAAATCAGGAATTCTGCCTTTCCCTCATCCCTGTGGGTATTTTCCTACCCCCATACAGCAATTTTTTGTTTCTCTCTCTCTCTCTCCAGACTCTGCAGTGATCAGGACACCCCTGGCACATCCCACATCCCCCAGCAGCCCCTGGGGAGATCCAAAGGGTGCCAGGAGGATTCCTCCTTTTCCCAAGGTCACGTCCTGTTGGGAAGTGCCTCTTCCTTCCCACTCAATGAGCACTTGGCTTTCTCCTCCATCCTCCAAACCCTTTTAATTGCTGCTTGATCCTAATGAAGTGTGGCTGATGGTAATAAATGGAAACCCTCCCGGCCTCAATATCCATCCTCAGCACCACCATCCATCCCCTGCATCTCCCACCCTTCCCATTCCTCCCCCTCCAGCCTGGAGACTGCAGACATCTGTTCCTCAATTGTCTGGTAATAAACACACTCCATAAAGCATATGTAAAATGATTATTACCCCGAGGAGCCAAGTGCCTTTCAAATGCCAGCTGAAACAAATAAACATAAAAAAAAAAAATAGGAGAAAAAAATATAAAAGACACTGAAAAAATCCCCACCAAACAAATGGTACGACAGACATCGCTCAGGCTGTTCCATATTCCAGAATGAAGGGTGTTGGGATTGCTCCTGTGATTCCTCCTTCCAAAGGGAGATGTTATTCCTCAGCCCAGTAACTCCAGTGCTGGTTGCCAGCAAAGGATGAAGGAAGCAACTGGACTCCTTTGGTAACTTTTATACTTTGGCACCTCCCACGAAATGTAATTAAATAAAATCAGAGGTGGGTTCTGCCTCAATTTCTAAGTGCAATTAGTTTCCAGAGGCAGTTAGGAAAACCTGTTCCCAGGAATCACCTCCTCTAGGACACCCACCTGTCCCTCAGAAATACTCTCTTGGTTTATTCCGTGTGTGGTGCAGTCATTAAGTGCTGGTAATTAATCTGGGCCTTGGTGTGTCTCAGCTGTCCTTGTGGAAATTAGGGCCCCACATCCTGAACAACACAAATCGCCCTCCCCAGCTCTGCCTCGCTGGTCTAAAGGAATTCAAAGGCAAGGAAAGCTTTGAAACCCATTTTTAGGTATTTTTCCTTTTGCTGACCATAGTTTTAATTAAGATTTTCTCCAAACTTTGGTTATTGGTAACGTTCATTTGCACTCCCCTCGCAAAGTCTGACCCCGTGTTCTTCACGAGGAGCTGGGGCCAAGTTCCACCCTCAGTTTGTAAATAAAAAAGGATTAAAAAGTGGCTTTTTAAGCAGCAAACTCATCCCTGTGCTTGTGCAGCTCTGCTGTGATCAGCACTGACACTTCTCATAGCGGGAGTACAAAGCAGAGAAGTTCCCACTGATGAGTACGAGCTCTCTGCTTCCAACTCTCCCTCAACATTTCAGGGCTGGATCAGATTTTAAAGCCATCACTTTATGTGATGCTCAGGCTTTAAATCAGCCCACCAGGGTCTGGTTTCTCAGTGATCCAGTTTGTTTAATGCTTTCAGCAGCACTCAGCTGCCTCATAAAATCAGCGAGTCCACACGGTGCTGAAGCTCCTCTGGCAACGTATTTATGGGACTTTGATAAAAACAAGGGGAAAAAAAAACCCCTTGTAAATAAAATATTGATCATTTGAATTCAAACCAGATCCATTTCAAGCGTGTACAGGGGACAGGGATGAAAGATGAGGGGGGCAGGTCATAAAGAACCTCAAAAAGGAAAATAAAACAGATGGAAACTTCACAGCTCTGCAGGAATTACCTCCAGGAGAGCTGGACATTTAAAACAGGAGAATCTGGAGAAGGACAGCAAGGATCTAACCAAGAGATGGTGATTTCATGATTTCATGTGGCAGAAATTCCTGCAAGCATCAATATTTTAGCAAATTCACCATCCTGAGCATTTCAGCTGCTGGTGGGACAGGCCATGTTATCCCATCAGGAACAGAATTCCCTGTAGGGAATTGTTGTCAGCTAAAGAAACCCTGTGACCATCCCAGATTCTCTGCATCCCATTCATCCCTAAGTCACCACCAGTTGAATATCTCAGCACATTCCCCGAGCCCAACATTAAAATCCCATTAAAATGGTTTTTAGAACCCTCTCCTACCCCCAAACTCTCCCATCCCACAGGGAGAGAAGGGCAAACTGGGTCATTCCATGTTTTCCTTCTTTTCCTGCAGTTATTGATGAAATCCTCAGTGCAGGGAGTAAAGATGCTGCAGGTGGTTGGCGTGAGAAATCCCACTGTACACAGACACCTTCATCTCGATGCAATTATTTTTTATGAGGCAAATGATTCCTCCTGCCTGACTCGCAGGCTGGGGATGCAAAGTGAAGTGTTTGGGAGAGGAGCTATTTAAAGCACTCCTCGTGTTTCGCTCAGATGGGAGGAAAAAAGGGGGGAAAAATAAAGCAGGAGGTCAAAGAGAAAGAATTTCAGTCAATGGGAAAGATCTCATCAATAAAATCAGGAGCGTCACCACCCTCTGGGCTTGCAAGATGTCTGTAAATTCATTAATGGTTCAGAAATTGAAGCCCACATCATCATAGTCACACTTTGAAGAATATACTGAATTTCAGTTGTCCATCTTTTCCCATCATAAAATAGCTGAAAACTGTCAATTATCCTGTAGCAAACTCATTTTTAGCACATTTCCTGAGTTTAAAAGAGACAGAGGTGGGAATGAAATGTGCTTATGGAATTCCCCACTTTGTTATGGGCACATAGCAAGAAATAAACTCCTTTTTTTTTCAAGGCAAGATCTTGCACACCATAACACATTTCAGGATGTTCTCAAGATTATTCTGATCTCTGTTGTTTTGACACCAGAAATTTAGATTTGGAGGAATTTATGCCTTTTTCAACTGTGCTTTTAAGTCCTGAGAGGTCACAAATAAGCTCAGCTCTCAGGCACGGAGGTGTCAGGAGGGGATTCCTTCCTCTGGGGATCAGATTCCAATTATTTTTTGTGACTGTTTTGTGAATTCTTTGGTTTAGCATTGGAGAGAAGCCCCACTCAGGACAGCGAATCCACACAAACACAGGCAAGGAGGGAAATGCTCTCCAAAGGTGCTGGGAAAGGCCAGGTCTGGGGAGAAAGGAAAATCCTCCCAGGAAAAAAAGAGATTGGATGTTGACATGAACTGAGACAAACCCGGTATTATTTAATTTCCACAAAACCAACAGGACAAACTGCCAGAAAAGCAGCAAAATTCAAATATCGGAGGTGAAGAGTGCAGTGAGAAGAGGTTTATTAAAGCCTTGCTCTGTTTGAAGTTCCAGCTGTGACAATTTTGGTAATCACTGGCTCGCTCTGGATCAGGAATTAATTTGCAGTCCCCAGCCCACAGTGTTTTATCAATGAACTCACCTTGCAGTTCCTCTGACTTTTTAATAAACGCAAAAAACCAATTTGTGGCAGGTTGTAAATAAATCTCACTCAGCTTGGGTCAATAAATGACACTTGTCAGTGACACAGGGTCACCCAGACAGGAAATCCCACCTGACATCACAGTTTAGTTGGAAAAAGATTGAAAAACATTGCCCAGTTTGGTTTTTTACACCCAACAATTTTACAACCTCAACAATTTCAGAGCAGCCCCTTTTTCCTCTGGGATCTCAGAACTGGAACGTGTCCACCATCCCCACAGATCAGAGGTTTAATTCTGGTTATTCTGATTCTTTGCAGCTGTAGAAAGGTGCAGAAAGGCAGTTTTTACCTGAGCAGGGGGTGAAAGATGATGGTGATGTTCCTGGCTCCTGGTTTGCACACAAACTTGGACCCGCCACCTTCAATTAAGTTATCATCCGGGCCCCCTGGAAAACAAGGTGGAACAAGTTGTCTAACAGACCTCGACATCCCCTGATTTTCAGATGGTGATAATTAAACATTTAGCAGGTGATAATGAAACAGGAATTCAGTGCTTCTTTCCTGGTGTAAGATCAGTAATTAACGCCGGGCTCCGCTCTCTGTGCCCTCCCCAGGGCAGAGGGAACAGTGCAGGGGGAGTTTGGAGGTGACTTTGGGCTCCTCATCCCGGAGTTTGGGACATTTTGGCACAAACCCCGCCAAATCCAGGTCCTTCACCTCGGCTGACGAGCACCCAACCCTTGGCCACGTGGCTCAGGTGTGTTTTGAAGCCCATGGTGTTTGGAAAGGGTCTGGAGAGCAGAAATTCCCAGAATTTTTCTGCCTCCAAGTGCTGCTCCTCTGACTGGGGGTGGCACAGTTCCAGCCTTGGTTTGGGTGCCAGTGACACATTTGAACTCATTTGTTGTGTTTAGCATTACTGGCTCTCCCAGGAGTTCATTCCCAGCTCTGAGGCTTGGAATTCCTGCGTGGAGCTTTCCCTCCTCTGAGTCCCACCTGGGTACAAACAGATTCTCAGCTACAGGAAAAATAAATCTGCAGAGTTTGGCAGCAAAACACGACTCAGGGAACACCACAGGCAATAAAACCTGACCAGTGTCACTGTGTCACTCCAAAATTCCTCCCACAGGCAGCTCCTGACACCAAAATTTGGATATTGGGAGAGAAATGAGAGAGGAAGGGAAATATCAACTTCCTGCAAGCTCTGCATGTCCTGAGAGCAACAGAGTCCACATGGAACCATTCCTGAAGAAAACATTTCCAGGACAACAGGGTAGACACTTCACATACATTTGGGGCTTGGAACACAAACCCTGTGAGGAATGGCTGAGGGAGCTGGGGGTGTTTATCCTGGAGAAAAGGAGACTCAGGGGTGTCCTCATCACTCTCACAACTCCCTGAGAGGTGCCTGTGCTCAGGTGGGGTTGGGCTCTTTCTCCAGGCAGCACTGACAGAAGGAGAGGACACAGCCTCAGGCTGTGCCAAGGGAAATACAGGTTGGATATCAGGAAAAAGTTTTTCACAGAAAGAGGGATAAAGTACAGGAATGGCCTGCACGGGGAGGTGGTGGAGTCACCATCCCTGGATGTGTTTAAACAAAGACTGGATGTGGCACTGGTGCCAGGGTTTAGTTGAGGTGTCAGGGCTGGGTTGGACTCGATGATCTTGGAGGTCTCTTCCAACCCAGACATTCTGTGATTCTGTGATTCTGTAAATTCTGTGATAAAAAACTCATCATGGAATGGTTTGGGTTGGAAGGGACCCCAAAGCCCATCCAGTTCCAATCCCATGGGGACACCTTCTCCTATCCCAGGTGGCTCCAAGCCCCAATGTCCAGCCTGGCCTTGGACACTTCCAGGGATCCAGGGGCAGCCACAGCTTCTCTCTGGGAATTCCATTCCAGGGCCTCCCCAGAAAGGAACTTGGGCAAAGTTTGAATATCCCAGGTGTTATCAAGCCATTTCTGTGTGAACTCTCCTTAAAGACTGATAATAAATACTAAATACAGAAGTCAATCCCATTATTGGGACAGCTTAGAGGCAGGGGAATGACAAAGTTTTGAAATCAAAACTACCCCAGCAGGTCACTGAAGCTTTTGACCCTGACATCGCCTCTGCCTCCAAGCAAAAAGGATTTTTCCAAATGGGAAAGAGAAGCAACACAACTGATGGGGAAGTGACTCCAACCTTCCTTTCCAAAGGAATTTGATGTGCTTTAGAACAACCAATCTACAGAAAAAGCTCTTTGGTGGCTGAATTTATTTGACCCTTCTGCAGCAACGTGCAAGGACTGAGCAGGTCACCAACACCAACATTTCCATATCCTAAATAATCCCTCTAGGTCAGGAGTGTTTCCTGCAAGAATTCCCACAGATTCAAAGATGGGAGAGTAAAAGCTCCAGCCCTGAATTCCCCACAGAGTGGGAAATCCTGGGAAACTGGAAGTTTGCAGCCTCAACATTTCCAGAGCTGACTCAGCTCCTCGAACGAACCCTGAGCACTCAGAGCTTCTTGAATAAATCCTACCCCAGCATATGGACTTGGGGAGCACAAAGCAACTGAAGACAGAGTTTTTTTCAACTTTCCTGATGGTATTTAGAAAGAGGCAGCTCTAGCGAAAATCCAGGGATTTCAGCTGGCAGTTTAAAGAGTGAACTCACAACGTGGCGGTTTAATCGGGGAAGGAAAGAGGCGCGAGTTCAAGGGAAAGAGAATTATTCACTTCCCCTGTTAATGTCAGATCCTGCAATTTCCAGCGGGATCTGTGTCTGAACAGAATTATTGAAGGAGCCAGCCAAGCATGAGCTGCTGAGGCAGGGACGAGGAAATGCAGGCTCCAATTAAGAGAGGGGTGTTATTCTTGCTCCATCAAGTCACCCTGCACTAATCAATGTTATTGACTGGGATGAACTCCACAGTGAGGAATAAAACAATCTGTCTGATCTGCTGGGCCAGATGATGATGGATTTGGGGAGAACACAACCCTGGCACCGAGAGGAAAATGTGCTTTTACATCTCCTTGGCTCTCAGCCTGCCATTAATAATGGTGGGTGCTCTGCAGGTAGGTGCAGGCTACAGGCAGGAAGGAATTTGGTTTGTATTTAAATGTTTTAGCCAAAAAAGATGCTGAGGTGTAAATTTTACTCGTGGTGATGTTTTGGACATCCCAACTACACAGCAGTGCAGCTTTAATGCCATTGCTCCTCCCACCTTCACTGCTCTCACCACTGGAGCTTCGTTATGGAAAATCCTGGAGCAAATCCCCACCTGGAGAGTGAAGGATTCCTTTCCCTGTGAATTGGAGATCTCCATGGGAACTCTCTCTATTTTATCAAGGTCTGAAATGTTTTAATGACATGGACCTGCCATGATTCCTCCGCTGCAGCCAATTCCCCGTGCTGGGAATATCTCCATGAAATACACCAGGAATGTTCCTTCATCCTGATTCATTCTACCAAGAGCATCTCCTGAAGGGAGGAGAAGGATTGTTCATCCAAATAAATTCATGCCAAAACTGGCAGCTCTGGAGAAAAGAGGGACTGGAGAATCCCAGAAAGGTTTGGGTGGGAAGGGACCTTAAAGGTCGCCCAGTTCCAACCCCTGTGTGGGCAGGGACACCTCCCATGGGCCAGGCTGCAGAGGAATCCCCTGACCTGTGGGACAGAATCCAGAGGAATCCATGGAGTGCTCCAGGGCTGGAGCCCCTCAGTTCCCAGGAATCCAGGCTGGGAGAGCTGGGGGTGCTCACCTGGAGAGGAGAAGGCTCCAGGGAGAGCTTCCAGCACATTCCAGGGCCTGAAGGGGCTCCAGGAGAGCTGCAGAGGGACTGGGGACAAGGGACAGAGGGACAGGACACAGGGAATGGCTCCCACTGCCAGAGGGCAGGGCTGGATGGGATCTTGGGCAGGAATTCCTGCCTGCAATGGAATTCCCCAAGAACTCCTGGATCCCTGGAATGTCCAAGGCCAGGCTGGACACTGGGGCTGGAGCAGCCTGGGACAGTGGGAGGTGTCCCTGCCATGGCAGGGGTGGCCCTGGGTGATCCTCAAGGTCCACACCCACCCAAACCATCCTGGAATTCTGACATTTTCTGCAAACACAGCAGATAACCCACGTAAACATTTAAATCTGAACACGCCGAGCAGAACGGAAAACCAAAGCTCTGCTAATGTTTGCTCTGACTTTCAGCGCCTGCAGAGATTCCAGTTTCTCTGCTCATCTCCTTTTTCATGCTGAAGCCTGACATTTCAGGCTCCATTTCAGACACATCGAGCTCTGTCACTAATGGCCCTGTCTCTGTCACCACTTGCAGTGACATTCAGGTGGGCACACTTCATTGCCAGCACGGCAGGAGGGTGTCATTAACTCCGTGACAAATTTCACTTCATCTCCAAGTTTTCCTTATTTTTCTTTTCTCCCTCATAATTTATTTCCAGGCAGATTCAACCAGCAAACTTTGCTCCTGAGAGGAAACAGGGAACTGGATGATCTCTGAAGTCCATTCCCACTCAAACAATTTTGGGATTCTGTTCTCTCGCTCTTTCGACGTGCTAAGGAGGAATCACAAATTTCTCTTTGTATTTATCTCTTCTTTGAAAGCCCTGAGCACATCAGAGAAGAGGCAGCTCAGCCCCTTGAAAGATTTGCTGCGCAGGTTTTAAAATTCATTGTAAGTAATGAAGTAATTACTTTTTCTTTTTAACAACATCCTGAGAAAAGCTTTCTCTGTGTCTCACACGAGAGCTAAAAAAGGGTGAGGTTTTTTTTTGCTGTCACTTCAGAAGCCATCAGACGTTACCTCATTGTTTCAGAGTTTTATCTGTCTAAATGTGTTTTATCCTCAGTCCTGCCACCTTTTCCATCCTACCGGTGACTAAAACTTTGCAGGCACAGAGGTGTTTGCCTGATACGTAAATCCCTTTCCAAAAGATGAAAGAAATATTCATTTGGCATTAATGGAAACGTCAACAATCCCAAAATCATGAGGAGCACAGGGGAACTTCCCACCCCTGTGTTAGCACAGGACAGGCTCATTGATCCCTCTGCAATTCACAATTCACCTCAACAGGTGCCAGGCATGGAATGAAGAATTCCTGGGCCCCTCTCCATGATCAGAGCACCTTTCCTAGGGAGCCACTCCAAGTTAACCAATCCAGAACAGAGGAATAAAGAGGAATAAAGGACGAGGCTTTGAAGCAACAATGGAGCAATCAACACATCCTGCAAATCCCAGCAGCTCCTCCACTCTGGGGGAGCAGCACAGGCTGAGAGCAGGGAAGGAACCAGCTCCCATGGCATGGTGCTTCCCAAAAGTTCTGGATTGTGTGGGAATCCGCACCACAGTTATTGCCTGCACATCATCTCCAAGGCGTGGAAATTCAAATTTCATTCAGCGTGGAAGGGAGGAAGGCAAAAGATGCCCGAAGAGAGCAAAGCAGGTGATCATAAAACAGCTCAGCAGAGAGAAGGGACAGATTTGTGAACAGGAGTTTTATAATGGAAATCTCCTGCGTTTTCTTATTTCTGTATTTTAGACTCCCCAAATATCAGAATGATCTGGGTTGGGAGTTCCAACCCCTGCCATAGCAGGGACACCTCCCACTGTCCCAGGCTGCTCCAGCCCCAGTGTCCAGCCTGGCCTTGGACATTCCAGGGATGCAGGGGCAGCCACAGCTGCTCTGGCAATTCCATTCCAGGCAGGAATTCCTGCCCAAGATCCCATCCAGCCCTGCCCTCTGGCAGTGGGAGCCATTCCCTGTGTCCTGTCCCTCTGTCCCTTGTCCCCAGTCCCTCTGCAGCTCTCCTGGAGCCCCTGCAGGCCCTGGAATGTGCTGGAAGCTCTCCCTGGAGCCTTCTCCTCTCCAGGTGAGCACCCCCAGCTCTCCCAGCCCGGCTCCATGGACAGGACACAAACATCAGCTCCTGTTTCTCCTGCACTGATTCTCCCTGCACTGGCACTCACAGCTTTCAGTTATTTTCACATGGAATCAAACACAATTTATCATCTCTCAAATTCTTTTGCGTGTCTCGAATCCTTAAACCTCATTCCTTGCAGAGAATCCCGGAATGGTTTGGGTTGGAAGGGACCTTCAAACCCACCCAGTGCCACCCCTGCCATGGGCAGGGACATCTCCCACCGTCCCAGGGTGCCCAGAGCTCCATCCAGCCTGGCCTTGGACACTTCCAGTGGCGTTCTGGGGATTATTTCAGGCACATTTTTCTGTCTGTTCTTCCGTAATGATGATTTTTGTTCCCTCTGCCCTCTCCTCCCCCAAACTGGCAGTGAGTGACCCCCGGCTCTGACCCGGCACGTGGGGCTCCCATTCCCTCTCCTGGAATAGGAATGAGGGAACTGAGATGCACCAGATAAAAAAAAATCCACCTTATCAAGATAGACAGGAATAAGCTGCAGCCAACACTTGATTACATCCTTGCTTGAGGGGAGAAGCAATTTAGCAGAGGTTTCTGACAGAGGAAAGATTGCATTTCTTGTTTGCTTCTCTTAATCACCCGCTCCTCTTTTAATCATGGCAAGTGGGAATTTATACATCAGACCATCAGGAATATGGGGCTGATGGTTAAAAACACACAGGCACCCACGTTTTCCCAAAATCAGCGTAGATGAGAGCGATGGTGGAACTCCAGAAGACCCCAAATCGATGGGAATTAGGTGGGAATGACTTGTGAAGCACTGGCTGCTGTCAGAGCTGGGTGAGGAACCTGCAGGGGCAGGAAGGGAGCTCGGGGATGATTGAGTGACCCCAGGAGCTGCTCCCAGCCTCAGTGCCTTGAACAGGGCAGAGCACCCTAAAGCCACAGCACTCCCTGCTGACACCTCTCCAGTCACTCTGGAAATACCTGAGGCTCACCCTGAAGGTTGTAGAGCTCGTCCCGTTTCTGTGTTTCCATCAATGATAAATAATTCCCAAATTCCCAGGCACTCTCCTAAAAGCAGAGTTTGGGGTGATGGTGCCCAGCGTGGGGTGCAGGGCAGCTCCCAACCTAAAATCTTTCAGTGAAACGCTAAAAATGTTGGGCAGAAATTAAGGGATGAATCAAATCGAGTGGCTGAACCTCCAAAAATTCCTCACAGGTATAAAAATGGGAAAGAAGGAGCAGGAAGGGATTGGGATAAGATGCTCCAGGGCTGGAGCCCCTCTGCTCTGGAGACAGGGGGAGTTCACCTGGAGAAGGCTCCAGGGAGAGCTTCCAGCACATTCCAGGGCCTGAAGGGGCTACAGGAGAGCTGCAGAGGGACTGGGGACAAGGGACAGAGGGACAGGACACAGGGAATGGCTCCCACTGCCAGAGGGCAGGGCTGGATGGGATCTTGGGCAGGAATTCCTGCCTGGAATGGAATTGCCAGAGCAGCTGTGGCTGCCCCTGGATCCCTGCAATGTCCAAGGCCAGGCTGGACACTGGGGCTGGAGCAGCCTGGGGCAGTGGGAGGTGTCCCTGCCATGGCAGGGGTGGCACTGGATGTCCTTTGAGGTCCCTTCCCACCCAAACCACTCTGGGATTCTGAGCTGGAGTTGGTGTTGAGGTTTGCAGATCAAACTCTGCTTCAAACCTGAAGGAAAAGTGATTTTCCTTCAAAAGCAGGAGAGGCATTTCTGGATTCCAGCCACAGGACTGATGTGGCCTCTCTGACCCTGATCAGGTTTCTGCATTTCAGTTCCCCAAAAAGGGAATTGAGATTGTGGCTCCAACTTTCCCCTGGCAAAGCTGTTTCGAGAGATGTCAGAAAAAAGGCCCCAACGTTTCATTCACTGCTTTAAATTCATGCCTTGACTTCACCTTTCCACTGATCACAGAATAATGCCCCAAACTGACCAACAATTCCAAAATTCCTGCCTGAAACACGACCAAGATGTGCCCCGTGGCACATCCCAGGACTCTGTTCCTGATTTGGATGCAGCCCCCAGCCCTGCCATATTGCTGTGCTGATGTTCCCCTCCCCTACCCCTTGTCTGAGATCCAACACCATATGCATTTAAATAAGTTGCTCTTTAATGTTTCAAAACCTGATTTATTAGTTGCTCACACTCCATCTGCCTTGAAAAACGGCGCCGTGCCTCGGCTTTCACAGCCTGCACAAAAGGTTGGGGTTCAATTTGAGGCTCCTTTATCATTTGATCACCGTGTCAGCCACATATGTAAAGTCTCCTTCCAGCTACAGAAATTGTTTAAAATGCATATTTCTCCTCTTTTTCTTGCTGTGGGTTTTTTTATTATTATTATTATTTTCCTCCTCTCCCCCAGGCCACGCGACTGAGCAGCAGGCACTTTGATTAATGGATTTGTCAACTTGCATATTTAGGTTTTTGTTGGTTTGCCTAAAACTCCCCGTGTACAGATCTGAGCTCTTCCAAGGCTCTGGCTGCAGCAGAATTCCTTATCCCGAGCTGGAAAACGAGCTGGAGCTAATGAGGTGTGATTACTCACACCCTGCATCCACTTCTACACCGTTCTCTGCTCCCAGCTCCCTTCCTTTATCTCATCTCCTGTAGCAGCAAATGGCTCCTACCTGAATTTTTTATATCCCTGACATGTTTTCTATTCAGTTTTAATGTCAGAAAGGAAAAAAAGAAAAAAAAACCCATCGTGAAGTAACAAAAAGCAAGTGGAATAAAGTAAGATATTTCCTGACACAGTGTCATTTGCTGGTTTATTTTCTTACAAGCTGTTTAAGTCTAAAAGCCCCCTATTTATTATTATTTTTTAAAATATTTAGAAGCTCCAGGACATTTCAGACAAAGGAATTGGCTGGAATTACAGAAGGAAAAAATGATTTGGGTGGGAAGGGACCTTAAAGATTGTCCAGTTTCAATGGGCAGGGACATCTTCCACCGTCCCAGGGTGCTCCAGCCTGGCCTTGGACATTGCAGGGATGCAGTGGCAGCCACAGCTTTCCTGGGAATTCCATTCCAGGCAGGAATTCCTGCCCAAGATCCCATCCAGCCCTGCCCTCTGGCAGTGGGAGCCATTCCCCGTGTCCTGTCCCTCTGTCCCTTGTCCCAAGTGACAAATACAATGTTGTATGGCCTTTTAGAAGAAGCAGACACTGAATTATAGACTAATTAAGGTTGGGAAAGATCTCTGTGATCACTGAGTCCAACCAAGAACTCCAAAAGAGTTCAGTTTTGACCATGATGGTAAAAAAGAGGATTTTGAGGCTGGCACTCAGCTGGGATCCAGCAGCCCCCAGGAAAGCTGTCATGGGCTTGTTTTCCACGTATTAATGAAGGAGTCAGTTTTAATGAAGATAAATTCACCCATCTTTCGACAAGTCTTGAGAACGTTACAAACCTGGCAGGTAAAACAAGGCAAAATAAATCCTCCCTGGTTGATTCCACACCTCCATAAATTCACACCAACAAAGGAACCTCCTGACTCCCCATCTGCAGAGGATCCTCATCCCAGCCTCCGCAGCTGGGAACAAATTCATTTTCCAGCCATATGCACAATGATCCCTGCTAATCACCCAGCCCTTCCCCCTGGGAATGGCAGGGGATTGTCCACGGCAGTGCACAAAATGCACAGAGCACGAGTGGCACCTGTCAGGCAGCATCCTTCAACCTGCTCATCCGTAATCTCCCCCAGATGCCTTTCCCCACCTCCTCGTCCTCCTGGCTTTGTTTGGCCTGGAATTCAATCAAAGATGAATTAAGACTCGAGGAAACAACCCCCGCCGTGGTGCCTGGTAATGCGTGAGCTCCGTGTTAATTTTGTTACAGCTTTTATTTCTTGCGTTTTCATGCAGAATTGTTCCCCCCGAGACTGTGGCTGATATTGGCACCAAACCCCAGGGGCTGCAGCCCAACTCAAATGCCAATAAAGAGGAGGGGACAGAGCCCTCAGAGACTGCAGGAAAACAGCCACAACTTTAATCACAACTCTTTCAAACGCAGCCAGGGATTTGGAAACGCTGTTATTGTAGGATATGACTCTAATTCAGTGTTAATCAAAGCCACTGGAGGCACAGGAATAACCTGGTGATTTAATAAAACATCATTTCACAGCAGCCACTGTGTCAGGATCAGGATGTTTCCAATATCACAAATTCCAGGGAGAAGGCTGACCAGCTTGTTCCATATGTTTCTGTACATTTCTATCACCAGGAAATTTGACATTTCCCCCTAAATAACAACCAAGAACTCGGTTCTATAGAAAAATCTGAATTGATTTCTTTATTTTTGTTTCCTTTTTAATTGCTGCTCCTCCTGCAGAGGTATCAGGGATCAGAAAATCGGAGCAGGTTGTGCAGAGAAGCTGCCCCATCCCCAGGAGTGTCCAGAGCCAGGTTGGATCACCCTGGGATAGTGGAAGGTGTCCCTGCCCGTGGCAGGGGTGGCACTGGATCATCTTGAAGATCCTTTTTCAACCCAAACCATTCCATCACTTTATGAAAAGCTCAGGAAGTACATGTGGAAAAAATATTTCAATTATTACAAATATCCTTATTTTTAATTTCACTTAAAAGCTTCAATGGTAAAGAGCTAAAAACACCAAACTTGAACATTTCAGCTTCACCAAAAGAAATGATTCATTTGTGCTTTCTGCTGATTCAGCAGCTTCCAACTACAGGAACTGAGCAGTTGGGAAAGTCTGAAAATCTGAAATCTTGATCTCAGAATTTCAAAATTAAAGGAAATCTCTGCTCTCATGTCCAGCTGCAGGAAGCAGGAGCACCCACTGGTACAGGGCAAACAGAAATGGCAAAAGCAAAAAGCCAACTTGACATCCAGCAGATGTTTGAGAAGAACGGAGAGGAAGGACTCAACCCAAAGTTATTCCCACACCTTGGAGCACATTCCAGGCTGCCCAAGCTGAGTGGTGGCTGCAGCCTGAAAATGCAGCGTTCCCTGTTTAAAAACAGATGGAAATCATTCCTCACTGGAGCAGAGGGGAGGTCAGAGATCCTCCTGTGCTCTGCTCCTCACCCTTCATGGACTCGCTCAGGAACCTCGGCTCACCGAGGAAAATCGGAAGGAGAAGACGCCGAATCTGAGGGAGGGAGGATTCCAAGAGCTCTTCCCTCCCAAGGGCCACTCACAGCTGGGAACAGCAGGGAAATGTGACACAGGAAAAGGGATGGGGTGTTTGGAGCAAGACTTGGGAGTGGAAGGTCCCACAGCACAGCAGAAGCTGCACAGGAGCTGCAGGAGCTGCACCTCCTCCAGAATTTTGAGGTTTGTATCAAATTACCCTGCAAGGTGCCCATGGGCATTGAGGAATCAGAGAATCATTGACAATCCCAATATCCTGAGCTGGAAGGGATTCAGGGCTCCAGGGGCAGCCACAGCTGCTCTGGCAATTCCATTCCAGGCAGGAATTCCTGCCCAAGATCCCATCCAGCCCTGCCCTCTGGCAGTGGGAGCCATTCCCTGTGTCCTGTCCCTCTGTCCCTTGTCCCCAGTCCCTCTGCAGCTCTCCTGGAGCCCCTCCAGGCCCTGGAATGTGCTGGAAGCTCTCCCTGGAGCCTTCTCCTCTCCAGGTGAGCACCCCCAGCTCTCCAAGCCTGAATTCCTGGGAGCTGAGGGACTCCAGCCCTGGAGCAGCTCCATGGATTCCTCTGGACCTCTCATCCAAGTGAGAGTAAAAATCTTTCTCCATTTGCAAGAAAATATCCAGGTGAAACGTTAGGAGGAATCAAAGTAAAGCTGTGAACAAGATGGTGCCAGAGAATGAATTTAGGCTGATAGAAAATTGGTGTCCAGCACTAAAATAAAGCCACGCTCTGCAAAGGAGCCACAACTGGTGCTGAATTCTTTGTCTGTCAGGGTGGGATTTCAGCTGGAATTTTGGTTGTAAAATTGGCTAAATTTGGATAAAGACTCCCAGGATTCTGCTGGCAGGGAGCTGAGAGCTCTCCCCACTCCCAGAACACTGCAGGACACGTCCCCCATGGAGTCACCACGGATGGAGGTGGAAAAATCTCCCTGGGAATGAAGGACAAACCCTCCAAGGCACTGGAGGAGCTGCCTGGGTTTGCTCCACTGAACTCAGAGACTGCAGGAAAGAACAGGGCAGGGAGGTGGCTGAAATCCCAGAAATCCATTGTCCAAACATCCATTGTCCCTAAAATAATGGGCTCCAGGAGCAACCCTGCCTCGGGTGCTGCTTTTGACACACTTAGCACACCTCAAGCCACAGCTCTGAGCAACCCAGTGCTATTTTTACCTCTCTTTTTACCACATAACATCCTTCCCTAATGACAATTTTACACATATCCCTGTTCAAGAGACTTGTGCTTCGTATTTTATTTTATTTTATTTTTTTTTGGCAATAGATCACATGTCCCAGTGCTCCACACTTCCACACAGGCTCCTTTCCCAACCATCTGCTTGTTGAACTAATTCAAACTATTATCAGTTTTACCTCCAAGAAAAGAGATGCTCCAAGCTTCAAGGAGAGCTCCAATTGCACCAAGGGAGGGGAAAAAGCAGCACAAAAAAACCCCCGTCCAACAATGAGAGAAATGTCAAGAAATAGAAATGTCAAATCCCTTAGGGTGGGGAAAAAAAAAATAAATTCCAACTGCAGCTCATCTCCAAGCACTGTATTTTGTAATGAAATTGCCACTCCATAGTCTTTCCTCAGGGAAAAGCTGTTCCAACTAATCAGAGCATTGGGTTCTTTTTAAAGTTCAAAACAAATGCAGGGTTGTCGATGCAGAATTCATGCCCCGGCTCTCAGGAGCTGCCTTTAACTCTTTGCAAGCAAAAAATACCTCTGAGTCTCGTCACCAAAAGCTGCAAAGTGTCTCAGTGTGGAAAAATTCAGAATATCTCAGGGTTCTCATGGATTCCCGGACTGGTTTGGGTTGGAAAGGACCTTAAAGATCATCTCGTTCCACCCTCCTGGTGGAGCATCCACGTGGATCCATAAAACCTGTCTCTGTTTTCCATGTAAACCTTGGAGAGAAGGGGCTTTAGCAAAAACAGGAACATCCTTTTCAGACAGAAACCTCAAAGCTGTGTGTTAAATATTAAATAAAGTCTGTACAGAACTGTGATTGTGAAGCTCTTGGAGTTCAGCTCCTTCATCCACGATCTCCTTGTGTCATGCAAGGGATCTTTCCTCCTTCCTTGCCCTCTGCCTGGCAAACTCAGCCAGATTCCAAGAGATTTTTAATTCCAGGAGCTTTCTCAGTGTCCCTGTAACAGCCAGAAATGGAAAAATGCACCAGACAGAGATGGAAAAAACAGACAAGTTCTTTTTGTTGGGTAAATGAAATGCATCATTGAAATGAAATCGTCCAACGCATCTCCTCCTCCCTGCAGATAAATCCGAAAGTGTTGCATCTCTTCTGACTGGTTTTTCTCAAGGAATTGCTTTTTATTAGCAAAATCAGATTTAAGAGTGAGTAGAATTCTTTTGGAGTAATCCCTCATGAGTTTTTACCACCTCAAGGTCTCAATCCTCATCTTTAGAACTATTTAGACGCTGGAAATTTTTTTTTTTGCCTGCGACGGGATACATTTAATTATTGATGAAGCCTTCAACTTCCTTAATTGAAAGCCAGCAGGACGGTTTAACTTCATTTCTGGGATGACACCAAACACGCTCGTGGTGGTGACACTGAAGAAATGAAACAGCTACAGCTGAAGGTGCTTCCAGATGTGGGGGCAGAGCACAGGAATCCACGAAATTCCTCTCCAAAACCATCCCAAAGCAAATGTGGAGCAAATAAAATCCTCCTGCCTTCAAGGAGAGCAAGAGCCTCTGCACCCAAACCCAAAAAGGCAGCTCCTTTTTGACCTCCACTCCTCACTGCATTTAAATAAATCTGTTTACGGCTGTTTGGAGACCTGAAAACCAAAGCCTCAGCCTGCCATTAATATTTTAATTGCAGGCATGAATATTCATGATCAGTTTGCTTCTTTAGAGGACAAGATCCGATAATTAAATAATTCTAATATGTAAATGTGCTCCTGTCATGACACCTTGCCTTCATCTACATTACAAAACTGAGGCAAATTCAGCTCTTTCATTATTTATGTAATTTTGGTTCTACTGGCTGATTTTTTTTTTCTTCTGGACTAACTCAGGCTCTTGACACAGAAGGCAAATCTCAGTTACTGGATCAGTCATTATGGACTATTTCAAAGTCATCTGCCTCCCCTGACTTCAGCATTGGGGGAGGAATTTTTATTTTGATGTGATCCAGCTTCTGTTTCTGATCTAATTCCAACTGTCAACACCTGATATTTTTCACAAACCCAGGAGAAGGCAGCAACCACAAAGTCTTTTAGGGTTTCAACCTTTCTTAGAGTTCAGTACCAACACAAAGTACCAGGGTCAGGCTGGAAAGGGTTTGGAACAACCTGGGGCAGTGCAAAGTGTCCCTGCCCATGGCAGGGGCTGGGATGAGCTTTGAGGTCCCTTCCAACCCAAATTATTTTGGGATTCTGTGAAAAATGTTTGGTTTCTGTGTGAAACAGAATGGCAGCTGTTTTCTAAAACAAATCCATTTCTTCCCTTTGCAGCTGTAACCAACAACAGCAAACTCTGGATGATTCCAGCAACTTTTCCTTGTAGCTGCTTTGAAATCCCCCCTTTCCATGCAAACTAAAACCTAAAGGATTTCAAATAAGGACAAAAAGCTTGAAAGGGCTGCCAGGGCCATTAATTGCCCCCTCAGCTCCTCCACACAACCTCCAACTTCTCCCCTTCCCACCCACCTCAAGCCCAAACCCAGTTCTTGCCTTCACTCTTCAGACCTCACTTCTCTACTTGCTAGAAACATTTTTTTTCCCATTTTCAGGTTAAAATTCCTTTTGGCCACTTCATTCCTGTCTGTGGCAACTCCATATTTCAACCTGGAGCTCTTTCTCAGCCCTCAGATGTGCCTGATACCTTTTGTAGGCAATGGGATCAAATTCCAGCATGAAATAGTCCTTTTTTTCCCCAATATAAACAGCCAGAAATTGCATCCAGCATTTCACAGGATTTGTACAGAGACATTTAAACTGTCCAGTCTCTGCTGGGCAGCTTGGAGTCATTCTGAAACCAAATGTTCTCCTCATCCCCCACCATTTCCAGTGGATTAGCTCCAAGTTCAGCTCAGTTCCCTGCTGCATTCAGTACTGGATTCAATCCCTTTTCCTTGGATTCCCAAGATCCCCCAGCTCCCGGAGGTTATTCCATCCTCACCATCACTGTGGCCATCACTGCAGGGATTGACAGTCACTCAAACATCTCCTAAAACAAACCTAATGAGACAGCAGAGTCCTGAAGGGCAGTGAAAGGTGACAAAATGCCAATTAAACACCGACATCATTTGAGAACAGTATTTGGCACAATTTAGCACAACTTGTGCTCATTTTGCATGACGTGGCCTCTTGGAATCGGAGACTGAAGGAGAAAGCAAAGGAAGGAGGATTCAGCACCTCAGACTGGAGTGTGCAGCTCCTGAGGGAAGGAACCATTCCCAAAAACACACTGCCGCTACCAAAACCTCAACAACAGCTAAAAAATCAGTTTTAAAATCCAGCAAGTTTGGAAGAACAAATCCTGCAGTAAGAGCAGGGCTGTGGAAAGAGCTCCTGCTCCATCTCAGCTCCAAACTGGACACGGAGAAGAGCAGATCCTGCCAAGCTCACCTGGATGGGACCTTCCTGCTTGGAATATTTTCCACCTAAAGTCACTTCACCACCCACATGCACCAGTTTGAGGTGGCTGCCCCACATCTGGAGCACTTCAGCTTTGGACTGGTGTCACTGGAGTTTTTGGAGGTGACAATTTGACAACGTTGATGTCCTTCCAGGTGAACCAGATGGGTTCATTCATTCCCTCTGCTTGGCTTTATCTGGTCCCATTTCCACGGAGAGGGGGAAAAAAAGGAACTTGGATAAGTGATTAATCTCTCTAATTACCTTAGAAATTAATGAGCCATGTGCTGGAACAGAGCAGTCCTTGCTGGAAGTCAGTCCCAGACAATCCCAAGAGTTGATGAAATCATCTGAACTGGGAAAGGAATCCCAAGGAGCTGAGGCAGTCAAACCACAGAGGCTTCTCCAGAAGTGCTCTGGGAGTTTCCCAGTCTCCTCCACCACAGAATCATGGAATGTTCTGGGCTGGAAGTGACCCACAAGGAGTTCTGAGCTCCATGGAAAGAGGCCAAGAGCTGCCACGTGTTTGTATTGTCTTCATAAAATCAGAGAAAATCTCGAGTTGGAAGGGACCCACAAGGATCAAGTGAAACTCCTGGCCCCAAAGGCCCATCCCAACAATCCCACCCCGTGCCTGAGCATTGTCCAAACACTCCTGGAGTTTCTGGGAGCTCTGTCAGCCTTGGGAATGTCACCATTCCCTATTCCAGTGCCCAGCCAACGCCTTGCTGATGTCTATGATCATTGCCACCACCCTCAGGTGGTTCCTGGGGAGCTTCACCAGCTCTGGTTTGGTTCTCAGGACAGACCCACCCTGAAGCCTCTCAAAACAAGCATCAGCCTGCACAGGGTTTACTCAAAATGAATATTTTGATACATCCCTGCTTTCTCTGAGGGTGAAGAATATCCTTGACATTCCCAGCTCATCCACAAGCCTTGGAGAGAGCGATGAAAATCATCCTTGGAGTGACACAGGGTTTTAGCAAAGCAGGGTATGGGATGCCTGCACTCCTCAAATCAGCTGAAACACCAGGAAAACAAAAATATTTTCCGTATCTCAGTGTGTTTAATTCCAGATTTCCTTCAGGTGATGAAATTGTTGCTGATTTAAGTCTCCAGTTCTGGGCTGAGGCACTCGTTCAAGAGCCACTTGGAAATCCAAGTCTTTCATTTCCAAAATGCAGCTTCAAAGAAAAAAAATTTTAAAAAAGCAGTGGAGAGAAGCACCAAAGATCATTTCCACCTGCTTCAGGATTTTCCCACTGAATGAAGAAAATGAATGCAAGGATTGAAATCCCAAGCCAAAGATGAGAAGGAGCAGCAACGAAGATTTCATCAATGAAATGAGGTGAGAACCAGAGAAAAGGAGCCAGAGGAATCAGAGAATTATTGAGGTTGGAAAAAAAAACCCTTTAAAAGCATCCAGCCAAACTATTTCTATATAAATACTACAATAAGCAGGGAATATTGAGAAGCTTGTGAATTCTTTACATGAAATTTTAATTTAAAAACATCCCATCTAAAAACAGGTAAAAAGCACCGCATAAATCTTGGACTAAATCAACCAAATGAAAAAAAACACAAAGTAACCAAAGAAAAACCTGAAATAACACGGCTGATACTGCATTTATAGCCAGAGGTCTGTTCAAAACAGCAGAACCCCAGAAAATTCACCGAGGAAAAGCAGCGAGAGGTGCAGGTGTGGGGTGGGCAGAGACGTCTCCAGCTCTGAATCCACCTGCATCTCCCACTGCCAGCTGGGGGAAAACTCACCCATCCTCGGCCTGCTCCCCTCGTGTGTCCCAGGCAATCACAGTCCGGTCATATTGAACCCTTCCTCCAAATACACACACGTATATAGAGATATTTATATATATATTTATGCACACAGCAGTTCCTTTTTATTTTTTTTTTTTTTCCTGATTAAATGCAGCACTCAATGGTGGATAACAAGATGTTGATTAATTTACTGATTTGATTCCAACACGTCCTGGCTGCGTCAATGCCCTCCCTGCAGATCTCCAGAATAACCTTCCCTCCTTGGAGCCGCTGGCATCATCTCCTTTTCAGGTATGCAGATAGGACAATTATCCAGACATCCATCAGGAGGGGTTGCAAGAGCAGGGAACTCATTTTCAGCCCCTTTGCTGTGCACACCAGCTGAATACACAAAGCTGATCCAAGGGGATGAACCCAGGGAGGTTATTCCAGCCCTCACTGCCGGCTCCAAGAGCAAGGAAGAATCCAAGATATCCGCAAAGATTTGACCACAGTGGGCCGTGGTGTGAAAATCCAGCTGTGCATGGACAGAAATGTGCCAGGAAATCATGGAATAGGGAATATCCTGAGCTGGAAGGATTGTTGAGTTCAGCTCCTGGTCCTGCACAGGACAATCTCGAATTTGGAAATAATCACAGAATCCCAGAATAGTTTGGGTTGGAAGGGACCTTAAATCCCATCCAGTCTCAACCCCTGCCCACTCCCTTCCACTGTCCCAGGGTGCTCCAACCTGGCCTTCAAAACCAAAATAATAAATCACATTCTTTATCAGAAACACAAGGAGGCTGAAGGAACCTGTAGGAAGCCAAACATTATTTTGCTTTCAGAGTTTGTAGGATCAAAAACCTACCTAGAAAAAAGATGTCCAACTTTTCCAAGTGGGAAAAAAAAGAGAATTAAGGATGTAAGACCTCATAATCTTTGCTGTACTTTTAATTTGGATTTGCAAGTCTTGTGAATAAAGATACAGGAGATAAAGCACCAAACCCTGCAGGTCAGCCAAGCCACCCTAAGCCACGGGCTGTGGTCCATGAAATTCCAATGGGCCTCATAAACCAACTTCCCTCATTTGCAGCTCCTCAAGAATAAAGAGAGGCCATAAATAAATTGGCCACTTCCTCACCACCTCTTTTTTGCAGCTCTGGAGCTGTCACAGGACTGTGAAATGATTGAAGACCATCAGTTCAGGAAAAAAAAAATTAAAAATTGAGAAGTCCTTCTAGCAATAAAAATGAAAATGATGATTGACCCAAAAGCTATTTTTTTCCAAGATAATATCTGCCAGCCCTCACAAGGACCACAGACCCCTAATATTTCCGCTCTGGGCCATATGTGCCATTCTCAGGCAAAAATAAATTTGTTAACAAGTCTGCAACAGCAGTTGGCACTTTCTTCTGCCAGTCTGTACGAACATCTTGAGACTTTCTTTAATAGGAAAAAAAAAAAAAAAAGGGAAAAGAGAACGTTTTAGAGAAGTACAAACCCAGCAAAACACGCCTGAAAACGTAAGGGGAAAAAAAATAGTAATTCGAGCAAACATTTTCAATTAATAGACAACAGAAATGCTGGCAAAGTTTGTTGTTCATAAGCTTCGGGATCATGCGGGGGTCGTGAACATTTTAAACATTCAGTGTGACCATCTGTCACCAGCACAGGCACCGAACAGAACGAGCAATTACCAGAGCCCTTCTCAGACAGAATCTGTCAAGCACAGGCAGTGGCTGCCAGCACAAATCAAAGGATGGGATGGAGGGGATGGAAGCAGCTCATCCTTCTGGAAAAGGGAGCCGTGGCTGGGGGGAAACAGCAGCCAAAGGGCTCGTGGGGCTCCCGTGGTGCTCGGGGAATGTTTGTGAGGGTGGTGGCCACAAGGGTGGAGGTGGGTAAGAGCTCCCACGGAGCTGGCAGCACCCAGGAGAAGAAAAGCAGAGAATTCAGAGGTTTAGTGTTGAATTCCTTCTGGAATGGGAGGCATCAGAATGACCTGGGATGGAAGGGTGTCCCTGTTAGCTCTCAGGGTTGCTGTTCCCTGAGATTCTCCTCGGGGTTGTTGTTCCCTGAGGTCTGTGAGGTTTTCGAGCTTCCCTTGCCCAAAAGGTCTCAGGCCGGAGCCAGAGCAGCCAGGCTGAGTCCCCAGTCCGAGTTTCCAGGGTTGTTTATTCTCCATCATCTCTCAGTTCTGTCCCAGCTCTGCAGGGCGTCCCCAGCAGAGCAGGACACGCGGGGGACTGGGCGGGTCAGAGGGTCCCGGACCCTTTGTACCATTCCCTGGCCCAAACACATCCAAAATGAACTTTTTATTGACAGAATCTTACCAATGCTCACTGCCTATGTTAACATGTCATTTCTACTCTAAACCCATCTCTAAAATCCAACTCAGCAGAAAATGGGGGACAAGGACAAGAACAAGGAGGACAGGACCACTCCCCAATTCCTCCATCTCGCCTCTTCAAACCCATACACTAAAAATCCTAAATTCTACATTTACACTCTGTGATAAACTAACTACTGCTTATTTTGAATTCTCTCGGGTTGTGATTCTTCACACACTGTGGGCATTCACTCCATGGCAGGGATCAGAGGCAGTGCCCTCCTGGGCTCTGTGTGAGGCTGCCTGAGCCCCTGGACAGACCCCAGACCCCCTGTCCGGTCCCCAAACCCTCCAGGGTGGCCACAGGGATGTCCTGGACTCTGACAGGAGGCCTCGCTCAAGTAACACGCAGAGTCAGGAATTTTTGGGAGAGCAGAAGCAGCAGAGGAGAATCCCTGCTTTGTTTATGACTTCCTATTTTATACTTTTAGCAAGGTGACCATGGATTGGAGGGTGGTGTTGCCACCTCTCAGCCACATTGGTCAAAGGGACTGTCACACAGTCATTCTTCTCCTTGGAGAAGAATGTGAAAACAAATAATATTTACAAATACAATCTCCTTGTTTACGTGAAACGAGCGTGAGAAGGTGAACACTTCTACTTTAATATGAACGGTCAGCAAACCAGGAAAATCTCATGGTGACAGAAGGGAGCTTAAATATCATTTAGTTCCCCCCATGGACAATTTCCACCATCCCAGGGTGCTCCAAACCCTGTCTAACCTGGCCTGGGACACTTCCAGGGATGGGGCAGCCGCAGCTGCTCTGGCATTTGAACCGAGTTTCTTCAATAATACCTTTAATGACATAATAATTGTAACAAAAGAACCCAGAAAGGAAACACCAGGGTGGAGAAGGGAGGAAAGGTAACGGGACTGTGCAGGGGTTAATGAACTTAAGGAATAATAATAATAAAAATTATATTATTAATACTGAAAGAACAACTTCTGCACTGCAGAGAGGTTCCTAATCAAAATCCATGAGGATGAGCTAAGGAGATATTCCTGCTTATTTTTTGGTCAAAAAAAGACCAAAAAGCAGGTGCTGATGGAACCAGAGATGAAGTCATTACCAACACACAGAACTGGATACTCCACACCTTGGCCACTGGAGAAGGGGAATATAATTTGCTGCTGCCTATTTCAGTGCACTCAGGTGCTGGGAATGTTTGCCATGAGGTAAACACTGCATGGCTTGGAATTTCAGAAGACAAATTCAAGCATTTCCATCAGTCCTGGGCCCCACAGACCCTGGAGCCATAAAAGCAAATCCAAGCCAAGAGACAGGGCACTGCTCCCAGTAAGGTCAGGAGAGGAATCCTGTGAATATTTAAGGAACTCCTGAGATGCCAGGAGAAGCATTAGGCAATCTTACGAGGAAAAAAATTAATAATGAAATTAAAAGATGAGATGAGGAAACACAGAAGAGGAGCAGAAAGTATTCTGAGGCTGTATTAAAACATGAAATGCAAAGTGACCATGACAAAATCCAGATGGGATTATCAAAGCAACATCGACAAACGTCAAAGCAGTGAACTCCCGGGCTGGTTTTTCAGTAGGAGATCAGAGAAAGGCCAAGTTTTGATAAAAGTGTTCCTCTACTTGAGTGATTTGTTGTCTCAATGACTGAGTGACTCCAGCAGCCTCTCCAGTGCTGTCAGGTTGTATTTAGAGATGATTAATGGAAATACAGCCTCTGCTCAACCTCATTCCTGCAGAACTTTTCCTGCATCCCTCCAAGCCGATATTCTTTGACAACTCTTACACCCCATCAGCTCCGTCAGGATCAAATATTGACAGGAGCCTGGCAAACACGACACCAGAAACAGTGTTTTATTTAATGAAGTAATTAAAACCTGCACCATCGATATCTGGGAGCGGAGATGTTGATCAGAGGATGAGCCTGCTTTTCATAATGACAAAATGTGTGTGAGTTCACAAAGGAAATGGGATTTGAGGCAGGAACAGATGGATGCAGAGGGGAAAGGATGAACAAGGGAACTCAGCTGCTTGGCTTGATAGGTGGGGTGCTCAACAACACACATCCAGCAATTTCCAGTGACTTTTTTTTTTTTTGTGGCACCTGATACATCTCTTCAATTGGCTCATTTATCACAGAATCGACTTTAAAACAACTTTCAAACTCTTTTTTTTTTTCCCCCCAAAGAGACCTGCATTTTCTCACTGCTAATCTGCCTTATGGAAGCTGGATTTTAACTGAAAAGTACATCAGTAAATTGGCATCCCCTACTGAGACAGATAAGAGCTTCGAGTCACTGAATAAAGATGCCGAAACTGTGACAGGTATCTCTGAAAGCTCTTTTGAAAATTCCTTTATAAATAGTATTTATTTGGCTAAAATACCTGATCAGTGCAGCACTTCTGTAATCTGACTGTTTGCAAAGTGCTTTAGTTCTTGAGATAAAAGCTGCTACAGAACTCTGAGGATCATCTGGAGGAGCAGCTTCCATGCACGTGTCAAAAGCTTTTGTCCCCAGCCAGGTCTAATTTCATGGCAATTGGGCTCATTTTGAAATCCTTTTCTTTTTTTTTTCCAGCTTTCCAGCTACACGAGACACATGTGAAAAGTGCATTAGGTTGGGAGAAGTCTCCAAAGCAGCAGAAAATCCTTGTAAGAGAAAAGAGAGGGGAAAAAAAATAATAATCAAGCCATTAACTGCATTTGCAGGGACCTGTTGAGCGTGAGACTGAGATTTTATCAGGATAAAGGCACAGGGACACAAAGAATTCCCTTTCCTTCATGTGCCATCCTCTGCCTGCTCTTTGTCCCTGGGGTATTTACAGCATCCTCTGCTCCCACCGGATTGTTTTCCCCACATTTCAGCTGTTTCAACTCTCCAAGAGTTAACGAGTCTTTCCCAAATGAGATCTCTGCAGGTGTCAACTCCTTGGAAGCAGATAGGTCCAAAGGGCAGACACATCCTTATAATGAGAGAAAGATTAAGAGGGGGAGAGAAAAGGAGCCAGCATGAGGCATAAGGAGTGCTTTGATGAATGATAGAGCCCGGCATTAATGAGATCTGGTAATTTTACATTTCCAGAAAGTCGTGGTCGTTAGGATTGGGAGGATCGTTGCTTTATTCAGCTGGAACAGAGGAAAGTTTAGGACAAAAGGCGGCTCATCAAGGAATCCTCTCCCCTTTGAGGTGACACAGCTGGGATTTGCAACATTCCCCATCCCTGCCAGTGCCAGCGTTGTTTGGTTGCTCTTTTCAAAAGCCACCCTCAGCAGAGCGGGCACACCTTGGCCAACAGCTGTCCAAGGAAACTCTGCTCTTTGGAAAACAAACAAACAAAAATGTCACCTCCTCTGGCTGGAAAATTCGCTCACAGCACATTCCCCACGAGCTGAACGCTGCAGCCTCTCGGTTGTTCTGCACAGGCTCATCTCTCAGCCTGGATTCTGAACCCTCAGCTGCTTCAAGGGGGTTTGAGGGGTAAACTCAACAACAGCTTTCTTCTCTGATTGATCTTGGTGCGATTTTTTGATTTTTTGATTTTTTTTTAAACCTGCTGTGAACGACATTGAGAGAAGATGTGGCACAGGAAGGGTCAAGGGGTACAAATCCACACGGATATGAATTTATTGAGAGCAGCCACGATGAGAAGGACCTGGGGGTGTCCCTGTGGGCAGCAGGGGAGGGAGGGGGGATTCTGCTCCTCTCAGGTGAGAGCTGCCCCAGCCCTGGAGACAACAGCAGCAGGGCCTGGAGCTGCTGGAGCAAATCCAGAGGAATCCATGGAGCTGCTCCAGGGCTGGAGCCCCTCAGTTCCCAGAGATCCAGGCTGGGAGAGCTGGGGGTGCGCACCTGGAGAGGAGAAGACTCCAGGGAGAGCTTCCAGCACATTCCAGGGCCTGCAGGGGCTCCAGGAGAGCTGCAGAGGGACTGGGGACAAGGGACAGAGGGACAGGACACAGGGAATGGCTCCCACTGCCAGAGGGCAGGGCTGGATGGGATCTTGGGCAGGAATTCCTGCCTGGAATGGAATTGCCAGAGAATCCCTGCATCCCTGCAATGTCCAAGGCCAGGCTGGACACTGGGGCTGGAGCAGCCTGGGACAGTGGGAGGTGTCCCTGCCCATTTTTGAGGCATCTTTCGAGTGTCTACTCCAAGCCTTGTGAAAGGTCTTGCTTTTACATCCTTGATTCCCTTTTATCCCTATCCTTGCCACCCAAAAAAATCTAATTCTCTTTCTCCTCAGCCGTGGCACCACACAACAAATCAGCCTGACCCATTTCCAGGCTGGTTTTTCTCCTTCCCTCCCCATCCAAGCAGGCCCTGGGCCAATGCGTATCCCCCTCACACCAGCCACGCCACAAAACTCACAAAATTCCACAAGGAATCACCAAAAACCAAAGAAAGCCACCCTCTCCCAAACCTTGATCATTTTTTCCTGCCCTCACTCCCTTCAAATGGGAGATTTATTGTGAATGATCCACCTTTGGAGGAATTTCAATCATCTCGAACGTATCTGGGTGTTCTGATTGACAGGAAGCCTCCCGAGATGGCTTTGCTCCCTCACCAGCACCATTCCTCCTCATAAATATTTATACACAATTTCCAGTTTTTAACAGATTCCAGATATTCAGACGTCGTATCTTTAGAAATAATTTTAACTGATTTTTTTTTTTTTTTTTTTTGCTTAACATGATGGTTTTGCACGTGGATAATGATCAGCACTGAGGAACAGTGGAGTCCTCACATCACCACTGCCCTAACACGCATTTCCTTCTCCATTCCCATAATATGCAGCTGATAAAACCCCAGGATTTAAAAAAAATTATAAAATAAAATACAGAAAAAGCAGACACTACCAAAACCCAAGCTACTCCTTTTTTTTTTTTTTTTTTTTTTTTTTTTTTTTTTTTTTTTTTTTTTTTTGTCTATCTCGGTGTTTGACCACTCACAAGTTACAATATTTTCTTTGGCTACTGTTCCAACCCACCCCCCAAAAATCCAGTTATTACCAAAGGATTAAAGCAGTCTGTTTCTCCAAGGCTGGCTCAGCTCCCATCCCACTTTCACACTTCCCAATGTGGTCCTTTAGGAGTTCAGCCAGATTTCAGAAATCTGCCACATCTGATCACCTGTTCTGGTGTTTCCTTCCATTTCTCCATGTTCTTATGCCTCCCTTGGGATTTTTTTCCCCTCTGACATCTGTTCCTTCCACAACATTAAGCCAAATCACTTCTATGATGATTTGCTAAGTATCAACCTCATTCTCACTGATATTTTACCTTCTTCCCTAAACTTTCCACCTTCTCCTGATGGTGGGAGCGTGCTGGAAAAACATCCATCTCCATGAAAACATTTACAGCCTCTCTTCTCCAGGCTGCTCGTCTGCTTTGTTTTTATTACCTCAACTTTGTCCCCAGCCCTAAACTGAAGGAGAGAATGTTTAGATTGGATATTAGGAAGGAATTCTTCCCTGGGAGGGTGGGAGGGGCTGGAATAGAATTCCCAGAGGAGCTGTGGCTGCCCCTGGAAGTGTCCAAGGCCAGGCTGGATGGGGCTTGGAGAAATTTGGGATAGGGGAAGGTGTCCCTGCCCATGGCAGGGGATGGAATGAGATGAGCTTTAAGATCCCTTCCAATCCAAATCCTTTTTAATTCTGCAGACATTCTGATGCCTAAAGAGGCTACCTGGAACAGGGGCTAGACAGACTTAAAAGGTTTTTATTAAAAGGCCTTCCAAGGATACACTTTGGGCACTGCAAGAGCTCGGCCATGGCTCTACTCAAGATGGATTCCAAGTCACGAATTTTCACTTTTACAACTTTTGGTCCATTTCCATATTGAGGTTAATTATCCAATTACAGCTTCAGGTTATGAAGTCCCATCCTCACAGACTGCTCTCCTCAGTTCCCTGTTATTTGCACTTTTTGGGCCTGAAGCTGCAATGGTGTCCTTGGTTCTGCAGCTGGAAGTTCTTCTTCCTTCTGTCTGACTGAGCTGTGAGGAGAACTTGCTCACACTTTATATGAAGTTCAGAGTTATATAATGCAGTACAGAATCTGGAAAATATGAAAGCTCAAACTTAAGGCATCAATTCCTCTGTTTGCTTTGGGTTTATTCCACAGCCTGTCCCTCACTATTCACTGCTTTTGCCACAGCCATTTCACAGGGACCTTTCCTTGCTCAATTTTCTGCTTAAAAGGGGTGGCTCATAAAAAGGCCAGATAATTAAATCTCACCTTATTTCACCTCTCTTCTCTCTTCTTTTTATTTTTTTAAGTGTTTTTTTTGTTTTCTAACTCGCCTGCCATCCTTCAAAGGTATAAACATCTGCTGGACCATCCTGGCCTCTTACTCAGAAGCTCCGTAATCGCTCCTGGAATAATTCCAAAAGTAATTCCAAAAGGGAGCCTTGAGCTGCCTCCAGACAGGAATTCCTTTGGAGATCACAGCCACCAGAGCAGCCCAGCTGGCTGGCACAGGACCAAGGAACACGGGTCATTGACAACTTTCACTTTTCCCAACGGGAGCAGCACCGGGATCACCATTCCCACGGAATCCGGACGTCACACGGCCTGGCCGTGTCCCCACGGGGTGGGACAAGTCCACCAGCAGCACTGAAGGATTTCCCTGCCTCCTGAAGGAGGGAGATTTCCCTGATTTTCCTGAAGGAACAGGCAGGAGCTGGATTCGGTGACGCAGGCAGCGCTCCAAATGCCGTAATCCTAATTGGAGATATCCATCTCCGGCAGGGAAGGCTGTTAACAGGATTTTTAGGAAATAATATATTCTGCTCTGGATGCAATTATATCCCAGCCCCAGACACGCAGAAGTTTGTTTTCGTTTTGTAACAGCAAATATTTTGGCTGTTTAAAATATTTTTTAACAATGCCACACACTTTGCCAGATGTTCCATCAAATGTTATTGAGTTTTTAGCACGCCTTTATTTAATATTAGATGTAAATACGTGTTTGGCTCCCTCTCTGCACAGATTTTCCAATGATTCTGTGATTCCCTCCATGCACCTCCTTTAAAATATTAATTTTTGTAATTATTGCTGCTCTTTCCTAAATTTGCTGATTCAGATTTTGCAAAATCCAGGTTCTGTGATTTACCAGTGTTAATAGATATTAAACTACTGAGCCCTTTTCCAATATAAAGTGCATCTTTATCTTGGAAGGGAAAAAAAATGGACACATTCTAAATCTGCAGAGCCAGTTTTAACATTCTAAGTTCAACAAATGGAAAAATTGAATTATTAGTTATTTAGTAACTAGGAAAAATGATCAGTTGGGAGAAAATAATAATCACAGGATTGACTGAATACCAGAATGGGTTGGGTAGGAAGGGACCTTAAAATTCATCCAGTTAAAATTCATGGGCAGGGACTCCTCCCTCTATCCCAGGCTGCTCCAGCCCCAGTGTCCAGCCTGGCCTTGGACATTGCAGGGATTCAGGGGCTGCTCTGGCAATTCCATTCCAGGCAGGAATTCTTTCCCAAGATCCCATCCAGCCCTGCCCTCTGGCAGTGGGAGCCATTCCCTGTGTCCTGTCCCTCCAAGTCCCTCTCCAGCTCTCATTATTAATAATAAAATAAATTTAAAGTCCCAGTTACACTTTAGTAGCCCCTTGTTGTCACCTAATTCTGTCTCCTCTGCTGATGACAACATCGATTCCGTAAGAAAACAACACCCAAACTCATCCTTTATTTTATTTCCAAGGGACTCTGGGGGGAGAAAAAACCACTCCAACCCCTCTGTTGTATTCACAGCTCAGCTGGACCAAAGAAAATTCAGCTGAACAGGGTTTGTCCTTCCTGTTCTTGCCACTCAGAGCTGAGCTCTGCTCCATGAACCATCCAGCACTGCCTGTTAACTTGTTAAACACCAAAAACAATCCTGAAAAGAATCTAAAAATGGGGGGAAAAAATCCCAATGGAAAGCAAACAAATCCAACAAACCAAGCTCCCCAAAAGCTTTCACTCCCAGCCTGCTTCTCCTGGATAGGAGCAGCTGGAACCCATCGATGCTCCAGCAGCAGGAGATGCTCCTCCAGCCAAGCCTTCTTCTCTTCAGGGCTCTTTCAAGGAGCTGTGTTTGTGTTATTATTTATATTTTAACATGAAAAAAAACCTCCAAAAAAACCCCAAAACCCCAAAACAAATGACACCAGGAGAGCACAGGGAAAAGGAAATGAGGGACTGAGTGAAAGGAAACAAAAATCCACCCCGAGCTCCAACCAGAGGCAGCTGCAGGGCAATTAAACTCAACAGTTTACAGATGTTCCCAGAGAATGCTCACTCACAATGGCACCAAATTGATCTCCTTGCCTAAAAACTTGGTGCACAAAGCTTACTTTTCTTAAAGGGCTCTCCAAATAAAGTTTACAGCCCTTTTTATTCCGATTTATGCCATCAAAATGCTTGCTGGAAAATGAGGAGATGGAAATTCACATTTAACCCTTCCCTGCTGGAGCTTCTCTGGCTCCTCTTCCAGTTTCGGGTCAGAGTTTTGGGAAGTTCAAGTGAAATTCAAGACATTTTTTTCTTTCTCATCAGCCTCAACCATCCTCTCTCCCAGCAGAACCACACACCTAACAATTCTGACTAATCATTCTTTCTATTCTCAAATTTAGTTAGGAATTTTGTGAGGCCACAGGGAAGCAGGGAGCAAAATAAGAGAAGAAAAGGAAAAAATAAGAGGGATGAGTCAAGGAATTAAGAGTTGTAACAATTAATGCCATGCTAAGCTTTTATTTTCCTCCTGGATCCCTTTAAAACTTTGTGCCATATCTGAATTACTTGGTGCAAATACAGCTCTGCTTTTCCAAGCTTCTTCCTGATTTATTCAGGATTATTTCAGTTCAACTCAGGACCGGGGTTTAATTCTCCTTTTCTCCCTCCTAAGTCCTTTACAGAAATGCTCAAGTGTGGCCAATGTTTTCCTTCACATATGAAGCAGCCAAATAAATATTAAATAAATATTCCTATGGAGCATTAAAGGAGAATGGAGCCAGGAGGGGGCTGAGCTCCTCTCCCAGGAAACAAGTGACAGGATGAGGGAAAACCAGCCTCAAGCTGTGCCAGGGGAGGTTTAGGTTGGATATTTGGGAATTTTTTTTCATGGAGAGGGTTGTAAATCATCGGAATAGACTGTCCAGGGTCGTGGTGGAGTGACCATTCCTGGAAATGTTCAATAAATGTGTGGATGTGGCTGCCTCCACCACCGAGCCAAACCTACCCAGAGCTGAAAAAACCTGTTAGGAGGACCTAGGTCAAACCTAAACCACATTAAAAATGTGCCCTTAATTACATTTGCACAGCCAGCAGGACACAAATGTGCTCAGTGCCTCTGGCCAGAGCTAATTAACCTCAGCACCCCCTGTGCTCATCCACAGCTTTGTCCTGCCCACACTTGTTAAATTCTGCTCAAAGCAACACGAAAATCTCACTGCTGTCCACCCAATATTCCACTGGTGCCCATTCCAGAGGGGCTGCAACTCTCCAGGATGCTCCTGTCTTTGGGAGAACAGCAGGAAGTTGTGCAGCTTTGTTAAATCTCTCAAAATCAAAATATCTGACGCAAAGTTACCAAGAAACAGGAGGTAATTTTGATATGTAATTACATTTAATGAAGAGTCATGGCTCTGGGAGAAAGAAGTGTCCATGAGGGACTCAATTCCAACCTGAGAAAAATAAACTCCTGCTGTTTCCAGACAGGATGAACTCTTGTACCTCTTGTTTTCATTGTGAGCAGACTGGAGGATGCTGAACACAAAAATCAACCCCAGAGTCTGTAATAAAGATGCCTGGGAATAACTAAACCCTATTTGCACTTCCAGTTTCCCAAAAAACCATTGAAGGATCACCACTTGGAGAAACAGATGTGCTTGCCCTTGTCCCTTCAGCATCCACACTAATAAAACACTAATAACACCCATAAATCCATATATCCATAAATCTCCATATATTCCTGTGGCCCAGGAGACACCAAACAGGTGATTTGAAGCTCTCTCATCCCTGGCCAGGGGCTTCTGCCAACCACAGTGGCCAAATTTTTCTTCTTTTCTCCTGTTTTTTCTCCTCTGGCAGCTGCTCACGTTCACAATTTTCTTCCCCCAGAATTCCACGTCTTTGCACCTCCTGCTCTTTTTAGATTTGGCTGATATCGATCCCATTAGTGGGGAGGGACGGACAGAACAAACCTAAAGGACTCATTTCCTTGAGGATGGGACTCATTTCCTAGAAAATCAAGCTAAAACCGCAATAGAGCTGCTATCAAGTGAATTTTAAATCTACATTCATCTCATGGTGAGATAACATTCATTCCACTCACTTCTGAAGAGACAAGGTTATTTTTTCCCCAAATCAAGAGGATATTGAAGAAATTATCACTGATAAATACCTGGAAGCACAGCCACGATCAAGATATCAATTTCTACCTCCTATCAGACATCTTTTCATGTAGCAGAAAATGATTTCTTCAACACCACTCGGAGAGGGACGAGCATTTCAGGAAGAGCACAAGTAAATGATGGATTTATAAAACAATTCCATTCAAGAAGGGAAATAACACAGGAAAAAACTTGTATTCCCTCAAGTCCCACACTAAAGGATTGTTCCTCTGCTTCCCTGCATGAGATTCAAGGCTCAGCTCTTCAAGCCTTCCTGGATATTCACACTCAGCAGAAGTGAGGACTTTTTGGATAACAGAGTCAAGGAGGAAAAGGAACAAATCCCATGAGCACCAGTCTGCACTGCTGGGAGAACTGGTTTTGTTTAAGGACTCCTTGATTCCATAAAATACTGAGGATGTGCCAAATTCAGCATCAATATGAAACGGTGATAGTTGGAAAATGTCTGTGAGACCATCGGGTCCAACCTGTGACCGATCCCCAGCTTGTCCCCAGGTGCCACATCCAGGAATTCCTTGGACACCTCCAGGGATGGGCACTCCAAACCTCCCTGGGCAGCCCCTTCCAATTCCTATCAACCCTTTCCATGAGGAAATTCCTCCTGGTGTCCACCCTGAGCCTTCCCTGGCCCAGCCTGAGGCCGCTCCCTCTCCTCACAGCCCGATCCCCCCGGCTGTCCCCTCCTGTCAGGAGCTGTGCAGAGCCACAAGGTCCCCTGAGCCTCCTTTTCTCCAGGCTCAGCCCCTTCCCAGCTCCCTCAGCCTCTCCTGGGGCTCCAGCCCCTTCCCAGCTCCATTCCCTGGACAGCTCCAGCCCCTGCAGGTCCTTCCTGAGCTGAGGAGCTCAGGACTGACCCCGGGATTCCAGGGGGTCCCTCAGCAGTGCCCAGCCCTGGGGACAGTCACTGCCCTGATCCTGCTGCCTCCATCCCTGGGAAAATCCAGGTGCCAGCGGCCCCTGGCACACCTGGGCACACCTGGGGATGTCCAGCCACTGTCACCAGCACCCCCAGGGCCTTTCCCAGCTCTCCAGCCCCTCTGCCCCAGCCCTTGGTGCTCCATGGGGTTGGTTTGACCAAGGACACGACACTTGGCCTTGGTGAACCTCATCCAGTTGTTCCCAGCCCATGGATCCAGCCTGGCCAGATCCCTCTGCATTCCCCAGCAGATCCATGCTCCCACCTATCTCGGTGTCATCTGCAAAGTTCTGTTGACCTGAAGATGGAACCCCACAAATGAGAGATCTTAGAGGGCTTTGCAGACCCAAAGACGCTCACCAGACTCACAAACTTGGGTTTGTGGTGAAATGCCTCAGTAAATAACCCAGAGTGACGGGAAAATGAACGGATCTGGCATGAGGTGGAGTGACCTGTGCAGGCTGGGGAGAGGTGCTGCTCATTTCTGCAGGGAATTTCCCTTTTCATCAGGGATTTTGGAGAAGTTTCTTTTCCAGCAGATCCCCTCTGCTCCCAGCTGCTCCCCAAGGGTGCACCCACGTGAGGTTGATGGGAAACATCCCCTGGACTGCACAAAGCCTGAATTAGTTTAAGTGAAAACAGAATAATCTCTTCAGGTATCAAATAAACACCCACAGCAAGGCTCTCTCTCCACTTCTATAACACAAACCTACTAAATTTCATGTCTAAATGAATTTTTCAGACATGGCAGATACAACATCCCATTAGGATTAATGTGGGGAAAAATTAGCAGAAACTTCAGCAGATTTTTTTCTTGCAAGCTGTTTAAATTAGTTGCTATAAATATGAAGGGGTTTTTTTTAAAAAAAGGAAGGAAAACCAAAGATTTCTAATTTATGTCCATGTTAGCACTTGCAGGCCTTGATCCCAGCAACAATTAGGCATACGGACGTGTTATTAGTCAAAATCACTGCCATACATTTAGAGTATGGAAGTATTTACATTTTTATTCTAAGTGGACATATGGCAACATTAAAAGATTAAGATCTGTCAATATTTTAAATACAGGCTTGTCTCTTGAGAAAAGGATGGAGAAAAACCCTTGAATACCACAGAATCAAGGCAGAATAATGAAAATCCACAATGTTTTTAGCCCTTTTGGAACCTGGTGCCATTTTATTCAGCCTTTATCATATTCCTCTTTAAAGGCACTTTGAAGCTCCAAATCAAGACCATGAGGTTTTTCTGATGATGCTGAAATTTATTGTGGCACCTCCAGATGAACACTGAGGTTATTCCACCTGTGTGTTTGCCCGTGATATATCAATTTCTTCCCTTTTCTCTGCTGTTTAACTTCAAAACCTGACCAGAATGGTCCCTGTCTGTAGAACAACTCGTATTTTAGAGCTGATAAAAATGCACGAGGTGTAGGAAAGCTCTGACTACAACTGCACAGCGTGGAGAGATCAGACCAGAGACACTCTGCTTCCAAGGAAAACGCAGTTGCAGCAACTGCATAATACATAAAATATTATCTGTAACACATCCTCCTCCTCTTCCTGGGCGCAGGAGGAGGAAGCTCCTTTGGATGTCACCGCAGACACATATGGAAATTCCATTTAGGATAAGAATCAGTGACAGGAAACAGCCAGGAGGGACTATTTGTACTGAAATACAAGCCATTAACTCGAGCCAAGCTAACAGCAAACGACTGCTCAGGCAAGTGCCGGCTGCAGATAATTAGTTTAGAACCTATTGGAACATGAATATTTTATCGTGCGGCACAAAACTCGTTAGGGAGAGGAATTAGAGAGCCAGGACGTCTGGAAGCACGGCAGAGGTGATCTGTCAGGTCCCTGGGAAGAGCTTTTCCCGAAGAAAACAAGTTCAGTCATTAAAGCCACACCAATCCATCAGGAATGATCTGGTGCCTGGGTTTTATGGCTTCACTCTGTGCTGCTGGACACCCCTGGGATTTCGGGAATCGCCAGCACCTTCCTCAGGGACACCGGGCTTGTTTGAGTCACGTTCACCCCTGGGATGTGAATTCACTCATGGATTCTTCCTGGGAAATGCAGCAGTTTGCTCCCCGGCAGGTCATGGATGGGGCATTAAAAGCTGTCCTCTCCATGCTCAGTGAATTCCTAGGAAAGGGGAGCATGAAAATGAGGATAAATGCATAATTCAGGGAATCCCAGAAGGGTCGGGGTTGGAAGGGACCTTAAGGCTCATTCAGTTCCTGTGTATATTTGATATACCGGGTGGAAAGAGAAGCAAAAAAAGTTAATTTTATGGGATTTCTCTGTTCTTTCCCCAACAGATAGAAAATTGAATAGAGATGGCCATGACCTTGAGGACACTGAGCTGTAAAAAATGTCTTGATTAGCTAAAAAATGCTGAATTTTCAGTCCGTGCCTGAAACTGTTTTGGCTGGATCTCAACAGGAAAGGTTTTAAATAAAATAGGAGGCTACAAAGTAAATTCACACATCTGAATTTTCCCATTCCTCATGGAGTTACTGAGAAAGGAAGGCCCTCAGCAACACCCTTGTGTAGACAAATCATCTGATTTGTCCTCAAGTCGTTACCTGTTACATCCAACTCCTTAAATCCATCATTTCCAGCCTGAACACCATCCAATATACATTACAAGTGTCTCTGATGCACACACTGGAATGATTTAAATCCACCTCAAAAACCCCTGGAAAGACCAGAACTTCAGATCTCTGGTGCTGCTTCCCTTGGATTATAAAATATTGCACACCTCTCACTGCAATCCTGACACCAGAACAAAGCCTAAGAAATATAAAACCGTGCCCAAATGACACATTATTGCAAAATCACACATGATGGTAAAAACCCCCAAACTGTTAAAAGTTATATATTTATATTTATTTTTTTTTAAATCCCTACTAATACAGGATCCACCTCATACAGGATATCCAAAGCAGTAACAGAGAGGCTTGAAAAAGAGCAAAAAAGAGTAAATTTAAGTATCACATTTATGTTGTAAAAAACCTCCACCTTAACAGAATAAATCCATGGCAAATCATTCATAGGATGTATTTTCCTCGCTTTTCAAAAATTCAAACCTGCCCCTATTAATCATTAACTATTAATTGGAACATCATTATTTCTGGGAGATGAAGACATGCTTAAATCATTCAGCAGCAATACTTTTAATGACAACCAACTTGTTTAATTCCACTTTTTTTCTCCCCAAAGCCGTATCAAAACAAATCATTTTGTATTTCTGGAGACAAGAACGTGTAGAGCCCACCTCACCCCAGTAATGAGGTGTTGGAAACACTTGTTCCTGGATTACCGAAACGCTCATTAAATCCATTTGTTTATTTTTTTTTGGGTTGTTCCAGTAATTGCTGCGACAACAGCAAGGCCTATAAAAACTGGAGTGGTTCCTGCACTCGTTTTGCTTCATCTCCTGGGCAAAGCCCAGCCTGAGTAGAGGTGGCAGAGCCCCAGCGAGTGTCCATATGGAGATCCATCTGCTCTGGCAGCGCGTGCGGGAGCGACGGAGCGCTGGGCTGGGATGGTGGAACAGCCCCAGGACGCTGCAGGGCCTCCCCTGATGCCTTAATTTTTTAGCTTTTCTCTTTTTCAGATCCTGCACTGCCTCAGTGTGTGACTCTGAACTCTGTACAGAGGGTTTGTGAGCTCTCTTCAGTTTGGTCAGACAGAACAATCCTTCCAGAGAGCCAAGGACACCTCACAGCCTCAGGCCTGGAAAGTGTCAACAAAAGTGAATTGGGGAGGAGCAAACTGGGGGAATGGGACTTCATTACCTGGAGGAGCTGTAATTGGGCAATTAATCCTGATATGCAAATAGACCAAACTAATATCTGCCCAAAAACTCGTGCCCATGGTCCATCCCAAGGCTCTTGCACTGCCCAGGGTGCATCTACTGAAGGCCTTTAATAAATGCCTGCTTTATTCTCTACCTCTGTCCATCCTCTGTTCCAGGTAGCCAGTCCAAGGCATCAGCAGCACAACCAGGAATGATGGGATCCTGGGATGGGATTGTGGAACAGCCCCAGGATGCTGCAGGGCCTCCCCCGATGCCTTAATTTTTTAGCTTTCTGTTTTTCGGATCCTGCACTGCCTCAGTGTGTGACTCTGAACTCCGTACAGAGGGTTTGTGAGCTCTCCTCACGGTTTGGTCAGACAGAACAATCCTTCAGAGAACCAAGGACACCTCACAGCCTCAGGCCTGGAAAGTGTCAACAAAAGTGAATTGGGGAGGAGCAAACTGGGGGAATGGGACTTCATTACCTGAAAGTGTAATTGGGCAATTAACCCCTGATATGCAAATAGAGCAAACTTGTATCTGCCTGAAAAACTCGTGCCCATGGTCCTGCACCATCCTGGGTGCAGCCCCTGCCAGGCTCTTGCACTGCCCAGGGGGCATCTACTGAAGGCTTTTAATAAATGCCTGCTTTATTCTCTCACTCTGCCCAGCCTCTGTTCTAGGTAGCCAGTCCAAAGCATCAGCAGCACATCCAGGAATGATGGGATCCTGTGATGGGATTGTGGAACAGCCCCAGGATGCTGCAGGGCCTCCCCTGACGCCTCAATTTTTTAGCTTTTCTGTTTTTCGGATCCTGCACTGCCTCAGTGTGTGACTCTGAACTCCGTACAGAGGGTTTGTGAGCTCTCCTCACGGTTTGGTCAGACAGAACAATCCTTCAGAGAGCCAAGGACACCTCACAGCCTCAGGCCTGGAAAGTGTCAGCAAAAGTGAATTGGGGAGGAGCAAACTGGGGGAATGGGACTTCATTACCTGGAGGAGCTGTAATTGGGCAATTAATCCTGATATGCAAATAGACCAAACTAATATCTGCCCAAAAACTCGTGCCCATGGTCCATCCCAAGGCTCTTGTACTGCCCAGGGTGCATCTACTGAAGGCTTTTAATAAATGCCTGCTTTATTCTCTCACTCTGTCCACCCTCTGTTCTAGGTGGCCTCTCCAGACATCAGCAGCACATCTGGGAATGACGGGATCCTGGGCTGGGATGGTGGAACAGCCCCAGGACGCTGCAGGGCCTCCCCTGACGCCTTGATTTTTTAGCTTTTCTCTTTTTCGGATCCTGCACTGCCTCAGTGTGTGACTCTGAACTCCGTACAGAGGGTTTGTGAGCTCTCTTCACAGTTTGGTCAGACAGAACAATCCTTCCAGAGAGCCAAGGACACCTCACAGCCTCAGGCCTGGAAAGTGTCAACAAAAGTGAATTGGGGAGGAGCAAACTGGGGGAATGGGACTTCATTACCTGAAAGTGTAATTGGGCAATTAACCCCTGATATGCAAATAGATATCTGCAAATAATATCTGCCCCAAAAACTCGTGCCCATGGTCCATCCTGGGTCCATCCTGCATCTATTGAAGGCCTTTAATAAATGCCTGCTTTATTCTCTACCTCTGCCCAGCCTCTGTTCTAGGTAGCCAGTCCAAGGCATCAGCAGCGCATCCGGGAATGACGGGATCCTGGGATGGGATTGTGGAACAGCCCCAGGACGCTGCAGGGCCTCCCCTGACGCCTTAATTTTTTAGCTTTTCTGTTTTTCAGATCCTGCACTGCCTCAGTGTGTGACTCTGAACTCCGTACAGAGGGTTTGTGAGCTCTCCTCATGGTTTGGTCAGACAGAACAATCCTTCAGAGAACCAAGGACACCTCACAGCCTCAGGCCTGGAAAGTGTCAACAAAAGTGAACTGGGGAGGAGCAAACTGGGGGAATGGGACTTCATTACCTGGAGGAGCTGTAATTGGGCAATTAATCCCTGATATGCAAATAGAGCAAACTTGTATCTGCCCAAAAACTCACGCCCATGGTCCATCCCAAGGCTCTTGCACTGCCCAGGGGGCATCTACCGAAGGCCTTTAATAAATGCCTGCTTTATTCTCTACCTCTGTCCATCCTCTGTTCCAGGTAGCCTCTCCAGACATCAGCAGCACATCTGGGAATGACGGGATCCTGGGATGGGATTGTGGAACAGCCCCAGGACACTGCAGTGTGTCCTCCTCTGCCTTATCTTGAGGAGCTGGATTTTCCACTCACAAGTTCTCTGTGAGGCACTGAGTGTAGAGGAGCCAATTTTTAATCCTTCCTGAAATCTCTGGAATTTGGAAGAAGGGATGGAGCCAAACTGAGGCAGATTGGAATGTGCTGCCAGCAGTGAGCACCTACACAGCCCCTACTACACAGATACTACTGCCCAGAGCTGGGGCTGGCTGCTGGGAACAGCCACTACAAAACCCCCATTGCTCCCAAAACGGGTCCAAGCTCTGCTCTTATGCAGCAGCTCCCAGGAAACAACTGCATGGAAGAGTTGGGACAGAGCCCCTACACTGATCCGTGTCCAACACATTGAAACTCCAAATAGGAACTCGGCTCAGGTTTAACACATCAGTGGTTTTGATGCATCTGACTTTAATCTCAAACAGGCATTTAACAGGAGCCCTTCCCACAGTTAAAGAACTTGCAGACAAAGCTGGGCCTCAGATCCCGCCGCTTTCATCGGCGGCACGAGGCAGGATGAGAAAGCGCCGAATGAAGCACAAGATTTATCCCCCTAATAACCCAAATCTGATCTCCACCTTCTTTCAGCCCGCTGAAGGCAGAGATAACTGAAACGTGCTCCTCCAGAAAAATAAACCGGGAGGAAAGATAACAGAGCAGCTCTTTTAAAGACTTCAACCCAGCGGATCAATATCCTGTTGCTTAAGAAAAGGAATGTAAAAAAGATGGGGCTTTAATTTCCATTTCAAGACCAGGGTTCAGCATCACGCACCATTCAAGCAGCAGCTAAAGTGCTTTTTAATTTTGTCCTCGTGCCAGAGCATTCAGGGAACAACAAGCGAAAGGACAAAGCCAAAGTTCAAAGATTGAAGACACAAAGCCGAGCTGAGGCTCTTGTGCGGATGGGCCACCAAGCTGTAACCTCGTTTAATTTGTTGCAAGGAGATGTATTCAGAAATTCCTGTTAATGGCCAAGAAAGAAAAGTGGGACAGGCACTCGGAAATCGAGATATTGGAGTGGCAGAATTTAAGGAAATGGGTTTTATACAGAAGGTAGTGAGTGTTTGGTGGGAATCACAGGACAGGTCACTGCGCCATGAGGGTTTTGCAAGAAATCCATTTCTGCATGTGCTGAAAGGATTGGAGAGACTGGGGAGAAGAAGTAAAAATCAAAGAACGAACAAAAAAGAGCTCATTTGTCAGGTCACTTGAGCTTTAAGAAATTCTCACCGGTCCCAAAATGAATAGTTGGGATTGTCCTATATTCTCACCCAACAACAGACAGGAGTTTACATTTAGCTTCTCCCTAAAAAGCGTATTTGGGACAGCAGAACAGGACTGAGGAAGAAAAGCACATCCCAGCTGCTTTTTGTAGTGACTATAAAACAGCTCCGGAGTACTCACGGAGCGTAATTTGAATTTTTCTAAGCAGCAATAGCAGAAATAGGTCACAATCCTACTGAATGCACTGGGAAAGGTTTCAAAGGGAATTGAAGAAATGGGGGGCTGAGCCAGGGGAGCCCATCCTTCCCCAGCCGCTCGGTGCTGGTTGGATCAGGGACATCCAGGGATCCTCCTCCAGCAGGGGAGGTGGCAGTGCGAGAGGGACTGGGTTCTCCTCCTCCTCCTCCTGCCCAAAATGGGACACAGGTTAATCCTTGGCTGGGAAACCGGGATTCTGGATGAGTGACAAACCAGAAGAAGAGGGGGGATCACTGCAAGGTGGAATGAAGCTCAATGCACTCTTCAGGCAAAAGGAAGACACAGAAGGCAGGAACGTTCCCAAAGGAAGAATTCCTGGCTGGGAGGGTAGGGAGGCACTGGAATAGAATTCCCAGAGGACCTGTGCCTACCCCTGGATCCCTGGAAGTGTCCAAGGCCAGGCTGGACAGGGCTTGGAGAACCCTGGGATAGTGGAAGGTGTCCTTGCCCATGGCGAGGGTGGGACTGGATGAGCATTAAATTCCCTTCCCACCCAAACCACTCCATGATATCCAAGAAAGATAAAATAGTCAGGTTATAAAATACAGCCCTTGGTGCTGCACATAAGTGAGGTAAATCCCTCTCTGCTCCTTTTATTACTCTGGAAAATCAACATTAAGGTACTCCAGACAAGGCTTACACTGAATAAATAAGAATATTTCTGTAACACTTCCAAGCCTTATATGAGGATGGTATTTAAGAACAAAGTCTTTTGTTAACTTTTAGTATTGTTCACTTAGAAATCTGGAACTGGTCTCAGGCAAACAGGCAAAATAATAATAATATATTATTTTCATAATATATGCAAACCTGGAGACTAAATGAGTTTAAGAAGAGATGAGAAAAACAGAGCATAACCAGGAGGATGAAAGTACACAACTGAATGGAGATGGCACTGTTTGCAGAAAGCCTTGGGAATTTTCAGTAATAAACACAACTTCAGCTCGGCAATTAAAAGAAGTGTTTATAAAAATAAAGCTGTTCTTAAACTCACAATGTTCCTTCAGCAGTTTCCTTGGGGAGCAGAGATGTAATAGTGTACAAACAGCTGAAATTACTCTTGTTTGTAAATTGTGTCACTGCTTTTCATTTCCCCTGTGTGGCAGTTCCAGGAAAATCTCAGCACCAATTCATTGATAAATGATCCCAAAAAAATGGGTGTTTTTTCCACCATATTTGGGTATCACTGAAAAAAGGCAAAATCATTTGGGTTTTATCAAGATGCAGTTTACCAAAATAAAGAAGTGTATCACAATGCCACCCATAAATGAGTTTGAAGTCAGCTATAAAGAATCCTTGTTCAATTAAAGCCTTACAAAACCATGTACCAATATATCAATAATCCTATTATTATCACAAAGCTCTAACAACATGAAAGATATAAATACTGAGAAAGGAAAACACTTTATGCCTGCCCACAGCTACTCTGATTTTTATGGACTCCAGAGTCCGCTACAGCCTTAAATTGCTGCTCACCAGCTGATAAACCCAAACCTGAGCTGATTTTAGAGCCAGACATGAAGTTCAGAACCTGCCTGTGGATCTGCTCAGCTCCAGGGTGAAGTTTCCACCTCAGATGCTGCTGTGGCCACGTGGGTGATAAAAAGCCCAGATTTTCCAAGTCCAGTTGGGTTTGCAAGCAGCTTCTGTGACAATTTTCACTGTGGATCTTGAGTCCAAAGTCTTTCCATGGCTCCAGAATCCTCAGGGGATAAAACGGGCTCTGCACCCCCAGGTCTCCTTCCAACATCCCTTTTCTCACTCTCTTCCAGCTGCTAAAGCTGAGCTTTGCTTCAGCTGCTGCTCCAAGGAAAAAATTCGGGGGCAGGAGATGCTGAACTCTGACAAATCCCACCCGAGGAGCGCGTTATTTGAATCTGATTCTTAATATATCCTAAAAACAAACCCTCAAAAGAGGAAAGTACAGGAGGAAACAAGGGGCTGAGCTTCCTCCTAACGAGTGGATTCTTTGACAAGTGACACCAGGGCTTTTGGTTTAACTCCAATTAAATCCAGGCTTCACTAATGAAGAACACAAGAATTTGTTCTTCCCAAAACATGTGCTCTACTACTTGGTTGTTTTGAAGATGAAACCTGCATTTTCTTTATTTTATTTGCTTTTTGGTTGTCTTTGGAGGGTATGGCTGGGAAATCAGAGCCTGGATGAGGTTGGCTCTTGGGAAAACGGGAGTGCCCTGGCAGGATCCCAGTGCCAGAAGCAAAATGCTGACCTTTAACCAGGCCTGGTGACAGCTGAGGAGGATGGAAGCACCTTTTAGCTGCCATCCAAACCAGTTAAAGGTTAACTGTAACTCCCCTTGACAGAGCGGATCTGCCACTGACAAACACCCCAGGACAGGCTGTTTTTTCCCCTTTAACGAGGCTGGCACTAATTAAGTCTAATGCCAGTGAAGTCTGTGGCGACACTGACTCAATTATGCACTAAAAGTTGGGCAAATATTCGTGGGAAAGCACTCACTGCACACAGAGACTGAAGCAGGAATTGGAGAAAAGATGTCTTGGAAATTCAGCAGCTCACGTGGCTTCAGGCAGAAAGAGCCTGCGCTGGAGTGCAGAAAATGCATCACAAACCCCTTGGCTCAATCCTTATTCCTTTACTGAGTCTGAAATGCTCACATATCCATGGATATTTGTATGGAATTCTATCATAAATATACTGTTCTAAGTGTGGAGAAACTTAAGGGATCACAGGGATTTTATTTGGTGCCTGAGCAGCTTCATCCTGTCGCCTCTCCTGTTATGCTGCTGGGCACCACTGCTGATTAACTTGCAATTTCAGCTAATTACTAATGAATTACTGAAATTCCTGCTCCTTGCACTGGACTGGGATCCTTTGTGCCAACTGGAGAAAAGCAAATTACTCTTTAATAAGGGGTCACAGGTAGGCAAGAGCCTCAAGGGAATTTAGCAGAGCATGGAGTGATTTGAGGAATAACAGCAGCCACAAGATTTTGTGGTGATGCTTTGCACTCCTCATGGAATCAGGGAATGGTTTGGGCTGGAAGGGACCTTCAAGACCACCCAGTTCCAACCTGAGCATCATCTGTGCTTCCAAAATCCCACCCCATGATCACTTCTATCAAAACACCCGTTCTGCTGAAATGTGGAAGTTTTTGTCTGGCAACAGACAAAACAAAAAGATAAACAGAGCCCACAGAAGTAACAAAGGTTAGGCTGGATTAAAACCCCAAAGCTTTTGGACCTTCAGAGCCAAGTGTGGATCACCCTGAACAAATTCAAGCAAAACCAAGAGTTTGTAGCTGTAACCAGATCAGTTTGGGTCAAAATGGGACAAACTGGGAATGGGGCAAGGCAGAGATAGAGGGAAAGAACATGGGGAAAAGAGAAGAAATCGAGGCAATAATCAAACAAAGCCCAGGTTAATGAGGCAGTGAGGATTGATCCCAGGGATAAACAGGCAGTGCTCTGCACTAAACATTTGTTCATTTTCCTAATGATTCCCCACCTTCCCAATCTTAAACAAACACCAATTCTTAATTCTGTCTCAATACCACTGAGGACTTAAGCTGTTAATTCCAGCAATGCTCCAGCTGAAATCCAGGTTTCTGCTCCAGATGTGGGGGGAACAGAAACAGGGAAACAGGGAGTGTGTGCAGCTGTTAATGTGACTGCACAGCACGAGGATAAAGCCAGCAGAACAGAGGGTCCTTGATTAGGGCCTGAATGAAGGGATCAGGGCGCCCATCAAGCACCCCGCTGATGAGCAGCTATTTGGCCACACACAGAGCTGTGATTTCCATCCACTTTAATAATCAGGGAGTTGGGATTTGCTGCTAATGTGACATTGATGAAGAGAAATGACGCTAATGTGACATTGATGAACCGGAATGACAGCTCGGGCTTGATTAAAATTAGTCCCAGCTCTTCAGCACAGGACCAACCAGAAGGGCTTGACACGTAACTCAGATCTTCCAGAGGAGAGGGAGAGGGTGAAACAAAGGACAAGGTGAGGGGAAAGGAGCAGAAGGATGCTAAAAAAGGCAACAAATGTTCTCTGGTTAAATCCAGGATTGATGCCTTGAGAAGGCTGGCCTGGAACAGAGACTGAGCAGACCTGGAGAATAAAGTAGATATTTATTAAAAGGCATTTAGGGTATACCTTGGGCAGGACAAGAGCCTGGCCAGGGCTGCACCCAAGGTGAAAAATGGTCACAAAATGGACAAACGGTCACGAGGTCTCACACTTTGATAAGTTTTGGTCCATTTGCATATTGGGGTTTAATTGTCCAATTACTGCTTCAGATTGTGAGGTTCCATCCTTCTTGTTCCTCCCTTCAGCCACCCTTGTTTGTACCTTTGGGCTGAAAGTTGTCCTTGGTCTCCATCTGGAAAAGGATTTGTTTTTTGTCCCTGCTCTGTGCAGAGCTGAGTGACCCTGAGTGTGAGCTCAGAGCTGCACCCCTGGGCAGCACAGAGTCTGAAATACATGAAAGATAAAACTGAAGGCATCATTTCCCCCCTTTAGAGGCATCAGGATCCTTCAAGAAGGTTCAGCATCTCAAATCTTCCCCCACTGTTCAAGGCCCTGAATTCACAGGCAAGAGTCAGAGTTAAAACTTAAAGTGGAGGGCAGAAAGTGCCCACCTACCTCATCCTCACCTTTACAGCTCCTGGGGACACCACTGGGCACCAACACTTTGCTTTTCACAGAATCCCAGGATGGTTTGGGTTGGAAAGGACCCTACAGATCATCCTTGTTCCACATCTTCCACATCTTCCACGAGAGCAAAGCTGACTAAGCCAAGGCTGAAAGTCCAAGGCTTGGAGGCTCCTCAGGAGCTCCAGAGGAAGAGAGGCAATGATTCCATTGCATGTGGAATCAGCACAGAGCAGCTCTGCTTGAGAATCAGGAAAATAAAGCTGTGACATTAAATAAGCCAAGCCCATCCCTTCAAAATCAGAGTTGTAACAGCAAACAGCAAAGCCTGTTTCTATGGGGAAACACACACTGGCTCAACAAAAAAGCCTGAAGGATGTTCTGAGGAATGCTAAGGAAAAAATTAAGGAAAAACATCAAGTCACAACTGCCCGAGTCTGGATTCTGTTCACCAGAACGTGTTCATAAGGTTTACACTTACAATGGACCCCCACATCACCATAAAGTTCAGCTCTTAAACTCTCTCCGTGGGGAAGTTCCTGAATGCTGGAAATACTCACAGGATAAAAGCCTTGTTAAAACCCCTCTGCACCAGCTCAGAGCACCCAGCACTTACACAGGAGTCAACAGCAATCACCCAGATTTTCCTTCCAGCTGTGAATGAGTTGAAATGGCCCCAACCTTCTGTAGTAACACTACTTGTTCCTTTTATAAACAGAATATTCTTTCATTCATGATATAATTTCCTAGATTATCCATTATTAAAATTCCCCCTCTCCAAAACGAATTTACATCTGAATTATCTCATTACTTCTGAACAAGCCAATTATTGCCTCTAGTGAACAAAATAATTAGACTTGTGCTCCCTGCATTTGAGATCTTCTCCAGCAGTCCCAGAACACAGGAGTACACAATGCAAAGATACAAGTACACAGAACAAATCAATGGAGCAGCTTTTTTTTCCTCCTGAACATTGTTTACCAACTCAATAGGTTCATTTCTTTGAATATAAAAACTCAGTACTGAGGGCACGATACAAACCTGAAATTTAAACTCTACCCGTCAGTCAAGTCAGAAAGAGCAGAGAATTTCACGTGGTTTGTTTTCCACCACTGGAGTCAGAAGTCTTCCCTCTCCTCTGACATCTGTATTGCCAAAAAAAATCATAAAACACAGCCCAAAGCTGGGAAGTGTTTCCTGTGGTTGGTGATGGGATTCATGGACTCTCAGGATGGTTTGGGTTGGAAGGGACCTTAAATCTCATCCAGTTCCACCCCTGCCTTAGGCAGGGACACCTCCCACTATCTCAGGGTGCCCCAGTGTCCAACCTGGCCCTGGGATCCAGGGGCAGCCACAGCTGCTCTGGGAATTCCATCCCAGCCAGGAATTCCTGTCCAAGATCCCATCCAGCCCTGCCCTCTGGCAGTGGGAATTCATTCCCCCTTCTACTGTCCCTCCAGGCTTCTGTTCAAGTCCCTCTCCAGCTCTCCTGGAGCCCCTTGACTTGGCTGAAGACAATTTAAAAAGGTTGACACTCTAAGTTATCTCCACTTAAATTCAACCAATCCTCTTCCAACAATAAGCAATGACTGTGAGTTGATATAAGTGAAAAAACAGCACTTTACCAACAAGCAGAATGGCAACAACAGGCAGAAATGGAGAAGTAACTAATCATTAGACACAAAATCACTGAATCTCAGGAACCCCATTGGAACACAGAGGCCCCAAAATGGCGGCAATGCCCTTCCCAAGATGGCGCCCATGCACAGGGAGACAAAGAGGAAATGGTGACAATGCCCTTCCCAAGATGGCGCCCATGCTGAGGGAGACAAAGGGGAAATGGCGGCAATGCCCTTCCCAAGACGGTGGACAAGCGTAGGAGACAAAGGAGAAATGGTGGCAATGCCCTTCCTAAGATGGCGCCCAAGTGTAGGGAGACAAAGGGGGAATGGCGGCAATGCCCTTCCCAAGATGGCGCCCATGCACATGGAGACAAAGGGGAAATGGCAGCAATGCCCTTCCCAAGATGGCGTCCACGCACAGGGAGACAAAGGGGAAATGACGGCAATGCCCCTCCCAAGATGGTGCCCATGCACAGGGAGACAAAGGGGAAATGGTGGCAATGCCCTTCCCAAGATGGCGCCCATGCACAGGGAGACAAAGGGGAAATGGTGGCAATGCCCTTCCCAAGATGGCGCCCACACGGAGGGAGACAAAGGGGAAATGGCGGCAACGCCCTTCCCAAGATGGCACCCACACACAGGGAGACAAAGGGGAAATGGCGGCAATGCCCTTCCCAATATGGCGCCCATGCCTTTCCCAAGATGGCGTCCACGCACAGGGAGACAAAAGGGAAATGGCGGCAATGCCCTTCCCGAGATGGCGCCCACGCACAGGGAGACAAAGAGGAAATGGTGGCAATGCCCTTCCCAAGATGGCGCCCATGCTGAGGGAGACAAAGAGGAAATGGTGGCAATGCCTTTCCCAAGATGGCGCCCATGCTGAGGGAGACAAAGGGGAAATGGTGGCAATGCCTTTCCCAAGATGGTGCCCAAGCGTAGGGAGACAAAGGGGAAATGGCTGCAATGCCCTTCCTAAGATGGTGCCCAAGTGTAGGGAGACAAAGAGGAAATGGCGGCAATGCCCTTCCCAAGATGGTGGACAAGCGTAGGAGACAAAGGGGAAATGGCGGCAATGCCCTTCCTAAGATGGCGCCCAAGTGTAGGGAGACAAAGGGGAAATGGCGGCAATGCCCTTCCCAAGATGGCGCCCACACACAGGGAGACAAAGAGGAAATGGCGGCAATGCCCTTCCCAAGATGGTGCCCACACACAGGGAGACAAAGAGGAAATGGCGGCAATGCCCTTCCCAAGATGGCGCCCATGCACAGGGAGACAAAGAGGAAATGGCGGCAATGCCCTTCCCAAGATGGCGCCCATGCCCTTCCCAAGATGGTGTCCAAGCGTAGGGAGACAAAGGGGAAATGGCGGCAATGCCCTTCCCAAGATGGTGGCATTCCCTGGCAACCGCGGGGCTCCAAGTGATGCCTTGGCATTTTAGCTTTTATGTCTTTTATATATTTGTAATTCTGCAATTCTTTAGGGTATGGCTCTAAACTCCATTCAGAGTGTTGGATACTGATTCCCTGCTTTCGTCAGACACAACAATTCCTCTGCAGGCCTGGGATCAAGGACACCTCACTGCCTCAGGCCCCGAGAAATGTAAACAATAGTTGGTGGGGAGCAAACTTGGGGTAAATGACTTCATTACCTGAAGCTGCAATTATTTGATTTATTGTAATTATCAGCTGATTTATTATTTGATGATTTACCCTCAGTATGCAAATGGACCATACTTATAAAAGTATGAAAACTCGTAACCTGTGGTCCAGTTTTTGGGTGTAGCCCCTGGGTGGGCTTCATCTGCCCTAAATGAACCTGAAGGCCCTTCAATAAATATAACTGCTTTTTATTCCCTTAATTCTGTCTGGCCTCTGGTTTTAGGTAGAAGGACAGTGGGGAAACAGCGTCAGCTCTCTCCCTCAGGAGACCGCGTGGTCTGGGAGATAAAGGGAAAAGAGATGGTGGCAAAGAACCCTCAGGGTAAGGCTGGGGATGACAGGGAAGTTCCAGGGGCAGATAAAGCCTCACGAGCGCGTGCAGGGTCGGCGAAGCCGCTTCCTCAGGGGTACAGAGACAAGATGCATCCCAAAGGGACAAGAACACGAGGGATAGAGAAAAACATGGCAGGACTTGCCACAAAACGTGTCCACTGCTCATGTAAATCCTGGGAGAGAGATATAAAACATCCCCTGTCTGAAGGAGTGTCCTGTTCCCAGATGAGGACAAGAGGAATCTTCCCAATTTTCACACCTCATTGCCCTGCAGGTGGCCCTGGAGGAGGCAGGTGAGAGATGCTGCAGGAGCCCGGCTCACAATTCCATTTAGGACTCTCTGCCAGCTGTCAGGACGAATCCACGGCCTTACCCTCAAGAATTTCTGAAGCAAAAAAGATTCATCTTTATCTTCTGTATATAAGTTAACAAGCAGATAAAATCAGATCCCTCACATCTGCTTCTGGGGGCCTCTTGGATACTTCAGCGATTCCCTGCATGAGCCTGAGCAGGAATTTCTCCTGCCACTGAACATTAACAGCACAGTAGACGACATATTGAGGGTAATAAAAACAACGCAACCCTCATTTATCAGCTTGAGGAGAAGCTGTCAGGGAGAGTGGCCGAGAACGACCCACCGGGAAAGTCTGAGAAACACAAGGTGAAGACGTTTGGGGTTTTACCCTTTGGCTGGAAATGATGCTCAACTCCAGCAGGAAGTGCAGAGAATGAGGGAAAGCTTTGCTTCCTTCCCGCTGTCCCCAGCACTGTTCATGTGCAGTGTTTGACAGGACTTCATGGCCTGATTTTGCTGCCAAGTCAGGTTTGAACTTCTCTCCTTGGCTTGTGCCCTCCCCTGCACAATCCAAGATGAGTGCACAGCCTAGTGCATTACATTTCCCTATATATATACATATATATTTAATGTATTATGTCTCTCAATAAGTACATTTTTAATTAATGAGCTATTTCAAATGGAAGATGAAAAGCAAAAGTCTCCTTTTTTTCTTTTTGGAAGGGTGATCCAATAACACTGACAGTACCAGATGGCTTCCTCCTTAGAAAGCCAGACAAAGCAAATGCATCCATAATTGTCCAGAATGTCAGAAGCAAGCATCAAATAGAAAAGGTCCAAGTAAATACACACAGCTCTTGCTTCTCAGAAACCAGGAACATTTGCTGGTCCTGTCAAAGAACAGATTTATTATTTCTTTTTCTCCCCTTCTCCAATATCCTGAAATTTCCGAGCAGAGCTGGAAACACAGAGGTACCTTGGTCTCACCGGGGAAATAATTCTGCACAGCTGATTTATCTGTGAAAACGTTCACCCAACAGCAGCAGCTGTGCTCAAAAAGCAGAAGATTTCTCTGTAAAAGCCCAGCACTAACCACCTCGTGGGCAGGCTCTGTTAGAAATCCCAAAAAACCCAAAAACCTTTAAAGAATGGTGTGGAGAAAAGCCAAGATCACAGTCAAACAAATGTGTTGGTTCAGGGATATGGACTGGGAGCAAAAGCACTGCAGGGTCCTAATCCATCTCCATGGATCAGGTTATTCCTAAATAGTTCAGGTGCTCCTGGGAGATGGTTCAGGGCACAACCAAAATCATTCCAGGCCAAGGCAGGCACCGGCGTCGCTGCCATCTAAACCATCTCCACCTCCTGACTTAATGAGGTGAGAATACAGATAATTTCCTGATGTTTTCCTGAATAATTCCTAACAGCAATCTCCACTCAATTTCATTTGAAACCCACATTGTGGGAAGAAATCTGCTTCTGCCTAAGGGCGCTTTTAAGGAAGAGCAGAACAAACCCCACAGGGGTGAAAGGTTTGTGCTCCATGACCTGCCAGCCCAGCAGCCTCCTGTTCTCCTCCCCTACTCTAAAATACCCATTTCTTGCCCTAAAGCACCTATTTCTTGCCCCAAAATACCTATTTCTTTCCCTAAAATACCTATTTCTTTCCCTAAAATATCAATTCCATGCTCCAAAATACCTATTTCTTTGCTGTCTCCACCCCTCCCTTGTGAATGCCGACCAAAACTTACTAAAAGCATATTTATATGTTTTATATAAAACCTGTTAGGTAAAAAGCCGTAACATTACCCTGGATTTTGAGCAAATTTCTACAGAAAGCAAAGCAGATGCAATTCTATTTATTGAGGCTCCCCGGTCTCCAAAGTTTATAGTCCCAAAAACTTTTGGGTTCTCAAAAAAATGGTGAGACCTCCAGGATGTGAAGTTGATGGAAGTTGCAAGAAAGACTTGGCCACTTAATGCATTCACTCAAGGAAATTCAGAGTCTATCCCTGTATTTCTTAAAAGATCAGACACCACAACTGGAATAAAATTATTTTCCCCCAATTTTGAGGGCTCAGCCCAACCTGAACACAACATCCCAGCCTAAGAGCTGGTTTGGGACATTTCTGAGATGCTCAGGAAAAATGGAAGCATTTTAAAGCAAAAACAGGTCAGTTAAGGGACTTGGAAAGTCAAGTTCCACTTTTAGTGAAGAAAGAAAACCTCCAAGTATGCATCCAAATTTTCAGGATTTGTTCACTTTCTCCAAGTCCCTCTCCAGCTCTCCTGGAGCCCCTTTAGGTCTTGGAAGAGGCTTTGAGGTCTCCCTGGAGTTTTCTCCAGGCTGAAAAATCTTGGGGGGAAAGGGAGGGAATGAGGGAAAGAGGGAAAAGGGGGAAGCTTAGCAACAAATAAAATAAAAAAGACCACACTGAAAAAGTTTGGAAGCCAAGCAGAGCCCTTTTCTCCAGGTAAATATTTCTTATTAAATCCCTGCTCCACTCTCCATGGGAACATCAGCAGCCGGACACTGAGTGTGCCATATGTGGCTATTTTCAAATTAAAAACAAAATCCCTTTTTCTGCAAAAAAAAAAGTGAAGTTAAAACACTTCCATCCTCTGTTTTTCTGCATAAGCACGATCCAAAAGCATTAAGTGGGTTAAACACATTAAATAACTGTACTAATCTGCTCTCAGAGTGCAGAGTAATGGAATCTTGCAGCAAGGCTTGGAATTAACCTGCTTAATTTCCCTGGAATTACATCCACCACATCCATCCCCCTCATTCTGCATCACAACTGCATCATTAACTTCCCATCCAGACATTCCAACCTCTCACTCCAACTTGCCACTTCCTCATCCAAATGTTTTATAATTTGCTTATCCGCTGCCATTTGCATCGACTTCCTATTAAAACAGAGAGAAAGAGATTTAAATCTTCTTCCTCCACATTTAATTCAATTGTCTGGCATTACTTTGTTTTAATGACTCGGTGCACGAGACACGGTTTATGCTTGGCTTGGACTAATTCAGAAATTTCTACATCCAGTAAGGGCAGAAAAGACTGAAAAAAAAGATGGAACGAGGCATTTTTGGTCCTGGCAATAAGGTATTTGTGGTTGTACCCCAACACAAGTGATTTCCTACAAGCTGAGAAAGAACTGGCTGATGCATCATCCAACACACCAACCCAACAGGGCTTCCCTCAGAACATTTCCAAGAAAACCTCCCAGACCAGTAAAAAACAAAAGGATATCAGCTGGGATTCATGTGGATTTCCTTTATTCCAGTGGGAAATGGGGGAAATTCATTCCTACTCTCCTTCTGTGATTTCATTCTAGGTGATTTTATGGGTTCCCTGCCCATGCCAGGGGCTGGAATTTGATGATCTTAAAGGTCCCTTCCAACCCAAATCTTTCCATGGTTCTCTCTCTGATTTTCTGTATCTACTAAATACAGAGTTAACAACCAACCTTTAAAAAATCCAACACAATTATTGAAGCTGATTTTGTGTAGCCCTGAGAGATCAGATTCATTTACTAAACCAGGCCAGAAAGGCAGCCTGGGACTGATTTCTACTAATGAAAAGATGTTAAACCAAGTGTCCCCTGGATAAATTACACTAATTACATTTTAAGATGTTTTTTAAGGTGATAGTGATTGTGCTATTATAGCACGGAATTAAAAAATACAAAAGAAATGAAAGAAATTTTCAACTAAAATCTGTTTTCTTTGGCCTTTTACTAGAGGGTTCACAGTGCACTATTAAACCAGGAGGACATAATATTCCAGTTAACTTGGTTTTAATCACTTCTGGCTGAGGAGAATGTGAATGGAGTCAATAAAAGAGGAGGTGTCAGAATTAACACCTTGGATGGAGGACGAAGCTGTATCCAAATGCTTCAAAATTCCCTTGAGATGTCTCTCAAGGCTTGGAATTCTTCACCTGAGACAGAGCCCTCCTTACCCATGGCAGAGATCCCCTATCCACCACAAACCCTCAGGAATTTGCTGGCAGTGTTTTAAATCCATCCTAATGAGATCCACGCTGTTAATTCCCTTAAATTGTTGTCCAGTGGGAGGGGTCTCCCTTGTCCTTTTGCATCTTTGGTCTCTGTGGAAATCATTCTGAATCGATTCTAACTCGATTTCCCTTTGGCTGTTACATCCACAGAGTACAAGAGTAAACCCTAAATGTCAATTCTCATTTTTATAAATTCAAATGGTGTCATTTCTGGCTGATACCTTTGATGGTGATCCTTTGAGTGAGCAAAACTCAGTCCTTTATGACAAGATGTTTAAACTACTACAAATAATTTTTTAGCATAAAACCAAGTTTTCTATGCAAGGACTCCAGTTTTCCAAAGGAGTCAAAGCAGAGAAGGACACAATTCTGAGGCCTGGAACTCCTTCATCTCCCTTTTTGTAGGATCTTTTAACTGAGAATGGGAATGGGGCATTTGCTCCTTGAGTTCCCAGACATGAGATGCCATTTTCTTTCCTTCCCCAAGCAGATTTATTTCTGTATTTCAGATCTCTATCACCACTCAACAGAAGGAAAAATAAAGTTATTCTCCCCTTTCTTCTCTGTAGCTGCAGCATCTGAAATAGGAGAAGCATCTTTTGTCATACAAAGGTAAAGGCCAAGCTCCAGCGGGCGACTTTTTGTTAAATTCCTAAATTGGATCCTCTGGTTATAAAAGTCATAAAAATGAAGCCTTTAGAGACACAAACACTCTATAGCTGCAGGAGACCAGGTGGATCTCAGGTGCACAGGAGCATTTCCACCCAGCCCAGTGGCTCAGGGTACACCCACCCCAAAATCCCCGTCCCAACAAAAACACAACTCCCCATGGTCCCAAGAGTTCAGACACACAAATATGTGAACTGCTCAAAAAAATTCTGGATAAAAAGCACAGGCTCTGATAAAGAATCATGGAATAATCAATGAATCAATTATATAAACTTCTATACATGAAATGGGTTCTTGAAACAACAAGAAGGATAACGAGCTATAAATATTTAACTAAAACCGACCCCTGGCTTTTCTCTGTAATATTCTCTTCTGTGTTCCAGAGAGGCTCTGGGAGAATATTCCAGCAGCAAGGCAGGATATAATGAGAGAGACAATGGGAGGGCAGAGAGAAGTGCCCAGTTTGCAGGGATTGATGGAATGATGCCAAATTGATCCATTGAAACTCCAAGTGAGACCTGAGGTGTCTGTGAGAGGAGCTCAAGAGGGTTCCTTATCACACCTCTGAACAAACATTTGGCTGCTTCACTTATCAAGCAAGGAAGGGCCTTTTGTTAAAGCTTTTTTTTCCCAGATCCATGAAATACCCAAAGCCCCACCAAACTCCTCAATTAGGGATAGGAGATGTGAATTAAGTGTCTGGAATTTACAGGGAAATACATCTTCAAAAGCATCATCTCCTCTTTACACTCATGTGCCCCAGCCAGCACCACTAATAGAGTTCCGAGCATTTCCCTCTTCCAGAGAACTAATTAGGAAGTAAAGGTTGCAAGGAATTCGTTTTTATCCACATTTTAATGTGAAAATTGCAGTTAGGAATATTCTCAAGGTTGGTTTAAGTCAGAGAGGGGAATCGTGTAAGAAGGTGGTGGTGGTGAATTATTTTTGTTTTCTGCATCGAAATGATTCACTTACAAATTAACTCACAGGGAAAAATAATAAAGATGGGAACAACACAGGGAACAATACAGCCTGTTATTCCAGAGATGGAATTCCAAGGTGGATGAGGTAGGAAAGGAACACAGTGGGTCCCTGGTGCCACTCCAGAGCACAGGGCAGTGTCCAGGTGACTCTGGAGTGTCCCCAGGGAGGAGCCTCCAGCCCCTCTCTGGTCCCTGCCCAGGGCAGAAGTTCTGCCCCACGTCCAGGGGGAATTCCTGGGCTCAGCCCCTGCCCGTTCCTCTGGTGCCACTGCTGGGCCCCAGAGCAGAGCCTGCCCCGTCCTTTGGGAATGGATCCCCATGGATGGGGTCCCCCAGCCCTGTCCCCTCTCCCTCAGCCTCTCCTGGGCACGGAGATGCTCCAGGCCCCTCAGCCTTGGTGGCCTTGGCAGTACTGGAGGAACACTTGCACTCAGTGACCTTCCAGGGCTTTTCCAAGATTATGATTCCATTTCACATCACGGCTCCGGATCTCTTTAAGACTTGAAATTTTGTCTGCTTGGTTCCGATAACTTGGTTCCAATAACTTGAAGGCAACTCCAGATAAATCCTCACGTTTCCACGGCAGCTGGAAAGGCACCACCACTGATTTTTGTACAACCACTCCCTGGGCACATCCCTTGTCCCTCCTCACCCCAGGGTCAGGCCACACTGGCATCTCCTCTTGCTGAGGGCACAGCCCTGAGTGCAATAAACCATTTATCACTGGAATTTCTGCTTTCCCCATCACATGAACACATCCCCGGTTAGGGAAGGCCTGTGAGGGAAGAGGCCGTTTGAAATCGCTTCCACACTCATTAAGCACACAAAGGAAATGCCATTTGTTCCATTTGTTTCATTTATTCCATTTGTTCCCACATTCCTGGATGCCATTGAGGTGCAGTGGATGCAGGGCTTGGAGGGAGCTCATCCAATAACTCCTGATGACAATTAAGTCAAACACAACCACATGATCAGTGCAATTAAAATCCCCAAAGAGGAGCACAGATGTACTCGAGGCCCCAAATCGCTTACAGGATTTTTTGATATTATGTAAAAATCCAGCTACTGAGCAGCGAGGCTTTGGTATTATATTATTAAGTAATTACGATGAGATATGAAAACACTAATGAGATCTGTGGCGAGGATTTGCTGCACCCAATGTTTCGAGGAAAAAGAATCAGTCTGGCTTTCTCCAGCACACTTGGAACAACCTCCTGCAGGCAGCTGCATGAGTTTTATGTGGAGAAAACACAGAAAAATCTGGTTTCAACAACTTCTCTGCCTTTGTGGGGACTGCAAGGCTCAAAAGACTGGCAAGGGAAGCGGGAGAATTTGGGAAATTGATATCCAGAGCATGAATTTAAATGCAGGCCCTGGTGTACAGATTGATTTTGGGAATTGCAAACACCACTTGGATCATGGAACATTGTCCCTGTGCTCCCTGCTTTAGGAAATCACTCAAATGTGGCACATCCATGGCTATAGAGGGTGTCCAATCTCTGTCTGTGTTTAACCAAATGAATTCTTGGGAAGGAGGCTTCATGTGAGCACTCCTCTCCCAAACTGAGCCAATTAATCCTGGTCACCACTGGAGACACAAAACCCAAGGACAGCACCAGACATTTGCTGAAACTCTGAACCTACTGATGAAAAGAGACTCGTTGTCATAAGGGAAAAGACGCCTCATAATTTTAGGAGGAGAGAAGGAATATCCACACAAGAAAAGCTGTGTCAAGGCAACAGTCCTGGCACTCCTGAGAAGTCTCAGCACTCCAAAATGCTCCGGGAAACTGAGGCAGAGAAATGTCTCTCATTTTGCCCAAAATCACATTTTCTGGTGACAGTTAAATTGGAAAGAACAGCCTTAGAACCCTTCCAAGGCACCTTTCCCTCCTGCTGCACCCAACCCAGATCCTCCGGGAGCCAACTGCCAGCTCTGATCACTCCGGGATGTGCAACTCCACCAAATTTATAAGAAATAACCTTTGAGGCCTGGAATAACTCAAAAGGATCCCCAAGCCCGGCCTTCCCCTTTGGGGAAGAATGTGGATTCACCCAGGCCATGTCTCAAAGGCAGCTGGACCACAAGGATCACCCCAGGGAGCCTCCAGTCCTCACGCTGTTATTATCCAGCTGCAGAGGTACTCGGGGCCAGTTTGAGAGGAAGGTTCACTTTTCTCAGGGCTAGGTGGTCCATTCCAAAATTTTTCAATTAATGCATCCAAGCTCACACCTCTCAGGCCAGTTAAATTGGAATAATCACCAAAATGAGCTCATTTAAAGATGGATTCAACATGCACAAGATGTCCTTCTATGACTTCACCTATTGGACCTTTGAACAGAATTTAAATTATGAGGCTGCCATCCCAAACCATCATGTCCGGAATTGACAATTCTATTCAAGCTTCTGAACCAACAAAAGTCCTGGAGATAAGAGATTTAAAAACCCATGGACAGGAGGATTTAAAGCTCTGGTGCTTTTATCAGTAAAAAAAAAGTCTTCCCTGTGAGGGTGGGCAGGCCCTGGCACAGGGTGCCCAGAGCAGCTGTGGCTGCCCCTGGATCCCTGCAATGTCCAAGGCCAGGCTGGATGAGGCTTGGGGCACCCTGGGACAGTGGGAGTTGTCCCTGCCCATGGCAGGGGTGGCCCTGGATGATTTTAAGGTCCTTTCCAACCCAAACCAGTCTCTGATTCCAGGATTCTCACAGACATTCCTTTTCTCCATCTCCAGCCTCCATAAAAACACCCTGTTCCCTGCCCATCTCCTCACATTGTTACTGCATGCAAAACCTTATTCGAGGAAACTCTCCTCACCTGGAAAACATCCATATTTCCGTGTTCTGGGAAGAAAATATTCTAACACTGTCCATGATATATGAAACAAAATCTCCAACAGCAATTGATGCACTTGGCCCACAGAGCCCTTGAGAAAAGCTCAGCTTTTATATCTTCAGACCCCTAAATCACATCCTTTCATTGATTACAGTTCCATCTTCATCCTGCAGAAGAGAATCACCTCCTCAGCACACATTTATCTCCTTACAAAAGGCAGGGGATAATGGATCTGTAAAAGCTGTTGCCTTTTTTATTTTTTTGGCAATAATTTCTGAGCTATGATACACAAATGGAAACACAGGAGAGCGACATCTCCAATTCCTGTGTGTGTAAAACGGATTACAACCAACATTAAATCAAATGTGTGGCATTTTAATCCTTTAATTAGGTAAAAATTACTTTCTCCTCAACAGTTCTTCCTTATTAGGAAAAACTCAAGACATCTACAGATCCTCCAACTGTTATTCCAGCTCGAAGCCACAGAAGTCTTTGGAGCATCTGGCGTGTTTTGTGCTCCGTGGCAGCCTGGTTCTCTTTGAATTGAGTGATTTATTACCACCTCACCTCAGCCTCTGATGAGATTATGCTGCCAATTTGTGCCTCCTTTTCGGAGAGAGGGCTCTGCAAGCCGGGCTGTGGGCTGAGCGTGGTGAATCTCAATTAAAGGCTGACCTTTACAAGACGAGGGAAATGTTAATTCATGCTCACCTAAACGGCTTCAGCCCTCCTTGAAAGCAGACTTTGCTAAGGCTGCCCGCTCCTCTGCTGCTGAGAAGTTCCATTTCAACATTATTAAGATAAAAAAACCCTCTTGGCTGCGAGGGAAAAACCCCAAATGCTAATACAGCTGTCTGGGGTGCATTTGTTATGCTCCTTGAAAAACAACAGTGGCGCCTTTTGAAGGGATTTCAGACACAGATTAGAGGCAGCAGAGTGACAGGGCCAGAGATTAAACACTTCTTTACCCCCTGAACAGGTACAAGAGCAGCAGCAGCTCCCTCCACCCTCACCCCGAAGGTCTCTGTTGGAATTTGCCATCCCCTGTGATGTGGAATTACTTCCTGGAGATGTCTCATCTTGAAAGGTAAAAAATTTGCAGAAGAGGCAGGAAAGCGGCTCAGTCCCCACAGAGATAATTGCACTGGGCTGTTTTTTAAATTAGGATTATACACTCCATCAAATGGGAGAAAGAAAAGGAATGTTTCAGCAATGTATTTATCAAGGTCTTGCTAAGCAAGCTGGTGAAAACAAAGAGATTTGACCTGCGAAAATGATGGATGTGGAGAAACTTCAATATGAAAAGAAGAACTTGATGAAAAATTCAAATGTCAGCAAGATTTCAATAAAAAACATAAACATCCACGAGCATCTCAGGACTCTATCTAAAAGGCCAGAAGAAACAAAAGGAAAAAAAATACAGTGCCAATGTAACAATCACTCTAGAAAGAAGATGGAATCATAGAATATCCTCAGCTGGAAGGGACCCACAAGGATCAGAGTACAAATATATAAATATATGTGTGTATATATGTGTATATATATATATATAAATAAATCTCTTCCCAACACTGTGTATAAAGGAAATGTTTTGCAGTTTTGGCCAGTCTTGGGAGTCAAGACCCCAAAAAATCAGGATTAACTGATCAACTTCCACCAGGTCGAATTCTGACCCTGATCTGCACTCCCATGGATATTTTATTCCTCATTTTACAACCTCACTCCGTGATGTTTAAATAAACGGTTCACTACTGACAGGCAAAAGCACAAATTCCATGGCTCAGGCATTCCAAAAGCCTGCTCCTCCTGGAAAAAACTCCAGCAACTGATATAAAACAGGTATTATAGTTCACAGGCATAAACATTCTCCACCTGTCCTGTTCTAATCTGCGTAATACAAGATAATTCCACGTTGTCTCTGTAAATTCGCCACAAAGCCCTCAAATGCTTCAGTAATCCAGATTTAAAGCTGGAAAGGAGCTGTAAATAAGTGCCTTGAAAATCGAGGATTGCTTTGCAAACAAGGCACAGGGACACAGCGAATCCCAGCTGTAACAACAACCCAACCAGTCCTGGCTGGAGCAGAATGAGTGAGAATGGAGCATTTCTAGGATATTCCATAAAACAAGGGTCGTGCTTCCTCACATCAACAGGGGAGAGAAGCGTGGCAGAAGTGGGAGTTGTGAGGATGGAGAATCCAGGCTGGTGACAGAACTCAAAGCTGATTCCAGCATTTTCCTTCTCTGTTTGAGAAGCTCCTCTCCTCACACACCACCCTGACGCCCCTATTTTTGGTTTTCCTGTTCCAAAAGGACCTTGTGGCACCTGAGGGGTGTTTGGGCTCTGAAGTGAGAACGGTGTAAGGGTTAAAGATTAAAGGAAGACGAGCCTGAGGTCAGGAGTGATGTGGGGAGGCTCAGAGAAGCTGTGGATCCCTGGATGATGTGTCCAAGGGTGGGGTGGATGAGGCTTGGAGCACTCTGGGCTGGTGGAAGGTGTCCCTGTCCATGGAAATGGGGTTGGAACTGGGGGATCTTTGAGCTCCTTTCCAATCCAAACCATTCCACGACAGTGACGCTCTCAGTATTCGCCGGCACCCTCTGAACTGGCAGCAAATATCACCCTGACACCAAAATTCCTCCTCCTGCCTTACCTTGCTCAAAACCCCTGACAAAAAGCAGAGATTTCACACGCCAAGCCTGACTTTCAACACCTCCCATCTCCCTGAGAAGTGACAAGAATTAAGTGGGAAATTCAACCCCCCCCAAATGTTCTCCAGGATTAACAGAGATGCTCTGATCCTTTTTCACAGACTCGACTGCTGGCCGAGGTCAGCCTTTAACAAGCAGCAATAAACACGTTCAGACACCTGGAAGGGATCAAAACCATTGTTGAAAAGGGAAAAAACAAGCCCACATGGATGGGAAAAGGAGGGCTGACCCCACCCAGCCATGGGAACCTGTTGCTGTAGATGAAATGCCAAACGTGCTCTCCCCAGCACTGGGAGCTCTTTGCACTGACAAAGCAAAGGGACCCTCCTGCCTCCTTTTTTTAGGTATCTCCCTCTGAATTGTTGCAGCTTTAATAACAATCTCTGAGGAAAAATCAAGAAACAAACGATTTTCTTACACATAATCCTCCTTTTGCTGTCAAGGGCTTGACCCCAGTTTGATAATCTCATTTCCCGAGAATCACAACGCTGGAAATTTAAGCTTCCTAGAGTGTTAATTGTGGCCCTGCTCCATTGCTAATCAAAAAATTGGATGTTTTGCATGAAAATGCTGCTCTAATTAATTCTCAGTCATAAAGCAGCCTGGTTTTAATAACCCCTCCTTGATTGGGCAGCCTTTGAAGAGGCCGTGCCGCTAATCCGCCACACCGGGACGAACACACGCCGAGGAAATCAGGAGTGGCTTTCCAGGAGCTGGGGGAGCTGATTGCTTCAGGGCTGGCAAAACCCTGCAAATCCCTGCCCTCCCCTCTCCCCCAGCCCTGCCCAGGCTCAGAGCCAGCTGTGATCCTGCTCATCACGAGGAGACAAAAGCGGCGGTGTGATGGGAAATTCGGGATATCACATCAGCTCCCCCTCCTTGGCTGCTTTTTTCTGCTGGTTTATTCCCCCATCCTTCCTCCCTTCAGGAATCTTTTTAACCAGCACAGGCCACTTGTCACAACGTCTCCTTTGAGCAGACACGAATCCTGCTGCCTGCTCCCCTCCCCACCAGCTCTGACTGACAACACATTATCATCCACATCTCGGCGAGGTGCTGAACCGAATTTTCATTATCCGCGATGTCAGCGCTGGTTTCTGTCACTGCCGAGCACAGCTGGCTCCCTCCGGCAGCCCCTGGGTGAATCCAAATGGAACAAGGCACCTACAAATAACTGCGTTTTCCCTGGACCTGGCCTTACACGGTGCCCTTGTCATATCACATCCTGCGCGTCTCTGCTGCTGTTTCTCGGCGTCAAAATCTTAATTAGCAGAGTTTCTCATTGGGTTTTCTTTAATTGCTTCGAACCTTATGGTAAGGAGTTTTTCAGGCTTGAGTGGGGAATGGTTGAGCAGCAGAGTGGGGAGTAACACAAATCCACTTTCCCAAATTTAGATTTGTGTTAGAGTTGTATTCAAGGCTTTCCATTTATCACCCAGCCAGCAAGAAAAAAAAAAATCCGTGGAATTTCTAAAAATTATCTACTACGATTTATTGCGTCATTTTACCAGAGCTTCGTTTTACTGCCACATTTGCCATCCTTTGCCAGAGGTGAGCAACCTGGAAGGTTCCTAAAATCTGGTTTGGGTTGGAAGGGACCTTAAATCATCCAGTGCCACCCCTGCCATGGCAGGGACACCTCCCACTGTCCCAGGGTGCTCCAAGCCCCATCCAGCCTGGTCCTGGACATTCCAAGGTGTGGAAGTGCTCTCCACTTCCAGCTAAATTACTGGTCAGCTTTTAGATATTTGAGTGCTGTATATTTAAAATCCACAAGAGCCTCTTGCATTAGATTTTTAGTTTATAAACAAACTGATGTAATACTCCTACTACTCCCAAGATGAGAAAAATAACTGTGCAAAAGTTCTGGGTATTTAAAATCACCTAGAATGGTTGGGTTGGAAGGGTCATTAAAAATCATGTCATTCAATTCCCCTCCTGTTCCTCCAAACAGAAGCAAGGGGAACTTATCCCCTTTTTTGTTTGATTGTTTTCAAAGCAGGACAAGGTGCACTGCATCCTTGGAATGCTCTGGACAGAAACTGCCTAAACAACTTCATAAAGTAATATTGAATTTTTGCCACTTCAGCACACAAAATGTGTCCAGCAGTTGGGAGGATTCAATTTTGGGGCACAAATTTCATTCTTTGTTCTCTTCAAGACTTTCTCTGTGAAGTCAGGTGATATTTTTCTCCCTCCCTTGTAAAACAAGCCCTGTCCTAAATTCCAGTGCCAGCAGAGCACAAACTCATCCACAAACTGCCAAAGCAGCAGGATCAGAGACAGAACTTTTCATAAAAACCCCAAAACAAACGAAAAGGAAAAATACTAAAGGTATGACAACAATCCAGGAATATTTTCTATCCTTCACTGGAACACAAGTGATTCCTCAAGGAACAGCACATGGAGCATCCCCTGCCATGCAGGGCAGCCACTGCTTGTCTGTCTATAAATCAATACCTTCAATAGTCAATAAAAACCAGTGGGATCTAAAATGGGACTGAGCGTTGACTCTGGAATTCTGATCCTCCTCCTGCTCCCATCATCCTTCCCTGGGCAATCCATCCCACAGGCACATTCCCAATAAAATCCTGCTCCACAAAGCCACGGAGAAGTTGAATTCCTGCAGAAGCGCACTGAGCTTCCAGGGGGAAAGAAACAGCAAGCCCAAATTTTGGGAGGTGCTGAGCAGGCGTCAAGTCCATTCACACCCCTGGGAACCACGGGAGCTCCAGATCAATTCCCATTCCATGGACAGCCCCAGCTGCAGGACAGGGCAGAGCTGACCTGGTGTGACTCTGACAGAGTGGAATTACCAACCCAACCCAGCCTGAACAGAGTGCACAGCTCCTGAACGTTCCCTTGGAATAGAAAACTGTTCTGGAAGCCAAGGGCAAAAACCAGAAGAGGGGCAAGGGATGAAGGGGCAGCTGGAACTTTGTGCCATTCGGAGAATCCTGGAATGCTTTGGGTTGGAAGAGACCTCAAAGCTCATCCAGTTCCACCCCTGCCATGGCAGGGACACCTCCCACTGTCCCAGGGTGCTCCAGCCCCAGTGTCCAACCTGGCCTTGGACATTGCAGGGCTCCAGGGGCAGCCACAGCTGCTCTGGCAATTCCATTCCAGGCAGCAATTCCTGCCCAAGATCCCACCCAGCCCTGCCCTCTGGCAGTGGGAGCCATTCCCTGTGTCCTGTCCCTCTGTCCCTTGTCCCCAGTCCCTCTACAGCTCTCCTGGAGCCCCTTCAGGCCCTGGAATGTGCTGGAAGCTCTCCCTGGAGCCTTCTCCTCTCCAGGTGAGCTCTCCCAGCCTGTACCAGTCCAGAAGGAAATATTTCCCTTCTGTATTTGTCCCCACCTTTTTTTTTTAATGACAGCTGTCAGAGAACTTGTGTGGCCAGCTTCAAGGGAAAAACACATGGCCAAAGCCTTTCTCCTGCAATGTCAGTGCAATGAGACAGAAGAATTCCAGCTCTAAATCAGTTGCAGCAGGTCCCTTTCTCCCACTGAGGGATAATGTGAGCCTCATGCTCTGCACTATTTCAGTCCAAATCAAAGGGGTTAATGACAAAGCATCACTCTGATCTTCACACATTTTTAAGGCTATTTAAATTAAATTCTCATTTCAAAAAGTTAGCGTGAGCTAAACTTTTATAAATTCCTTTCTTTTCATGCATATGTTTCTTTGAAGATCTTTTCAGGAAAAAAGATTCCTTAACAAGTCACCCTCCCCCTGCTGCCACTGAAAAATCATCCCTGTGGATAAGGCTGTTGGGAAGAGAAACTGTGCAGCGTTCACAGAAGACAGAGTGTCACATGCCTGCTTTCCAGTAACCTGATTGAACAATTAAATTGTATTTCTCTTTAAAAGGGATAAAAAAAATAAAATATATATATATATATTTAAAAAAAAAAAACCAAATGCAGATCTTGCTGTGGTCTGGGATTCGGGAAGATTAATGAGCAACCTAAAAGGGAACAGCAGCTCATAATAGACGCAGAGGTTACTGCATTTTTAACGTGAAGTTCAAAGGGAAACTTTTTTTGATGGTTCAGCTGCAAAGAATCTCAGCAAAGTCACCTCATCTATTGTCCCCACTGCCTCCCCACACTGACTTTTTGTCACCTATTGCATCACGGCCAGGCTCTTCCAATTGAGCTGCAAAGGGCAGCAGGATCTTGGCCCTAATTCCTGTTTTGTCCTTTACTTCTTTGGCAGCTCCTGGGCTTTGTTCTTCCCCACCCTGCTCGCCCTGGGCAGCCTGAGCAGCTCTGCTGTGTCCTCCTCTCCTGGAAATGCTCTCAGTGTCCTGCTCATCCCAAATGCTGCCCCAGGATTTGTCTGGTATCCGTAAGGAATCGCTCTTCCATGAAATCTGCCTCTGAACGAGCTCCAAACGCAGGACAGGAGCTCCTTAAAACTCTCAATAACCACAAAAATCCCCAAATCTCAGCCACAAGGAACCTGGATGTGGAGAGAGTCAATTCCCTTCTCTGCCTGATTTTAAAGCCGTGAAGACAACTGGGAATGACAAAAGGCAACAGGACTCATCCCAAAGGGACAGCAAATTCTGGAGCAAGTGCTGCAGGCCCAAAAACCTCAAAATTCTTGGCTTAGAGCCCACATCTGTCCCACACAGTTTGTAACAGAGAGCTCCTGGCTATGGAGAAGCAACCACTTAAATCTTCCTGGAAAATAAAACCTGATAATGGGATGGAACAGCTCAACCACATCCCACTGACCCTGGGGACATTTCCCAGCCAGTCCTGGACATGTGACATCTTTGAAGGTGAGAAGCTGAATCCCAAAAGGCTGAGAGCTGCGAGCTCAGCACCTCCCAGGTGTGGAAGAGGTGAAATCCCAATTTATTTCATTCCCACATGCTGTGGGATCAGGGGTGGGCAGCTGTCACCCTCAGCAGGAGCTCAGGTTCCTCCTTCTCAGTCCACCCAAAAGATCTCAGAATTTACAGATTATTAACAGAACCATTAACAAAATTAACCATTACAGCCCTGATCATCATCACCTCTGCAGGCACCCAAGTGAATCAAGCTGTCACAAGAACAATCTCTGCCTCCCCAGGGGTTTTTTTCACACCCTTGTGATTTTAAGTTGTCACTGAGGACAGGTTATGAAAGGAGGAAGGGACCACGAAGGCATCCAAAAATTCTCTTACAAATTATAAAACATTCTCAACTAAAAGCCAGCTGAAAATGATCATGGATGAGAGTTCCAGGAGAAATTCTGCCCTTGGTCATCGCTGTAGTATTTGAAGAGCATAAATTATTTTCTTGCTATGATTAGCCCAGGAAGAAACTGGAGTAAGTGATACAAAAGAATTTAGTCCTGCTGTACATGATCCTGATCTTAGGATATTCCCTTGGGAATAAACCCAAGCACTGGATCATTCAGGAAAAACAAGTGAGATGATGAAATGTCTGGAGCAGGGAACGCTTCCTTGGGCACACACAGCACTTGCCATGGGCAATAAAAATCAGCAAAAGCAGCCCAAGTGCCCGGATTCACCATCTGCAAACACTCTGCAGCTCCTCAAGTGTCCAAAACACAAAGAATTGGTCACTTTAGTCCATCCAGCTTCAAATTGGAGCTGCCTGAGCTCAGCTCCCAAAGCAATGCAGGGTAAGTATTAGAGAAAGGAAATAAATTGCAGATAAATATCCGAGGTAGCTCCAATACCCAAACCCAGTGCTCAAGGTGAGGCTGTTTGCATTCCACCTGTTGTTTTATGAATATTTTTTAAGACCTCGACCTCCAGCTGACAACGCTGAGAGAATAGAAACCCTTCACAACCTCATAATAACCAGGAGCTTAAAAGCTGGAGAGATTCAGAGCAGAGATCAACACCTGCCAGGGGTTGGACAGGATATTCCAGCTCCTGGAATGTCCCAATTCCCAAGGATCCCTTTCCATACCTTGCAGCTCCCCGCTCCTGCTGTACAGCTCCCTCCTCTGCTCCCGCAGGTAGGCGCTCATGCTGATGGCGTGGGATGAGGATTCAAACCTGAAATCCAAAGGGGTTCAGTCAGTCCAGGCACTGGAAGCATCCTTCTTGTGAGCACCACTCAGCTTTTAATAATATAAAATGTAAATATATTGTTCTTTTGGAAATTGGGGACCGATCGGTTCTTATTTCTTGTATGGCTCTAAGAATCTGCAAGGATCAATCCAAACATTTTCCAACTATTTCTGCCCCATCAACAGGATTTTTGGCACTTGTAGTAAAAGGCCTCAAACTGAGCCCTGATCTGCCACCTCAGAGACTCAGGACAGCTCAATGTCCCCACAAGTGTCCCATGGCCAAGGCTCTGTGCTGGGAACACCCCATGGCCAAGGGCTGTTGCTCCAGGCAGGCATTTCCCAAAAAAATACAAAACCAACCCTGGGAGTGTCTGGATGGGCTCTGTGGACCAGGGAGAAGGGAGCTCGTGGTGGGACACAGCACCTTCAAACACCCAGTGGGCACCAGACCTGGAAAGGAAACCTCTGCCACAAGAAGATCTCGAGGTGTTGATGATTTGCTGTAACTCTCCTCATTCCCTCCCCAATCCCACAGTGCAGGAAGATGGAATCAGGGACACTGGGAGCACCAGCATCACACCAGGGACAGGGGGAAAGCATTTCACAGCTTTCCTGGGCACCAGTGTTAAGATTATTACTATTAATGAGGCCTTTCTGCTTTAATTTGGACTTGAGTGTTGGTGTTATTGCAACTGAACCAATAACGATTTATCAAAATACAGCAAACCCTTCTGATTTTAATTAAATGAGCTGTGAATTCTTGGCTCTGTGTTCCCTACGTGCTTCCTTGTGGCCTCAGTGAGACAACACCAGCAGCATTATCCCACAGGTCTGTGCAGGCACCAAACCCAGATCTCATCCTTCTTTTCCATCCAGTTTTTCTCCCTATTTTCCTCTCCTCTGCCACCTCCTCACGCTGCTCTTCCCACTTAACTCCTCTCCCCGTGTACCTCCCTTCCCAACGCTGATCCTCCCACCAAGCTTTCAAAATATTTTTGTTTTATTTATTTAGAATTCCACAGAATTACAGCCAAGTCTGGGACTGATTTATCGGGTGTTCAACTCTTGCTTCTCCAATTCACTCCTGCCTTATTCCCGATTTGCATCTTGGAAGTCTGAGCTGGCAACCTGAGCGTGCCCTGGGCTACTTTTGGGAATAGAATAAAGCCAGGTTGATGATGGCATCAATTATCCAAATTCCCAATTTACTCTTCATCTGAAGCTTTCTTTTTCAAGCCAACATTGCAACTAAGTAAGTTTTTTTAAATTATATCCATTTGAAAGGAAATAAGGATTCCAAGCTCCCAATTTCCAGAGAGCGGGACACAACGTCCCTCTATTCCTTGAAGACACAACTAGCAGAAATATTTAATATTAATTAAATTAGCTCAATATTTAATAATTAGACAAGCTGACAGCTACCCCAGGACACAGCACCAACACCTGCATCCCCCTGTGAGCTGAACACGAGGTGGAGCCCTGCCCTAAGAGGCTGGAGGAATGAAATGCAGACATTGTGGTGACAAGAGGAAAGCTCCTCGATCTGGACAGAGCTAATGGACAGGCAGGGAAAAAAGAGCCTGGCACGGGAAGCACCGAAGATGGGAGGGGAGACAAGAATAACACTCCATCAAACACGTACAGACCTCAGTGGGCTGAGAAATTCCATTTCAAGGGAGATCTCCACAGATCTGGTGACAGCTGACAGATAACCAAATGAGAGAGCCCAGTGAGTGCTGCTGTCACCGCGGGGACGGTGACAGCGCCGGCAGCGCTGAGAGCTGCTGCTCCCACGAGGTGATTTCACCTCCCTTTGAACACCTACAGCCACCTCCTCCCTGCTGACACACACCACGCAGCCTCAGCCTGCTCCAGGTGAGCCAGAACATCCTCATTCCTCAAATTCTAACCCCAGCTTCATCCTCAAACCCCAAACTTGGGTCCTGGTACACCCGGGAACGGACATGGGATGAGCAGCCCTGTTTTGCTCCAATATCCATCTGCAGGTCAGAGTAAATTCCAAGTGGAATTCTCAGGCCAAAAAGAGCCTTGGGGAGGGGTTAAAAAGAAGGGTGAGGGGTAATAATCATGGGTTGACAGGGGAAGGAGGCAACACTTAACCTTTATTAAAAGCAGAGCTCATCCTGGGAGAGCAAAGAATGTGGAAGACTTGGATTTCTAACTGGGATCTCAAGTACTATGAGAGGACATCTACTGGGAGTACCTCTGCCAAAACAGCACTTTTAGGTCCTCTCCAAAATCCTCCAGAGGCCCAAGAGAATGGCCAGCACAGGTAGGGGGTGGAAGAGAAGAAAATTCCAGCACAGCTCCCCCAAAATCCAGGTGTGAATCTCCCACCAGCGCTGCTCAGCAACTCCTCTCTCCTTATTGCTGCAGATTTGCTCTCCCAAATCCTCCCCTTGGCCAGCCAGCCTCTCTCATCCTCCTCTCTCTTACACTCTCCTCCCAACCACTTAATTCTTTGCAGCCTGACTGCTGAATTAAAGGAGTTAGTGACAGGATTAAGTGCTTAGTCTATGCAGTAATTACACAGTTATCTTAATTCCCTTTGTCCGGTGCCCTTTATCGCTCCCTCTAACAGGTCCTGAATTCACCGTGGACAAAGAGAGGCAGAATGGATCACTCCATGCTCTGCAGCAGCTCCTGTAATGGGATTCCCAGTCCTGGGATGAGCCTTGGGAAGAGCTCAGCCCTAAAGCCCGGCGCTGAATCCGTAACAGATCTTCAGCCGCGGGCGCTAAATCCCCAGCCCGGAGCTTGCACACCTCTCACACCGTGAAACTGCCATTACCAGCAGCACTCCAGGGACCAAAGGCAGCTTAGGCACAGCTCGAAAAGCCCCTGCACTTACTTGAAGAGAGGGTTTTTGGGTCTCTGGGGCTTCTTCTTGGCGAAGAAGGCGGCGAACTCGCGGCCGGAGCTGGCGTAGCTGAGCTGGGCCGAGGGCTCCGAGGCCGCGCGCGTGTTCTTCATGTCCAGGTACTCGGTCAGCAGCATCTGAAGGGAGAGAGAGCTCAGCAGCTGGGCTAAAACACCAAACTGTGGCCCTGGGATGTCTGGGATTTGGGGGTTCTGTGTGAGAAATCCACAAAAACTCACAAAAATTGGAATTGATGGAAACGCGGCTTTATTTAAATTAAAAAATGGTATCCCGAGGAGTGGCTCAAATTTGGTAAAAACTTACTTTATATTCCTTTTTATGGTTTGGGTTGGGAAGGATCTTCAAGATCATCCAGTCCCACCCTCTGCCATGCCCAGCAGACCTGGTTGCCCCCAGCCCTGTCCTGGGATGGGGTTTTTGACCAACTCAATCTGCTCCAAACCCTGACGGTCACAAAAGGAACCTGCAAAAAGTCCCCAGAAGTGATTCCATCCATGGCAGCCATGGGGAGAGCTTTGTACACTGATTATAAATATAATTAGTGCTCTTAAATACAAAGGTTTGCAAGAGTGAGCAGTGCAGTTAAAAATACCTTGGGTTTATAAATGCATTTATGTGCTTAAATACTTCCAAGATATTTATATGGAGAAATAGCAAACATCCATGTGTGTGCTGGGGGGTCACATGGGATGAAAAATACCCTGGAAAGCTGCAAAAATTGTCCTTTAATCACTCCCAACCCAAACATGCTTCTTTCATCATCGAAAAGGTGAATTCCCACAGCTCCAGTGGAGTTCAGGATTGATTTTCCAATCCCAAATCACTCAGAGAGGGGCTGGGGGCTCCCTTTGTGACATGAGAGTCCCTCCTGTGAAACCCTTGCAGCCCAATATTTGAAATTATTTCAGGTGGAGAAGTAAAGCCAGACTCCAAGTGACTCCATTTTAATTTCCTTCTGTCTGAAGATGAAACAAAACCCTCAGAAATGAACTTTGGTCAGTGTATTTCAGAAGTCTGTTTATTTTCAGGAATTTTTTCTGAGGGTGTTGGGAATGTGTTCCATGTGAATAATTAGCTGGTGAAAGCCCATCAAAGAGAGTTGGGAGGTAATGAAAAGAATTCATCACTCCTGTGCTGCCTAAGTTGAAACAAATTACACAGGAACAAATATCCAGGCAAATGGAATCGTGCCCCTAATTAGAAACAATTTGGGATGGTTTGGAAAAAAAAAATAATAACACAAACACACAGAAAATCTGATTCCTAAACCATCTCAATTAAAACTTTACCTGAGCACAGGCTTTGAAAATTCGTGTTTATTGGTAAAAATAATCACTGTGCTAATTTTTGACACTAATTTACCAAACCCGTTTGTATTCACCTATTTGCATTTCATCTTCTCCACTTAAATTAACAACCTGAAAATCGCCACAAAAATCTAATTAAACCCTCAAACTTAATCAAGTTGAAAAAAAAAAAAAAAGAAAAACATTAAGCAATTTGTTCTTCCATTATGGATGAAACCTATTTATGATGGATTCCACGATTCTGGTGTCACTTCATATCCAGGAGCAGGGAATATCAAGTGTGAAATCCAGGATTACAATAAGCCAAAAGAGGTTTGAGAAGGGAGCAGAATGAATTATCCCTGTGGGTAACAGGTGAAACAGAGAACCAGGAGATGAGTTTGTCCTAAGATATTCAGAAAAACGCCAAAAACTGGGAAAAACGAGAGAAAAATGTTAATTTATTGTTAATTGACTCAATGAAATGATTTCCTAGATAGGCAGGGGAGGATGGTTGGATACAAGGCTCTGAAAAAGTCACAAGCTGTAAAAGCTGATTTGGATAATTATCCACAAAATTCATCAGATTCCAGAATTGTTTGGATTGGGAGGGACCTCAAAGCTCATCCACTGCCCCAGGCTGCTCCAAGCCCTGTCCAACCTGGCCTTGGACATTCCAGGGATGTGGATACCTCAGAGAAGATGGAAACAAGGAGACAGGAATTGGGAGTTCATTTTTCAGCTAAAAAATTCAAATGTAGCAGAAACTGGGCCAGGCAGATCAAAGCTCTTTCTGCTCCAGTGCCCTGAATTCAACAGTTCCACAAATTCTTCAGGATGGAGGAATTAACTGGGAATGTGGCTGAGCAGTGACAGGACACAGCCAAAGGGACAGGAGTGATCTCCAGAGAGAGAATTCGGGGAACCTCAGAGCCCCTGCCAGGGCCTGGAGGGGCTCCAGGAGAGCTGCAGAGGGACTGGGGACAAGGGACAGAGGGACAGGACACAGGGAATGGCTCCCACTGCCAGAGGGCAGGGCTGGATGGGATCTTGGGCAGGAATTCCTGCCTGGAATGGAACTGCCAGAGCAGCTGTGGCTGCCCCTGCATCCCTGCAATGTCCAAGGCCAGGCTGGACACTGGGGCTGGAGCAGCCTGGGACAGTGGGAAGTGTCCCTGCCATGGCAGAAAAGTGGAATAAGAGAAACTTTGAGGTCCCTTCCCACCCAAAATCATCCCATGACTCAACACAGCACATCTGCCTCGAAACTGCAGCAGAAAAAGGAAATCCCTTTGGATTTTTCTGCAATATTAACACATGGATATCACCAGGCTGACAATCCTGGCAGCGCTCTGCCTCCAAATCCAGCCTCGAGTCTCCCTTTCTCCCTGCCCTCAGAGACCCCTGGGGCTCCCCCAGTGTCTCTGGCTCCGTTTATTCCCTGGGTCTGGACAGCCCCAGGGTTCCCCTTGCTCTGCTCTCATCGTCCTTGTGGAGGATTTTAATAAATCTCTTATTTCAGTGTTAGAAGTTGTGCACTGGCCCTGTCCTTATTAAAAAGCACAGCAAGACAGAACCTGGAAATCCACTGTAAAGGCGAGAAAACCCAGATATTAAAAATATTCACTTAAAAGCCATGAGAAACCAGGCTCTTCCTGCCTTTGTCAGCGAGAGGAGCTCTCCTGAAGCAGCCAAGTCAGGGATTTCCCGATTTGGTCCCACCACACCTGATTAGGAGCTGCTGAGGCATCAATCAAAACCCTCGTTAGACACGAACCACGTGGCTGCACTGCAAGATTTATGAGGGACTGTAAAGTTTGCAGCATCCCATTCATCTGGAACAAGGACCTGGACTTTGTGCTCCGTGGCTGAATCCTGCCACCCCTGGGCTGTGTTTACATCCCTCAAACAAATAAAGCTGTCCATAAATGCAGGAGAACAAAGCACCCTGCATCCGACTGCTCCTTGGGAATGAGAATGAATGAAAAAAGTGATTTTTATGGATTTGGAGACGTTATTAAATTCTCCAATTGCAGAAGGCCAGGGTAGCGTGTGCGGCCTGGTTGAGCTGGTGACGCTCTGCTCTGTCCTGAACTGGCACGAGGACAAATTTCCTCCTGGGACACTCCACATCCTCATTTTCCTTCCTTGCCTGAGCCCCAGGAATGTCCAAAGATGTGAGGATTGAGTTAAAACAAGAAATTAAGACACAAGAATCCACTCAGACGTGAGGTAGAAATGCGAGTTTAGTTTTAAATAAATACAGGATTTTTAAGCGCCTTAAAGAAATCAGAGCCCTTGTCAGTAAGAAAAATACCTAATACCTAGTTTATAGTTCAGTAACATTGCCTTTTGGATAGTTAGTTAAATTCTAGTCATAACAAAAATAATGTAGCCTTGCTGAAAATTCCTAGATAGAACAGATAGAACTATATGCATAGATTTGTGTAAGAATTTATGATGATTAATATGCATCAATTTGAGCTTAGGACAGTCCAACGCTATTGCAAGAAATTCACGTTTAAGCCCGATTGGCCAAAAATAGAATAAAATGCACTGAGAATGTTAGAACGGGCACGCTTAGGGAACACGGAATATGGTTGGAATGGGTTGTGTAACCAAAAAAAGTTTATTCCATTTGCCATCTATTGAAATTGGTTGGGGAGGTTTTTTCTTTATCTCTTGTATGACCCATTCCTCGTAACTCCAGGGGGAGGGTGGATGTCTTCTGATAATGGGCCAGCTGATAAGACCTCGTGGGGCAGAGTTTCTTATCTCTTTCATCGACTGTCCACCCTCTGGGGGATATCTTCTGTTAATGGGCCATTAAGGCTCACCAGTGACATCACACATTTCATCATCCCATTGGGAGAGGCTCCACCCAGTGGGGAGGAGCCAACCATTCCCTATCCAGATAAAAATGGGGACCCAGGAACGGCAGGTATCCGGTTTTCCACTGGATTCCCTGAGGAAAACTGGACCCGTCTCGCCATCATTGGACCCTTTTTTGTACAGGATCATCTCTACTCCAGCAGAACCACATCTGTCACTCCAGGAGGATTTATCTGGACTGCTTTCAACACCCTGAACAGGGTGTGAGGTCATATCTCTGACTCTGTCAGGGTTTTTTAGGACTTTTGTTTGCTTGCTTGTTTTTTTGTACTACTACATTTGTATTTTTAATATTCCTAGTAAAGAACTGTTATTCCATGAAAGCCTGAAAGGCTTTTGCCTGAAAGCCCCTAATTGCAAAATTACAATAATCTTCTTGTCCTCAGTGAAGATATGCTGAAATCTCAGCACCCCAGCACAAGCTGGGCAGGTTTTTGTGCCTCATCATGCCCCAGATTGACCTGAACAAAGTAGGGGCAGTAAAACACCCCTGGCCAGGGTGACAGATAAATTAATTTGGTTTTTTGTACCTTTTGTGAGGTTTTAGATAGGAGGGTTGAGCTCTGAATAAATTCAGTTGTATGAATTAAAAACTTTAATTGATATTTCACACCCTCATAATCCAGTGAATTCAGATGGAAGCTGCAGTGTGGATGCTCTGCTCCATCACCAAACCAGTTTCAAATCCACACCATAAACTCGGATTTTCATCATCCTTCCTATTCTTGGCGGGGGGAGAGGTCCAGAAAATCCAAGAAAAACCAACACACCATGGATTTTTCAAGGGTGAATGAGAAGCCCAGGTAATTACTGGCCTCTCCACCTCATATTGATCAGGGACAATATCACAGAACAGATGATAGAAGATTCTATTAAAAAAGAATTAAGGGGGAATAATAGAATTCATGTCCAGCAACAGGGATTTCCAGAAGATGGAAAAGTCATGGTTAAAGTATTCTTATGATGGTGACAAATTTAGCTTTAAATAAACAGAAAGAGATAAAGATTTATGTCCACCAAGGATGTGACAAAAGCCAAAACACCAAAAGTCAACAAAAACATCCAGGCAGGTGCAGGACAATGTTCAGCTAAAAATAAGAAAGTCACTGACACTGGATTTTACAAGCTCACAAAAATCTTAATTCCTCTTTTTGTCCTCTGATTCAAAGAGAAATTGGAGATTATTCCATCCTCTTTTTCTTTTGTTGGATGGAAAACTTGTAATTTTCAGTCTAAACTCAATCCATCTTCATTTTTAGAACAACAGTAATTAGAAGCTGAATCAATGAAAGCACAGGAAAAGTTTTTTTCCCAGAGAAGCTGTGGCTGCCCCTGAATCCCTGGAAATATCCAAGGCCAGGCTGGATGGGGCTTGGAGCAACCTGGGATGGTGGAAGGTGTTGAGGTTGGAATTGGATGATCTTTGAGGTCCTTTCCAACCCAAACCATTCCATGATTCTTTAAACGAGCTTTAAATGTTAATTAAATTTAAATTCTTTAAATGTTGCTTCTAACTCTTTCTGGATTGAACGGACTTGAAGTTTTTCTGACTCACATTCCTATGGAGAGTTACCAAGGAAGGTTTATAAATGATGATTTTGGGGGGAAAAATGGGAAGTAATACAGTGAATAATACAGACAGAAAATCATGTCTCCTGTTAGTGCTTTTTATTCCTATTTTCAATAATATAATCAATGTACAGTAAGGATTTCAATGTCAGCAGAGGAAAATTTCTACTTCTACAGAAAGTAAAGGAAGTCTTGATCTACAAGATTATTGTGTAAGGTTGACTCTGGAAAATTTGGGGATATTAAAGGTGATGGGTTTAATCAGTTTACTGAAATGGCTGTAAAAAGCAGAGCTTCGATCTCACATCTGGAATGGCAAATCAAACCCTGGTGTCACAAACCAAGAAATCAGAGGAAAGAGATGGAAGGTGCACAGGAGCAGCTTGGAAATGATGAAAAGTCAGGAAAACAGGAATTCCAGCAACACACGAGGCCAGCACGAGCTCGCTGAGAGAAGAGCAGGCTCAGGGGTGGCTGGAGCAGCCAGGAAATGCCTCCCCGGATGGATTTTTGTCAGAAATCCAGAGGCTGGACAGGCTGTGATGAAGGGTTTGGCACAAACCTCCAGAGCATCATTAACCAGGGAGATCACAGGTTCCAGTTTGCTGTCACTGACTCCTCTTTCCCCCCGTCAGGAGTGGATGCCTTCCTAAAGCACAGGCCCTCTGTCAAATGGGAATGAATTCCACAAAATCCCATGGATTGTTCTACTCAGGGATCAGGGGAGGAGATCACAAGAGCTCTGTGTCCTTTGGGGATGTGAACAAAGCTGCTGCACCACTCACAGAACAATTCTGGCTTGGAAGGGACCTTAAAAATCATCTCATTCCATGCCCAGGGACACCTTCCACTGTCCCAGGCTGCTCCAGCCTGGCCTTGGACACTTCCAGGGATCCAGGGGCAGCCACAGCTTCTCTGGGAATTCCATTCTTGGCCTCCTAGCCAGGAATTCCTTCCCAAAATCCCATCTAACCCTGCCTTCCTTCAGCTTAAAGCCACCCAGTGCCAACTCTGAGGTTCCTGCACGAAGGAACCATCCCCTCTGGAACTCAGCACCTTTAGAGACCATTTGCAGTTGATAAAAGAAATAAAACCAGCAGCTGGTCAGGTTTGTGTTTGGGGAATGCCTTTGTGCCAGTGAGAACTTCTCAGCCAGGCCTGTCTTTGGCACCCACTGGGAATGAAACTCCAGCTGAAGGCTCTGAGGGAACCTCAATATGCAAATGGCCCAAAACTTATAAAAGTGTGAGACCGTGTGACCAGCTGTCCATTTTGTGACCATTCTGGGACCATTCTGGGACCATTCTGGGTCTATTTTGTGACCATTTTGTGCCCATTCTGGGTCTATTTTGTGACCATTTTGGGTCTATTTTGTGACCATTTTGTGCCCACCTTGGGTGTAGCCCTGGCCATGCTCTTATCCTGTCCAAGGTGTATCCTAAAGGCCTTTTAATAAATCCCTACTTTATTCTCCAGCTCTGTCCAGTCTCTGTTCCAGCTCAGCCTTCCCAAGGCATCAGTCTAAGAGGGAAAACCTCACTGAAATGACCCCCAGGGTATCTGAGGATGTCTCTGGCATTTTGGTGTCCACAGACAGCAGGATTTATTTTCAGTTTAATGCTCTGGTACCCTGGACAGGGACAGGAACACCGTGGGCTCCTCTGAGAAAGCTTTGAGATTCCAGCTGGACCAAGCAGGAGGGATCAGCAGCTGGGCCTGCACAGCAGAAGAGGGATTTCCTAATGGGATTTTAGAGAGGAAAGCTGGTTAAGAACACAACAGCAGATTCCGATTATCCAACACCCCGGGGTTCAGGGGATCATCAAACGCTCAGGGAAGGCACAACGCTGCTGAGAGATGCTGATACCCAACCACAGGCGATTCCAGGGGCGAGGAAAGCACCTGCAAATGAATCCTGACAGGAAAAAAAGCTGGGAATTCCAGCTGGAGGCACTGCTGTGCACTTATTGTAACCACTGGAAAGAGGCATCATTCCTGAGGATTGGACTGGGGATGGAACCAGGTATCTTTCAGATCCTCTCCTGCCCAAAATACTCTGTAATTCTAAGCCCTGGAGAAAGCAGAACTGTTCACAAAGTGCCAGAACCAGGCAAGAAAAGCTCGGTGAGGCAGCAGTCTGTAGCTAATTACCCAGTAATTTGCTATATCAAAAGTCTTGATAATTAAAATGCTGCAGGAATTGTGGCATTTCAATAAACAAAGAGGAACAGTTAATTGAATTCTAAGAGCTCTGGGCTTCCTGTGTCAGTTTGATCACACGGAGAACATGGGCTGAGCACACACCTGGCAAACACACCAAAGGGGGAAGTCTGAAAAAACAAAATCTAAATTTTTAGGGGCTGTGAACACCTGTAATGCTGCTCAACCTGCTTTATCTAATCTTCTCGTTGCTCCTCCAATTTAACTGAAACATAATAATAAAACCCCTTCCAGAATTAATTCTTTAAAGGCACCTCCCAATTCCATTCCTGTACAAGAAGAATTCTTTTTTTATTATTTTTGGGAAAGAGTAAAAAATCCCTCCCGAACTCAGCAGATAATGCTATCAGTGCTGCCCTTATTATCAATGCTAATTGTAAATTACTGCAGACCTGGGAAATTTCATCTCCCTCCAGGGAGGGAGGAAGGGAAGGAACAAACTTCAAAATTACTTAAAAAGCAAAACTTTCACCCCAACTGCCACAGCAGCTCCCACAACTGGCAAGAAAGGGACCCTGGCTAAGTAACAATTCTGAGGATTTAAATGGAGGTGTTTCTCTGGGCTTTTGAGTGGATATTTTTAATATCTGGGTTTTCTCGCCTTTAAAGTGGATTTCCAGGTTCTGTCTTGCTGTGGTTTTTAATAAGGACAGGGCCAGAGCACAACTCCTAACACTGAAATAAGAGATTTATTAAAATCCTCCACAAGGATGATGAGAGCAGAGCAAGGGGAACCCTGTGGCTGTCCAGACCCAGGGAATAAACGGAGCCAGAGACACTGGGGGAGCCCCAGGGGTCTCTGAGGGCAGGGAGAAAGGGAGACGTGAGGCTGGATTTGGAGGCAGAGCGCTGCCAGGATTGTCAGCCTGGTGATATCCATGTGTTAATACTGCAGAAAAATCCAAAGGGATTTCCTTTTTCTGCTGCAGTTTTGAGGCAGATGTGCTGTGTTGAGTCATGGGATGGTTTTGGGTGGGAAGGGACCTTAAAGTTCCTCCCATTCCACTTTTCTCCCACTATCCCAGGCTGCTCCAGCCCCAGTGTCCAGCCTGGTCTCTATAAATGGGAACAAGATCTGAGCTGTCATTTTTTCCCCCCATTCTTTCCCAGCAGTTCTGCTGGTTTATTTATATGTTTTAATAAAAGAGAAACAAACACTGGTGACAAATTTATTTAAGCTCCCGATAGTCAATTTGACTAACTGGGTCATAAAACAAATGGACAGCGTTTATTTTTCTCCAGGCACCTCAGCTGTTCTGCAAACTCAGATTCCAGAGGCAGAAACGATCCAAGTAACAAGGACACTTCCTCATTTTGGTATCAGGCTCTTGGCATCCAAACAAAACACAAAACTAATAAAGAAAAAGAAATCCTATTGGAATTTCTGACAAGTGAACCCAGTCAGCTGCAGGGTGGTAGCTCGTACTTGCTGTGACTGATGACCAAATAAAAACATCTTTGTGTGTGTGTGTTTTTACATATTATGTCTGCACATACCTTCACACACAAGGAGAGGAGATTTAGATGGATGTTAGGAAGAAATTCCTGGCTGGGAGGTTGGGAAGGGGCTGGGATGGAATTCCCAGAGCAGCTGTGGCTGCCCCTGGATCCCTGGAGTGTCCAAGGCCAGGTTGGACACAGGGGCTTGGAGCAGCCTGGAATGGTGGAAGATGTCCCTGCCCATGGCAGGGGTGGAATGAGATGATTTTTAAAGTCCTTTCCAACCCAAACCATTCCATGATTTTACAGCTCTAATCCATGTATCTCTCTAGCACGTGGCCCTTCTGATACCAGTGATAAACTGGTGAAATCAATCTGGCTCAGTTACGAGCCAAACACACCCTAAAATGCACCAAAACAATGAATTGATCAGAAAGGTGCATTTACCACCTGCCTCAAAGATGGCACAAAATGAAGCATTTCTCTGAAGGATTAAATCCCCCTCTCAGTTTGACTGGACTTCTTTTTGTTCATGCAGCTCACAGAAAGGTCAGGGAGGAGTGGAAGAGTTGAACAGGTAATTGAGTGCAGATTTCTGCCCTGCAATTATCATTCAGCCAAGCTCCAGTGGCTCTGCACAATTTGGAGGTGGGGAACAATACAGCCAGAAGTTTAAACTCATAACTGATGTAAAGCTAAACATTTTTAAATCACAAAGCAAGGGGCTTCCTCCATTCACATCCACCTTTCAGGGAAGAATTCTAATGCACAGCAGAACCAGGGCTGTGCTGAACCCACCTGAGCTGAGCTTCTGCAGCTCAAACTGATGCAGAAAATCCAGCAAAGAGAGGACAAAAATTTAAAAAAAAAAGGCAGCATGTTGCTTAAATACCAACCATGTTCAGAGCTGGGTAATACAGCACACTTTGTGTATTCCATGCCTTTAACTAATTGCTGAAGACACCCTGCTCCAGCGTGGATGGTAACAGTGGTGTGCCCTCAGTCTTCATGAAATGCCAGCTCTTAATAACAGACTCCACAAGGGCTTTAATTGCATTTAGGAGCAGCTTCTGAACTTTCCAAGTTGTTAATCAGATTTCTATGTAAATGGAACGACGAGTAAAGGTTAAGTACAGGTTTCTGAAATTTCAGCAGCCGAAGACGTATTGCCCTTAACAGGAAAGAGAAACTACCAACCTTGACAGGAACTAAACATCTTAATTAAATACTCACAAGTACAGTACTTATTTCGCCGTGAATTCTATTTTCAAATGTCAAACTTAATCAGGCACTTGACAAAAACGTGTGATATCCCTGCAGCACACAGGGAACAAAAATACCTGGGGCTGTTTCCCCCAGGAAACACCTGCACATCTCCCAGCCCTCCCCAGCTCCGAGCTGCTCATCCCAAACACCAGGAATTCGAGTTTTACGGCTCTGAAAGTGCAGGATTCCAGGGGAGAAATAGGATCTGCCATTTTTCAGCGTGTCAGCTCTCCCTGCTCGCTCCATTTATCCCTGGAACAAGCCTCACGCTGCCAAACAAACGTAAGGGTCCTCATAAATCTGACTCGCTGAGATTTATGCCCCTCCAGGGCACAGCCCATCAATTAGCACCAGTCAGGAGTACACAAACTTCTCCAGCAGGAGGGAATTTAGTGTGTCTGCAGCGTGCCTTGGTGCCAGACACTCGTGAGAGCAGCCACAGCGCTGCTTGCTGCTCCTCAGCTCCAGCCCTGAGCCACCCACGGTGCTCCAGGGAGGAGTTCCAGCCCTGGCTTCCCTCCCTCGTGCTGATAATTTAACTGGATTTGCACATTTATAACTCCCAGACCTGCTAGAACCGATATAAAAACTGAGTATCGTGCTCAGAAGAGTCCAAGCCCTGTTTTAACCCTGAGTTAAAATTTATTCTCATCAGTCAGACTCCAGTCTCTGATTTCAACTCTCTGCAGGGATTTTGTGTGGATTTTTGTTATCAGTGTGTGCATCCTGCCCTTCCCTACAGGGCTGCCCAGCAGCCACACACAGCTGTGGGATCCACCATAGGATGCTTTATGCCAAAATATTGTAAAATAAGTATTTGGTTCAAATCTTAATCTGAGGGAAGAGTGGCTGCACCTGGGATTAGCTCAGGGATTTGAGGAGCATTTGGAATAGCAAATGGTGAGAAAAGAGTGTAAAGAGGGAGAAAATAGCAAGAAAGGAATGGTGTAAGGACAATGAAAGTTAATTAAATGAGTAAGAGGACTACAGAGCCACCAGTTGCTTCGTCTTCCTCCAGATCAATTAAAAACGTCATCAGAGTGATTTGAAAAAAGGAGGATGAGCAGGGAAGCTTCCTCCCCAGGAAACTTCCACCCACCTCTTCGTAATCTGCTGCTGTAGCAGGAGACATCACCCAAAAAGTGATTTACAAACCGGTGGGAAGGAGGAAAAGTGGAGTAAAAAAGGAAATCTGCTATAGTTAAACTCAGGGTTGTTGCCTCATTATCTATAAAAGGCTTTTCAGCAGATGTCACAGGCAGGGCTGTGATGCTGCATTTAAAAATCCTTCACTCTGGAAATTCCTGTTTCATCCCCTGCATGTCTGCATTGACTTTCAGATCTCACCCTTTTCAGATTTCAGGCCCTGGCACCCACCCACCCCCTTCAACAAGCACCAAACGCTTTCCTGACCCCTTTTAAACCCACACTGGCATTTTCTAATTGACCAAACCCTCCAAGATCCAACCACGTCTGAACTTCCAAGCGTGGCCCGGAGGCAAAGCGCCCAGAAGAGAGACACGGCCCCCAAAATTAGTGGCGTGAAGAGTTCCTACAAAAGCACAGTGAAATTCCAGGGCAGGGATGGAGGTTTCAGTACCAACAAGCCCAGTGCCACCAAGAGGCTGATGAAAGGCCACGTTCCCCTTTGACACCAACCCAGCAGCCACCATTTCAAGCCCAGCTTTAAGGCCACTGGCGTCTTTGAAATGAGAGCAGAGCTGCAGAACCTCTTTGTCAAACCCACAATACCCGTGGCTTTATATTCACCCCCTTCCCAAACGGGTGGAAGTTGCAGCGGTGCTGGCAGCACTTTGGTTTTGAAGGTTGAAAATCAGATTTTAACAAGGGAAGTGCCCCTGAGCTCGTTGCAGAAATATCTGTTTCTGTGAGGCTTCGGGGTCTTTGACTTTTTTCCAGGTACTGTGATGCCAGAGGGGGGAGCTCACAGCATAGACAAGATTCCCATTTTCAGGCTTGAGGAAAAAAAAACCAAAAAAAAAAGCAATAAAAATTTCCAGCTGTTTCCAGCTGCTGTGCACGAGGCGTTGCAGCTTTTAAAGCATCCATCAGGATTGCTCCCTTCTGCCTTTTATGCTGCTCTCTAAAGGTGCAGCACCAAAATGCCACTGTTAAGCAGATTATAATGTTTGTGAACATGTTCCATTCCAGCAGATCCCTGAATGCCTTTCTGCATCAGGGAGCCTTTTCCTCCCTCTTTCATCAGCTTATCAAATGAAGCTCAACAGTACCAGCTCCGTCTAATGATACCAGGGGCCTTGTAATGGGATTAGGAAAAACACCATCATTAGCTCCTTGAAGGAATGTGACCTTCAAGACACTCCTGACTCCTTTAAAGGGATGGAGCAGGAACAATGAAATTAATTCCAACACAGGGACGAGGAATGGGCAGGGAGAAGCAAGAGGCTTTCAATTCCCAGGTAAAGATTATCTTTCCTCCTCTATTGATGGCAGGTAAGAAAGTAAATTGATTATCAGAATGAAACTGGAACTGAGGGGGAAAAGGAAGAGCTGGGGATGCTCACCTGGAGAGGAGAAGGATCCAGGGAGAGCTTCCAGCACATTCCAGGGCCTGCAGGGGCTCCAGGAGAGCTGCAGAGGGACTGGGGACAAGGGACAGAGGGACAGGACACAGGGAATGGCTCCCTCTGCCAGAGGGCAGGGCTGGGTGGGATCTTGGGAAGGAATTCCTGCCTCCACAGGTTTCCCAGAGATGCTGTGGCTGCCACAGCTGAGCTCCAGCTGGAAATCCCTGAATCCTCCACTTAATTTCCACAGCACTCCCCAGGCCTGAGAACACTCTGTGCCCTGCTGGAACACAGGATTTGGCAAGTGATCCACTCATTTTAGATGGACCTGCTCCAGCCAGACCTGCCCCCATCACTTCTGTTTGCCCAGGAGAGTGGAAGTGCTGCAGGAATCACTCCGTGGCTCCAACACCCAACCCAATCACACAGATCATTATTCCCTCAGTAAAGACAGTTCTTGTGACTGCCAAAAGGAGGGGGAAATGCAGCAGCAACAGGAATCCCCTTCAAAGCTAAAAGCCTCCCACAAAACCCCCTCCAGTTTGTGTTTTTATGGGATTTAAAGAAGGTGTTGGTGCTGCTGCTCAGACAGAGCCTCTCCTGAACAGCACCCTGACATCTCCAGCCTGCCTTTTGCTGCACAACACCTCTGTCATCGTTTGAGGTGTGGATTCATCCAGAGTGCCCCCAACAGGAATCCCAGAGCTTGGCCCTTCCTGCTGAAATCCCACCTCATCCTGAGGCTACTGTCACACAGGCAATTTTTAATGATGATGTTCTTTGCTTGCACTGCAATTGCATGAGAGAGCTGGGGACTGGTGTGGTTTGAAAACCGAAGGAAAAGAGGTAAAATGTATCATGTCAGCAGCTAACCTGGCCCAGAAGGCTGGATATTGGAACTGAGGTTCCAAAATCCCTGAATATTCATCGGTGCATGGCACTGAACAACAAAGACAGAAATGGATAATTCCAAACAAAGCTGACCCTGCCTGGGACAGGAGCAGAACACAGAGAATGTCTTTAACACCTCCAGCCTTACAAAACACCAAATCCTGCCCTGGCACCGAGCCCCGGGCCCAGGTTCATGCAGAATTCCTTGGAATGTGCGTGCCACTGGCAGGGGAATGCCACAGGGTGGAGCCAGGATAAAGCAGATGGCTCAGCATCCAGCCCTGCTCTCTGCCAGTTTTCCAACCACTGAAGTGCTGCTTGCTCGGAAGAAAAGCTGCCACTACCACGGCAAATTCCATCCTTGGAGATTCAACCACTCCCCCTGCACCATCTCCCTCCTGCTCTGAAATTTCAGAGGTTAAAAGTGCATTTATTTACTCAAGATGCTGCACAGATATCACCCATCACTTCCAGCTCCCACAGTTATTAAAAAAAAAACCCTTCTTGCATCCCTTGTAACTCAAAAAATATCAAGAGGACTGTCAGTACATCAGTTTACACGTCCAGCTATGCCACGGTACATTTAACATATATAAATACAACTTTAGTAAAAAAAGCTAATTACTGCATGGCTTCTAACCATGAACAAGAATTAGAACAGACAAACCTACATTAACTTGTCTCCATTTCAGATAATTACTTGTGAGGTTTTTTCAGACATTTGTGACTCACGAGGGAGTCTGTGAATTTACTGTCTCCTGCAATCTAATAACGTTGGCAGCGAGGAGAGTCACCTATTTATTGGTGTGTGACACCAATCCCTTCCCATGGATTAAAAAAAGCTGTTAGTTAGGAGTTCTCCCTCCCCCTCCCAGCAGGAACAGCTTCCAGCAAACAGAATTATTTCCAATAAAATAAATTTCGAAAAGAAAATCAGTTTAAAAAAAACCCCCACAGCAGCAGCTCATGGAAGTTGAGAGAGGAGTGGAGGATGGAAGGAGTTCCATTACTCAGCTGGACATCAGGGCAGGGAGATTTGTCACTTTTATTTACAAGGGATAAAAGAAGAGGCTTAGAAGAGACCACACAGGGTGGAACAAAGCTCCAGGCCCAGGAATCCAAGAGATCCAGAGTGCATTTATTAATGTCACCAAGATTCAGATAAAAATGGCATCGAGAAGAGAAGGATCCAAGGAAAAAACAAAAAATCCAGGCCCACAGGTTGCAGCCAGACAAAGGAAAAGCAACAGGCACATTTTAAACACCCTGAGCACTTGAAATCCTGCAGACACACAAATCACTGTCAAGGATGAGCCAGCAGCTCCCAAGTGCTCCCTTTATTCCCTTCCATTAGTCTGCTGCAGCTCCCCCGATCCTATCAGTCAGAAATGCAGCACTAACATCCACCTTTATTTTCCTAAAGTTTAAATGCATTACAGCCCAAGTGTAAATAATTGATAAATCAAGGCGAGTAGGATGCCGGGGCAGGGCTGCAGGGAGGATAAAGCTTTTAAGAGGAGGAGGATGGGTGAACATCCGTGTAAAAACACAAAATTCCCCTCTGTGCAGGGAAACCACCCCCTCCCCTCCTCCTCCAGCTTCCCTTGATTTTAATATCGGCCCTTCAACCAAAAGCTCATTTTAATCCAATTTTAATGTCACTTGAGTTCTTACAAATAAGGAGACCACACAGGGAGCTGATGATTTTAATTCTGGCACTTAAATCACGAGTGTGAAGTTAAATGCAACACGTCCCTTCCCCCTCCCGTTAATTCCGCGTTTAATTGCCACGTTCCTCCCAATCCCAACCTGCAGGGCAGCAGAAGGGGAGGCAGAAGGGAATCTCACAGGAGAAGTTACCCAGCTCTGACAGCCCTGGGCTGCTGGGTTGGCTCTCTGGTGTTTCACCCATCCCTGGGGGTGGCAGGAAATCCCAGTGATTTCCCAGGAATCACAAAAAATTGGGAGAGACCTCAGGAGATCGCCCAGCCCATCCCCAGCACCTCCAAGGAATGCTGTCCTGTCTGAGAGATGTTTGGAGGTTTTTAAGGGGGATACACAACCACAACAAACATCCTGAAATCTCCCCCTGCTCACACACACTCTGCATTGGGACACACAGGAAAACAGGGAATGTTCCAGTCTCCCTGGCCAGGCTTAAACCCAGCACTTCCTACAGCATCACATCCTGGAAAATGCAATTACGCTCCCCTTTCCAACTCTCTGGATAGATTTGAAGCCAAAGGCCTCCTTCCAGTTTAGGTTTTCTCCTAAATCCTTGATTACAGAATGCTGGAATCGTTCAGGCTGGAAAAGATCATCAAACCCAACCATCAGCCAGCACCATCACCATGTTCAGCATTAAACCACGTCCCCAGGTTGATTTTGGACACTTCCAGGGTTGGGGACTCCACCACTGCCTTGGGCAGCTGTGCCAGGACTTTAAAATCCTTTCCAGGAAGAAATTTTCCCTGATAGCCAATCTAAACCTCCCCTGGCATAAGTTTGCCACCAATTTCAGAATATTTTCTTCAGAGAATACAAGAATCTCAGAATATTCTGAGTTGGATGGGACTACACAGTGCTAAATATATTTATATTATTTTATATATGTTATATATTTTATATATATATCTATAAAATAGCACTATAATTATCACTGGGTTTCATAATATTTTCTTCAGATTTGTCCAACTTTTCAGCTAATTTTGATTCCCTCAGACCTGACCTCGTTTCTGGTACTACAAAGAGGGAGAGGAGGGTGACAGCCCGTAATAAAATTCTCTGCAAGAGGAAACAAAACCCACAGAGAAGCATCTAAACCCCACGGATTTGATTTACCTCCTTGAACCTGACTTTGCCAGGCAGAGCAGACAAGGAGTTTCATCCACCTCACCTGTAAATCTGCCTGTAACAACTTGTGTGAAACACAGATTTTTTGGATATTTCGTGCCTGAACATCTCCCCACGTGCCTCCTGCAGTCCATTTCTATTTGTAAATTCTAAACCCACACAGAGACAGTAAAAGATGAAGAAATGGTGGAGTCACCATCCCTGGAAGTGTCCAAGGCCAGGTTGGACGGGGCTTGGAGCACCCTGAGACAGTGGGAGGTGTCCCTGCCATGGCAGGGGTGGCACTGGGTGACCTTTAAGGACCCCTCCAACCCAAATTATTCCATAATTCTGTGTCTTGGAGCAGGAAGAAGCAGGAATTGCCACTTCTCCTTCCCAGCCAATATTTTATTTATTTATTCCTCCTCATCAGTTCTCTTCCTAAGGGAATCAAACCCAACTGGTCCAGCCTCTCTTCCCAGGATGGGAATGTGCTGCAAACACCCCTTGCCCCAATCCCAATCCCTTCCTGTCCTGCAAAATCCCTCAGGGTGAGCCCAGCCAACTCCTGGCAGACACCAGAGAGGCTGCCAGAATTCCCTTTTATAAAATAATCTAAAATTTCCTTGGATATCCATCCTTTACACTGCCCACCATCTCCCAGAGTGGATCGCACTTTGCACATTATTCACAGTAGCTGCCACTGAGCCTCCTAAAAATGACACTTTTCTGCCTCTGCCTTGTTTAGAACCATGGAATCTCCACAAATAATTTTATTTCCCCCCTCATCACTCTTATGCCAACATCTCACAGATCCATCAGTGCCCTCCTGTCCCAAATAACCAACAAGATTTTGTGGCAGGCATCAAAATTTGTTGTCACCCTGCAGAGCCCTTTTTGAAGCCCTGATCAGCACCAAAGCAGAATTAACCTTTCTTCCTTCCATTATGATAATTTTCCATCAATTCTTAACTTATATCTCCTGGTCAGTTCTTTTGGCCAAATGAAAACAAAACAATAAAAAAAAAAACAAACCCAGCAAGCAACAAAATAACCCCGTTGCAAAGTCCTTTATCCATTTCAAGTGCTCTGAGTGATTAAATAAATAAATAAACCTCACAAGAGCCAATTTTTTCCACTACATAAATAATTTGCAGGCTCTTTTGTAGATGTAAATAAGACATTTCTGCTTGTTCTCCAATCCTCAGCTGGAGGCTTTAAGGAGAGGCTGCTGATTTTTCCTGGCTCCTCAGTGGCTTCAGACTCCTCCTTCCTAAAAAAAAGTCTTCTGACATCGTGCCTTGGAGCTTAAATTCATTTTTAAGTTCTTTCTAAAGCCTCCAGCTCTGCCTGGGTGTTTTTATAATCAGAAGGGAAGAGTTTCTAGGTTGTTTCCTCGTCTACACTCTCACAACTCCAGACTGGTTTCAAAGAAATCATTTCTCTTTCCCATAATGTTGATTTTTCTTTTTTTTTTTAACACAAAATCTTGGGCAATTCAACAAGCCCACGATGCCTTCTGCAGCTGTCCTGTTTTTAAGGGTCTAAAGATCCATCAGATAGATCACAAAAACCCACAAGAGTCATCCTCACTTTCCTCCTACAGCCTCCTCTCAGAAATATCTCAGCTTATCAGCTCTCCTGGGGCTTGATTTCTACATTTTAAAGTAATTTGTGCCAAATAAACACAGCTCCGACCTTGGCAGCTGCAGTGTTTGTCTGTTTGGTGCTTTTCTTTCTCTCCAAAGCAAGAGGATTCCAAGACTGGACAGGTGAGAAGCAGCAGCCAATGAGGAATTTCACTTTCTTTGCCTGTTTAGGACTTTGGAATTTGCTTTTTTGCTTCACCTCCTTTTCTGTTCATTTTATTATTTGATGCTCAACCTGCTCCTCTGGATGTTTAAGCACAGAATGTCCTGGGTGGGAAGGGAGGCACCAGCATCATCCAGTCCAAATATCCCAAAAAATATCCCAAAATCCCACCCTGTGCTTCCCCCTGTCCAAACGCTCCTGGAGCAGCCTTGGGAATGTGCCCATTTCCTGGGGAGCCTGGGCAGTGCCCAGCACCCTCTGGGGGAAGAAATTTTCCTGAAATCCAGCCTGAAGCTCCTGACACAGCTTAATTCCATTCAATAAGAGGAAAAATTCCACTCCTCGGTCCCCAGACAGAATTCCTGCCTACACCTCCAGTTCCCACAGCACAGGGGTTTTGTCTCTGGACGTGGCCCCCTCTTACTCTGAATTTTTCTCTCCCTAGACAGAGGAATTCTTTAAATAAAGGCATGTTCCTCCACCTCCTACAACAAGTCTGTCTTCCCTGCCTCGTCTGCAAACAGCTTTACAGATCCCCACTGACATTTGTCATCTCCCCACCTTTGCATAATGCACTCTGTAATTTGGCTTTCTCCACCACGAGGGAATCCATCCACCTCGTTTTTATTTAACTTCTAGGTTTATTTAGTGTCTCCTTTTCATTCAGTGGCTTCATCTTTAATTTTGATGCCATTTCCTTCCTCCTCCTCCTCCTCCTCCCTGTTGTTTGCCAGCGATTTGCTCACTGATGGGGACAGGTAGATGGCAAATATTTACTTTACCACCCAGGACAAATATTTGACATCTATCACCACCCAGCTTTCAGATGGATAAGAAAATGGTCCCTCTTGAATTATCATGACAACAAGATGCATCCACATAATACCCCTTCATCTGCCTCTGACTGAGGAGCCATCACGGATTTTAGACATTTCCATTTGTAAAGATAAAACTGGAGCAAATGTTTTCTTTGTCACTGTCCTACCACCTTTAAGATCTCATATTTAAGTTATATTTGCAGAAAGGGCCTATTATTCATTTTTGCTTTCTTCGATGAAATCAAACATAAAAAACTCCCACTTGCTCTCTCTAAAAAATAATCAGTAAAAAATCTCCTTTATTTGTGTCCTTAAGCTGTTGGGTCACTGAGCTGTCTTGGTTTTATTAGCAAGAAGGGGTCTCCTGCCTTCTCTCATTGCTTCTCTGCTAAAAGTTCCACTTGAATCCAATTCTCTAGCCCAGGTTGGGGTTTGAAACTGAGAATTTCAGAAGTGCCTCAAACACGAACCTCACGGGAGCTGAGCAACCTCGGGACCCAAAAACTCCTTTTTGGGGAAGCTCATGAGTCTGGAGAACCAGAGAAGGAAAAAACCCAACCAAAACCCCAAAACTTTCCCACTTTTCCCACATTGTTCTCCTTCTGACGGCAGGTTGAGGGTTGGACAAGACGATCTGGATGATTCCATGATTGTGTGATTTAACTGGATTTAATTTTAATTAATTTAATTGAATTGAATCAACCTTGTCTGTTCAGGTTTGGGATTTCTTATCAATCTGCTCAGCAGGTCAGGAATGCATTTCAAAGGCAGCTTTTTGATGAGGATAATGCAGGAATGCAGAACACTCCCATTTTTGGAGCAATTAGATGCCCCTGTCTTTACAAAAATGTCAATTCCTCATTTTTAGTTCAGGGTAGGGGTGGAGGCACAGGAGGAAACGCTGTTATCCCTCCCCAGATGGAAACACAACAGCTCTGACACAGGTGCCTGGCTCCAGCAGCACACCCGACCCCTCCACTTCTTGAGAAATGACATTTTTAATCCCCAACGTGACAGATTTGGTTAAGTAAATAATGAACTGTTATCCCCAGATCCCCCTGTTTGCAGGCTGACAAACAGCAGAATACAAATGACAACTTTATTTCCTTATCCTGCCGGTCCAGAAGTGCCAGAGATACTCAATAAAATGCACTTGATATTCCACAAAACACACTCTGAACCTTGGGAGAGTCAGGCTGGGCTATTTCCCAGTAAAGATATGGAAATGAGCTGCCACCACCTTCTGGAAAAGGCTGGACTTGTGGTTATTTATTGTAAAATATTTGTAATAATCACAGAATATCCTGAGTGGGAAAGGACCCAGCAGGATCATCCAGTGCAACTCCTTGCCCTGCTCATACACCTTAAAATCCCAGAAATTTTGGGGATTCTATAAAATTAAAATGATATATAAAGTATAGAATTAGATAAAATATAATATTTATTATTAAAATATTGCCTTTATCCTGGGCAGCCTGGCCAGGAGGCAGCAGAGCCCTGGGAAAGGTCCCTCCATCAGCTCATCCCATTAATTCTCCTCTGGATCAGGGCCACAACTCCCCATAGAACAAATCAAAAATCTCCCTGACAACCCTGAGAGCCCCCACGTGCAAATTCGGGCACAGGAAAACCCAGCTCAGACATCAGATAGGAACAGGTGATCTCTAAACTCTTGGCTCAATCCTACAAACAGAACATTTTCCAAGAACCTGTTCCAGTTCTGGCAGATTATGGCACGTGGATTATTCACTTCTCTCAAAATCTCACAACTTGGAAATACTGGAAATAAATCTCTCAGCACCTCAAAATGCTCCTTTTCCCTCAAGTCTCCACAAGATTGATCTGACAGTGATTAAACTGAATTTTCTGCTGTTTTTTGCTCTCAGTAAACAGTCTGGAGCACCCCAAAATGGAATATGAAATTTAATTCATAACATAAGGTTTTTTTAAACTTTAAGGAAACAGCTTTTCCTGCTGGCTGAAAACAAAGCCAACCAAAGACAGGAATGCAGCAAGTGGCCTTAATAAAATAACTCCCCAAACAAGAGCACCAAACCTCCTCAAATCAGGCCACAGGAGAGATTTTAAACAATTTTCCAGGTCTCAGGAAGCCCAAACCCTTCTTGGAGCAAATGACTTCCAATTCCTCACAACTCAGCAAAGGAAATCATCCCCAACACACAAAATCAATAGGAAGTGTTGCAGACAATAATGGGCAGCAGTGAGGAGGGAGCAGAGCAGTAAATTCAGGGAGTTTGGGGAGTGAGGAAAACACAGCAGCTCCTGAAGAGCCTCTGCCTCCATCTGACACTCCAAAATAACCCAGCCTGTTCCATCAGCCAGACCACAGGATCTGAGAGGAGATTACAGCACCTGAGGTCCAAAAGAAAACCAGATTTAAATGCAAGATGTTCTCAATCTGTGCAGAAAAGCAGCAGCATCGAGTTGTACAAATTGTATTTACAACTCACGTGAGTATTTATAGAGCACAGCCTCACCCCGCAGTGAAACACGGTGTCATGGATGGGGAAATCACTAAAATATGAATTATCCCAGAAAAAGGGATCCAAATCCAAGGATGGGATGGTTCAGGAGCTGAGGGAGAGGCCAGCAGGAGTTTGGGTGAGTGGAGCAGCCAGCACAAGGGACAGCCTCGAGAAGGCTCCAAACTTCTCAGAGTGTGCCAGCATCACCCATTCCATGATTCTATAAAAATCCAGATGCAAAATGAGGCAGACAAAGCAAAAAAAATTAATGTTTTCAACCTAAAGTCTCCTTTAAAACAAGCACAACCACCCAGGGCCACTCTGGTGACGCTCAAAAGGAACAAGTCAGCTCTGCTTAGGAAAAACTCGAATTTGGCCCCAACTTCTTTTGTCCAAAGGGATGCTCGGGCTCCCAGCAATTAATGAGCTGCTCTCAGGATTGCAAAAAGAAGCTGAGGTTCAGCAAATACATGGTGGAAATGATTTCAGATTCATTAAAGTGCTCTGGGCTCCGTTCTGCCACGCCAGCACAACGCTGAGGGCTCCCAGGCAGCCTGGCTGGCCTCTCCTGCAAACCCAAATCAGGCAGGTGCAGAAATGGCAGCAGCATCAGCATCTTCCCGAGGTGCTGGGATGATTTTCACACTGCCAGGCTATTTAGCAAGGCAAAAAAAAAAAAAAACCCCTTGCAAATACAAATCAATTACAGCCCAAAATGATCAAGTCTTCCCATTAGCACAACATCCCCAAAATACCCCAAACTGTGAAATTTCAAAGTTCAAAATTCAAATTTCAACAAACAAGCCCTGCAACCACATTTTCACCAGGCAGCTCTTTTAATATCGTGCAGAGCCTTTTTGAGCAGATAATGGCACTCAAAAACCTCCAAAAGTTTCAGTTCTCTGCTCATAAAGGTCTTTTAAATACTCTCCACACCCTCAGGAAGTTTTGCCTTTCCAATATTTCAGCAAAGACTACAGTGGAAAGATAAAGACATTTTCAGGAATTCATGGACACTGGATGACAGGGAAGGTGGGGGTGTGGAAGAGCCCTGTCTGTTCCTCAAATGGAAAAAATAATCCAAATTACTGAATTCCCCCTAAATTTAACAGTACTGCCCTGCCCTGGATGTATTTGCTCCTGTTTTCCAGCAACTCCTCCTTCAGCAGACACTGGGTTACAATTTTGAGGGGGCTGTAGCTTGGAAATGTCAAAGGGATTCACATTCCTTCCACACCACCTTTCAAAATAAAGCCAAAAGCCCTCAGGATCATGAATACAGCACAAAATTATGCATCCAAAAGAACAATCCCCTGCCAGATCACACAATAATCCCACACAGGCCATGAGGAAATATCACAGGAGGCTGTTTTTAGACCATCAATTAATCTGTGAACCCTCAGCTTGATCTTTGAGGAAATTGGTAATTTTATAGCTGAAAGGAACACGAAATGTAAAAGAGAAGGAATGTTTAACCAAACCTGGCATTTGAACTCCTGCCCTTAAAAAAGCACTCCTGGAAAATGCCAAGGCTGGCACCTCCCAGGGGCTGAGCAGCACACGAGGATCGACCCACCCAGGGTGACAACAACAACTCCTCCACAGGCAGAGCAGATTTTCCTGACCCTGGGGATAAATCCCATAAAATCTCAGACTCCTGTGCACCTGCAGAATCCCTCCTGCACCTGCAGAATCCCCTCACTCTGTGTTTGACGTTGGGATTTTCATCCCAGTGACTTTGCAATGTCAAAGTGTGTTTGGGTGGACTGGGAGCACCGGGAAATCTCTCTGCTGCTGCTGGTGGTGTTGAAGCACATTTCGGGCTGTTGGTGCAAAAATTCAGATTAACATCTGGCTGGCTCTCAGAAAACCCAGCTAAGAGATAAAGCAGAGGGAGCAGAGGCAAAACAGCAGATATGAGGCACAAGTGACAAAGAGCATCGCTCAAACTCGCGTCTCTGAAGAATATTAAAGCAAAGAACATTACTGAAAGAATTATTGCTAAGGAAAGCGAGATTTGGGAATAGGAGGATCAAATTCTAACCTGTTTTATACAACCTGCAACCTCAGAGAATTCAGGGAATCACACAGGTTGCCATTAAGGGAAGGCTGACTGTACAAATTCCTGCAAATCACCTCCTCTCATCTGCATAAACCCAGATGCACTGAGGTGCCTGTTGCACAAAGATCATAAAATCTCTGAAAGGGCTGGGAAGGGACCTTAAAGATCATCCAGTTCCAACCCCCTCGTCCTCCCAAACAGCTCCAAAATGCTAAGATTTGAAAATGACAAATTAATAATTAACAAAAAGAGCATCACAGTTCTGCTCCAGGCAAAGTATTAATGAGTGCAACAGCCCAGTCCTGAACCACACATGAAGGCGGGGATGTGATTCTCCCTCCTTCAATCCCACTTCCCACTAAAAAGCTGGATCAGGATGCTCAAGGTTTGCTTGCAGTGTGATTTTTTCCAGGGGTTTGGTTTGTCCCCACAGCAAAAGCAGAATCAAAACCTCTCCACACACTGGAAGTTATTTTCACAGTAATTTTCCTAAATGTGCCATCCTCTGGAATCCTTTTTTCCACTGTTCCTCTGAGTGTGAAAGCAAAAGTGCAGATTTCCTGAGAAATAGTTCCAAATCTCTGTTTCCCAGATGCCTGAGCAGTGCTGGTGAGCACTGAAGAACTCGCAAGGCAGGCAGGACACTGAAAAATCAGTGTGGACTCGGCAGAGGTGAACCCTCCCAAATCCACACTCCCAAACTGGTCCCACTGGAAAGAAAAGTGGGAGAGCTGCAATCCCCTCTGGGATTTACCAGGCAGGAATCAGCATCACTTCTGAGGGATCACAAAGTTTCCAGAACATTCTCCAGCACAGCTGTCACATCCCCAGGATCTCTGGGAACGTCTTCATTTCCCCACCTCAGCACCGAGCTGGGCTCTGAGGGAAAGCCACCCTCGTGAATTAAAGCAAATCATCACGAGAGGAACAATCCAGAGGCACCATCATTTATCACTCTGGCAGCAGAAGGGGCTGGGAAATGCAGTTTTTCTAAGAGGGCACCAGGCGTGTGACACCCTGATGGAGCAGCGAGGGAATGAGCACCAAATCACTGGAATAAAGTGAGATCATCCTTTTATTGTGGCCCAGATAAATCTGCTGCCTTGTTCCAGCGTCCTTTGTCAGTAAAAACAGACAGATTTTTGGATATTGTGCTCTGATTTATTTATTTACTGACCTGCTGGGAGGTGTAACTAATTTGGATTATTCTCCCTGTCACGGGCAGCAAATTCCAAGTGCTTAAGCCCAGGAGAGCAAATTAATGACACAATTAACCTCTGTGCAATCAGACAAGAGTCCTGCTCGTGTTTTCATCTCAGGTATTGCACAGGGCCACAGGTCAGCCCTTGGAAAAGGCAGCATCCATCCAACCTCCTGCTCCAAGCCTTTTCCAAAGAAAGGTTCAACACAGGAGAATTGGCCAGAAAAACAGCTCTCCTGTCTATTAAAAAAAAAGTGAAAGAATTACAGCAAATGTTATTTTTCTTGGAGGTTTACCTTCCTTTAAAACCATGTTATTATAATACAAAATGAGATCTGGGATTTTCCAAAGAATCCAAAGTAATTAGTTGTCCAATTCCCACTAGATTGCCAAGGGAGTCAGATCCTAAATGCCTTTGGCTCTTTTGGAAAACCTCATCCATCACAGAAATTCATAGGGTGGTTCACCAGAAACTGCAGAGAAGCAAGGGCTGAGTTAAGAGTTTGAGAATGATTTTTGCAGCCCCCCAGTCAATGCTGCACTGGGAATAGTGGGCACCCCCACACCCCGTTTTCCACTGGAAAATAACATTTCACCCACAGGAGCCGTGGCCAGAAATGATCAGGGACATTCCAGGGCTGTGGAACACTAAAAATAAAGGGCAAAGCTCCACTCAGGAAAAGCTCTGAGCTCACAGAGTGATTTTTCCTTTTCTCTGGTGTTGCTCTTCAAGGTTTTGAGGGTTTTTTTTCTCAAACAAATTCAAAGCAGAGGGAGTGTAGCTTTTCTGACTGGAAAGAATGGATTAACAATGCAACATTGTTGGGTTTTAATCAGATTGCAGCTCCCAGCTTCACCCAGCCACAGCCACAGCTCTCCGGCCTCTGCCAGTAAATGAAGAGCCCAAAGAGCTTTCCAAGGCATTTAATTACACCCTGAGAGGAAAATCAACGTGTAGAGGCCACATTTAATTACCTGATTCCCTCCTGTCCCCCTTTTCCCAGGTGGAGTTGGGTTTCCATGGTTCCTACCACGGACACAGTGGCTCCTTTCCAGTTTGATTACAACCCACAATGACTCTGTTGGTAAATCCTGCTGGTTTTGTACTCATATTTTGTATTTTGATAGATAAGGGTCTTTCCTGGGTTAAAATCATGGGATGGTTTGGGTTGGAAGGAATCTTGAAGCTCATCTGATTCCAGATCCTTTCCGACTCAAACCATTCCGTGATTCTCCAATTAGCAAAATTCCTCCAATCTAAAAGCATGTAAAACCAACAAAAAAAAAAAAAAGAGCTGAAACAAATTTAATCATTTATTTAAGACTTCTGAAATAGTTTTTCAGTTCACTTAAGAAGAGGAAATCAGAACATTTCTAATAAAGAAATAAAAAAATAATTCCAAAGTCTGCCTAAGTCATACTGGCGCTTCCCCCAAAGGAAGGATAACACAATGAAGGGGTGAAATGCAATCCAGATTTTGCATTTCAGCCATGAAAACAGAGGGAGAGCAGCTTCTCCCCAGTTGATTGGTGACAAATAAATGGAGTTTGGAGTGTATATTTGATGTCCAAGAACGCTGAACCCACAGAGCCACGAGCAGAACCCCGCTGGGTGGAACAGAAGGGTTTGGGGGCGGAGGGGGATTGGCTGTTCCCAGCATGAACTGGGAATTTTCATCTCCCTCCAAACACAGGCTTGGAGCTCTGCAGCCTCTCTCAGCCCTGAGAACACCAGTGAATCATCAGCCACTTGCTGCTGCCTTGTACAGACAATTTACATGAGATATTTGGAAGCAGAAACTACATCCTTTCAGATCTGAGAGGCTAAAAGTTGGTACAGCAAATGTGGCTGGAGCCAAAAAATGAATGTAAAGTGATCAGGAAAAAGTTTTGAGGCTGATTATGTGCTTAAATATTTTTTTAGTGGATGGACCTGCCCTCAAGAATCACAGTCCCACTCAAGCCTTTATTATCCATTATTTATTTTCTATATTTTAACTGCTGAAATGCTGGTGCACATCAAAACCCAATTATCTATTGCTCAAAACCCACCGAGAGATATTTGCAAAATTCCTAAATAAAACCACTTCAAAATGCAGCTGGGCAGCCATTAAAAAAAAAAAAAAAAGCATAAAATAAAATATCAAATCCTGCAGATGCAGGTTGGATGAGTTTGGAGCAACCTGGTCTAGGGGAAGGTGTCCCTGCCCATGGCACAGGGTTGGAATGAGAGGATCTGCAAGATCCTTTCCAAGGCAAACCATTCTGTGATTCTGGAAGAATTCTTGTGGATTCAATTCTGCAGCTTCCTAAATAACAAGAACAACAAAAAAGCCTTCAGGCCCCCAAAATAAAAGCAGAGATTTCCTATAAGGAAAGAAACAGCAAGAGCTGGAAAAACTCAGGAAAAAAATCAGATTCTACCTTAAGGTTTTGCAGATGTCACGCGTGGTGAGCACAAGAACAGCAGAGGAGCAGAAAAGGCTTTTAAGCAAAACAATTCCCACCATTTCCCCTGGAGATGAGCTCCTCTCCCCCATTAGCAGGAATTTGCCTGCGTGGATCCCTGGGCTCTGCTGGCAGAGGAGGAGTCCTGCAGGGAGGGCAGGAGGAGTTTTTGGCCTTTTTCCTTTCACAGGGGTTTGATGGTGCTGGGAAGGGAACAAGTGGCTGCCTTTAAATGTGCTCACACAGGGACAGAGCATGAGCTCAGCACATCAAAAGAGGTTTTATAGTCCTATAAAATGTGTCCACAAATGCTGATGAACTCCTTGTAGCACCTCCTAATTCCAGCTGACAGCAGGGATGAAGTGCAGCAGACACTGACAGAAAAAGGGAGGAAAAAAATCCACATCAGAGCTGACAAAACTGCTCAAATACTGATTAAAATAAAAGATGCAGCACAAATCTGCAGCAGAGTTTCCATTTCTACCACATCCTCCCATTATTTATCAGCTCCAAGATGAAGGTTAACAAGCCCTGTACAGGAATTCTGCATCCTTCACTTCCAAACCTCACATTCCTGTTGGAATCACAGAGACATCAGCTGTGATGGTCACTTCACACCCCTCTTAGTCCTTGTCAGAGAACCCTCCAACTTGAGAAAGAAAAACTTCCAAGTGGCATCAATGGGGAAAAAAAAAAAAGCTGGAAAAAATTCTGTGTTCTCAAGTTGTATCAATTAAAAAGAATTTAATGATGGCCCAGGTTCACAAGGTTTTGTGCCAAGTGCCAAATATTGAAGTAGGGAATGTGTCATTCCCTATCCTGCATTCCCAACCTTCTCCTCTCAGCCTAACACCCAGCAGAGCTGACTTTGACTTTCACAACTCCACCCAGCAGCTTCTTGAAATTATTTCTCTCTTACAAGAATTTGGGCACCTTTTTCGGCACCTTCAGCAGAGTTGAAGTTGCTTTTAACTCACATGGATTTAGTTACGTGAATATTTAGGCATAAATTCCAAAAGCCCTTTAAAACTATAATATAATGAAATGTGATAAACAATTAAAAGGAAAATCCACCTCAAATGAAGTTCAGAGCAGCTTGATGCTCTCCAGCATGGAACAAAGATGATGAATTTTTTCCTTGCTGCAAATATTTCCTTAAAGGAGTTAATGTTTTTTAAATCTCCCTAAAGCCCTTTGACCTCCTCTGCAGTGAACTGCACAAGTGACTGTGCATTGTTCAAACAAATAATTTTTTATTCTGGGCTTGATTTCTTTGAACTTCAGCATAAATGTTGGTGTTTATGAAATGCATTGGATCAACAGCTCCGGGATAAAAAGTGTCCAAACAAAAATTGTTAATGCAGGAGCATGAGAGAAAAATTCTGCTCTGTCACCCTGCTAAGAAAATAGAAAATAAAATATGGCACAGCTGGGTTAACAAGGGCCATCCCTGGGAAAGAAAAGAACCCAAAGTCTGCAGCCAGCTCAGCTCTGGAGCTGGTCCAGGTACCTGTTACCAGGTAATTCCATTAGTTTTGAACACAGCTCAGCCAGGATGGGCCACTCAAAGAGAAAACAAATCAATCTGGGGCATTTCCACCTCGTATTCTTTGTTTTTAGAAGGCCAGGATGCCATTGCCATCTCCTGTTGATTTCATGAAATCTCTCTGCACTTCCTGACACTTTTTTTTTTCTCCTTTATCCAGGCCATTTCCATCACCCCAAATTCCAAGTGCACCCTCTGAAGAGCTTGAGAAAGGCACCAATTTATTTGCTGTTTGGAATTGCAAGAAGACCTCAATTTTTAGGTAAATTGGAGCAAATCTGTAAAATATTTTAATAGAGAGGGGAGGCAGGACCTTACAAACCTTCTTGGCAAGGCCAAATTTTAAAGAAATATCTTCCTGCAAAATCACCTGGTCCCTTCTCAGATCCAGAAACTCTTCCTGCACCATAAACTTCCCCAGAAATTCATGTTCTTAGCAGCACATATTTGCAGAAAACACTGTAACACCCTGCTGGATTTATTCCTGCATGTGCTGAGCTCACTTCAAATAACAGGGGGGAGGGAAAAATATCAAGTGACCTTGTCTAATTATTTAAATTCCATTTTTAAATATCAGCATTCTGAGGAGTGGAATTCTCCCTCCTCACTTTCTCCTGCTACAGACTGAGATAAGCTGAATTTTTTTTTTTTAAAGCTGCAGAAAAATCCCTTTTATGACCAGTGTTCTCTCAGTGAGATGAGCATTAATGACACAAACCAGTCAGGAGTCCAAGGGCAGCAGTTCCACACAGGTCACACCATTTAAAAAGAACCACAAAGACTTTCAGGCCCATGATTTGGAGGATGACCACAAAGCCATTAAATATCTGTGGAGACACTTGGTGAAAATAACTGCCTCAGGTTCAAAACATCACCTGGTGAACTTCCCAAAGGAATTTCAGATATTGCTCTGGCATTCCAGCCAGGATTTACGGCACATTAACATTTATGACACATGCAAGGAGCTGATTTGACTTTCTGTGTCACAAAGAGCTCATTCAGCTTTTAAATGCAAAGGTTCAGAGCTGTGCTGAGCCACCCAGCAAAAACCACAGATCCTCCATTCCAAACCCATTCCACACATCCTTAAATTGAATTCTCTCTTTTATGTTTCACTCCTTTATTCCCACTTCACTTGTGTGACATCCTGTTGTTCAGAAAACCCCTCCTGAACCTCTGGCTGGACATTTCCAAGCAAGGAAGGGAGCTGCAAGTTTGTGGCATGGGGAAAAGTGATGGAGATTTCTTAAATAATAATTTCTCTAGAAAGACAAATACGTGGGTAAGGATTCAGTGGGGGGATTGAAGGCTCACACCTTACATTTATCATGTAAAATTATTTCAATTTTTTCATATTTCAGTTCATACCGTGCACACTGCTGGGATATTTGTGTAAGGAAAAAAACCCTGCATCACTGCACAGTCAAACAATCCTGCAGAGCAGCAGCTACAAACCAGCCCAGAAGTGAAGAAGTGACTCAGGGCAGGAGGCAGGGAGCTTTTTCCATCACCAGAGCTGGAATGACCCCCATAAATCCTTCCCCGTGCTGTAAATAATGCCAGGCTCACCCCTTTGACCTCTTCTCTCACACTCCAGGTGAAGTTCCACATCTGTGCACTGTGTAGAAAAGTAATCTCCAAATCAAGAAATAAAATATGTATATTAAAGATGTGTTTAGTGTAACACTGAGCTCACTAACACAGCAAGAATGAGGGAACAGACAGGTGACAGAGGAGAGCTCTGCAAAAATCCCTTTCCCTTTTCCACGGTGCCTTCCCTCCCTGTTCAGGGACAGTTCAGGGACCTGAGCAGGCAGAAAAGGCAGCAAACCCTGGGCCAAACCAACTCCCTCGAATTCCCTTCCTGCCAGCAGAATGAGCAGCACTGCCAGGGCAAGGGAAACTTCCCAGGCTGTGGAAAAGGAGGAGTGGGAGAGGCTGGGATGGAGCTGAAACCTCTCCACGTTTCCCACTGAGGAACTGAGGCTGCTGAACACCACAGATGATCCCCTGCTCACCTGGCTGCAGAAGGGGACCAGGGTTTGGTGCCATTAATTCCCTTAAAAACCAGAGAGGGACTCAGGTTCCTGCAGCAGAGCCCTGAAATCCATCTCCAAGTGTTCTCCCAGGACTGCTGCGCAGGAGTGACACAGCAAATGCAATTTAAATGCAGCTTTTCTGTGAGATCACTCCCACTGCCCCCCAGCAGAGCCTGATGTGAGGCTCACAATGATCCCATTTCCCTGCTCCCTCCATCCAGTGCCATTCCTGTCTATAAGGAAGGGTGTGAGGATGGTGGAGCATCCTTAAGAGAGGTTTCTCAGTGTCTGATATCCCCACAACAGGAGAGTGTGGGCAGACAGGAGGCTTCAGCTCCTCCTTCCCCAGCTTCCTTCTGCTTTCAGCAATGTTTGGGCTGCTAAATGACACCAATTTTGGAAAACACAGGAAAGCATTAGACAGAAAAAACCCCAAAAAAGGAACATATTAGCTGTCAGTGTCTTCTCAGCAGACAGCCCACCAGAGAGCCTGCTAAAGATTTACATCCCAGAGAAAATATGTGTGATTTTCCCTCTCTTCTGTGGGAGGAGGAAAAATATAGACCCCAAAAAATTGAGAAGCATCAACGATAAATTCACCACTAAGAAAGGAGAGAAGATTTCTTCTTTGGAGGCAAAGAGCTCCAGCCTGAGCTGTAAACAGGTCATGTCACCAACAGGACAAGTTACTGGTAGCTCCTGGAGGAGGGTCCTGCAGCATTCCCTGTGTCCTGTCCCTCTGTCCCTTGTCCCCAGTCCCTCTGCAGCTCTCCTGGAGCCCCTCCAGGCCCTGGAATGTGCTGGAAGCTCTCCCTGGAGCCTCCCCCTCTCCAGGTGAGCACCCCCAGCTCTCCCAGCCTGGCTGCAGAGCAGAGGGGCTCCTCTGGACTCATTCCAACAGCCCTGTATGATCCAGCACAGCCCCTGAACTGTCCCAGAAAACCTCAGAATTCCCTCATTATTTATCCTGACACAGCACCCACGTCAGCACACGGCTCCTCCAGCCAAGGCCCTGACCCTGCACTCATGAGGTTCTTCAGGAGGATGTTCCACCCACTCCTGCACTGAAGAGCTCCATTAGCTCCACACAAAATGCCAAAATTTCAGTTAAAATTTAAACAAATTTCCCCCTCTCCCATTGATGGAACATCATGACCAAGGGCTATGCTGGCTGCGAGACTCAAAAATAACTTCAAACAGTGTTTTCCTGAACAAGGCTGCTCTAATAGCTCGATAAACTGCTTTTGTTTGTTTGTTTATTTTCTAGCATTCCACTAGCAACTGCAAAAGGTCACTCTGTCTTCTGTGTTATTCCTCCATTCTCAGAGAAGGTCACAAATATTTAATATCTGCACGTTTTGTACCTCAGCACCGCTGAGCCACCTCTCACACCACACCAGAGTGCCTGGTGCAGGTATTTGAATTATTGCAGTTGTAAATACATATATATGTAATTATTATTCAGAAATCCAGCTGCAGAGAACAACTCCTTCCTCACAAATCCCAATTTCCAGCCCACCACGAGATCCTGGTGTGGAGGAGACATGAAGAGATCACCCTGCTGCAGGGAATTTCACATGCAGAGGTGCAAAATGCACAATCCCTGAGAGCTGCACTGCTCTGGTGACCAAATTCCATTCACTGGGATTTGAAGGAATTGCTTCCCTGAGCCACGTGCTCCAAGTTTTCAGCATCCCCCAACAGCTTTGAACACTTTTAAAACTGAGTTTTCTGCTCCAAACGTTAAGATCTCCTCTCCAAAAAAAATTGTCCTTCCTCAGGAAATCAGGCTAGAGATAATTTAAACTTTGGGATCAAAGGTTTTCTTACACTCTAAGGTAAAAATATTTTAAGCCACTCCAGTGGAACTAAGGTACAAACACCCACAAGATTTTGAACAAAGAAATGCAGCATTTCCTCCCTTTCATGCCAGTCAATGCTCATTTCTTACCTTAAACCAGCAAGAGATTATGGATCTTAAAGTGCTGCTTTTATGCATTGTAAAAGCTCTTCTGGAAGCTTTTCCACTCCCCCTGACACCCAAGAACACAGAAACCTTTCCAAGTGGATTGTTGTGTTTTTCTTGGCACACTTTGCCCAGAGATCTTGGTCAGACTTTGTCTCCCCAGCACAGAAACAATTTTCACCCTCAGTGCTCACAGGGTTTGAGTTCTCTCGAGGTTTTCAGGAGCAGCCAACAGAAATCCAGATTTCAGCACAGCCCAGGACTGAACCCATCCCAAACTCCCACAGAGGATGGGAATATCCAGCCTTGATGTTCCTGAAGGAACAATCTTGGGAGGGTTCTTACTCCAAGGTTTTTCTGGAGCAAAATCTGCAGAACTCAAAGCTCAAAGTTTTTCTGGACCTCATGGATGACAGGATGATGGCTGCAGATCCTCCATTCCAAACCCATTCCACACATCCTTAAATTGAATTTTTCTCTTTTATGCTTCACTTCTTTATTCCCACTTCACTTGTGTGACATCTTGTTCAGAAAACCCCTCCTGAACCTCTGGCTGGACATTTCCAAGCAAATTTTTGCAAGAACAGAATTGAGGGGAGCTGCAAGTTTGTGGCATGGGGAAAAGTGATCGAGATTTCTTAAATAATAATTCCTCTAGAAAGACAAATATGTGGGTAAGGATTCAGTGGGGGGATTGAAGGATCACACCTTACATTTATCATGTAAAATTATTTCAATTCATACCTTGCACACTGCTGGGATATTTGTGTAAGGAAAAAAAACCTGCATCACTGCACAGTCAAACAATCCTGCAGAGCAGCAGCTACAAACCAGCCCAGAAGTGAAAAAGTGACTCAGGGCAGGAGGCAGGGAGCTTTTTCCATCACCAGAGCTGGAATGACCCCCATAGATCCTTCCCCGTGCTGTAAATAATGCCAGGCTCACCCCTTTGACCTCTTCTCTCACACTCCAGGTGAAGTTGCACATCTGTGCACTGTGTAGAAAAGTAATCTCCAAATCAAGAAATAAAATATGTATATTAAAGATGTGTTTAGTGTAACACTGAGCTCACTAACACAGCAAGAATGAGGGAACAGACAGGTGACAGATGAGAGTTCTGCTGCTTGAGAGAGCCTCAGATCCCCGGGTGAGAGGCTCAGCACCTGAATAAAGCCTAAGCAAGGCACAGCTTTAGTCTCCTGCAGCTCAGAGGAAGAATCAAATAAGAATTTGCTGCAGACACGCTGGCAGCAAATGTCTCAGCTGCCTAAAGAAAGCCACGGTGACAGCAAAGACGAGCCATTAGAGCTGTGACACTTTATAAGACAGGCATGACATGGTAACACAGAACAAAAATGTCACTTTGAAAGCTGCTGATAAATCACTTGGTAGGCAAAAGGAATCAACCTTTCCAAACACCATAAGGATGAATCCACAGGAATTTTTTTTTTTGCTGATATTTAAGCTCTTTGGAGTTTTACAAGCTGTTGTAAATGTGGCCACTTACCAAGAAAAACCCCAAGACAAATCCCAACGCTGCTGAGTGTTGAGCACAATTCTCTGGCCTGGTTCTAAAGGCTGTTCCAAGCAAACCTGAGGGATTCTCACCTGCAGGACATCCTGGATCTTCACCCACACGTCCACCATGTCGTAGAGCTTGATGTCCCCGTCGTGCTGGCTGCAGGGGGACGCCACCGTCTGCTGCAGGTGGCCCAGCACCACCGAGTGCGCGGCGGCCACGGCGTTGAACTTGTCAAAGAGCAGCTCCAGCAGCTCCAGCAGCAACCTGGCAACCAGGGAGACAGCTCTGCTCAGCTTCTGGAACGTTCCACAGGCACACAGCAGGGCACTGTGGTGTCGTGCCCTGTTTTGTGACACGTTCTGGCTTCAGACCCTCTCTGTGGGCTCACTTCAGCTCAGGTTTGGTATATGAGGATTTTTCTCCTCAGTCCCTTTCCCGTATCAGCATTGCTCACTTTAAGTGTCCTGTTTAGGGCTACAGGGAAGACAAAACCATTAATAACCCCACAGTAATTAAACAGGACTAAGATAATATTAGAGCCCAGTGCAAGACCCCAGGTAGGGCTTCAGACCCTCTCTGTGGGCTCACTTCAGCTCAGGTTTGGTATCTGAGGATTTTTCTCCTCAGTCCCTTTCCCATATCAGCATTGCTCACTTTAAGAGTTTAAGGCTACAGGGAAGATAAAACCATTAATAACCCCTCAGTAATTAAACTGGACTAACATAACTTTAGAGCCCACTCTGAGACCCCAGGTAGGGAGGGAAACAACCTGCTCTTCCCCCAGAAAAAAAGTCTCAGGGCAATAAAAACTGACTTACCCACACAAACAGGATAAAAGGAATTCTTTTTGAGTTATTAAATTAATATGGCAGGTTTCAAACAACAGGAAATATCAGAAAGAAATACCAATCAGAGAATACCAACCCTCATCACTTGCCATGGTTTTACTCCTGTATTTGTTACAGCTATAACATCATCTCAATCTACTGCACTGTGTCTGCTCCTACGGTTCCTTCCTGCCCAATTATGGTAATTAAAGCACCTTTACAAAGTCCTGAACGGTTTGTGAGGAGGCAGAGCCTCCACACTTTCTGCTGTTTGAGAGCAGAAGAATCCCCGTGGAGCTCCCGGCCGTTTAATGAGCAGCTCGAGGCCCCACGTCACCCCAGCGAAACGTGAGGCTCACACTTCCCAAATCCATATGTCAGGCACTGTGTGACAGACAGGCTCCATCACGTTCCCTGCAGCAGCTTCCGAGCCACCACATGCTCCAAGTCTGCCCAGCAGGAGCTGCCATCCCCAGGGCAGGAGCTGGAGCTGCTCCCTCCTCCTCCTCCAGCACCTTCAGTGCTCACAGGGACAGGGAATGGCTTTGGGGACACCCTCAGCATCCCAGGGTGCTCCCAGCCTCTCAAATAGCCCCTTTTCCAATCTTAAGCTATTCCCTGTGTCCTGTCCCTCTGTCCCTTGTCCCCAGTCCCTCTGCAGCTCTCCTGGAGCCCCTTCAGGCCCTGGAATGGGCTGGAAGCTCTCCCTGGAGCCTTCCCTTCTCCAGGGGAACATTCCCAGCTCTCCCAGCCTGGCTCCAGAGCCTGAGATTGGATCCAGCTCCTCTCCAAGAAATTCATGGACTGAGGGGCCTCACTTGGAATCTCAGGAAACCATGAAGGGTCTCCCTTCCCTTTCCCTCTCTTTTCTATCCCAAATTTCCACAAAAATCCCTCTGAATGGATTCTGAGTGTCCCAAATCCCAGAATCCCAGACCAGTTTGGGTGGGAAGGGACCTCAAAGCTCATTTCAGGGACACCTCCCACCATCCCAGGCTGCTCCAATCCTTCCTTGGACATTGCAGGGATGCAGGGATTCTCTGGCAATTCCATTCCAGGCAGGAATTCCTGCCCAAGATCCCATCCAGCCCTGCCCTCTGGCAGTGGGAGCCATTCCCTGTGTCCTGTCGCTCTGTCCCTTGTCCCAGTCCCTCTGCAGCTCTCCTGGAGCCCCTCCAGGCCCTGGAATGTTCTGGAAGCTCTCCCTGGATCCTTCTCCTCTCCAGGGGAGCACCCCCAGCTCTCCCAGCCATCTGAATTAATTTGTGACCTTCTCAACTCAAAAATGAAGCGCCATGGAACCAAGATACCTATTCAAACAAAACCCAATAAACTGTGTATGTATCCCTTATCTCCATATTTCAGAATAGCAGCAAATGCTTAAAAAAAAGCAACATTATGGAACCAAATTAACTCTGTACCACTGAGAAAATGTTCTCAGTGCCAGCCCAGCTTCCATGACAAAGAAGAACTCAGTTATTCCTGCACCTCCCTGTTGCCCCAGGAGAGAACAAAATTGAACTACCTGGAGAGTTGGACAAGTTCACTTGGTTCTCACTGGGTGAGCCTGGCCTCACATTATCCCCTTGTTTATGGAGCCATTACTGAGATGATGCTGCACTGATCAGATCCTTTCTGTTGGAAATGTCAGGGTCTTCCTGTTCCCATTCCAGACCGATGGACATGAAATCCCCAGATCCACACTCTGCTGCCACCCCAGGACATTTTCCATTCTCATCACTGTATTCCCACATCTCCCCGTTTTCAGCTTAGCCAGCACCTGTTACCTTAATTTTTCTTTTCCCTAGAAGTTCTATAAATCTGTTCAGGTCATTTTTGAATGAAGGTGACCCAAAAGAGACACAGGCAAAGAGACAAAACCCAACAAATTGGGCTGAGAACCCAGTCTGGCCTGATGGGGCTGGAGCAGGGAGAGCCCTGGGCTGAACAGGGACATGCAGGGACAGGAGCCTGGCTCAGGACATTTGTCACAGCCACCTCCCAACCCCTGCACCCAGAGAGAGGGGAAATGTGTTGGGGACAGTGACACACACCCAGAGGGGACTTCCAGGCAGTAATGGGAGTGAAGTGATGCCCAGGGACTGCTGCCACCTGAATAAGGACATCCGTGACAATTCAGCCTGTGCCTGGCCAGAGGGGTGGCCTGGACAGAATTCCTGGTTTATTTCAAAGACTGGAGATGGGGGCAAAAGTCAAAATATAATGTGGACATCTAGGGAAAGGCACATGAATCCAAGCAAGAGGATTTAGGAGCAGAAGTGTCAATCTCCCGTCTCTTCTTGGACTGGATTTTTAATGTTTCCTGATCAAAATGTCCCATAAATCTGTCCCTCGAGTAGGCCCCCATCCACATTGTTACTCTAAAGCCCAAACTCTTCCAAAATTCAGGGGAACCCCACAAGTTTGTGCTGCAGCACCCCAAGGAAACTCAACACGGCCCCTTCTGGGACACTTTGTCCTCCACAACCCCAGGTAGGGATTTCTAAATGTGAAGGTGTGACTAATGAGCCACTAATTAAGGCTAAGGCAGAGGTAATTATTATAGTTAAGCCTTTCTCCATATACTTCTTTCAAGCACAGAGATCGAAAAATGTTCAATAATTTCCCTAGAATTTAGAATTTTTCACTGAAAGCTGAGCTCAGCTAAAACATGGTGAGATTCAGGCAGAGTTTTCAAAGTCATCCTCCCCCAGGGCCAAGGAGCTGCTTGGAACCTGCTCCTGCCCTTCCTGAAGCTCTGAGGATCTGAGAGAACACACCAAGAGCCATCACAAACCAGAAAAATCTTGAGTTTAAAAATCTGGGAGTAATTAACCATATTTTTATATACAAATGAACCCACATGGAAAAGCTTATTAAGGAAAGAAGGAAAAGAGAAGAAGAATGAGACCAGCAGTGGCTGTTATCAGATCTGCAGCTTTTCTGGCCAGGTTCTACAAATCATTTCTCTCTTGTAAAACAAGAGGGGCTCTAAATAATTGTTGCATGGGGTTTCCAAAGGAATGACACCAGGATTCCCCCAGTGGAATGGGGGAATTTGTCAGCCTCATCCTCGGTCACAGCATGGTTTGGGTTGGACTTCCAGGATAATCTGAACAGTTCAGCAGTTCTGGGCACTGCACTGTGCTCAAATTTGGGGTCTCACAGAGCTCTGTTGAAGCAGCAGGGCCTTGTTGTTCAGATTTATTTTTCCCCTGACAGCAGGGAAGTCTCTGAGCTTTGATTTAAAACTGAAGCTAATTTAAGGGGTGGGGATGGCCTTCCACAGTGTAATTTATTCTTTTCAATAGAAATGAATTCACCTGCTTGCTGTAAACTTCACGTGTGATTTAGGTTTAGAACGAGCTCTAATTATGTCTGTATTCAACAAGAATTCAAGACACTTTCCATGGCTCTAGAATGAGAGCATCTTAAAGCCTTACACTCTCCAAGAGATGCCAAAACCCATTAAACCTTTCTGTGCCTCACTCAACCCTCTGGGCAGGTTAATGGCATTGATATATGATCTGATCCAATTTATCAGCTCCAACAGACAACCAGGAGCCACACAACCCCTCCAGACTGCTTCATAAAACAAGTTATCAAGAATGTGTTACACTCTTGGCATCAGAAACTAAAATTCTGCCTTCTGACCCATTCAAAAAAAGCTCATTTTCATGAGTTATCAGCATTGTAACTCCACAAATTCTTCGAAATGGAACTGTTTCCACAGCAGTGCTAATGAGAGGAGTTAAAAAAAGGAGTTTTTATCAAGCTGATGTTTTCCTTGGGAGTGATTTTCCACTACAAATATTGCACATTATGAAGATACACACTTTAATTTTCTGCCATTAATTCCCTTTGGACAACGATCACGACAATGTGGAGAGGAGCACTTCAGCTGGAAGAGATTCCTGCTGGAATCCTTTGTTCCAAAGGCCAGTTTCAGTGAATTCTGAGGAGCACCACAACCCCAGTGCTCAGTTGGCTTCCACACCTTGCTATTAACGTAAATGGGGCTGCAAAACAATTAGAGACTCGGCCATACATTGGTGATAGAATTAGTTCCATACATGATTTCAAAGCTTTGCACCTGCATCAGCTTAATTGGACTCTGCCACACTCGAAATCACCGAGCTGAATTTTCTCATTTCGAGTCATATTATCAATTAGGACTTTTTTTTATTATTTTTTTTTTGCAGCAATCAGGGGCTGGGAGTTGAAACATCCTTACCTAGGCTGGTTTTCCTGGGAAACGTTCTCCCCTCTCTGGTACCCACTGTCAGCCACCTGCGTGGTGGAACGCTTCACAATCTGCTTCAGCTCCTGCTCCAAGCGATCCTGGATGGCTTTCACTGTTTCTGGGATTTTCTTCAGCTTGGCCAGCCCCTTGATGAGGATCCCCATGAAGACAGCGCTGTTCTCCTCCGGATCCAGCTCCGTGTCCTCTTTGATCTCCAGAAGGCTCGAGTCTCGCACTGGAAGAGATTTCAAGCCCAGATTTTATCAGCTGAACCCAAAATCAGCGCCCTGAAGGAGCAGCACGGGAGCTGCTCTGGCTTCACACAGCTCCCAGCACGTGCAGCAAGCAAGGGTGAACAGGGAAACCAGAAACACTTGGATTTTGGGAGAAAGTGGATGTTTCTGTTTTCCTGAGAGTTTCCCTGGACACAAACACAGCAGCCTGCACACTGCACTGATTTAGGAACAATTCATGGCACAAATTCTGTGTTAGGAAATAGAGGAAGTCCGGTGCAATTGAGATATTCATAAATGAGAAGGTGCAATATCCCTACAAATCCCCTGAATGTGTTTCAAGGAGCTCAAACCCACTCTGTTTCTTCCCCAGCTGTTTTTTCCTTGCTGTTTTCCTCACAAGAGAGGAATTTTCATTACAAACACTATCAAGCTTAAGGGACTGCTGATGAATTCGGTAAAGTTTCCGCTGCCGAAGTGACTGATTGTTTGATTTTATCTTGTTCTGCTTTATTACGTCTGTCAAGGGCTTGATGAAGTTACTCAAATCTTCCAGCAAGGCTTCTAGAAGGGTAAAGTGAGAAGAATTAGAGAGGGTAGTGCAGACATGGTCCTGAAGTAACAGGGATTGCACAGGGAGAAATCCTGTTGCTAAGCGACAGGGGATGGGGAAAGCAAGAGAGAACTCTGCTTGTTTTAAGTAGGTTCATTAAGCAACATTTCCTAATTTACAGATAACACCCAGCAACAACAAAAGCGTGCCTCTGTTAAAGACTGGGTGAAACATTTAATAAATATATTTAAACACTTCTGTGAAGTTAAGTGTCTGCAAGGCAAACTGAATGAAAAGCATCTTGGAAAGATCTGCAGCCACTCTGTGCCATCCACCACGCCAGATCCTTGGATTGGAATTAAAACCCAAAGGCTGTTACATCTGACTGGGGCTGAGCCCTGAAAAGGCTGCTGGGTGACAGATGACTCCCCTGGTTTCAACTCCTCGACAGATTTCTCCCTTCGAAGCTTTTCCAAGAAGCTGAAGAAATGTCAGAAGAGCCAGCAGAAGGTGGAGGGAATGTGGCAGGAGTGGGGAATGGCTCAGGGAGCTCCTTAGGCTGAGCTCTGACCAGCCATAAGAGCAAGACCAAAAAAAACAACAGCCCAAGGATGGTGCCAGTTTATAAATAATCACAATAAATGGGTAATGCTCCCCTCAGTGCCAGTTTACACCAAGCTCAGCCCCAATCACTCAAGAGGTTCTTTTTTTCCTGCAGTGGGATTCCAAACCCTGCGCCTGTGGCTCAAACCGAGCTCAGGGCTCACAGGGTCTCACATTTGACCCCAGAGCAGCAGGAGAGAGTGGGGTGAGAATGGATCCTGCTCTGGAGCCAGGCTGGGAGAGCTGGGAATGTTCCCCTGGAGAAGGGAAGGATCCAGGGAGAGCTTCCAGCACATTCCAGGGCCTGGAGGGGCTCCAGGAGAGCTGCAGAGAGGCTGGGGACAAGGGACAGAGGGACAGGACACAGGGAATGGCTCCCACTGCCAGAGGGCAGGGCTGGGTGGGATCTTGGGCAGGAATTCCTGCCTGCAATGGAATTGCCAGAGCAGCTGTGGCTGCCCCTGCATCCCTGCAATGTCCAAGGCCAGGCTGGACACTGGGGCTGGAGCAGCCTGGGACAGTGGGAGGTGTCCCTGCCCATGGCTGCAGGGTTGGACTCGATGACTTTTAAAAAGACTCTTCCAACTCCAAATTATTCCATGATCCCCTGAGAATGAACATCAGGAAGATCAAACAGTGCTTTCTTCTCTCTCACACACATTTCTTTCAATTAAATGTGAGCAAGTTACAGGACAAGCAACTAGAAACACCCAGAACACATTAATTAAAAAAAAAAAAAACAGCAGAAAAAGCAAGGATAATAGAAAGACATTTCAAACACCAATTGGAATTTAACAACTGGATGCAGACCTGTTCCTGCTCAAAGCTCTGCTCCATCACAGACCTTTCACCCCACAGAGCTGCCAGGACTTTGTGGCTGCAGGTCTGGTCCCTGCCCACTCTGTTATTGTTATTTGTTATTCTCCATAACCCACAGCAAAACTCAGGCACGGACACAGAAAATGAGGTCTATGGAACCAGAGCTGTGAAAAAACACTGGAAATGCTGCAGGAAGAAAGGTTCAACCTCTTCTTTAAAGAAAACCAAACCCTAACTGAGTTCAATGCAGATATTTCCCAGCCTCAGCAGCCTCTCAGAGGACAGGTCCCATCATAAGCAGACTGTAAATTATTCTTAATTTCACACAATGAACACCCAAGAGGGAGGAAACGGAACCGTAGCCAAATGTGAGGACAGCATTTAAGAGGAGTAAAAGCAGCAATCTTGTTGAGAACTCTGCCAGCACCCTGAGACAAACACTCTTCCATTTTCCAAAGAGCAAACCAATTTCCAACATCCTCAAATAGTCAGGACATTGATCTACATCTCTTCCAAACAAGAGCAAAGTGAACAATTCGATATCTGGGAGCTGCACACGGCTCTGGAGGCTCTGTCAGATGTGGCTGTTGGATAAAACAGTGGGAACTTGTTTTTTCAGTGTGTTCCCTGCACATTGGCCCTATTAAATTGGCCCTGGGTGTTTTAGGGCCCATTTATCTGTGAGATCTGCCAAGATCCCAACCCTGGGTAACTGAGGATGTCCTTTCCTCGTGTCTTTTGCAGTTCAAACATCCCCTTCTGCCATTTAATGTCATCAAGGGGCTGTCTGAGCACAAAGCTCTGGGCTGAACAAGCTCCTCCTGTCCCCTTCCTCTTCCAGAAAGGCATCAAAGGACCCAGGCATTGATTAAGGAGTTCACCTGGAAAATTGCAGCTCCCAGTGGGCAGAGGAGTCCCTGGGTGAGGAAAGCTGTCCCTGAGCTCAGCTCCCAGAAGGGAGAGCTTTGTATTTACTCCCAAACTGGCAATATGAGTAACTTTGTTATTCTTTGGGGTGAAGTTATTCCTAGCTTGGATTCTTGGAAGGAAGCAGGGGGAGAGCAGAGCTGCCCCCCTGGACTGTCAGAGACTGGGCCTGTGCAGTCTCAGGGCTGCTGTTCCCTGAGATTCTCCTCGGGGTTGCTGTTCCGTGAGGTCTGTGGGGTTTTTGAGCTTTTCTTGCCCCAAATGTCTCACCCCGGAGCCAGAGCAGCCAGGCTGAGTCCCCAGTCCGAGTTTCCAGGGTTGTTTATTCTCCATCATCTCTCAGTTCTGTCCCAGCTCTGCAGGGCGTCCCCAGCAGAGCAGGACACGCGGGGGACTGGGCGGGTCAGAGGGTCCCGGACCCTTTGTACCATTCCCTGCCCCAAACACATCCAAAATGAACTTTTTATTGACAGAATCTTACCAATACTCACTGCCTATGCTAACATGTAATTTCTACTCTAAACCAATCCTTAAAATCCAACTCAGCAGAAAATGGGGGGAAAGAACAAGAACAAGGAGGACAGGACCACTCCCCAATTCCTCCATTTCACCTCTTCAAACCCAAATACTAAAAATCCTAAATTCTACATTTACACTCTGTGATAAACTAACTACTGCTTATTTTGATTTCTCTTGGCTTGTGATTCTTCACACACTGTGGGCATTCACTCCATGGCAGGGATCAGAGGCAGTGTCCTCCTGGGCTCTGTGTGAGGCTGCCTGAGCCCCTGGACAGACCCCAGACCCCCTGTCCGGTCCCCAAACCCTCCAGGGTGGCCACAGGGATGTCCTGGACTGTGACAGTCCAGGAGCTGGGCTGAGCCTGTCCTGGAGGGCAGAGGAGGCCAGGAAGGCTGGACATCCTTCAGGAAGGAAATCCTAAAGGCATTTTTAGGATTTCCTAAAGGAAATTAGGAAATTTAGGAAATCCTAAAGGAGCAGGCTGTCCCCATGAGCCAAGGGATGAGCAGGCAGGAGAAAGACCAGCCTGGCTGGACAGAGAGTTTTGACTGGAATTCAGGGAAAAGGAGAGTTCCTGGCCTTTGGATGAAGCAGCCCAGGAGGAACAGAAGGATGTTGTGAGGTTGTGAAGGGAGAAAATGAGAAGGGCCAAAGCCCAGCTAGAACTTCACCTGATTATTGCTGCAAAGGACAATAAAAACATTTCTATAAATACATCAGCAATCAAAAGTGGGCCAGGGAGAGTCTCCATCTTTTGCTGGGTGTGGTGGAAATAGTGACAAAAGGAAGAGGCTGAGGCACCAAATGCCGAAATACCTTCTCTGCCTCAGTCTTTAACAGCAGACCCCTGTTCTCAGGGCAGCCAGGGGAAGGCAGGGATGGGAGCAGAACAAAGCCTCAGAATCCCAGGGAAATGGTCAGTCCACACCACCTGGACACTCAAAGGTCCCTGGGGCAGCTGGGATCCACCCAAGAGCTCTGCAGAGCTTTTCAAACCTCCAGCAGATCAACTCCACCCACCCCAGTGCCGGTGCTGAGGGTGCCTGGGTGCTCTCACCCAGGTTCAGCAGCTTTCTCCAGGAGAATGTTCTGGGAAACAAAGGCTCCACCAAGGTCTGGGCAGACCTGAGCCATCCCCAGCCTTGCCCTCACCTCCAAGGGCCTCACTTTGTCCACAGAAGATCAGGCTGGCCAAGCAGGACCTGCCTTTCCTGAACCCACTCTGACTGGGCTGATCCTCTCGTGAAAAACAACATTTAAACACATCTTATGAAAAGCCTCCTAAGACAACAGCTTGAAGGAGTGATGGTTTTGCCACATTCTCTAAAAAAATTGCAGCCATTTTCACAAATTTTTCATCAACCAAACCATTTTTCATCTGGAAATGCTCAACTCTGTGTCCATGCAGGCAGAAACTGAGCCGTGGGTCAAAGCTGAAATTCCCCACCTCTGGAATTACCCCTGCTCTGATGATGCCCTACAAAAATCTCTGCTCCAGCTGGAATTCATCTGCTCAGTGCTGCCATTTCCCAAGGAACCAACCTGCTGCAAGGAGCTTTTTAATAGCTCCGCTCTGATCCCTAAAAAGCCAACTTTGGGAACTCATTGCAGCAAAGCAGCTGAAAAAAAGGCTCTTGGGTCTTGTTTTTCATGCCAGTGAACGGCCAAAATTTGCTGCTCCTCATTACTGAAGGTTTCATTATCCACAGGCTTTTATGGGAGTCTTGTAAAATTTAATGTACTATTTTCCATGATTTATGTCTTTCTGGTGATATCCTTTGTACCTTCAATCCTTCCAGAGAAAAGCACACGAGTTCCTGGTGGCCCAAAGGCATCATTTCAGATTTGAAGGAACATCACCTGCTAATTCCTGATGCTGAATCCTTGTTCTGACACGTTCATGGAGCTACAAATGGGCAATTCCTGCAGAAATGGAAGATTTGGGAATTTTCTGCTCTGCATCTCTACTAAACCCAGAAGAAAACCCATTTCAAAATCCTCCTAATCTATACAAGCATGAAAATCAAGTCTCCAAATAAAAATAATGAGTGCACTGTAGCCAATTATTTGATGTTGGGACCACACAGAGGAACAACTCATGAAATCATACAAAAAGAGCAATAAAGTATTGCTTTCCTGGCTTTCACCACACAGACCTAAAATCTCCCAGATTTTCCCTTTCCTTCCCCAAACACAACCCCAGGTCATTAAATTTTAAGAAAAAAATGACTAAGGCAATTTACCCAGCTGGTGTCAGATCCTCAGGTGAGGTTCCTAAGAAGAGAAGAAATATTTTGAGGATTTATTGAGCATGTTTGGAATAGAGGCACCTGTGACAAGGAATTGGCACAATGGCATTTCTTAGATTCACCTTGAAAATTGGACATTCCTGCAGGAATTCTGCAGGAGCAGGTTTAGAGGTCTCCACATGTTGTCACAGAAATCTCTGGTTCTTGAAGAAAGAGAGCCAGGAACAGTTCCTAGACCTGACTTTAGAACCACCACACTGCCTGGCCCTAAAAACTCTTTTTTCTCCAAAAAATCATTGAAATCAATTAGAAATTCAGCATAAAATCTACATATGCCACCCACAGCAGTATTTACTGTCACCACCAGCTCATCTTCTGCAGGATTTCTAAGAAGCATTGTCCCTAATTTCCCAGGAAAGGGCACTCTTGGGTTTGCCAGCACATTTTAGAGTTCCAGGAAGAGCCTGGCAAAGCAGCAACCTTCCTAAATACCTTTCAGAAAGTTCAGGCAGAGGAAGAGAAATTTATTTCTCTGAACTGGCACGAAGGGAAAGTGTTACTGGTGAGCTGCCACATCTGCAATCCTCAGGTGAGCGTCACCGACGGGTTTGTTTATTTTACGTGTGGCAGGAACAGCTTTAATTTCCTTATAAAGATTCTACAGCACAAGGTAAAGTCTCCTCTGGGAAGGGAGTGCAGGAAGGACTCCAAATTTTGGCATCTTTGCTGGGGTGGGATGAATGAGTCAGTGCTTTAGAATGACACCCATTAATATGCACAGACACTTTGTTTCATCAATAAAAAGCCAAAGAACTTAAGTGGCTACAGGCAGGAACAGCTTTTGTTATGCACAGGCATAAGTTGGAAATTCTCTGCTAATTGTGCAGTCCTGGAAAAGGCTACTTTTCAATAAAATCACACGGGGAAAATAATCTCCATAAGTACATTGTGCACTTGAAGCAGAACCATGTGCATATTTTGTGCAGATCAAATGTTTTCTGTTAAAATCCACATTTTTGCCAGGCTGAGGGACACTCGCCCAGCACTTCACTGAAGGATGCAGGGCACAAACACGAGCAAAGGAAGAAATTTGCTGGGTGTGAAGAGCAAGGAGAGATCTGCAAAAAAGATCAGGAGGGGCATGTCCTGCTCTGTTCCTCAGCTGTGAGGTGGGAGATCCCCATCAGCTCCATGAGTTCAGACCTTTTGGGTTTTATTGCTATACAGAAGAGCAATATTTTAGGGGGAGGAAATAGCAGACACTATAAATTTCACTGAAAAATGAGTATTTTAGCATTTAGAGGGGTTGGAACTAGATGTTCTTTCAGGTCCCTTCCAACCCAAACCATTCTATTTCTAGTGGTGAGGCTGGGATTCAGGTTTTTGTGGTTTATTTCCTCAAAATGCTGTGATCTTTTGCAAGAAAACTCAACTAACTTCCCACTGATCACAGAGCAGAACAGGAATTTCTAAGTTTTTCCCTCAGAACCTTCATCTGGTTCTTCTCTTCAAGATTTTGAGTCACCAGGCTGCAGTTTCCTTCCAGCTCTGGAAGTTTGTGACTCCTCACAAACCTCCAGGACACAGCAAAACAGCCCCAGGCTCCAAGAGCAGCCTGGCAGGAGCAGAGCTGAAGAACAAAACCCCTCCAGGAGCAGAAGATAAGAGCAAATCAAATGGAACAATCTCGAAGGCAAATGTGACAAAACCAGAAACAAAAGGACAAAAGAATTAATAAGGCTGCAAAGAGAAGGGAAGATTCTCTGCATTTGAGGAATACTCAAACAGGTTTGAAAGGGGGAAGAGACTGGAGGTCACTTCTGTATTATTCATCAAGGACAACCCCATTTATTAATCTCCTGAAACAATACAAAGATTAATTTCCCCTCTCTGCAGCCCTTCCAAAGCCTCAGACAAAGGCACCAGTGAAAGAGTTCTTGGTGTTTGTTGCAGTAACACGAATAAAAGATCAGCCCCAGATTATTCCTGTGTACAGCCAGACCTTCAGTCAAAGTTACAAAGCTCCCACAAGGAACAGGTTTGACCTTTTGGCTCCCAGACAATCAAAAACTTCAGTAATATCCACACGAACCTGCTGCCAGCAGTAAATAATGCTGAGGAAACCTCCACACTGCAAATCTCTGCTGCTCAAGGGATCAAGAACACCATCAAGGTGAGAACAGGCACGGGAAACTGAAGCTGCTGGGGGTTAGGAGAGGGAAAAGATCATTTTCCATGAGGGAAAAAAGCGAGTTCTGCCCCTGGACACAGCACCCACTGGTTTTATGACACTGCACAAATCACCTCTCAGGTTTTTGTCTCCCCTGAGCCACCCGGGGATTATTTTCCTCCTCCTACTCCAGCAAAAAATCAGCTGAAGATCTACAAATGAATATGGATGGCTTAAATACTCACTGCTGGAGCTTCCAGGAGTACTGAACTGGGAAGTCTCCAGGAATTTCCGAGGTGTGGATAAATTAGTGACATCCATCAGAGGCACAGGAGAGGCGTCTTTCACCAGGGACCTGCGTGAGGCAAAGAATTAAAGCAAACAGTTGATTGTTATTTACAATGCTTATTCACAACAAATAATCCACTTATTCCTTACATTTTAAGCCTAAGAAATAGATGTTCTCATTTCTGTGCCTTCTGTCAACTTTTTAATCCTCCAAACTTCTTTATTCCCATCAGAAACCTCCAACTTTTTTCCTGCCCTTCCCATTCCTGCTCTGAGCACAGCTACGTGCATCCCTTCCCAAATGAACCTCCCTACCCAAAAATAAAAACATTTTCCACTTTTCATCATCAATTCACATTGTATTAATTGCCAAAAATGTGTCCCACTGCCCCAGCTGCTGGATGTGGCAGGGGAACACAGGCAAGAAATCGGTTTTAGAAGAAAGAAATGTGGAAGTCTCCTATGATGGAGCTCAGGATGTTTGCTCAGAGGTCAAAATACTCATGGAAAAGTGAAAAAATGAGGGTTAGGCTTGGTATCCTGCAGGAGAACCACCCAAAGCCACAAGCCACCCTTGCAGCAAGAGCTGCTGTTATCAAATATCTGCAATCAGGGAAAGTGAAACAAAGAGAATCCAGAGTAAGAGAAAAGTCCCAGTAGCAGCCACACAAAAGTGCAGTTAATTAGCAGTGCCCCAGTCTGGGTACACCAAAGCTTTGTGGTTGTTTTTAATTAAGAAGATGAGTAAGGAAGAGACTGATGACTTGCTAGCAACCCTCCTTCCTAGAAATTTCAATTTCAATCAATCCTTTCTTTCATAAATTCATTTAATGCAACTGGCTGTCTTGCCTCGTATTTTTGGCAAGCAGATTTTTATTCATTCTCACAATAAAAAGCTCATTTATCTTTTCTCTGCATCTCTATCAAGTGCTGGCTCCCCTTTTGCTCCCCACTCTGCAAAAATTATCTCCCAACACTGCGTCTGTCTTTTCCAGCCACTTTTTCCTTCCCTGCAACAACTCAGAATTAGCAAAATCAGGAAAAAATAGCCTGTATTAACTGAATTTCCACTGACCACAGGCACCAATCAGGGAAGAAGTTTCAACAACTTTAAAACACCTTGGAGACACATCTGAACCAACACATTTCAGCTCAGACACTTAAATATTGCGGCCTCCATCTCATCCCCTTATGGTTGGTTGGGAGGCTTTTAAAACTTGGGATATTTCCTAGAAAACGAGCAGTTTCTCCCTGACCTGAGCCTCATGACCATGACATTTGTAGGAAAGGGATAAAATCAGAGAAGGGAGAGAATGCACAAAGGAGCTGTGGGAAGCAGCAAAAGAGAAGCATTGAGAAAAGCGAAAGAACGCGAGCGGGCTCGGAGGTGCGACAGCAAATCTGAATTTCCTGCTCTCCCAGGCACAATCCTGAGGGGTTTGCATGCCAGAAATGCAGGTTTGAGTGCAAGGGGCAGGCTGGGGCCGGGGAGGGCTGTCCCACCCGAGCCTGGCTCTGTCCTTGCCGCGCTGCCCCACGCGGTTGGTGGATTTGATGTAGAGGTGCCGGTGCAGCTCGTCGATCAGCACCAGGTGCAGGTTCATCTTCTTGCTGTGCAGCTCCAGCCTCAGGTCACTGAGCCCCTCCACCTGCAGCAGGGGACCCTCCAGGGAATCCACTGCTGACACCTGGGGGGAAAAACGGGACAATTTTCAGACATTGATTCGTTCAATTCTTGCCGTCAACTCATTGGATTTTGCAGAGTTCCTCTTGGATTAGGGGAGTGTCTGAATCCCGTTCGAGAGAGAGGGGAAATGTGGGAAATGGATTTGTAGGGAATTCTCAAAGCCTGACAGGAGGCTCACACAGTCTTGTGCATCTGTGTGCAAACTCTGAGATGAGAAATGCTGACTTAGAAATGCCATGGGATAGGATGGACATTGTTGAGAGAGAAATGGAACTGGAAACAAGTTTAGAAACAAAGGAAGGCCTTGCAGATAAGAGCAGATACTTTGGAGAAACAGAACTATGGAAGGTGCATTGTAGCAGGACCCACCAGGGGTAATTTTAGATGTTTGGCTTTAAGGCATCAACAGCACTGGGTGGCACAAGCTGATAGGGCAAGAAATGGATTATAATGGATTGTAATGGATTGTAATTAGGAAATAGTTTGGCTTCTGATTGTGATGGTGTGAATTGTGACATCTGTACTGCCTCACCCTTCACATGGGACTGAAAATGGAATAAAAGTTTTTAAAACACCTCTCAGCTGCCCCATCCCTGAGTCAGAAAAAGGGATAATACAACGGGGAGGGGAAACGGGACAATTTTCAGACATCGATTCATTCAATTCTCGCCGTCAACTCATTGGATTTTGCAGTTTTCCTCTTGGATTAGGGGAGTGTCTGAATCCCGTTCAAGAGAGAGGGGGAAATGTGGGAAATGGATTTGTAGGGAATTCTCAAAGCCTGACAGGAGGCTCACACAGTCTTGTGCATCTGTGTGCAAACTTTGAGATGAGAAATGCTGACTTAGAAATGCCATGGAATGGGATGGACATTGTTGAGAGAGAAATGGAACTGGAAACAAGTTTAGAAACAAAGGATGGCCTTGCAGATAATGCCAGATACTTTGGAGAAATAGAACTATGGAAGGTGCACTGTAGCAGGACCCACCAGGGGTAATTTTAAATTACTGCCTTTAAGGCATCAACAGCATTGGGTGGCACAAGCTGATAGGACAAGAAATGGATTATAATGGATTATAATGGATTGTAATTAGGAAATAGTTTGGCTTCTGATTGTGCTGGTGTGAATTGTGACATCTGTACTGCCTCACCCTTCACATGGGACTGAAAATGGAATAAAAGTTTTTAAAACACCTCTCAGTTGCCCCATCCCTGGGTCAGAAAAAGGGATAATCCAACAGGGAGGGGAAACGGGACAATTTTCAGACATTGATTTGTTCAATTCTTGCCGTCAACTCATTGGATTTTGCAGTTTTCCTCTTGGATTAGGGGAGTGTCTGAATCCCGTTCGAGAGAGAGGGGAAATGTGGGAAATGGATTTGTAGGGAATTCTCAGAGCCTGACAGGAGGCTCACACAGTCTTGTGCATCTGTGTGCAAACTTTGAGATGAGAAATGCTGACTTAGAAATGCCATGGAATGGGATGGACATTGTTGAGAGAGAAATGGAACTGGAAACAAGTTTAGAAACAAAGGATGGCCTTGCAGATAATGCCAGATACTTTGGAGAAATAAAACTATGGAAGGTGCACTGTAGCAGGACCCACCAGGGGTAATTTTAGATGTTTGGCTTTAAGGCATCAACAGCACTGGGTGGCACAAGCTGATAGGGCAAGAAATGGATTATAATGGATTATAATGGATTGTAATTAGGAAATAGTTTGGCTTCTGATTGTGATGGTGTGAATTGTGACATCTCTACTGCCTCACCCTTCACACGGGACTGAAAATGGAATAAAAGTTTTTAAAACACCTCTCATTTGCCCCATCCCTGGGTCAGAAAAAGGGATAATACAACAGGGGGGAAACAGGGCAATTTTCAGACATCGATTCATTCAACTCTCACTGTCAATTCATTCAATTTTGCAGTTTTCCTCTTGGATTAGGGGAGTGTCTGAATCCCAGGATGATTCTATCCTTAAAACTCTTCTAAAGCAGAAAATCTTGAAGTAATATTTTATTTCTGTTCCCAAACAAATTATGTAGAAGGGTCCAAAGTCCAAATAATTCAGATTTAATGTGCAGCCTTCAAATATTAAGCATATGTATAAAACAAGTTAGTGAAAACACAGTTCTTTAATAAAAATCAAAGCATGGTTTATCCCCAAATAAGAGGATTATTAAGTAGAAAAGTGTTAGAAGAAGATAGTGACAATGGTGTTTTATAGTTGTTCTTCTTTCCATTACAGAAACACCAAAAAACCCCATTATTCCAAATTCCACAAATGGGAAGAAAATGGCTTAAATTTAATTTGCTTCAAGTCATGACTGAAAAAGCTTAGGAGGGCTCATCCTTTAGGCTGCACAAGGGTTGTGTCCTGTGGCTACACCATTAAATATCTGAAATAATGCCCAGCTGACACCTCATGAGCACTGAAATTTCCTGATTTCCTTTTCTAGCCTAAAAAATAAACATTGACAGAACCCAAACGCAGACAAAACCCACCAGGAATGACAAATCAGTGCCTAAAAGCAACACTCTCACTGTGCCTCCCTCCCAGTTGGTTTTCTGTTGAACAGAGATTTCCAGTTCCTAATAAATAAATGATGGCACCCATCTGCAGCTTCCAAACCCTCCGTGCTGATGTTGTAAGAAACTGGAAGGAGCACGTTTGGCGTGGAGAGGTTTAAAATAAAATTTAAAACCCCCATTCCCTGCTAACTGAGGAGGCTGTCAGTGAAATAAGACATTTGCTTGCGCTTCAGGATCTCAGTTCAGAACAAACCTGTCAGCCAAACATTAAAAATTAAAAGCAAAGATACAGTGAGCAGCCAGCCCAGCTGAGAGCTGCTCCCTCAGTACCAGTAAATATTAACTCTGCTGAAAGAACATCCATCACCAGTGTATTCCTTTGCTGGCCTCCAAGCCCAGGAAAAAACCTGGAATATCCACGGGACAGCCAAACTTTTGATATTAATTTTTAAATCTCCTCACTTGATACACAACACTGTCCATTCTCTTCCTCCACAGTATCCATTTGGGAACAGTTATGGAAGTTTGGCCATCACACATCACTAAACCACCCTGAAGATGAAGGAAAAACCCAATTTCCTTCTCCCCAGAGGAGGTGGCAGAGCTCACACAAGAGGAGCAGCTCAGACACCACGTGGGAAGCTCTGGCAGAAGAGGAAACGTTCATTCCTCTCTTCTTCTTTTGGCACGTGGAGCTTTTTTCCCCAAATTTCCCCATTCCAAAGGCACTCTGCTGAAAGAACATCCATCAGCAGAGCACTCCTGGCCTCCAAGCCCAGGAAAAACCTGGAATATCCATGGAACAAACAAACCTTTTACATTAATTTTTAAATCTCCTCACTTGATACACAACACTGTCCGTTCTCTTCCTTCCCCATTATCCATCTGGGACTAGCTGGGGATGTTTGGCCATCACAAATCATTGAAGGAAAGGAAAGATGAAGGAAAAACCCAATTTCCTTCTCCCTAGGAAGGTGGCAGAGCTCACACAAGAGGAGCAGCTCAGACACCATGTGGGAAGCTCTGGCAGAGTTGGAAACGTTAATTCCTCTCTTCTTCCTTTTTTCCCCAAATTTTCCCATTCCAAAGGCACCTGAACCCCCTCAATCCCTTCAGGGGAGCTGCAACTGCCCTGGGAGCTGGGCCAAAAATCCCACCAGAGCGAGGAGTAACATTTGTCATCCTGAGAAAGTGAGAGATGAAAACGCAGCCAGAAAAGAGGTGAAACCAGAGCAAAGTGACATTAAAAAAAATTCCAAGGCATCCAGGAGAAGTTTTCTCTGAAACGCAAGGAACGGGAATTTAAATTTTCATCTCAGTTCTGGTTTTGTCTTGCCTGTTCCTAAAGAGTTTTTTGCTCACAAAAAAAATATATTAAGGTCAAAATGCAGCTGTCAAGGACATCTTTTAAGGAAAAAAATGGAATATTCAACCATTTGTTCTACTCATCTTCATGGAAACCAAAGGAAGGTCTCCAGTTGGTTTAGATGGCAACAAATATAAATATTGTACTAAAACCCAAACATTTTTCCTTTCTGCAGTTTTGATCACAGAAAGATGATTTAGGTCCTGGCAATAAATCAGCAACCAAGATTATATTCCAGAATAAAAAAGATGAGATTAAAACCTTTGTGTGCTGGATGAGCCAGCCCAGAACAGCGTAAGCGACCAAAAGGAACCAAAAACATCAATAAAAAATGCACAAAATTTAATATACACTAAAGGCAGATCAACAGTGGAACTTTAGGAGAAACTTTTTTGACTTTATGCTCCCAACACACCAAAACTTGGATTATGCAAGAGATGCCAACCACCTTTCCCTGGTTTTTAACACTCCCATCACCTGCTGGCTGCATCCAAAAGGACTAAAAGACGTGGAATTGGACAGAGAGAGGAAGAATTATCCTGCAAGACTCCAGTTAATGAAATAATGGAAAAGCAACCCAAGAAAACCTGGAAATTAGTTGTTCAGAAGGACTACAAGTGGTTCAAGGGTTCAGGAAAAGCAGCTGATGGCTCCTCCTGGCTCTTTTTTCAACACACACAGCTCAGTTCAATGGAAATAAAGTGATTTTTGTTTGTTTTTCTGCAGGGGATCACGTTATTGTGTTAGACTAGCTGGACACAAAAGAGAATTACAGGTAAAAGCTCCCTCACATTAATCTTTTGGCAGGGGCTGGGGTGCAGAGAGGAGCCACAGCAGCACAGAGCAGCTGGAAAAGGGAATCAACAATAAACAAATTGTTATTCTTGTGGATAAAAACTGCTTTACAATGAGCAAATTGTACCAAAAGAATGGGCAGTCCCCACCAGCACCTTTTTAATTCTTGAATTCAGCTCTCTGTCCCACTGAAAGCTGCTCATGAACACACAATAACCGTAATTTAGTCAAACACTAATTAAAATATTGGCCTGGATTAGCACAGAATTTGGCTTAGATGATCTGATAGTAATTCCTGATGTTCAAATCTTCTTATCTCTCTCTACTCATTAGTACCTACAACAAGCAAAGAGCCTTTAGGAAATAGAGATGAAATAAGCCTGAAAAAAGAGCTGTGCTTTGTATAAGCTAAAAATTGCAAGTTTATAGAAAATAACCGTGGCACCAGCACCATTAGGCAGCTTGTTTAAAGGTCACAGGCAGTTTAGAGCAGGCCTTAATTGCCTTAAAAAGAAAACACAGCTAAACACTTGCTTAGTGTAACAGGCAATTTGGAAGGGTTTAATTCAGCATTTCACAACAAACGAGAACCTAAGTGCTAACAAGGTATTTGTCAAAATTCCTCCTTTTCTGACTTCAGCCAAAGTTTTCCAATCTGCTTACAGTGGAATCTGTTTATTCCCTCAAAGGTTCTGCTGAACCCCCACAGGCCTGCAAGTGAGCAGGGAGAAAGTGGAAAGTCTCAGTTTGATGCTTTTTTTATTTTCAGGGAAGGGAAATAAAATAAATTAATGATAGAATCATCAAATCGTGGGATGGTTTGGGTTGGAAGGGACATGAAAAATCACCCAGTCCCCATTGCAGGGACAATTCCACTACCCCAGGGTGCTCCAAGCCCTGGCCAGCCTGGCCTTGGACACTTCCAGGGATGAGGAATCCACAGCACCCTGTGCCAGGGCCTCCCCACCCTCCCAGGGAAGAATTCCTTCCTCAATTATTAATGATTTTACTGGAAAACCAAACCCTTTCTGGCTGGGAAACCAGCCTGTTCTGAATTTGGATAACAGATATGAAAACATGAACACACAACTGAGAAAGGTTAAAAGAAAACAACGTGGTGGGTCATAATTCGAGATAAAATAAAAAAGTCCTACACAAACACAATCTGACAAAAGGGAAAAAGCTGAGCCCTCGGAATAAAAGAGTAAATAAATAAACAACAACTCAGAAGGTTCCGGCTGCCTCGCTGGTGAATACAAAGCTGACATTTAAAAGGAGAATTAATCTGCTGCTTTTACAAGGGACTCACTTTCACACGGTACAGGAGAAAATGAATAAAAACCAGCTTAAATAAGTGCAGGCAGATCTAAACAAGCAGGTCAGGGAATTCCACCCGCACCTGACGTGCAGGAGAAAAGGACTGAGCCTGGAAACTGCAGTGGAACAGCAAAGTCCAAAGGACTCGGCAGTGGGCAAGGAGACACAAAATTCACAAATGCTGATCCCTCTCTTCCCTGGGAAACCCTGGAATAGAAGTCCTGGAGCAGCCCCTGGATCCCTGGAATGGCCAAGGCCAGCTTGGATGAGGCTTGGAGCACCCTGGGACAGTGGAAGTGTCCCTGTCCACGGCAGGGGTGGCACTGGATGGACTTTAGGTTGAAAAGTGTTAGGAAAAGATAGTGAAAATGTTGTTTGATTGTTGTTCTTCTTTCCATTACAAAAACACCAAAAAACTCCATTATTCCAAATTCTACAAACGAGGAGAAAACGGTCTAAATTTAATTTGCTTCAAGTCATGACTGAAAAATCCTTGAGGCTGCACAAGGGTTGAGTCCTGTGGCTACCAAACTCAATTCCAACCCAAACCTGTGAGCCACAGTGCTGTGAGAGGCACAACAGCAGCAAGAAACACTCCCAGGTGCCACCCAGCTCCTGTGTCACCCAATTCCTGTGTCACCCAATTCCTGTGTCACACAGCTCCTGTGCCACCCAGCTCCTGTGTCACCCAACTCCTGTGTCACCCAGATTCTGTGTCACCCAGCTCCTGTGCCACCCAACTCCTGTGTCACCCAATTCCTGTGTCACCCAATTCCTGTGCCACCAACTCCTGTGTCACCCAACTCCTGTGTCACCCAACTCCTGTGCCACCCAACTCCTGTGCCACCCAACTCCTGTGCCACCAACTCCTGTGTCACCCAGCTCTTGTGCCACCCAACTCTTGTGTCACCCAGCTCCTGTGCCACCAACTCCTGTGTCACTCAATTCCTGTGTCACCCAACTCCTGTGTCACCCAGCTCCTGTGCCACCCAACTCCTGTGTCACTCAATTCCTGTGCCACCCAGCTCCTGTGTCACCCAACTCCTGTGCCACCAACACCTGTGCCACCCAATTCCTGTGCCACCCAACTCCTGTGTCACCCAATTCCTGTGTCACCCAATTCCTGTGTCACCCAGCTCCTGTGTCACCCAACTCCTGTGCCACCCAGCTCCTGTGTCACCCAATTCCTGTGTCACCCAATTCCTGTGTCACCCAGCTCCTGTGTCACCCAATTCCTGTGTCACCCAATTCCTGTGTCACCCAATTCCTGTGTCACCCAATTCCTGTGCCACTCAATTCCTGTGTCACCCAATTCCTGTGTCACCCAATTCCTGTGTCACCCAGCTCCTGTGCCACCCAACTCCTGTGTCACTCAATTCCTGTGCCACCCAGCTCCTGTGTCACCCAACTCCTGTGCCACCAACACCTGTGCCACCCAATTCCTGTGCCACCCAACTCCTGTGTCACCCAATTCCTGTGTCACCCAATTCCTGTGTCACCCAGCTCCTGTGTCACCCAACTCCTGTGCCACCCAGCTCCTGTGTCACCCAATTCCTGTGTCACCCAATTCCTGTGTCACCCAGCTCCTGTGTCACCCAATTCCTGTGTCACCCAATTCCTGTGTCACCCAATTCCTGTGTCACCCAATTCCTGTGCCACTCAATTCCTGTGTCACCCAATTCCTGTGTCACCCCACTGTCTCAGCACAGGAGCTGTGACAGACTGAGCAAAAGCCATGGGAAAAGCAACCTGAGAAAAGGGAGGGGAATAAATAAAGCTCCTGGATTTGAATTGCACCTGAAGGGCAGCGAGAAAACGTTTATTTCAGCAGGGTTTGTTTGTGTTCTCTATTTTTACCCACCTGAAAACTCCAAATCACTCCTAACTTTATTAGCAATAAGCGAGGAGCTCCCGAATTTAAGGCTGCAAAATTCCCACATTTTTGATGGACAATGCAGGGAACCACAGAATGATTGGAATCACAGATTAAAAACCAAAAGCCTGTGAAGCACTTGGAGCCTCCACTGCTGGCAACACTTAACAAGTACCTGATTAAACCTGCTTAAACTGCATTTAAAGCTTTTAATTCCAACCTTGACACAAGTTTTTCCAAGGCTGTGTTTCATCTGTAGATTTGCTGCAGTATTTTGGTTGCAAGGTGGATTAGAATGAATTTTAAAAGTGATTGTCTTTGAGGAGGGGGCAGCCAAAAAATGGGATACAGGGAAAACTTCAGAAATAACAAATCCAAAGGTTGGGAATTGTCTGCTAGCAAATTGTCACAGCACAGTGAGAGGTGGCATCAAGACAAATCAGTGAATAGGAATTAGTTAAGAAATTAGTAATTAGTTTTACCCTTCAGGTAAAATCACGGAAAACAGGAAAAGCAGAGACAAGTGCTGATATTCCTGACTGCCACTGCCTCCTTCTCCCTAAAAACAGGAAAAGGAACCAGGCCCATTAATGAGGATTAATGAGGATTAATGAGGAGCTGATGGACAGCACTGGGTGTTAATGGATATTGAGGTGAGGGAAGGAATTGCTCCCAATTTTGTTCGCCTTTAAAAATCTTGTAAGAATCAACAAGCAAAAAGAAAGAATTATAAATTATGATTATGGTTCCTTTGTAGTATTTTGGGAAGAGCTGAACTCACTCCACGGCATGAAAGGATTTGTGAGCAAATGATGCACAAAAAGGGGGGGAATGACAGAGGTGACTGAAGCTGAGAGGGGGAGAGGTTTGGAAAATCACTTTGAAAGATTCTGAGCTACACACACAAAAAAAGTGCTCAGTTTGCAGGAAAACAGCTCATCCTGGGACAAGCACACTGATGTGAGGGGGAAGGAGACAAAAACATGCACACACAGAAGTAAAAGGGTTATTTTGGTCTGAAACCTTAACACAAAGGACAAAAAGCTTTTATTTTTCTGAAGTGTTCCAATGGCAGTGACCAAACACTGTTTTCCCTCTGCAAACTTTTAAATATTTATAAAATTATGTTCCTCACTTGCTGTCCTTTCCTCCAGCTACAGAAATTTAATTCCTTTGCATTTGCCTCAGTCACCCATCAATCATTCCCCTGCCTCCTCCACTCGCTGTAATTCATCAATGCCTTTCTAGCAACAAAGTGCTGGAACCAAAAGTGGTGCTCAAGGAAGAGAGGGGCTAAAAACAAGAGGTTTATCCAACTGCTCACTTGGACCTGAACACAAATTCTGCGATTTCTCCACCAGCATGGACAAATGACTTCCCTAAAATGGCAGAATTGTCTGCTGGCATCACTGAAATTACCCAAGATTTTTTCCTTTCACTTCTCATTTCCATTTTCATCCCAAATGTTTCAAATGCTTTAGTAAAAACTGAATTTATTACACCTTTCTGCCAGCTTTAAAGCTGCATTTTCAAAGTAATTCAATGAGATTTATCTGGATTATTTTAGAGTGTCCCATAACCCTTCAACCATTTTTTTATGGTGTTGGTGCAATGTTTTACTGGGAATAAAATTCTGTCTTACACCCCAGAATTTAAAAGAGAATTCCTGGAAAGACCAGTGATTGCTGGAAAAGCATCCTCAATATTCCAACCCTGCCCCACCTTCATCACAGCCGGATTTCCTATTAAATAAACTTTCCCTGGCTGAAATGAAGGGTTGTTATTATTAGAGCCAAGAGCCTTTCTGATGATGCTCTGGAGAGGCCCTGAGGAGGAGCTGGGGTCGTGCAAACCAGGCAGCTTTAGGTACTAAAACTTCCTGCAGGAGACTGCCCTGATAATGCAAATTACAGCAGGGAAAGGATGAGAGCAAGTCATGGTAACTGTGCCCAGGGGAAAAAAGAGAAGGTGTTTGTAAAGGACAGAAAATCCATGTTCTAATGTGGTTACAACTAGCCTAAAGTTTATTTTTAAAAAATAATCAGAGCTGCATTTAAGGGGAAAAATTACAGATGAGAGACGAAAAGTGATCAAAGAATAAACACCCCCAATCCTTGTGCATAAAGAATTTAGCAGTATTTTACCAAACTCAACCTGGACAAACCAAATGTCCTCAGATCCCCCTTGTGTGGCCTCTGACCTTTCACCAGACACACAAAGCCCACGATTTCCATGTTTGTGAATCACCAGAACATATTCCAAGTACACATGGAATTAATAAAATTAATAAAAACCAAGGTGCCTCTTTCTCTCCTGTCCCTCACCCTAAGAAATCAGCAGATTTGCCAATCTTTAACAATTAATTGAAGCCTCACATAAAATGAGATACAAGCCTGGAGACCTCACCTCTCAAAAGAGAATTTCAAGCAGAGCCAAAATTTAAATTTACCTATAAAAGCATTTCTACAGAATCCCAAACAAACCCAGGTCTCTTATTTCCACTTACTTAATTCCAAAATACAAAACTCTTCCACGTCAGCCCCTGAATCCCAGCGCTGCACTAAAGAATGCAGACACAAAATGAAAGTGTTGGTATTGATTTTCCTTGTTCCAGCTGAAAGGCAGGCAGTAAATAAAACGCAGACTGAGAACTGCACTGCTGTTTTTATTTATTTCATTATTCCAGGCTATTTAAGGTGTGAGAACTCTGCTCACTACGAGGCATTTTGGACTGAAGGCCTCTTGAGGAAAGCCACAGGCGGCAGCTGCAGCCAAGGGATAAAAATGGAACCTCCCAGCCCTGCCCAGGGTTTTGTAGGGAGGTGTTGTCACTCCAAAGGCTTTTCCAGAGGATGAGAATCATGGAATGGTTTGGGTTGAAGGGATCTTAAAGCCCGTCCAGTTCCAACCCCACTTCCATGGCAGGGACACCTCTCACTGTCCCAGGGTGCTCCAAGCCCTGTCCAGCCTGGCCTTGGACATTCCAGGGATCCAGGGGCAGCTCTGGGATGAGATGCTCATTATGGGATGAGTGAGAAGAGGGTAAATATTTTACACACTGAGCAAAAAACACCCTCAGCTCCTCAGAAAGTATTTCAGTATTTTAAAGCCCTTGTTTGACTCCCTCGTCCCTCAGCAAGTTCCTTGTGCTCACTGTTCTGCAGGATATCCCTGCCCTGCTTCACTTCTCCTCCATCTCCTTTTCCTGTGCACCTCCAGTTGTTTTCCAGAGCAGCTGTGGCTGCCCCTGCATCCCTGGAATGTCCCAGGCCAGGCTGGATGTGGCTTGGAACACCCTGGGACAGTGAGAGGTGTCCCTGCCATGGCAGGGGTGGCACTGGGAGAGCTTTTGGGTCCCTTCCCACCCAAACCCTTCTGGGATTCCACAATTTCTGCACAGCATTTCCACTTATTGACACCCCTTCCACTTCTGCCCCTGTTGTCATCCAGTCACTCAGCTGAGCTGTAAAATCCTGCCTTTAAAAAAACAAACCCCCTTTTTTTGTAAAATGCCGAATGTGCTTTGAGAAAGCTCAAAAAAAATCCTGATGTTACACCAGAAAGCAGAGCAGGAGATATATATTATTATTTTCCTGACATTAAAAACCTGAAGTTAAAGTCAACACTGGAAAAGAAAGAGAAGTAGGTGTTGGAGCATTCCCTGCTTCTGGAGAAACAAAATACTGACAGCTTTTTATTCCCTGGGAAAAAGACACAGGAGAAAGATGTGCCCATGAGGAAAACACCAATTCCTCCCTCTGTAACACAAGGATGGGAGAAGTTAAGTGAAGAAAAATCAAAGGGCTCCGTCCTTCCTTTTTCCACCTTCCTTCTTCCTTCTTGTCTTCCTAATAAAAAAAAACCCAGCTGGAAATAGCATTGATCCTCCCTCTTATCCCATGGATAGATTTCTGCACTTTCAGTGTTTACTGCCTGCCACAGGGGCAAATCCAGACACAAAACCCAAAGTAGCCTAAAGAGTTTTTATTTAATTGTATGACATGACCTTGAATTACTTTATTCGACAATATTTCTTCACTGTTTTCAGCATTTCAGCTCTTAAATTATAGAAACAAATGACAAATATTAAGTTTTCCTTGGGTCAACAGTGGAATCGGCAGAACTAAAGTAACAGCACTGCTCTCCACGATCTTGAGCTCATTAATTTATTAATTGCTATGCAGAGCATAATGAATGCACAGCCCAGTGCTGGGGAGACTGGACATGAAACTGGTTCCTCCCAGGGTGAAGCTCCTGCCCCTGCTGCTGACTCTGCTCTGGTTTCTGGTGGTTTGGAGCACTCCCAGAACGTCTCCTCTGGAAGAACTCGGACTCCTCATCCCACAGCCAGGCTCAGGCTTCCAGGGAAGTGACATCCATCTGTCCCTGCCCTGCTCTGCTCCCCTCTCTGCAGACTCATCTTAGGAAGCTCCTCCTGGCTCAGAATTTCCCCTCAAGAGCAGATTTCAGAATTATGGAATGGTTTAGGCTGCAAAAGAGCTCTCAGATCATTGAGTCCAACCATTCCCAGCACTGCCAAGGCCACCACTGGCCCAAGTCCCCAAGTGCCACATGCACGTGGATTTTAAATCCCTCCAGGGATGGGGACTCCACCACCACCACCCTTTCTATGAGAATTTTTCCCCAGTATCCAACCTGACCCTCCTCTGGTGCAATTTGGGGCCATTTCTCCTCCTGTCCCTGTCCCTGGGAGCAGAACCCGACCCTCCCTGGCTGTCCCTTCCTGTCAGGGACTTGTGCAGAGCCAGGAGGTCCCCCCTGGAACTTTTCTTATTTTACATTAAACAAAAACCACCCACAACTGGCTGCACGTGCACTCAAGTGCCCCATAAAAGTGAATATTGCTGTCAGTAATCCAGCGTGTGAAAAAACAGCTCCATTTCAGGCAAATGTACAAAGTCACTCTATAAAACCGGCACATAAAGAGATGGAAAATACCTAAAATGCATTCCAGCTCAAACAGGCATTTTATTTGTTCCAGACATTCCCAAATTCTCCAAAGCTTCACAATTCAAAGGATGCTGGAAATGGGTTCTTTTAGACACCCTGTAATGTGCAATTATAGGACAGCAAATGTGATCCTACTGCCTGTGCTCCTGGAATTATCAAGATGCTGGAGGAACACGCAATGGGAACACCTGATATTTGTGTGCTGCTCTGGCTGGTTTCAGAATCAGAAAGAAAAAAGCTGTCACTTAAAAAAATTTGAACTTCATACAAATGTAAGCTGTCACAAAGTACCTCTGCATTGTGTTTATCCGACTGGGAAAAGCTGCCAGTCTTTTATTAACAATCCCTGCCTGCATTACTCAGTCACTGCACATTAGAACCAGCAGCTGGAGAGTTTTGAGTGATAATGAAACCTGTAACAAGCCATCCTCGGCCGTCTTTTCCAAACAATAAGGGAATTAAAATTTCAATTTAAATGCAGAGGTTTGAAACACGCTTCAGTGGCAAAATTACTTCAATTAATGTGAGTGGAATACAAAGAGCGGGCTGCAGGGATGGGATGCAGCAGGCTGGAATGATGCCTTGGGAGGGATTGCACCCAGGGCTGCAAAGGTTTAATTCTGACTGGAAGGATCACAGGGTGACAGGAACTGCATTAATCAGGGCTGCATTTGTGGGGTGAGGGCTACAAACTCCTTGTCAGATCACTTTGGGTTTCTCCAGCAGCTGTTTACCTTGAGGAATGAAAGCAAAGGACAGGCAGATCTATGGACACCGTGCCTCCCTGACACATCAGTAATGATTTTACATAATGCTCCTATCATATCAAAGGAGAAGGGAATTATCCTGCAGCCAGTGAGTGATTACAACATCACAGCCTCGCGGGGCTGTGTTAACACAAGATGGCAAAAGCCAATGAGCCCGCAGTGATTTTTGGCCAGGGAAAAGCTGCAAATGCAGGTGAATTACTGATTCTTTATACAGGCACATTTGTCTTCAAATGAGAATTGCAAGTGGCTGAAATTGAGTGTTCAATTTCCACTTGAGGTTTCTCTGCATTCCTTGATGTATATTCAAAAAAACCCGTGAAGTAACAGCTGCTTTTTATATCATTATTATTTGATTTATTAGAAAATATTTGCTATGCTGAAAACAAAAACCAAGCAAACACAGAGCAGCAACAGAAATGCTGCAGAAGTCTATAAATCAGAGAGATCTAAAGCTGTCTCTCCCTCATAGCCACAGGCAACTTTACCCAAGCACAGATATTTATATACACATAAGTGTTTATATTTAAAATAAACGCACACAAAATATTGCAAACCAGTAAGATATCAAATACACAGGCTGAAAATCATTTCTAAAGCATAATGTATGAGAAATCTGAAGCGAGGTTATTTTTCTTCTTACACTTCCTAACACAGGTTTCAAATAGGAAATAGATGATTTGTCTGGAATTTTGGAAAGATTTTTTTTAATTCAAAAAGGAACACACAAAAACCCCCAAAAAACCCACAAAACAAAAACACCCAAACAAACAAACAAACAAACAAACAACCCCAAACCAAGCAAACTGGTGAAAAAAGCACCAACATTTCAACTCACACTGATGGCAACTGTGAGTATTTTGGTACCTACACTGAACACCCTTAATTTACACCTCCTTTTTTTCCATCTGGCAATTGAAAGTATCAGGCAAACACCAAATTTTGATTTTCCCATTTCTGGAGCTGTCCAAGGCCAGGCTGGACAGGGCTGGGAGCACCCTGGGACAGTGGGAGGTGTCCCTGCCATGGCAGGGGTGGCACTGGATGAGATTTCAGGTCCCTTCCATCCCAAACCATTCCAGGATTCTGTGACTGCAGCAGGGCTGGCACAGGAGGAGGAACAGAGGAACAAAAGGAAGGTGATGGCAGAGTGAAACCAGACACGAGGATGTGACAGCAACAACAAAAACCAGGTGGGTTCTGCAGGCCGTGGAGGGTGGGATGAGGGTGGCATCCAGCTGTGAGAAATCCAGCAGAAGGAACAAGGTAAGGTTTATAAAGTCATGTTTAAGTTAAAATAAGATAAAGCAAAAAAGCAGGAAATTAAAGTTCAGGGTGACAATTTCCAGCTCTTTCTCCTGTTGGGTAGTGACATTAAAAAGAAATGAAGAGACACAGTGAAGAGAGACAACAAAGGATAGTAAGGTGGAAAAAAACAACAAAATAAGGCAAGAAAAAGATGGCCTTAAAGGCATTTCTAGCAAAGAGGAGTAGGAAACAGAGGTGGCACTTTTGTCTCCACTTTTTAACCATAGAGTGGTTCAGGATGGAAAGGACCTCTGGGGAATATCAAATCCACTCCAGGGGCACCTGGAGCCATGTCCAGGGTGGATTTGGAAACTTTCCACAGAGGGAGGCTTCAAAACCTCTCTGGGTCTGAACTTGAACTTGTTCCAAGTGTTCAAGCATCCCCTACAGTAAAAATGGGCTGGTTTAGGATCAAACCATTCCCTGTGTTTCAGGCTGTGCCCGTTCCTCTTCTCCCATGCCTGGGCTCCATTAGGGAGAGTCTGGCTCTGTTTTCTTTGCACCCTCACATGAAACAATAACAACCATCAAAAACATCTCCCTGAGGATTCCCTCAGCCTCTCTCCACCTGTGAGATGCTCCTTAACCATCCCTGTCACCCATCCACAACTCCAACTGTCTTTACTGGAGAGCCCAGAACTGGACTGGGCACTCCACATGGCAGGATTGAGAAGAGAAAAATCACCTCTCTTGTTTTTAATTCCTAGAAGACAGTTCCAGGAAAGGAAGGAATGGAGCCTGGTGGGGAAATGTGCTTGTTAAGTTCAGAAAAAGAAAGAAAGATTGTTATTAGAAAAGTCCAGGAAACTTCTAACTCCTGCACAAGACTGGAACTGAAAGGCAAGCTTATAAAAGAGATGGAACTGAACAGAAAAAATACTTGAAGGAAGGGAGAAAAAGAGATTAAACAAGAGCTGGAAGTAAGCAGAAAGGCTCAAGAGCTCTGGGAAAAGAATCACAGAGTCACAAAACCAATTAGGCTGGAAAGGATATCTGAGATCATCTGGTCCAACCTATGGCAAATCCCCACCACTGAGTGCCTCTTCCAGGAATTCCTTGGACACCTCCAGGGTGGGGACTCCAAACCTCCCTGGGCAGTTCATTCCCACCTCTGATCACCCTTTCTGTGAAGAAATCCCTCCTAATGCCCAACCTAAGCTCAACCTTTGTCCTCTTATCTGGACAATGAGGCAAAGCCACCTAAACTGTGCAAGAATGCTCTGAGTAATGACCGAAGCTGTGAGTGCATTGTGGGGATGGAGGACACAGGACACTGCCCTCGAGAGTAAGGATGGGTTTGAAATAATTGGCAAGAGTTTAACGAAGAAGAAGGGACAGGAAGGGAAATGGCGGGCAAGGGAAGGGAAATTCCAGCGAAAGGGAAGGAAAATTCTGGGCTGGGGAAGGGAAATTCCAGGGAAAAGGGAAGGGAAATTCCAGGGAAAAGGGAAGGGAAATTCCAGGGAAGGGGAAGGGAAATTCCAGGGAAGGGGAAGGGAAGGGAAATTCTGGGGAAGGGAAATTCCGGGGAAGGGGAAGGGAAATTCTGGGGAAGGGGAAGGGAAATTCTGGGGAAGGGGAAGGGAAATTCCGGGGAAGGGGAAGGGAAATTCCGGGGAAGGGAAGGGAAATTCCGGGAAAGGGAAGGGAAATTCCGGGAAAGGGAAGGGAAATTCCGGGAAAGGGAAGGGAAATTCCAGGAAAGGGAAGGGAAATTCCGGGAAAGGGAAGGGAAATTCCGGGAAAGGGAAGGGAAATTCCGGGAAAGGGAAGGGAAGGGAAGGGAAATTCCAGGGAGGGGGAAGGGAAGGGGAAGGAGAAGGGGAAGAGGAAGGGGAAGGGGAAGGGGAATTCCGGGAAAGGGGAGGGAAGGGAAATTCCGGGAAAGGGGAGGGAAGGGAAATTCCAGGGAAGGGAAGGGAAGTACCAGCATGTCCGTGGCGTTGAGGTAGCGCTTGCTGGCCATGCACTGCTCCAGCTTCTGAGGGACCTGCTTGATGTTCTCGATCTCGTCCAGCAGGTTCAGGACGTGCTTGTGCTCGATGCCCTCGATCCACAGCTTGCGCAGCTCGTCCCGTTTGCAGTGCAGCAGCATCTTGCAGGACAGCAGGTTCTCCTTCACCTGCAGCAGCACAGCAAGGGTTAATGACATCTGTCCCTGCCCTACATTTGTTTTATTAGGAATTCCAAAAGTATCACCAGGGTAAAACCAAATTTGATTTCCTTCATATTGCTTTGGTTCAGGAGAACTTTACAGACCCTAAAAAGTGAACTTCTCTCCTAGTGAAATGTTCTTTAATCCAAGTTTTATACCTCTAGTGAAAATTTAACCACGATGCAATTAAACACCAGATCCTGTTAGCCTCAACCAAGGCCATTTCCCAAAAACCAATTCAGTATTCTGGCAAATAGCAAGAATTCAATTTTCTGTGGAAGCAAATGAGCCACCACTACTTTTCCTGCTGCAAACATTTTCCATCTGCCTATTAAATCTTTTGGCAGTCTCCTCCTTTCTTCAAGTTTGGTGTTATTTCTCTGAAACAAGACCAGCTAAGAATAAAACCATTTTCCCAATAATTTGAGCAACACCAGTTTTTTTGGAAAAGAAGATTTAAACAGAACATTTATGACTTCAAATCAGCATTTTCATTATTTATCAAGCCATTACAAACTCTCTAGTGCTGCCATGCAGTTTGGTTCTGAATCTTCCTCCATCTTTCAAGTGGTAAAATCTCTAATTTTTCTCCCTTCAGGCAACACCAAGAGTTTTCCCTCTCCATTCTCTCAACTCACAGCATTCCCTGCTCTCAGATTCTCCCTGCTAAGGTCAGTGTAACCTAGCTTTTCCTGCAGAATGCAAATCAACAATCCATAATAAAACGTGGAAGCAATTAGCAGCACAGCTTCACACATTGCCTTCACACCACTCTTGTTTGGTGATAAGCTATGAATACTTGGGGCCCAACCTTATCTCAGGCTGAACTCGCACTGAATTACACATGAAGAGACACTCAGGAGGAGCCTTTCAATTTATTTTTAAATAATGAGCCTTTAAAGCACTCGACAAATCCCACTTCAGCTGCACTTTCTCCTACCTTGTTCACCTGAAGGGAGTTTAAAAAAAAAATACATGTGAAAAACACATCAGTGGGGCAAAATTGGACACTGGTAAATAACAACAGCTCCATGAAACAGCCTCTGTCCAGAGGCAGGAGAGGTTGAGATTTCAATACTGCACTCCAAAATGTCCTTCTGAAAAGAGGAGCACAGAAAAATCCCCAGCCAACAAAAAAATGCACCTCGTCTAAGAGTATCCTAAAAAGCAGAGGCAAACTAAAGCATATAGTGAGATCTTTTCACATCTAATCCCTGTTCAGTACATTAATTGGAAATGTTTCACTGACCTGGCACAGCTTCATCAGTGGACTGCAGCTACAGAGAGCCAAATTAGGTCAGCAAAGCAATCATGGGGCCAGAAGGAATCTCAGCAGACATCCCTGCTCCTGTCCTTGCAAGGAAAATCATCAACTCCATCCACATCTGGGAGCAGGGCAAGGAACGAGCAGCAGATCTTGGAAAAAAACCTCCCAAATTGGTTCTGCTTCATAATTCAGTTTTACAGAGGCAACACCTCTGTAGCTAAAATTCAAAATTAAACCTTTCCCATCAGGAATTCACCCAAGAATTGACAACCAAAGGCAGATCCACAGAAGGAGCTGGAATATCTGGCACTTGTGCAATTCCCACCTTGCACAGAGGGGAACAAGAAGAGCGAGCCTGGGAGTGTAACACAGATTGATGGCAAACCAGACCTGGGGCCTCCTGTGAGATTAGGTCAAAACCACTTCAATACATATTGACCAAAACTAATAAGCAAACTTAAATATCAAAAGGTCCCTCACCCTCACAGTCATTCTTCTGGGTGGGACCCAGAGGTCACACCACTCTCTGCTTGTGCTGACCTCTGCAAAGCTTTGCACACTCTGTGAAATCAGGTCACTGCTTAAAGTTGATTTCAAATTCAGTGGAATTGATCTCGGCTTTCAGAGTGCTGAGCTTTGTCCATAAATCCTGGAATGAACTCTTACCCTTGGAAAGCAGCAGAATGCTCTCATTCTATTTGAAAATGTTAAATGAATTTTCAAATCCAGAAGGGTCAGTGTGTAACCCCACAAGGGTACAAAATCTGCTGCTCCTAAAGCACTGCTGGGAAAGGTTTTTAAGATGAGACTTCCACGGAGACAGGAAAAAACATAAAGTAAGAAAAATTTGTTGCCTGGTTTGCAAAGTTTAGGTTCAGCAAACTGCACAGGAAGTGCAAGATAAGAGCCCAAAGAACTCATCAGGGACAGAGGAGCTCCAACAAGTCCCCAGCCATGAGTGCCAGAGTTATTTACTGGCACCATACCCAAGTGTGAGCACTCCAAATGCAGAAAGGGTCAGGGGCACAGAGTTCAGGGGCGTTCACACAACACAGCTGAGCTTGGAAACAGCATCAAAATTCACATTCTGTGAGCAAAAAGCAAGCTGATGAATCAGCCAGACTATTCAGGAGGTGGCTGGAGGCCAAGACAGCGAAACATGAAAAGATGAGATGGAAAGGTGTGAGCTCAGCAGCCCTGGAGACTTCAAAAACCTGAGAGCAACACGCTCAGACAATAAATGAACAGGGGCACTGCAAAGCTTTGTGCTTCACATCCACCTCTCAGTTTGACTTTTAAAAACTTCTGCTGTCAGTGAGATCCTACAGAAAACGCTGCCAGTGAGACACAGCTTGGGACAATGGCAGGGCTGGATGGTCCTGCAGTGACACAGTCAGAGGTATTCAGGCCTAGAATTAGAGTCATGCCAAGATGTGAGGTTGAAGGGAACTTTAAAATCACCTTCTTCTACCCCCTGCCATGGCAGGGACACCTCCCGCTGTCCCAGAGTGATCCAGCCTGGCCTTGGACATTGCAGGGATGCAGGGGCAGCCACAGCTGCTCTGGCAATTCCATTCCAGGCAGGAATTCCTGCCCAAGATCCCATCCAGCCCTGCCCTCTGGCAGTGGGAGCCATTCCCTGTGTCCTGTCCCTCTGTCCCTTGTCCCCAGCCCCTCTGCAGCTCTCCTGGAGCCCCTTTAGACCCAGGAATGTTCTGGAAGCTCTCCCTGGAGCCTTCTCCTCTCCAGGTGAGCACCCCCAGCTCTCCCAGCCTGGCTCCAGAGCAGAGCTTCTGGAGCAGCTCTGTGGACCTGCTCCAACAGAGTTGGACACGGTACTTGAGGTGGGGATTTAGCAGGAATTTAGTGACAACAGCACTTTCTCAACTCAATTTTCATTCCATTCAGAATGACGAGAAGCTGGGACAACAGAGAGAGAAACAAAACCTTGCAAACAAGAGCTTGGAGCTTCCTGGTAGCAAAACCACCACCAAAACAACAACAGCAGCAACGAGGAGAAAAGCAGATTTGCAGCTGTGGAGCTGCCACAAGCCCAGGGACACTCAGGGCTGGCTCCCACCTGCTTGATCTTGTTTCGGGAGCTGGTGATGCGCTCGGTGATGCTCTGGTAGGTGCGGATGGCCGTGGTCAGCTCCGTGTAGTGCTGCACGATCAGCTCGTCCAGGTCGCGGTCGCACTTCTCGTACGCCTCCTCCAGCCGCCCCTTCTCGTTCTCCCTGTCCTCCACGTCATCGCTGGTGGACAAAGTCCTGAGGGCACCACGGGGGAAAAGTTATGTGGGGTTTAGTCTGGTGAGGCTGGCGGGGAAAGGGATTTGTAGAGAGTTTTTACAGCTTGACAGGAAGTTTACATAGCAGGCATCTGAGCCTGAGGGTCGTGAGTTTGATCCTTACAGGGGGCACCATTAAATGTGGTGCACCATTAAATCCATCCTCTCTGACCTCTGCACACATCGCAGGAGAATCCTGCAGGGGGACGGACAAGGGAGCAGCAGAACCAAATTGCACAGACTAGGAAAGTTCATAGTTTTAATCAAGCCAAATTCAATCCCACAATTCTGGATTTGCCAAAGAATCCATCTGCAGCGCCAGCAGTTGGTTACAAAAAGCTGAAGATCTCTCTCCAAAGCTAAGACTACATCAGACAATGCAACGAGGATTCCACTGCTCCTGCAAATTCCCACCCAGCTCAGCCTTCCTAACAAATCCCAAAAAATCATATTTTTGAGCAGATTTATATTGTGTTGCTCAGTCTTTTTGTCCTTGCATTTGAATTTAGCTTGTCCTGTCTATAGGAAAAATAGACTTTGCTAAAATCACCTGACATCTGCCCAGCAAAGCAGAGCTGTTGGTGAAGCCTGAGAGGCCCCAGCAGCTCCTGATCTCAGAAACCCCAAAAGTGGCAGAAAGACAAAACCAGGACAGCTGGAAATCAGCAACCTTGGAGATCCCAGCAGATTATTCCTGCTGAGATCATACAGTGACCATGCACAGCTCTGGTCTCCTCTCACACCCCTGAAAGGGCAACTGGACCAAAAGGAACAAAAGTTTCAGGCTCATTCCAGGATTTCCAGCTGGCTCTGTTGGATACAGAATTAACACCTGTATTGGGAACATCCTGCTTTTCTTAATTACCTGGTTTGGGAAAATACTGTGGGAACAATCACCACTAAAAATACCACATTCATATTTTGACCAGAAAGCCTATATTTATTTACAGCCCTTTAATCTGTTCTGGTTCAAAACATCACAGAATAATTAGAGTTGGAAAAGACCTCTGAGATCATGGAGTCCAACCATTAACCCAGCACTGCCAAGGCCACCACTAAATAATGATCCCAGGATCACATCCCACACCAAAAAGGGTAAAAAATTGCACACAACAACAAATTTTCTCCAACTGTTTTGTTCTTAGCCCTCTATTCACTTGAATTTGCCTTAAAAACTTGTAGATTATTTCCTTACAGAGAGGGTAAGAGTTTAAATCAAAACACAAGACCCAAATGGAAAAAAGCAACAGATTTTGGTTTGGTTTTTTTCCCCTTTCATTTTACTGAAAAACCCAGTAATTAGAAATTAGTAATTAGAAATGTCAGGTTTTGGGTTTAGGATCTGGTTATTTCCTGTAAAAATGAGTCTGGATTAATTGTTTGGAATTTGAAACTTTGTACATCTGAGTTTCCTGTCCCATGATACAGGAGCCACTTCTTTTTCTTGTTCTGCACAAAAAAAAAAAAAAAAAGAAAAAAAAAAAAACAAGAAAAGCAAGGAATACTTAATATTCTTGAGATTATACATGCTCCTGCTAACACTGCAGAAAAGTAAGCCAAGGGCATCTCTGCTTATTTTAGTCCTATTAAAATGTGTTGCAAGGAAGAAGAAAAGTCAACACACTGTTTGTCAAATAAAAAGGATCCAAATTGTTTGGGAGAGGAACTTTGCAGGAAGAACTTTGAAGGGGGAATCACAGAACAGGACAGGATTATGAAAAGATGATAAAATATACACCAGCACTTCAGAACACCCTGAAAAATATTCCAAACAGAGGACAAACAGAAGGAAAAATCAGTTTAGATCCTGAGCAGCAGATGATGAACTCAGTGGGGATTTCCAGGAGGGATTCCTGAACAGTTCATTTGTTTTTTTTTATTTCATTTTGATTTTTTCCAAATGAGAATCCTCCTCCTCTGTAAGATACCTGGAATTTGTACGTGGCAGCTGGATGGCTGCAGATGCCTGTCTCATTAGCAAGAGCTCACCAGGATTACAATAATTCCAACTGGCTGTGAGTCTGCTGGGAGACATTTTTATGCTACAGTGAAAGAGAAATTCATTGAGCCAAATCTCATTGACTTCTGATTTTACATCGTTAAAAATACAGATTACACAAATGCAAAACGCTTAATTCACTGGAGTCACTCCCACAGATGGGAGACAGGATAGAGGAGAAGATGATCAGACACAACCCTGAAATGTTTTCATCATGGGATGTACAGCACTTTTCTCAGGAGAAAATAAATGAACCTTGTTATTTCCCTGAGGTCACTGAATTTACACTGGAATTAGATTAATAAAAGAAGTCCTTTGGGACTATTCATTTTAGCAGAAGTTGATCTGTAGGTCACAAGCATTTTTCATCTCCTATTTCCAGCATCCAACCCAACGAGCAGAGGGAGGAGATGGAAAGATTTTTTCAGGAGTCCTGAAGCCTTTTCATTGTGCAAATGCCCAAAGCCTTCAACTGCTTCCTCCCACAGCTCACATCAAAGCCAGGAGCAGCTCGTTCCCAAAGGTAAACACACAGGGAAAAGTACTCACATTTTTATATATTTATATTTTATATACATAACTGCCAGCTCTACCACTTCTGCATGAGGCTGCACCTCCCTAAAAAACCGACTGAAGTCCAAGCTCTCCAAGAATCTTCCTGCCTCAGCACCTCAGGTGAAGGAACAAAGTGCCACAACCCAGAAAAACTTTGAATTTACTCTCACCTGTCCTCTTTAAGCAGCTGCAGACACTGAAACCATCAACAGCTAAAAGGTAATTTACTTTTTAGTGAAGAGAAAGATTTTTGATTTATATACTTATTATAAATGCTCAACTAAGTACTCAAAAGCAGTAGAAAAACCCACTTGTGGCCATTAAAGTGTTTTTAGCCCCAAAGACTTCAGAGTCTCAGAATTTTCCTCTGAGGAGCAAAATGAAATGGTTCCCTCAGTAAAATGCTCAATTTTGAGAAGACAGGCTGGGAGAGCTGGGGGTGCTCACCTGGAGAAGAGAAGGCTCCAGGGAGAGCTTCCAGAACATTCCTGGGTCTAAAGGGGCTCCAGGAGAGCTGCAGAGGGACTGGGGACAAGGGACAGAGGGACAGGACACAGGGAATGGCTCCCACTGCCAGAGGGCAGGGCTGGATGGGATCTTGGGCAGGAATTCCTGCCTGGAATGGAATTGCCAGAGAATCCCTGCATCCCTGCAATGTCCAAGGAAGGATTGGAGCAGCCTGGGATGGTGGGAGGTGTCCCTGGAATGAGCTCTGAGGTCCCTTCCCACCCAAAATGGTCTGGGATTCTGGGATTTGGGACATTCAGAATCCAATCAGAGAGAATTTTATGGAAAATGGGGATAGAAAAGAGAGGGAAAGGGAAGGAAGACCCTTCATGGTTTCCTGAGATTCCACGTGAAGCCCCTCAGTCCATGAATTTCTTGGAGAGGAGCTGGATCCAATCTCAGGCTCTGGAGCCAGGCTGGGAGAGCTGGGAGTGCTCACCTGGAGAGGAGAAGGCTCCAGGGAGAGCTTCCAGAACATTCCAGGGCCTGCAGGGGCTCCAGGAGAGCTGCAGAGGGACTGGGGACAAGGGACAGAGGGACAGGACACAGGGAATGGCTCCCACTGCCAGAGGGCAGGGCTGGATGGGATCTTGGGCAGGAATTCCTGCCTGGAATGGAATTGTCAGAGCAGCTGTGGCTGCCCCTGCATCCCTGCAATGTCCAAGGCCAGGCTGGACACTGGGGCTGGAGCAGCCTGGGACAGTGGGAGGTGTCCCTGCCATGGAACTGGAGGAGTTTTAAGCTCCCTTTCAATCCCAGCTATTGAATGACTTGAAGTCACACCATGTCTCATTTTTATAAGGTATAAAATTGTGGTGTGAATTTACCACAGAAATACAGCCAGAGCTTCGAAACTGCCATACATTCTGCAGGGATAAAAGACATTTTTCTCTACAAACCAATGTAATTCATCTGGTCCCAGCAACATCCAACAGCAGCACACTCCACACATTCTGTAGGAAGTTATTTCTCACTCCAGCCAGTGTTGGATATCCCTTTGTGTATTGATAAATCAATGTTTTCCATAGATCTGGCCCAGAGGTGTGCATGTACCCAATGAACAGCTACCACTCAGTCTCATCTTCTGCCTAAAATTACTCCCTCACTGTGATGCATTAATTTAGGGAGGAAAGGAAGAAAAGGAAACTCTCCAGCATTCAAACAACACAAGAGAACAACAGGCTTTAAAAGGACAGAAAATGATAATAAGTTATCATTTCTTCACAAGCTAATACACTTCTGTTATTGTTGGGAGCTGAGAGAACACGATGTTTACTGAGCAAGTCAGCAGCAGAAGAAAACAAATGCCATTGTAGCACTCTGCATGGGGCACACGGGTAATTCCAGGAGAACAGCAATGCTGCAGGGATTATCACCTGCACAGCTATGAAACCACTCACCCCCTCTGTAAAAATGCTATTTTCCAGCTTCAAAAGCATCCCAGCCTCAAACCAGGATTTAACGTCGTGGATCCCACCAGAGAACACACATCACACACGGGTTAATCTTTATTTTGTGTATCACTGCTGTTCCCACAAATGTGGGCGGCTTATCTGCACCCAACTCCTCCAAAAAGAGCTTTGATGTGGATGAAATGCACACCAGATTTGTCTGCTCAGTCCCCAGACCAGGAAGCTCAGCACAAACTGAGAATAACCACAGGAAATGTTTTCCTGGCACCACGGCAGGTCCCACAGGCAGTCACAGGGCCAAAGAGCTCAGCTGGTGTTGCCAAACCACAAAGCTTCCAGGGGAAGCTTTGGATAATTTAATAATTATTCACATAATTACTGAATAATAATTTAAGCAGAGCATTTGTTCACATAGATGTCCAGAGCAAATGTGGGAAATAAATGGGTTTCTAAGCAAGTCTGGAGTCTTCTCCACCTCTGTTTTTCAGGTCCATTCCCTGTTTGATGGGAAGATTCAGTTTTAGCTGTGGATGTGCCTCAGACTGAAGCAGCTCCATTTCCATGGAATGGTTTGGGTGGGAAGGGACCTTAAATCCCACCAGTGTCACCCCTGCCATGGCAGGGACATGTCCCACTGTCCCAGGCAAGCCCTGTCCAACCTGCCCTTGGACATTCCAGGGATCCAGGGGCAGCCACAGCCACTCTGGGAATTCCAGCCCAGCCCCTCCCCACCCTCCCAGCCCAGAATTTCTTCTTTAAACCCCATCTAAACCCGACCTCGTCCACCTTAAAGCCATTTCCCTTTGTCCTGTTTCCCCCTCTTTTATTCTACAAGGGCCAACAACAAAAATAGCTCAGGTAGAGACAAATCCAGGGCTTTTCAATGCCCACAATCCATCCCCAGTTAGGTCTGGAAGGTGCTGAATGCCTTTGGAGCACGCACAAACTCAGTGTTGTGAACCTGAATTTCAGTGCCATCCACACTCCCCCTACTTCATCTCATCCCCTGTCACTTCATTCCCTTCACAGGAGGATTTCTGCCACCAAATCCTGCATTTTGCTGCCCCCCACCCCCTTATATCTTGCACTGTGGCAAAAAATTCAGCTAGAACCTTTAAGATGATCCATTTACAGGCACCAACTTCACAGCTACACCTTGAACGAGAATCAGATTTGAGATTCAGCAAGAATTCCTCTTTTCACTGAGGACTCATTTCTCCCCACACAATTTGCATTATATTTTTCCTCTGTTTTCTAGTTCAGATGAGAAATTCCTTTTGCCAGCCCGCTGTCAGCTTCCTACCTGCCCAATAAAACGCCAAGAAAATTAGATTATGTCAATTTTTTAAGAGAAAACTGTTAACGTTAATGAATAATACATGTTTCATTTCTGTAAATTTGCTTTTTCTGATGCCTCCAGCCAGGCTGGGTGGATAACTGCCTGCCTATTTTACCTGCCCTAGGGCCAGCCCTGTTAAGTGTGATTACTGCTAAGCTATGGATGGCAAACTGAGGCTTAATTATCAATTTCTTGTCTAGAAAATTTGTTTCACGGGAAGAACATTGCAGTAACAGTATGTGGGCATTATGCTTCTGCAGATTCCTTTTTATGAAGCAAAACTGGAGGAACAGATAATGCAAATACAATTTTAGGGAATTAATGCTCAGTTAGCATCAGATAATTCTTATAGGAAAAGAGGGTTGAAGACCCTGCTGGTTTTGACGACCACTGTGAGTGTTCAACATCTTTGTATCCTTCTAAAAGTCTTTTTTCTTCTGCTCCCCAACATCAGAGCAGACTTAGGTAAATATTTGTGGTTAAAGGCAGAAAAGAGTATTACAGGATGCACAGGTGCAGCTTGGAAATCCAGGAATAATCCTCTTTTCCTTCTGGATCAGGTTTCTTTGAGCATGCAATTCACTTTTCTTCACTCAGCATCGCTCATTCAAATGAAAATACTCATTAAAGACAGTGGGAAACACAAAAAAAAACCTGATCAAATTTAAGTATTTCTCATCTGATCACGATAAAAAGAACATTTTAGTGAAGTGCAATTGAACTGAGTGTTGAATCACTGGGGGGGAATCAAACAAAGCTCCAATTTTCACAGGAATCCACAGTAAACTCCCCACCCTCTGTTCCAAGGGCTCAGTGCTGTATCACACACCTCATGGAGGCTCCCAGTTCCTCACTTTCAAACCCCTTTGAAGCTCCAAACACGCAGTTTGTGGTACCCACTGCTCAAAGCACAGTGCCTGAAAGCTGGTCCTGCTCAAAGCTCCAGCTGCATTTCATGTGTGGCCAAGGCAGGACTCACTGATGTACCGACCTGTTCCTCCAGCAAAAAGAAAACCCAAAAATCTGTTCAACAGCAGCAGCCCTGGGCAAAATCCCGAATTCCTGGGATACCCAAAATCCATTCCTCCCAAAGAAATTGGGTGAGGTTTTCACTGTTTTATGGTTTGGGTGAGAGTTGAAGGATAATTCTTTTAGTGCCCGCTCAGAAATGCTGGGGAGGTACCACACTGAAATATTGTAAAACTCTGAATATGTATCACAATTTATCACATTAAGGCTGGAAAAGACCCATAAATTCATCAGGTCAAACTGTTCTTCCAGCACTGCCAAGGCCACCACTGCCCCACATCCCCATGGTTTTTTAATCCCTCCAGGAGTGGGGACTGCACCACTGCCCTGGACAGCCCTTCAGAGAGGGACTTTTTCCTGTTATCCAAATTTAAAATACATTAAATGTTTTTACATTTTAACATGCCTGGCTAGAGGCTGTGTTTGTGTTTGCACTCACTTTACACACGGAAGGGCCCCTGTCAGTCCGGTGTCATGGGACACTCAGGAATTCTGCATTCTCCTCCTGGCTCTGCAACCACCCTTGGCTTGGGAAAGTCACAGAACCACAATTAGCAAGGCTGGAAAAGACCTGCAAGATCATCAAGTCCAACCTTCAATTGAATGCCCACTAAACCAAATCACAAAGTGCCACTTCTGCTTTTTTCTGAACATTTCCAGGGATGGGGACTCCACCCCTGTCCTGGGCAGCTGTGGCAGGGCTGGAAAACCCTTTCAGGGAAGGAATCTTTCCTGATATCCAACCTAAACCTGCCCTGGCCCAGCCTGAGGCCGTTCCCTCTCCTCCTGTCCCTGTTCCTGGCAGCACAGCCCGACCCCCCCCGGCTGTCCCCTCCTGTCAGGAGCTGTGCAGAGCCACAAGGTCCCCCCTGAGCCTCCTTTTCTCCAGGCTCAGCTCCTTTCCAGCTCCCTCAGCTTTTCCAGGGGCTCCAAACCCTTCCCAGCTCCCTTCTGGACCCATTCCAGCCCCTCAAATCACACAGGGCCCAAAATTGCCCTCAGGATTTGAGATGGGACCTCAGCAGTGCCCAGCACAGGGGAATTCATATTCTATGTATCACACTATCATACACACTTGCACCAAATAACAAAATAAACAGCACAGCATTAAAACTATCAAAACCACCCCTCAGGAAAGAAAATTAAAGGCGTTATTTTGTCTTGTTCTTTGTTTTGTCATGTTACACCACACCAAGGACCTAAAACACAAACCAGAGTACAACACGGTAAAGAAAAGAGAAATACAGCCTGAGCTACAAGACAATTGTGAACAACAAAGGATTTGTGGAGTTAAACAAAGGAAGCAGTTGCTAGAAGCAACAAATAATAATTTAAGCAGAGCACTGTGGATGTCTAGAAAGCTCAGTCTCGTCTCTGCAGGAAACAGCTGCAATGTGCCAAGGAAACTTCACTGTTAAAAAGGAGGAGGGGAAAAAAAGAAAGGAAAAGAGGAAATAAAAGCCTATGAGAATGCAGTTCTTCTCATCAGGCCACTCTTGCTGATGGCTGTGGCCCCACAGCGATGCCAGCATTTGCTTTTTCCTTTGGGTTTGAAGCCTTGTGATGCTTTTGTAGCATCTGTGGTGCTCACAGCCGAGGCCAAGCACAGCCACAGGAGAGACAGCAGCCCCGAGCCTGAGGTATCTCTTATTTCAGAATAAAAGGGCCAGGCAGGAACGCTGAGAGCCAGGCAACACCACCAGGGAAGAGAGGAGAGGTCAGCGTGTGAGGGAGAGGAACAAAATCACCGAGACGAGAGGAATCCTCTCGCACATCTCGCTGCCCTGAGCCGAGAGCTCCTCGGGCACCATCGAGCTGAAAATGATCCCAAAATTGCTGCAGTGAGGGAATCTGAAGTGCAAGTTGTTGGGAGGATCAAGTGTTGGCTTCCCAGAGGTGTGGAAGATGCATTTCAGTGCTCTGCAAGCAGTAACCCGTGACAAACGCACTCATTTGTTAGTGCCCCTCAAACACAACATCACACAGTGCCTCTGACACTGACCATTTCATGCACTTGTAGTGAAAATATCAAGCAACACCTGAGATCAAAAACACATTTTAAACACGTTTACCTTACCAGTATTGAAGTCTCTGAGTTAATCAGAATAAAATGTGTAACATTTTAAAGGAAACAATAAGATCTGCTCCTTTCTGAAATTCAGCGTTTATTCCAATTTCCCCCCTGCTTCCAAGTTTATTTTTATGGGTGTAAAAACATCCTCTCTGGGGAAAAGAGCCTGTCCAGAGCAGTTCAGCAAAAAATTCTTCCTCCTGACTGCTCTTACAGCCCAGGAGACATCACAGGCAGCTCCATTTCAAGAGATCACATCAAAAATGTTTTATAAAGCTCCCTGGGACAAGAACAGCTCTACTTCAACCCAGTGTGTCTCCACTGAGCTACAGATTTCCAGAGGTTCATTAAACTAAATGGACTTATTTGAATTTTATAATTGAAAACTGTTGTCTTAAAGACAAGTCCCAGGTGGGGTGATCTACAGCTTCCAGCACTATTTAACCTCAAAGTGTATAATCTGATAATTCATGTTTTGGAAACCTCTCCAGACGTTCACGGAAACCTCTCCAGAGGTTCACAGAAACCACTGGAAAAGTTTGGTCTGTATAAAATAAAGCCAGACAGAAGGAAAAAAAAACCAACTCCAAAAGGTATTTAACAATTGAGCTTGGCAGCAACACGTTGAATGTTTTCTCATTATTTTCATAGGTTAATGGATTGTTACTGTGACATTCTGGATTTGAGGAAATGAATTAAAGCATTCAGGGAAGAGATTTCTTCACAGAAACCATGAGGTGCTGGGAAGCAGGTAGTCAAAAATTATAATATTCAAATCAATGGGCATGGGAAATGAGGTGTTGTGAGAACTGATTGAAAAATTATAAAAATATAAATTAAAAAGAAGTGAAATCCTGAGGTCAGCACGCTCCACCCTCACTAAGGGGAGCACAAGGTTCTCAGCCTGCAGAGATCTCCCTCTCCCCTGTGCAAAGAAATAACTCCTACAAGAACAGCAGCACCAGGTCTGTTCACAATCCTGTTAAGCACCCAGAGCAAACAGAGCATTTTAAAACATTTTCCTCCTCTACTTACATTCCATTAATCTTTCATGCTATTTACACAGTCGGTTAGAGCATTTTCAACAGAAGCTGGTGATCTTTTTATCATTGAGGACTTGCAGATGGGTACAGGAGAGATGCAGCAAAAAGCCTGAGCAGCCTCCAGCCATCTAAACAAATACCAGCAGGGAATTCTTTATTTTGCTAAATTAACCAACCTTTAATCAAATTTCCTCACACCAATACAAATGATGCCAGGGGAGTGAGCGATCAGCTGGTTTCTGAAACAAAGACTGGACTGCAGTGGCTTCAACAGAATTCCCCTCCTTCAGAGGGCTCCAACAGCACAGGAAGAGTTTCAGTCCCACACACGGGAAAAGCCCAGGGACACCAAGGAGCTGCACAATTTCTACGTAGGAACAGGGCTGGAGGGAGCAGACAGCCCCAGGAGGTGCCAGCTACACCTCAGGCACAAACAGAGGGACTCACCCACCCCACTGGGTGAGACCCTGTCCAGGACTGGCTCCATGTACAGGTGTCCTGGGCTGAGAAATGTAACCAAAAATGTGTATTCTATTTTCATCTGTTGAAGCCGGTTGGGAGATATTGTTCTTTATCTCTTGTAACTCCAGGGGGGAAGAGGGCGATGCCTTCTGTTCATGGACACCTGATAACACCAGATAAGGCAGGGCCTCCTTATCTCTTCCTGCACCCATCCTCCTCCCAGGGACATCCCCTGTGAATGGGCCATTGAAGGCTCTCACAGGACTGATAACATCACCTCATCCCATTGGGAGATGCTCCACCCAGTGGGAGGAGCCAAAGCCTTTCCATGGGATAAAACAGCAATCCCAAACCCCAAGGGAGCCTGTTCCCACTGGATTCCCAGAGGATGACTGGACCCTTTCTTGAGGATCATCTCTGCTCCAACAGAGCCACATCTGTCACTCCATGGGGACTTATTTCAGACTGCTTCCAACACCCTGACCAACAGGGTGTCAGGTTTGCATTCTGACTCTGTCAGTGCTCCTCTGTACTATTGCATTTATCTTATTTTTATTTTATTTTTACCTTTGTTGTTGTTTCTTCTCTCTATTAAATTGTATTTCTGACTTGGAGTCTCACTGGTTTTGCTTTCAAACCAGTACAACAGGAAACCACAGGGACCAACTCTTCTTTTGGCAATTAATTTTACATCCAGAAATTAAATCAACCATTCCATGTATTCCCACATTCCCAGGAGAAAGTCAAAGCCCTAAGGATCAGTATTTTCAGATCTGCAAGAGCACAGGCTGGACAATGCTACTCAGACCTGTCACCTGGATAATTAAAGAATAACGAATATTTTGGGATGCTGCACCATTAACCCATCCTTGGAATCCCACCTGCAGCCCTGCAGGAACCAGCAGGAGCCTTGGGGAATTTCATCATTCACCTGAAGGTCTCAAAACTGCACCAGAACCAAGAGCTGTGGAAGGCAACACCTTTGAAAGAGTTAAAAGCACAATAATTTCCTAACAAACCCCAGTATTTCCACTTCCTAGTTTGGCCAGGGTAGGTTCAACTCCAGCTCTGCACTGGCTGAAGCTAAAATAAGAGCTGAAAAATAAAGTGCTTTGAGCTTTCAGCTTGGCACAGTCACACCTCTTGTCCTTTTCTTTGTGGTTATGTATTCACATGTGCTCCTTTACCCATTTTTAAATGCAACCAAGGGTCTGTATCAAGCTGCAACCCAATACTTGCCAAATACCTAAACATTTTATACAAGTGCCTGGAGATCATTTCAAGGAAATTTATAGTTTACAACCACGCTCTGCCATATACAATTTATTTTCAGGGAATTTCCAAAGTACTTTCCTTGTAGAAGAACTGCTACCTTTATAACACTGGAAAACACCATTTGCAATAAAAGTGGTTTTAAGAGACCATTACAGATCAGAATAACTGGAGTTTATTCCTTGTAGCAGCTATTTCTCAAATGCAATGACGAGGGCAACAGCTCCACATCCCCGTTCCTCACTCTCCATCACAAACTGGCGTCTCAGCTCTACTGTTTTAGACACAAAGAGGAGACCAAATGCCAGGCCATCAGCAAAAATCCATTCAGCAGGTTCACTTACAATGAAAATAATGGCCACAAGCATTAAAGAAAAAGAATCCCACTCATGAAAAATAAAAGTATGTTCAAGGTGTTTTGCCTGCAGTCTCGACTTCTGCAGAGAGTTGTTGGGTGAGTTTGCTTCTGTGAAAGCTCAGCACAAAGATTTCACTGAGGTCTTATGGAGTCACTGCTAAAGTTTGTTTTCACCCAATTAAAGAAGCTACTAAAGGCCAGCTTGAAAATATAGCAACCTTTAACTGGGCAGAAAAACGCCCAACAATAAATAAAAGGCAGACACATTCACCAATTAAAAATCTGACAAGATCCCTAAAAAAAAAAAAAAGCATTTGCTAAATGCCAGGTTGCTTGTTTCAGAATACAAAAGCTGCTTCAAACCAGCTACCAACAAAACAAAAGGTTAAGCAAAATCAATATACAAACACGTGTTTGTCCTCTGAGTGATAAAATATTCCCAAATTGTCCTCCAGCAGGTGAGCCAAAGTTGCTCTGTTATCTGCATGGATTTTTTTTAAAAAGCCCCTGGGATCAGCAGGAGATTTCTCCAGCAAAAGCCCCTGTCTGTGACAGGATCTCGACCTTACAAAGCACCTTTCATTTCAGGAACTTGAAGGATCTTTCCCATCCACGAAGGAATCAGCAGGTTTTGGAGGAGGGTGTGCTGAGAAACGGGCACAGGTGCAGCAGCACAGGGACAGAAGCTGCAAAGCCCTGATCCCCAATATCCACTCTGGAAGTCACTCTCAGGGTTCCCTGAGGTTCTCCTCGGGGTTGCTGTTCCCTGAGGTAATGAGGTTTTCTGTCTTCTCTTTGCCTAAAGTGTCTCACACCGGAGCCAGAGATGACAAGTTGAGTCCACCAGTCCGTGTTTCCAGGGTTGTTTATTCTCCATCATCTCTCAGTTCTTTTCCAGCTCTGCAGGGCGTCCCCAGCAGAGCAGGACACGCGGCAGGACTGGGCGGATCAGAGAGCCCCACACCCTTATGTACGGTACCCTTGATCCAAGCACCGTCCACAATGAACTTTTTATTTACAAAACTTTACCAATGTCTACTACCTATACTAACATGTCGTTTCTACTCTAAACCAGTCTCTAAAATCCAGCTCAGCAGAAGATGGGGGATGAGAGCAAAGGAGCACAGGGGCCACTCACCAATTCCTCCATCTTGTCTCTTCAAACCCATACACTAAAAATCCTAAATTCTACATTTACACTGTATAATAAACTAGCTACTACTTATTTTAAATTCTTTCAGCTTGTGATTCTTCACACACTGTGGGCATTCACTCCATGGCAGGGATCAGAGGCAGTGTCCTCCTGGGCTCTGTGTGAGGCTGGCTGAACCCCCTGGACAGACCCCAGACCCCCTGTCCGGTCTCCAAACCCTCCAGGGTGGCCACAGGGATGTCCTGGACTCCAACAAGTCCCAATCCCAGGACCTGTGTTCTTGTAGCAAATAATGCTCATTTCTTCTCACCACTTTGAAGACAAGAACTAATTGAAGAGACTCCCAATAGGTGTAAAGGCACAGGGAAAAGAAGGAAAGCTCCCTGGAGCTGCAGCAAAAGTGAGAATTTAAGGGCAGACTTTGAAAATGCTCATTAAGCTACCCAGACACTCTTTACTTCCAAAAGATTTATTGTTGTGGACAATCCCTTTATTTCTCCTTTGGGGGAAACAAGAGGGGAACTGGCCAAGAACTCAGTGTGAACCCAGCACTGCTGGGGATGGAGCTACACCTTCCTAAATTTGGGAATTCCCTGGGAGCTCCCGGCTCTTTTGGGAGGGATCAGTCCTGTCCTGGGACAGCTGCACATCCCTCACTCCTGACAGTGCTCATGGAACATTCTCCCAAATGAATCCAACCTTGAGGCTGCCTTTAGTCTCTATTCTTGGCAAGACCAGAAGACCAAGGTGAATTCCATGAGTGCATGGATCCTCCTACAGGAAACAACTCCCAAAGAACAAATGTGTTCCCTGACACGACAGGAAGAAGTGACATTTCACAGGGACACAAAGGAATCACACGTGGGACACTTCTTCCTGTTGGGTTTTCCTTCATCTCGGAGCTTTCTGTACTCAGAGCTGCTGAAAAGCAGCACCAGAGAGAGCAGGGGTAACTGAATCCCCAAAGCACCAGATCCCATAAAATTCCATTTCTGACTGGATTTCAGTGCTGCTATAAAGTTAAACTTCGTCATGGATCCCACCCCAAATACTCTCCCTGGAAGTGAGACACTTTCTCCTGGGCAATCCAGTCACAGAACTACAAGAATCCCTAAATCTGGGATCACAGAAAAGGCAATTATTCAGTCTCTTGTGAGTGAGAGCTGCTGAGCTCGGGTAAATATCAGAAATTATCCCTTCATTAATAAAATAATTTCTATTTACAGAAGGCCTTTCAGCTTCACACTTCAAAGCATGTCATAGACAATATGAAGAGATTTTGCAGACCTAAACATTGTTTGATTTTTGGAAAACATCCCTGTCTTTGCTATAACCAAATAAAACATCAATACTTGGAGAAGCTCCTCTGGTTTTGTTCATTTACAGCAGAAAAATGCAAAGTTTTGCTGTTTTTCATCCATTGTTCCCTTTATGGACCTTTCACACAGTAAAAAGGCAGAAATAAACAGCCTAAATAAACAGGGATACACAAGTGTAAAACCACAAGAACTGGCAGAAGCCTCTATTATGCATAAACGTTTTGGAAATAAAGCCATCAACAAAAGGAAACTCAGTCACATTTCAAACCAACAGCTCGCCGTTAAGATTTGCAATATTTTTCTGAAGCTGAGTAAAATTACATTTAAGCTACCCAGGTTTAAATTTGTCTGCAGGGGTATTTTATGACCATACAAACCACTAAAAAATTCACCTGTTGCCTGGCAAGTTTCATCCTCACCTGAGCTCCTACACAAAAACAACGCACAGAGAAAAGCGATTTAAATTCCTTTTCGCACCATTTGCTTTCTGCACTTGGCTAAGCCTAAGAAACATCAATATTATTACCACAACACTTTTTTCCCTTCCTCTGCAATCAGTTCTACCCTCAGGTTTTCATGGTCTGGCTCAACCTGACACGTCAAGCTCTGCAGAGAATCTCTCCGTCCAAACCAAGTTCTAATTAAATTCTTGAAGTTTAGTTATCAGGCTGTTCTATTGAATAACTTTAATTTCATAAAGTCAATAACTCAATGTTGTGTCTAAACACTGGGCCTAAACTAGCCAAGGTATCAGTGCCTGGAAGGCAAAGATTATGAGACAAACATTTCTTTTTATTTGGAGAACAGAGCACTGTGAGCTCACTCTTCTGTTTTCAAATAAATTTAATAAGCCCAGGTTTATTAAAACAGAGGTACAAAAGGAAGACCTTAAAATATACTCTTGGAAATTACAGGAAACACAGAAAAAAGATGATTACAGCAGGAAATGCTGCACAACCAGTGCATGTTTATTATTCTTCCACAGACAGTGGCACCAGCTGATATTTTTTTTATGGAACCAACATCTCCCTCAAGTTTTGCAAGATTCTAAAGGCCAGAGTGATGAGAAAGAAGTGAAAAAGAATGGAGTTTTCTCCCAAACATTATCATTCACAGAGAATATTTAAATCATAACATGTCTTAGATACAGAATTAGTGCCACAATAACTTCTGCAAAGTAACAGAGACAGTTTCTCTCCAAGACATTGGAGCAGGATCCAAAGTTTGGGAGCTCATTACAACTGACAGTATCCTGCTGGTGTGACTGCAGCTGCCCACACCTGCTCTGTTAGAACATTTAAAATATGTCAGAACATTCAAAACCATGTAAGAACATTTAAAACCTTCAGTGTGGGCATTCAGCTGCCAGTCCACTGGGTTTAAGCAGCACAGAAAAGATCTGCAAGCAGTTAAAGACAATATTGTGAGAGAAACAGTGAATTCACATCCAAGTCTGTCACAGAACCATCCTCCAGCAGAGCCAAGTTTTGTGGGCAGACAAAAATCAATGTCTGAACACGACTGGACACAACTCCTGATTTCCAAGCCCAACAAGACAGACCTGGAAGCAGCAGCACTTTGCCCCCTTTGGCATTCCCACAGACCATGGAGCCTCCTCACTGGACTTCCCTGTCCTCCAGATGTCCAGGCAGATGATTTGTACTCAGTGCTGTTTGAGGGTGGGGTCACTCAGGGACTCCACAGCAATAACAGGACAGTGCCTTGGCCTTCATGAATGGCATTAGGCTGATCCTGTCTGCAGGGTTTAGTCACAGCCTCAGGGAGCTTGGAAAAGATCTCCAAGACCATTGAGTCCAACCTGTGACAGATCCCCACCTTGTCACCCACACCACAGCCCTGAGTGCCACATCCAGTCTTTTCTTCAAGACCTCCAGGGATGGGGACTCCACCGCTGCCCCTGGAGTGATGGAGTCCTACCTACAGTGTTTGAAGACCCTTCTTGTGTAGGAATTCCTCTTAATATCCATCCTGAGCCTCCCCTGGCCCAGCCTGAGGCCGTTCCCTCTCCTCCTGTCCCTGTTCCTGGGAGCACAGCCTGAACCCCCGGCTGTCCCCTCCTGTCAGGAGCTGTGCAGAGCCACAAGGTCCCCCTGAGCCTCCTTTTCTCCAGGCTCAGCCCCTTGACAGCTCCCTCAGCCCCTCCTGGAGCTCCAGACCCTTCCCAGCTCCATTCCCTGGACACACTCCAGCCCCTCCAGGTCCTTTCTGAGTTGAGGAGCTCAGAACTGGACACAGACCCGAGGTGCAGCCTCATCAATACCCAGCTCAGGGGAAAACAACTTCCACAGTCCTGTGGCTGCACTGTTTTTAACACAGACCGGGTGCCACTGTCCTTCCTGCCCACCTGGGCTCGAGTTCAGCCAGTCAAGCAGCACCCCCAGGGCCTGTTCTGCTGCACAAACTCCCGGTCCCTCTGCCCCAGCCTGGAGCAGTGCAGGGGGTTATTGTGGCCACAACACAGCACACGGCACTTGGCCTTGTTGAACCTCATCCTGCTGGTCTCAGCCCCTCGATCCAGCCCGTCCCAGCGCCTCTGACCCCAGGATGAAGCAAAGCACTGGGAGCAGGAGGAAGTGAGCGGGGCAGGACGGCGGCACAGGGGACAGCCCTCAGGACAAGGTTCTCTCCAGCACTGCAGCCTCCCCAGTGCTCCAGAGCCAGCAGGGACCCAAACCTAGCATCACCCAATGCCCAGGAGAGACCCCATACCCCGGAGGCCCGACCTAGGCAGGCCTCCCCAGCACAGCATGGCCCGCACCCGGCCCTGGGTCACCCTCAGAGGTCCGGAGGATGCGGAGTGGGGCCGCCCCTACCTGATAACCGAGATGAGCAGCCCCGAGGGGTCCTTGCTCCTGCCCACCGTGCTGCGGTACCTCCCAACCGCGTCGCCCGCCGCCATCTTGCGCCCCCTCAAACACGGCGCAGACACGCGTACCGGCGCGCCGCAGCCAATCACAGGCGAGCAGGGCGAGCTGTTATCCAATAGAAGACGAGGAGGGCGGGGCACGCGGCATCAAGGTGCGGTGCGGCGCCGCGGAGCCTTCTGGGAGTTGTAGTTTTTTTGGCGGCGGAGTAATAAATTCCCACGCAAACCTTCGACAGGTGGTTAAAAATCAGCAAAAGGTTAAAAAATTACCGACCTGAAAAGCTGCAACTGCAAAGACAAGCTGTGCCTAAAAGCCATCGTTCACTGGGAGCGGCAAGAAACGGAGAGGGGTATGCGGAACCAAAGCATCCCCTCAGAGCCCTCACGGAGCAGGGTTGGTTGAACAGTGGGGGATTTAAATGTTTATAAACTTAAAAGTGGGTAAAGTGCGTTAAGTACGTAAATTAACGTGTTCGATGAATTAGCAATGCTAAATACTCACAGCACGTCACACCCTGAACGAGTCTGATCACAAATACACCCACAAAAGTGTTTTTTTCTGCCCAAAGCTGCACCTTGACGATTTAAATGCATGGAAATTGCTGAAATCTGTAGGTGAGTCAAGAGTACCCATTTCTATTTGAAACACGAGGTAATTGGAAGCATGACAATTCCTTATTTACAAAGGGAAGAATTCCACCGTAGCTGTTGTGGAAGAGCCTCTATTTATTATAATCAGCAGCTGTATCTGTGATCATTAGCAGAAGGGCAGTGTAAGAACACGGGCACTTTAATTCTGAAATAAAAGATACTTTATTCCTGAATAAGCCATGTGTTTTCAGAACAGAATAATTACTCCAAAGTGATTTTTATCTGCAGGTAGGGTGTGCATTTCAGTGTGTTCCAATGTAGATGTTCTATTGCTTTTCCCATTTCGAGCTCTCAGCTCCACAATTTCCTATTCAGCTACGCCAAAATAAAAATCTCTTTTTCCTCGTAGGTTTGCCAATGCCTGTGCCCAAACACGGTGATTTGAACGGCAAGAAGTTCGTGCACTGGCTAGAGGGAGCTTTTCCTCAATCTGCCGGCTCGCCAATATTGTTTTTGTTAATTGGCAATTCCCATCGACTGCTCTGCGCCAGCACAGCCCGGAGCCTGCGGTCAGGGGGAAATCGATGGGTGCCACCTTTTCATTCCTGACAGCCGCAATAATCACCTCATTTAGGAGGAACTTCATCAGGACAAACAGCAGCGAATCTCCCCCGGAACTGTGACCCGGCTGGCTTCAACCCTGGGCTCTAATTGCTAAACCACTGCCTGGTTTCATTGACCAGCCCTTTCCCTTCAGCGAAGCCACAGGTGGGAATTTATGTTTTCTTTAAACGGGAGGGGAGAAACCAGCAGAAGCCTGGCTGATGCAGAACGTGAACGCTGAGATTTCACTTGATGAATAATATATTATACAATGAGGCTGAAGGGTCATGAAAACATCATTTTTCCTTACACAATTACAAAAAAGGTCTCAATCTAAAACCGGTGGAAGGAGAAACAGGGAAATTTTTTTTTTTATTATTTTTCACCATCCTTTCACATAGTATTTTAGTACTCTGAGGTGTATCTGATAAAATGGGTGGTTCGTGGATTACTCAAACCAAAGAAAATCCAAAGTGACAAACTAAATGTTCATGATGATGAATGAATCCCTGTCACAAGTTGTGACAAAGATCAGGTTGGCTCAGTAGAGGGTCTCTCCATTCAGAAGGGACTGGGAATCACAGATGGTTCTACTCCTCCTCCCCATCCTCCCTTCAATAATAAAAAAGAAAAGGAGGGGCGAGCTTGTACTGAGCTATTCCTCATCAGCTGGGCCAGTTTCCCAAGGGAACACCACACAGTGCAGAGTTCTGCCAAAGAGGATTCTGAAGAGGCACAGGCAGAGCAGTTCTTTGGGAAATACGGTTTATTCCCTTGGGAAGTGTTTTACAAACTCCACTGGCCAGAGTTCTGTTCCCCACAGGGCTTGTGTGACACTAAGGGATTGCTTCCCTCCTTTCCTGAGGTAATTTTACCTGCAATCCCTTCTATCCCCTGATATTTTCTAAGTGTTCCCTGGGAATTCTTGGGAATTCCTAAACCAAAGAGATTTAGGGCTGATGTACACACGGGGTCTCTCAACCACAGCTTTAACATTTGAGAAAAAGTACCACAAGTCCTTCATTATTTCATTTCAGACATTAGTGAAAATGTCAGACCAAAGGGTTCAGCTCACACCAACTTCTTACAGGTGTAATTGCCTTGTGTGTGATGCCTTTATATTGGTTATAATGAAATCCCCTTTGACTCCCAGCAGTGTAGATGGGAGCAGAGTGAAGGCCAGAATTTCCATCTAAGCTGTAGGAGCAGTTCTGCCTGTAGAAAATGAGCCTAATCCTGCTGGCACCTCTCAGTCAGTTTAATAAAATCTATTTTACCCTTCTTACAGAGCTGGTCACCCCCACATCAGCACCATTAAACTGAAATTGGTGCCTGGGTAAAGAATCAGGTTCCAGCCACCCTCTTCTTACAAATAATTCTGGTTTTCTTATGAAGCTTTACCAAGCTTTGCCAAACTGCCTGAGTAAAGAATTGAGTAAAAGTGTGCAGAAAGATCAGGATTTGGCTCTAGGATTAGTCACACATCTGGATGACCTCATTATTTCTATTTATCATTAAATAAGGGTGAACTAAGCTGGTTTATGTTGTTTTTTGGATTTTCTGCACAGCAACAATCAGTTTCTCTTCCCAGCACGTAGCTGCCATCAATTCTTTTTGTCTCTGTGAATAAGAAGAAACTCCTGGAGCATGAGAAGAAGTTGCCTGGCTCAATGCTGGGAATCTAGGCAGAGATATGATTCAAATGTCTCCTTATTGTTTTTTGCCTCCTGACATTTCCCATGTTGCGCTGTGCTCTGCTTCTGCAGAAAAATAATAGCTAAGATTAAGTTAAGTGGAAAAATACTGCTGCTTTTCCAATGTCAAAGCCACAGAACCTCTGGTAATGCAGTCCCTGAAGGAAAGCAGAGCAGGTGTGAGGCACTGCTCTTCAAAGGCAGGTAAAATTCTGTACGAGAGGATGTTCTCCCTCTCTTAACTATTAAAAAAACCCAAATCCAATTATTTGGTTTACTTTTCCCCCTTTATTTTACTTATTCTCACTAAGGGAATGCTGTTTTTACAACTGTCCACAGGCATTTTCCAAGTCCTCAGGTGAATGGGTACAGGCTGCTTGTTGGCTTCTTGAAATTAAAATCCTTAAGTCTTAATCTTTGGAACCATGGAAAACCTCAGGTATATGGGAAACATGAAAAACAACACTCTTATTCCATTTCTCCCATGTTTAATTATGGTTTTCCCCCTCTTCTGTAAAGAAGTTTTTAGATCTCACCCACAAACTTCTTATTCAACCCAGCTCCATCAGGTTCCTCCTGTTTTGACTTTTGGATTTGTTGGGCATCAGCTCTTGCCTGAGGTGATACCCAAGCCTAAATTCCTCCAGTTTGGGGGAAAACAGGTGGCTGGATAGAAAAGAAAGTCCCAGAAATCCTGCTGGCACAGAGGGAGAGTTGGAACCACTTGGATCATCCATCCCCAGCAAATCCATTTGGGAGGAAGAGTTAATGGATGCCTCAATGCCAGGAAAAACCCTCAGATCAGAGCTCCACCTTATTAAACCACAGGCAGCAGAGCATGACAAATGTTGGAGACAAGACTTCAGAAATTCCAGTGCTCACAGAAATCTTTCATCCTGCTGAATGCAGCTTGGGATATTTTCTGGTTTGTGTCAGTTTTTCTCTCCAGGCAAGAGAAACAACAAGAACTTGAGCTGAAGTGAGTAAAACTCCTGGTACCAGCAACGCGCTCCCGTGTTTCCAAGGGAAGCAGCGCCGGTATCAATCCTCCTGAAATGAGACATCAGCCAGCCAATTTCAAGGCTTGTCTTGCAGAAAATGGGGCACAAGATTCAGCAGCTGAACAGCCCTGCTGGCCTCAAATTTAATTTGCTCCGAGGTGATATAAGAGCAGGATAATACGACGGTTGTTGTACTTCTGGAGCGCTCTTGACAAAGTCAATCTATCACTGACAGGCACCACGGCCCCTGTTTCACAGCAGGAACTGTGGCCCACAGATGTGAAAATCAAGCACACAACAACAATCCCCACTTACCTGACAACCTCAAGGATTTGCTGCCAAGAGGAGAAGAAAATGGAACGATCTGTGCCTGGTCTGCAGCTCAACAGAGGAACTTTGGAAGGATATTCAAAACACCAATTGCCTGGTCAGACTCTGCTCCCAGGGAACAAGTGATGGGATGAGAGGAAACGGCCTCAAGCTGCACCAGGGAACTTTCAGTTTGGACATCAGGAGGAATTTCTTCATGGAAAGGGTTGTCAAGAGTTGGAATGAGTGCTCAGGGAGGTGGTGGAGTCCCCACCCTTGGAGGGGGCACTCAGTGCTCTGGGCTGGGGACAAGGTGGGCATCGGTCACAGGTTGGACTTGATGGTCTTGCAGGTCTTTCCCAACCCAAATGATTCTGTGATTTTACAGAGAATGAGAGGTGCCTTTGAAAGGACTTCCCACACTGCTGTTAGAAATCTGAGCCTCTCACTGTTCAACCAGCTTTCATTTTCACTAAAAAACAAAAATCAGGCAGAAAAAAGGGTTTCTTTGGGGAATTTCTTTAAGAAAAAGCCCTCCAGGCCTTCGGTACTGTAATATCTCCCTCTGAGCTTCAATGATCCTGTGTGTGTCACATGTGGCTGATGGTTTTTGGCTGTGTTGCCTTTGATGGTGCCAGTCAAATTCACTCTGACCACTCTGGTGATCCCTCCCCCTGCCCGTGCCTGGGACAGCGTGAGGCCAGGATGAGAGGAAACGGCCTCAAGTTGTGCCAGGGGAGGTTTATACTGGATATTAGGATTTTTTTTTTCATGGAAAATGTTGTAAAAAATTAGAGCAGGCTGCCCAGGGCAGTGGTGGAGTGACCATCCCTGGAAGTGTTCAAAAAATGTGAGGATGGGGCACTTGAGAGCATGGTTGAGTGGGGAACATGGCGGTGCTGGGTTGGCAGTTGGACTTGATGATCTTAAAGGTCTTTTCCAACCTTAACAATTCCATTATTTTATATGCCCAGACTCAGCTCTGCATCTTAGGTGACAGAGAAGGGTTTGAATTTTCCCCTTGCCCAAAAACTTTACAGTGCATCACGTTGGGATTATTCCAGTTTGGTGGGGAAGCTGAACCCTGAGGTCACTGCCCTGACTCAGGCTGGGCAAATCTAAAATTTCTGGACAAACCCATCAGGCAGCCTCAGCGTTCCAGCTGGAATCTAATGAGAAGCAGCCAATCTGGTCAGTGATGGCAATTCCCAAATATTTGGTGGTTTGAAGGGTTTGTGGGCAGCGTGAGGATGCTCAGAGAGCTGCAGGCTTTGAGAGCCTTGTGATAAAGGGCCAAGTGAAGCACCAAATCTACAAGAACAGACTTAAATCAACTTTATTGCACAGCAGTGTTCTGTGGGCACTGAATAAGGCTGGAGACTGATGTCTTCAATTTTTTCTGTTGTTGTCAGCAAGGACAAAATCAGCAAGACAGATCTTTGCAGGTAAACCCTGCAACTCCTTCACCACTGCTGCAGGGTTGGAGACACGGAGATTTTGGGCTGTTTCACTCATAATCTTTCAGTCCCCAAAAGATCTGACAGCGCTTTAAAAGATGTCAGTGGAGCAGAGGTGACCTTTGAGGTCCACATGACCTTTGGAACACAAGAAAGATGAGTCTCCTGTGAGATTCATTCGGAATTGCAGGAATTTAAGCTGTCAGCGCACCTGAAAAGTTCCTAGAGGTGGTGGTGTATCCAAATGATTCAGCAGAGGTTTTGTGATTCCCATTGAAAGTCTGGTCAGGCAATATTAAACACTCAGCAAGAAAATGAAGTGTTACCTGCTGTACATCTATAAAATGAAATGTAATGTGATAAAATGAACTAAAAGGTCTCCTCATCTCTGCGTTAAAAACAGCATTGGTGTGACTGCTGCTGCTGTGTAACAATTCCCCTTCAGGAAAGGCAAGTCCTACAATGTAATGTCATATTTTTCTCAGGATCTTTTATGGGTTTGGGGAAGAAAAAACATTTCAGGGAGCACCCAGCTCCAAGGGTCTGGTGAAAAATTAGATCTGCACAAGTAATAGGTATTTTCCACAAACTAAGAGGTGTCTGTGAGAGCAGGTGCTGGAGATGATTGGGCACTGAAGGCTGTTCAGCTGCTCCTTTTGCTGTCTTTCATTACCCCTTCACTGCCACCCTCCATTCCCCATCCTTCCCCAAATCATCTCCTGATTCCATTGTGTCCCCTCTTCCTTCATCCTCACATTTTCCTGATGTCTCCCATTAAACACCACTGATATTTTTAACATTTTAGTGATGCAATCTAAATTTACAAATAGTTGTGCTGCTGGTTCCTGTGTTAGATCTTTCTCCTTAACTCATGTACCTCATCTATTTGAATTATAAACTCATCGGGGCAGAGGCCACATTTTAACTGTAGCATAGTGGAGATTTATTTAGCATAATTAAGCAGGGTAATAAAATACACCTCAGTGAAGGCTGAAATGTAAATTGTGGGACCCACGTTGGCTTCATTGCTCTTCAAGTGAACATGTGATGACTTTTTCTTACTTCTCTCATCATTTAGATGAGGGGACTTGATGGAGTGAGTCGTGCAGGAAGTTGTCACTGAGAAAGATGGGCTGCCCACCCAGGCCCATCATAGCCTGTCCCTGCCCCAGCAGAAATTGTTCATCCTACTAAAATTGTGTCCTGTGTGTCCTGTTTTACCTTCCCTGGGCTACAGCCATTTCCTGGGCCTGCAGGAAAGCTGGAGAGAGACTTTGGAGAGGGGGATGGAGTGTTAGAACAAGGGGGAATGGATTTAAAGTGCCAGAGGGCAGGGATGGATGAGATGTTGGGAAGGAATTCCTGCTGGGGAGGGTGGGGAGATCCTGGTACAGGATGCCCAGAGAAGCTGTGGCTGTACCTGGATCCCTGGAAGTGTCCAAGACCAGGTTGGATGGGGCGTAGAGAAACCTGGGATAGTGGAAGGTGGCACTGGATGAGCTTTAAGGTCCCTTCCAACCCAAACCATTCCATGATTTTGTGATTTGATGTCACTGTGGCAGAAGAACTCCAGACCTCTCCACCTTCTTCTGTCCCTGTGCTTGTGACACCCTCGTGAAACTGAGGTCAACCTTCCTTGTGCTGGAGGCTACAGAACCTGGATGTGTGATAACCACAAACATCTGTGCTAGATTTGTTCTCCTGAAATTCTCTGTGGCAAGATTCCCTCACAGATCGCTGTTCCAGGGAGCAGAGTGACCCCACCCAACCGTGCTCATGGGATTATTCAGGGCAGCCGTGGATTCAGGCACACAAGGAGAGTTCAAGAGTAGAACAGCAAACAGCCTTTGCTGTGTGTGCTTTCCACACCGAGGCAGAAAGGAAGCAGAGATGAACACACTTTCATTTTTCCAAAAGAAGAAGTAATAAATTTGTAGCTGTGGGTTATGAACCGCTCGGTCTCTCAGTTGCAGTCTCGGCTACCGGCTGTGGTCATCGAGTTCAGTAAATTTTGGAACCTTTGCAAAACGCTGTGGCCTCTTCAGCAAGAAGCTGTTTTATCTGAAGTGGGTTTAGTTCAGTGGGTACAGAAGTTGCTGGATTGTGATGGCAGGAGAAGCCATGGGGGTAGAGATATTCCTCAGTGTATTTCTTACAAAGTTAATGCTCCCCTGCTTCCACAGAATAAGAAGTGGTTGGAATGTCTTTATTTTAAAATAACTTTATTCCCACCACAGCTGGAAATATAAATCAACGTGCTGCAGAAGGAAAACAAAATCCAGAGATTTTTTTCCCCCTTCTTTGGGTTCCTTCTTTCCATGGTGTCCTCATGTTCTCAGTTCTGCCTGAGCTGGGAAAGAGCAGGGAATACAGAGAGGAGCCTGGAGCCACCAAGGATCACAGCAAATGGAGCAGCCAGGCTGGCACAGCCCTGAAACCTCTGTGTCCGGCTCTCTCCTCTGCAAGGTGTCACTGTGGGATCCAGGCATGGTAATGGACCTTGGGAATGCACCAAAATTCTCTTTTTGAACTCCCTGCAGGCTCTCTAAGTGCCAACATTTTCACTGGTAGCCATCCCTTGAGACAGAAAGTTTTCATTCTGCAGCTCAGAAGCCTCTTCACCCCGGCAGAGCTGCTCCCTGCCCTTGTTCTCAGCCACAATGAGGCAAGTCCTGTCTCCCACTTAAAAAAATCTGGTGTTGTCACCCTTTCCCCATCCAACAGACACAGAGATGAGCACAGCTCACTGTCTGAAGCCCTGTCACAGCAAGCAGTGGCCTCCTGTGGTGGCAGCACAGGGATTAGGACACTCATCCAACCTTGAGCAGTTCTTCTAACCCCTCCTCTCTTGGGGACCACACAATCCCACGCTGGAATCAGTAAGGTTCCTTCAGTCCCAGGCTGAAGTTCTTCAAGTTGCAAAACCCACCCAAAATGTGGAAATGAGCAAAACAAATTAAATAAAAAGGAAGGAAAAAATGGAGATCTGGCATTAAGCCAGGTAAAATTCAAGTGTTCCAAGCAGGTATCAAAGGAAAAGGGAGACAATTCAGGCTGAGAGTGAGGGATGCAGAAAGCCCTGATTAGGAAAGTGGCACTGTGGGCCTCATGAAGCAATGAGAGTGGACAGCTTGGAGTTAAATATCAAAGCACAGACAGGTGAGATTATACCAGAATGAAACCCAGGCGTGGAATAATGTTCTTCTGGGAATTGTTCTACTGTACTGCAAGCAGCAAATTTCCCATTGTCTCTGCTTGAAAATCGGCTGTGCAAAGAAGACCTCTGGCAACTCGGATCTGGATTTGGCATTGCAAAACAACATTAATCCTCAGCAATTACCAAGTGTTTTCAGGCTGACCTTCTCCTGCCACGTGGAAGCTGGGCAGGAGGAAGAGCCAGAGGTTTGGGATGTGTCTCCCAGGCTTGGATCATAATGAAAACATTTCTGCTGCAATCAGAGAGTGGCTGCAGACCGTGTGGATGTGCCTGGGAGAGCTTTAAAAGCTGTCTGGGGAGGCAGAGAGAGGGGCAGCATCCACAATGTGATGCTCAGAGCCAGCTGCAAGCCCTGCCTGAGACACAGCAGAAATGCTGCAGTGTTCAGCTCAGTCTCCCTCTAATTAGTGCTGCTGGTAATTGGCTCTATGGGTTCAAACTGAAACCTGGCAGCTGGGGTTCTTTGAAGGTCATGACCCAAAAATCAGTGGGGTCCTTAGCTGGAGGTATCCATGTGTGGTTGCACTTCCCAGGGCACACTGTGGGGCCTTGGAGTTGCCTCAAGTGGCCCGTGGTGTGGGAACCTTTGGAGAAGAGATGGATCCACAAAAAAAGCCAGGATCAGGAAGTTAAGACAAGCGCTTGGCTGGTTTTGTAAGGAAGAAGGGAGATTGTGATGTGAGGGAAAGACAGTCTGGATGCTGGAAGTGCTCCGTGGATCGTTCCCTGCTGTGCTGAGGGAAAGAGCCAGCAGCCATTCCAGGAGACCTGACTGACCTTACCCTCCTCTTTTAGGACTTGGCTTAGCCCTCCTCCCAGTGACTGGCCAAATCCCAGTGGGAATGGGGCTCTGTGGGGCAGGAGGCCAAGTGGCAGAGTGAGATTTCTTCGGGCAGTTCGAGTTATTAAGGAGTCTGTCCCACACTGATCAAGTGGCTGTGTTCCTCTGCCACCTTCCTTCTACCCACTTCCAGATCATTCCCTGACAGTTCAAGAAATTCCTGTGTTTTCCTCATTGTCAGCACTGGGTGATGAATCAGATGAGCAGCTGCTAAAGGTTTCTGGAGCATTTGCCCAGCTATTCACAGCACTCAGATCCCAAAATTACTTGGGCCAAACAGGGAGAATTCAGGATTTTAATGAGCTGTCAGATCCTGAGGTTGTAGTAGAACTATACCAGCAGCAAATCTTGTTTGCTGTCCCATTCCATGGTCCCTGCTCGAGGGTACTGACACGCTGCTCACTTCTGCTGGAGGAGAAAAGTCTTTTTGTGCTGAGAATAATGAATGGCCTGAGCCAAAGCGTGACCAGATGGTTGCAATCAGCAGTTGTTTATGCCCAGACCTGGGAGAACAGGTCAGGCAAACCCCCTGACCCTAATGCTGTCTGTAGAAAAATCAATTTACAAGGCCAGGCAGAGTGACCTGTGAGCCCTGTTTGTTGATCCAAGACATAATGGCTCAATAACTTTAATTATTAAAGCCAGAACAGACAACCATTGATCCTCCCACTTAGTGCCATCTCTGTAGCCTCAGGGCCAGGGATTTAGAGCAGGGGAATTTGCAGGGAAAGAGAGAGAACCAACTTTGAAAGGCCGATCCTCTGGATCACCAAAATTTTGGACCCTGATTTTGAAATCTGCCTCCCACCTGTCCGTCCATTCCAGCACCTCAGAGCAATCAAGTGACGACCCTTCCCTGAGAACACAAGTTCCTGCTTTTCAGCTTAACAAGGCATTGAAAAAGTCATTTATAGAGTTGACCCAGAACATCTTTTCTCTCCAACAGTTCACAAGGCAATCGGTGTAAAGGACATTAATCAAGTTGGCGCCAAGAGGTAATTGAAGACAGTAATTACTCAGTTTTTATAGAGCTGGAAATGTAATAAGGATTTTAAGAAAGTAATAAGTGAAGATTTCTGCTGAGAGATTCCCTGGTGCACACAGTTTAGCCAAGGGCCCATCTTTTTGAAAATACATTTTCGTGTAGTTATTACATCACTGTCTTGCTGGGACATCTCTCCTGAGCTTTGGTAAATGTAATGGGCTTGCTGAATCAGAATCCACCATCTCTGCATCCCAAATTTCCGTGGCAGACTGACACCTCCAATGCAGCAGTAATGCAGGAAACAGCAAACACACATTTTTGTGCTTTACCTTCTCCCAGCTCCTGCCTTCCCCGCTCCAACCCAGTAGATTTCTGTCAGGCGCCCAATTTTTTGTTCTGCTTTGGAAACCATGACAAAAAGGATCTGATTAAATTTCCCAAAGGCACATTCAGCTCTGTGCAGCAGCTCTGAGGCTTTTTGTGGTCAGAAGTGGAGGCAAATTTTCCCAGCAGGCTCAAAGTTTCATCTGCTTAAATCACAAGATTCCGCAACAGAAAGGAAAACTCGGATGAAACGGCAAATTTACCTTCACTTAAACCTGATGAAAACTGACAAAAGCTCCCTGTTTATGCAGAATATCCAAGTTCAGTTAGATGCTGCTGCAGTCATTCCCTGATTCCTGGGTCATTTTTGGGATCTATCCCACATTGCCTCAAGTGCAGGACTCCTGAGTCCCCTCCTTACCTGGGACTGGTTCCTCACGGGCTCTGAAGCACAAACCTAAATTGCTCCATGCCTTTACTTACTTTGCTCTGAATTAACTCCTCAATTCTTTAAAAATGGAAATCCTGCTTGCTGGGCACCTCTTCTGTGCAGACTTGTCCCTTGGGTTACTGATGTAAACTCTTCAAGGCAAGCAGCAGATGCGCTTTAATTTGCATATTTGCAAATTGGTTTGCACAACGTGGTGGCACAAGCAGGTGCTGCTGGAATAAGAAGCCTCAGCCTTGGCTGAATGGGTTAATTTGGGAGAGGTGACAAAAAGCTGGGGTGATGTCCCAGGCCCACACACTCAACCTCAGAATTTCTACCACATTTGATATTAAGGCTTGACGCAACCCCGCTTCTTTTAAAATTATTTTAACAAAAGTTCCAGTTACATCTGCATTGAAACCTTCTGGGCTGGGAGCACAAATTCCATCACTCCAGCAAGGTAGCTGCAAGAGGAAGCTGGAGTTGAAGAATTATTTGGGATATGTCTGGCTCTGGCTCTCCTCCAAGGGCAGACAGCTCATTACAAGCAAAGCACTTCTGTCCCACAGGGTTTTGTGGCTTTCTGGCTCCGATCTTGGATGAAATTTCATTTCATGACAGGTCTATTCACAATATCTCCTCCCTAACAAGGACCACTCCTTCTGGAGGGAGAAATCTTCCACGCTGTTGCTGGGATGGGATCCACCTGGCCTGTGTCAGAAATGGCTCTGCTTCAACCTCTTCCCTGCCTTGCAGCCAGCAAAGTCCTCTGAAGCTCCAGGAAGAGAAAATTGGGGTTGAATTAATCACCCGTGGTTCTAGATGCATTTGCTGCATGCACAACCCATCTCTGCATTCACTTGTTGGTCTCATTAGGTTTGATTAAAATTTGGTAGGGGATTCTAGGACCTTCTGGTGTGTGCTGGAGATTTATTCAGGTCAATTAGACATCTGCCACGTTCAGCCTCAAAGGCCATGACATATGTTTGCTCAACAGGCTACGGCAACAAGGAGAAATTGAATTTGCATCCCGAGCAAGGTGCCTCGGCGGTGTATCAATATCGGTTTTTAATGAGATGTGCTGGCTTTCACAGGCAGCAGAAAGTGTAAATTTATGCTGAAGTGTCAACAAATGCCAGTCAAAGGGATCTCTGTGTGAATGCAAAAGACACAGAGGGATAGGAGGAGTCATTTGGATCAGCTTGTGGACTCCAAGAATTGAATCAACTTGCATTTATTTGGCTGCACTTGCCCAAGCTAAAATCCCCTTCCAGCTGAGGCACCTCAAAACCTGAGGGCTGTTTTGGGCTCCTCATGACAAGAAAGCCACTGAGGGGCTGGAGCTGTCCAGGGAATGGAGCTGTGAAGGGTTTGGAGCCCCAGGAGGGGCTGAGGGAGCTGGAAAGGGGCTGAGTCTGGAGAAAAGGAGGCTCAGGGGGACCTTGTGACTCTGCACAGCTCCTGACAGGAGGGGACAGCCGGGGGGGATTTGGGATCTTATCCCAGGGAACAGGGACAGGAGGAGAGGGAACGGCCTCAGGCTGGGCCAGGGCAGGTTTAGGTTGGATATCAGGAAAGATTCCTTCCCTGAAAGGGTTGTCCAGCCCTGCCACAGCTGCCCAGGGCAGGGGTGGAGTCTCCATCCCTGGAAATGTTCAGAAAAAAGCAGAAGTGGCACTTTGTGATTTGGTTTAGTGGGCATTCAATTGAAGGTTGGACTTGATGATCTTGCAGGTCTTTTCCAGCCTTGCTAATTGTGGTTCTGTGACTTTCCCAAGCCAGGGGTGGTTGCAGAACCAGGAAGAGAATGCAGAATTCCTGAGTGTCCCATGACACCAGACTGACAGGGGCCCTTCCGTGTGTAAAGTGAGTGCAAACACAAACACAGCCTCTAGCCAGGCGTGTTAAAATGTAAAAATATATCATGTGTTAATGCGCCTCCCTCAAAAACACATGGCCTGTTCACTCAAAGAATCCCAGAATATTTTGGGGTGGAATAGATCTTAAAGTTCATCTCATTCCAACCTCCTGTCATGGGCAGGGACATCTTCCACCAGACCAGGCTGCTCAAATGCTGAATTTTGGACACTCAGGGTACTGAACAGAGATTCAAATGACTGATTGATTTGAATATTTCCTTTATTTTCAATTTCCTTGGTCTAAAGAGTAACTTCTTCCCCAGTTTAGCTGAGTAGCTGTTCTCTGCCAGTTGTCCCAAATGGAGAGTATTGTACACATTTTCCATAATAAGCTAATTTAACCAGCTAATTTAACATTAATAGCAAATCTGTGAGTTGAACACCAGCAAATGAACTCATTAAAGAGAAAAGGACTAGTGCTTTCTCCTTTCTTGTTCTTTTTTTTTTTTTTTCCTCTCTAGTTTTGCACTTTTAGCAAGATGCTCTGGGGAAATCAGGATTTCAGGGAAATTTGGATGATCAAATAAATAGGCTTTTATTGATGAATTAAAAAGGATGCATCAGAATGTCAAAAAGCTTTTTCAGGAAGATGCCAGCCTTGTCTGTCCTGTTTAGGAGGGACCCAAGGCTAGAGGACCCCACAGGGTTTTTTTTTTAATTTATTCTTCTCAGTCTCCTCAAGTGCTGCACCCCAGAGTAGCCTCTGCAGCCCTGGGGCTTGCTGTGAACACTGATTATTTCAGAGATAAATCTGAGCACTTTATTGTGACTTTCACATTAGTGTGGCTCAGGACACAAGGATTTAATTGTCTATACACCCAAAGGCTTCCACTAACCCTTCACCACTTCAGACTCTGCAGCTGGACCAGGTGACATCCAGAGGTCTCTTCCCACCTCAATCCTTCTGTTTCCTCCCTTTTTGCTGGTGGCTGTTTGTAAAATGTTGGTGATCATACAAGGCACGAGTGTACACAGGTAAAATATTACAATAAAAATTGTAAAATATTACAATACTCACATAGCCCAGCCACTGAGTGTGAAAACTCTTATTTCCAGACACCTGTGGGTACCTCTGTGTTGTCTCCAAGTTTAGGATGGATACTGGAAAAAATTTCTGCACCAAAGGCTGATCAAACATGGAACTGGTTGCCCACAGCAGTGGAGGAGTCACCAGAGAATCAGAATCATGGAATGGTTTGGATTGGAAGGGACCTTTGATTTAATTTCATTCCACCCCCTGCTATGGGCAGGGACATCTCCCATTGTCCCAGGCTGCTCCAAGCCCTGTCCAACCTGGACTTGGGCACTTCCAAGGATCCAGGGACAGCCAAAGCTGCTCTGAGTACTCTCTGCCAAGTCCTCACCACCTTCACAGACAGGAATTTTTTCCTAATATCCAGTCTAAACCTACTTTCTTTCTGTTTGAAGCCATTCCCCCTTGTCCTGTCTGCATCCTTTCCATCTTGTTGCCTCCTTCAGGCCCTGAGGTCACCCCAAAGCTTCTCCTGCCCAGGCTGAACAATTCCAGCTGTGCCAGCCTTTCCTCCCAGCAGAGCTGTTCCATCCCTCTGCTCATCCTGGTGCCTCTGGTGCCTTAGGTTTGAGCTTTTGTATTTTCAGATTCTGTGCTACCTAGAGATGCAGTTCTGAGCCTCATATTAAGTGCCAGCAAGCTCTCTTCACAGAGCAGATAGACAAAATAAATCCTTTTCCTGCTGGGGACCAAGGACAACTTTCAGCCCAACAACACAAACAAGGGTGGACTGAGAGGAGGAGCAAGAAGGATGGGACCTCACAACCTGAAGCTGTAATTGGACAATTAAACCCCAATATGCAAATGGACCAAAACTTATAAAAGTGTAATATCTCGTGACTGGGCAGCCATTTTGTGGCCATTCTTGGTCCACCCAGGGTGCAGCCTTGGTCAGGCTCTTGTCCTGCCCAAGGTGGATCCTGGAGGCCTTTCCATAAATACCTTCTTTATTTTCTAGCTCTGTCCAGTCTCTGTTCCAGGTCAGCCTTCCAAGGCATCACCTCTTCCAGACTCTCTCCAACATCTCGAGGTCCTTCCTGTGCTGGGACCTGGGGCCTCACCTGACCAGGCAGAGGGATCCCACTGAAAGGGTTTCAAAGCCACATGGATGTGGCACTTGGGGACATGGATTAAGGGTGGGCATGGCAGGAATGGTTGGACTCCATGCTCTTGTAGGGTTTTTCCAACCTCACTGATTCCATGAGAGCAGGAGGAGACACTGAACAGGGGAGTTGGCAGGAGAGGGCAGCTCCTTCTCACCCCATCACAGGGGTAACAAAGCACAGTCACACCCACAGCTCCCAGAAAAACAGGTCAAGGAATCATTCCAGGAACAACTGGACATTCTCTGGTGTGGCTGGCAAGGTGGGGATCAAAGGTTGGACTCGATCTTGGAGGTCTTTTCCACCCTCGGTGATCCTGTGATTCATCAGCAGGACCTGGAGGAGATGTCAGCCCTGCTCTTCTCCAAAGCTGACCCAACTCCCACCCTGTTCCTTCACCTGGAGCTTCCACTCTTGTCTGGGATAGATTGGAACATCCTTGCACAACTTGGAAGCCCCATTAATCCTCCCTTCAGAGCGTGTGTGTATGAATAATAGATTTTCCGTGCTAAAACTATCAAAGCTCCTGCAGCAGCTGCTCGGCTCCCTTGGGCAAATATCCTGGAAAGGAGCTGCAGCAGCAGAGCAGATTTGCATGTTTGATGCATTGCTGTGTCTCGGTTTCAAAGCAGACAATCTGTTGGCTCTCAGCTCTTTGCACACCTGTTGAAGCCAAGGTGCTGGACTGCAGCACAGTAGAAAGTGTGGATTTTTATTTTTATTTCTTTTTTCCTGAGACAAAGAGAAATTTCTCCCTCCCAGGAGTGCAATTTATATCTTGATTAATCTAAAAGTTTGAGGCTTTTACGCTGAGGGGTACAAGAGGAGTTTTTTTAAGGAGTGTGGGTAAGAGTAAAGAGGAAAGGAAGGCGTGTGTGGAATCGCTTTCATCCTGGAAAATCAGCTATGCTGGAGGCAAATGCTGTGCCTCAGTGGAGCAGAGACAATTTCAGGTAATTAATGTTCCTCCTTTACCAGCACTGGGAAAATCAGGGACTTTAGTGGGAGATTTATACAACTTCATGTCAAAGCTTAGAGCAGCTGTGGAGAGGGGCTGATTCATAAGGGAAGGTTCAGAATCTGCACACAGGAGCTCAACCCTGAGTCAAAGATGCTGGCTTGGAGCTGAGCAGGTTTAAGCCACTTTCTTCCATAGCCAGTGAGTTTTTCCAGCCATTTTTCTTATCCTGATTCGGGCATTCCCATTAAAAAACCCACCTTTGGCAAATAGAGGCAGTAAATCCCTCACACTCCCAAATAGCAGGGAAGAAAACCCCCACAAACACAAGCCTTCCCTTGTTGGCAGCAGTGCAAAAAGAGATTTTCAGCATTTCTGTGGACAGCTTGACCAGCCAAGAAAGTTTCATCATGGAGTTTAGAAAGTAAAAACTGCCAAAAATCAAACTGATGTAAAACCACTCATGGACATGAACCCTAATATCAAAAAGTCCCCATGAGGAGGCCTTGCTGTGGCATAAGGATGAGGATTTAGATTGAAGATTAGCAAGATTTTGATCACAAAATCCTCTTTCAGCCAGCCTGGCCACAGCTCACTGTGGGAGTTTGCATCTGATTTCTTTTCAGAAGAACCCACCCAGACCACAGCTGCCAGTCCATGGTGAGGATTTGGCTCTGCTCAAGTGAGGGATGGAGTCATCCTTGAACTCTTCTCCCATGTGCAAAGTTTTGGCTTTCCAAAGTCCTTGGACCTACAAAGAATCCTCCAGAAATATCCTGCCAGAAGTGCAGAAAAAAAAAACAAACCACAATGTTGTGCTTTTCTACACCTTCCCAGGTTCTAATCCAAACAATTTAATTCCCAGACTCTAATATAAAGAATTTAATTCCTGTCTTCCACCTTCTAATGTGTTGCCTGTCCTACATTTGATTATGTGGGATTAGAGTGAAAAGATATTATCTTTATCCTCAACAAGAGGAGAAAAGGAAAATATTTACATTTGTGGCTCATGTATCATTAGCTGGAAGACCTGTGAAGGTGCCTATTGATATTCAGAGGTGACTCCTCTCCTCTTAAAGCAACCCTGAGTGTGAGAAACCTCTTCCTCCAGGTTGTAGCTCCACTCCCAGCTTGCCTGACCTTCGGATTTGAGTTTCTGTGAGTTAAATCAGCGTCACGACAGGGAGTGGTGAGGGTGCCCTGACAGGGGCACAGAGACCCTTCCACTCCTGGTGTTCCTGCCTGAAGATCTCACTGCTCCCCTAAAAATCAATTTACACTCCCTCCCTCGGCGACACCTCGGAGCAGCAGGGAGGAATTGGAGATGGTTTTGTACAGGGTGAAATCCTACGGGCGGCAGAAGGATGAACCAAAACACGAGGCAGAGACTTCTTCCCCTCTTTACCACCTGCAATTTGCAAAGCCATTGCTGGGGGCAGCCAACAAAAGCCCAAACAACTCCCAAGTGCCTCCCAAACAAAAGGCTAATTTAATTTCAAATTGATTCGCGCTCCCGGTACAAGACGCTTGATTTTTGCAGCGCTCAGCAGCAGCTCAAAAACAAAAAGAGCATCTAACACTGATTAACATCTGAGTCACACCAGCTGAATTCCACAGTCCCACTGGCACAGGAACTTCAAATTTCCTGGAGGAATTTGCCATCCCCTCCTTCGTTTGTGCGTGTGCTCAGCACATGGTCCCCGAGCTCGCAGGCTGATTTTGCCATCTCTGAAAGGCACGCTGACTTCCCAGCAATAAGATGCACGTTGGTGTTTGACAAGAACAATGTGCTCCAAGAACGGGCTCACAATAGCTCCTATCAATCAAGCGCCGCGTGGAAAATCAAAGATGACAATGAAACCCACAGCATTAAATACCCCACGGTGCTGGGAATTAATCAGGAGGCCTTGGGTGCTTGAAAAACAAATGTGTTTTTAATAAATTGGATTTGAGCATCACTTAGAAGCCTTGGATTAGCAGCTGAGTGGAGACTGGTTTGATTTGTGCTGATAAACTCCAGGGGAGCTGGTGCCTCTCTGTATCCAAGCCATTGATGTCACCCTGAGCCTGCTGGGCTTGGTGACATTTAAGCAATGTGAACAGAATTCTTTTTAATACACACAGAACAGATTTTATCAAAAAAAAAACCCAACCCAGGTCTCTGATCCTGCTCTCAACAACCCCCAAACAACCCAGGGGTTAATAAGAACCTCTGAGCAGAATTTCAGTGGCAGTTCACCCCTTGATGAGAATGAAGAGAACGTGTGACATAAATTGGAGAGGGACTGGGGACAAGGGACAGAGGGACAGGACACAGGGAATGGCTCCCACTGCCAGAGGGCAGGGCTGGATGGGATCTTGGGCAGGAATTCCTGCCTGGAATGGAATTGCCAGAGCAGCTGTGGCTGCCCCTGCATCCCTGCAATGTCCAAGGCCAGGCTGGACACTGGGGCTGGAGCAGCCTGGGACAGTGGGAGGTGTCCCTGCCCATGGATGGGGTGGCACTGGATGACCCTGAAGGTCCCTTCCAACCCAAAGCATTCCATGATTCCATGATTCTATAAATCACGACATGAAAAAATAAAATTCTATAAGGGAGGGATAAACCTCTCCAGGAGCAGCACCAAAGGTGAACAACACCTGTATTTTTAAGTGCTCACTTACACCTACTATTAACTCACCCTGAGCAAGGGGAGAGTGAGTTTCCTCTGTTTTCATTGATTTTCCTTCCTGCCTCAAAATTTCCAAAGTCCAAAAAGCAGAAAAGCTCCTTCCATTGTTTTCCAACAGCCTCTTGCACTCCTTTCCTCACTCTTTCATCCCAAAAAAGCCAGAATATTTCAGGGAAGTCCCTTGCTTACCAGACTCTGGACTGAATCCCCTCTCCCATATTCTTGGTGAAACAAAACACCCTCCAAGGTCAGGGAAACACTGATTATTATTCCTGCATTTGGGTCTTGAAATGAACACCTGAAAGAAGAATTTCATCTATCAAGGACCAGTTTTTAATAGCACAAAACAGGAATTTAGCCTGGAATTTGGGGAAGACTTGAGTTCCTTATCTGTTTCACTGAGTGATGTCTCAGGTGACTGAAAATGCAGAAGACAACTGTACCTCACAATTTTAATTATTTAATTGACAGGATTATGCAGGAAAACCAGAATTTTATGAAGAACAGAGTGAGACTTCCCCTTCTGTTCTATCCTGAGAACAGTGAGACAAAGCTGAGAGGTGACAATTTCAAAGATAATGTAGAAAGGTATTTTATCAAAGATTGCTTAATTAATCTGCAAATCTCACTGTCCCAGAATAGCGCTGAGGCTCGGAGACTTGAAGGACTGAAAGCAAAGGTGTGGATGCTGTTTTGTCAAATCCAAACAGGCAGCTGAAACAAGAGCACCTTTTCAAAAGAGCTCAGACAAAAAATGCTGCCGAGCTCCAAGGTCTAAACCACATCCTGACTCTCAGGGGCTGGGAACAAATTCCTCCCAAGACACAGAGCAGGGCAGAGCTGAGCCAGCTGGGAGTCAGATGGCTCTGGGTGCCCTCAAAAACAGCACCAGGAATTCCACAGCCACTGCTCTGGTCATCCATGGACATCCCCACGTGTCTGTCCAAGCCTTCTGACCAGAACAGGAAGCTCCTTCTTTGCCAGGACGAGCATCTCCAGCACCATCAGATGCAAAAACAGGAACATTATCAGAGTCTGTCTCATCTGTAACCAAATTCCCGTTGATTTCAGTGGGAACTATCACTCTAATCCACACAGGATTAGCAGACTTCAAAAAAGATTTAAAAGCACAAAGCTCGAGAGTTTAAATCCCACTGACCTCAGCTGGAGCTGGGAGCAGATCCAAGGAGAAAGTGCTGAACCCCTCACTTGTCTGGTTTCTTGTCTAGCCCAGCCAATCTCATCTGTCCTGGACTCTTCCCTGCAATTAGGCTGATAATTAAGAAATAACAGCATAATATAAATGGAGAGTTGCTGGCTAGCACGGTTAACATCAGGGATAAATTGAGCAGCAATCTGCAAAGGATGTTATTGCCATTATAAAAATAAAGATCTGTCTCCCCAGCCAATCAATTCAGCAGATATATACCAACAATCAAATTGTTAAAAATGACTCCTATAAATTACCCAGTCTTCCATCTAATGGAGGCAGGAACATCTGTGAGACAATTTAGAGCTGACATAACCATACGTCGGGAGCGCTTTTTCATCCTGCTGCCTTCCCGTTCTCCTCAGAGCCGCTGTGCTGCAGCTTTGTTTAATGCACCCACGTGAAAACAGCCTGGATTTCACACCACGGGTTAGCAGAGTCATTCTGGCAGAAATGCTCCAGAATATATGCATTTAATACGGGCGGAATAATTCAATTTCCTCAGTATTATTTCAGCTATGCTGTTACAATCTCCTTAATTCTTCGTTAAACCCTCTGGGCTTGGGGGATGCTGCCGGGTTTTTACGATCTGCCATCGTTCTTTCGAATGGATGTGGAAAGACACACAGAGGAGCAGTTCTGGTCATGTATTTTTTAGCTGGATAGAGTGGTGATTTCAGACAAATCCGAGCGATTTAGCACCTTGCTTTGGCCAGGGGAGCCCTGGCTGGGGCCCAGGTAGGGGCTCTGAGAATCTGGTGCAGTGCAAGGTGTCCCTGCTCATGGCAGGGCTTGGAACGAGATGATTTTTAAGGTCATTTCCAACCCTATGATTCTATGGTTCCATGGCTGCTGCCACTTGGGCTTAATCCCAGAAAGGATAAAGGGATTTAAAGGTGGAATGTTCTTCCATTTGCAGCTTCATTCTGGCCATGCCCCAGCCCAGCTCTTTCCAGCTGGAAGCCACCAAGTGGCACCTCTGGAAGCCACCAAGTGGCACCTCTGTGGTTCAGGCTCCTTCCATGGTGTGAGTTTTTGTGAAAACAGCACCCAAAACAACAACACGGAGGCAGGAGGTCTGCAGTGAAAAGCTGCTCCCCAAAAAGAGAGACAAGCCTGTTTATTTCTTAAATTTCTATACATTTGTGGGTCTGGTTGTGGATTGGCTTCTGGGGTTGCTACCCCTTCACCCCACTGGCCAGACCAGCTGTCAACCAACATTGTTTTCAGGCTAGAAATATGTAGACAAAGCTCAGTGAACAAAAACAAGAAAGGTTGTTTATGTTCCAAAGTGTTAGAAAGTGAAAAACTGACCCTTAATATTGTACAGTAACTAAAGAACTGACTCCATCTTATGAACGAGTAGAAGGCTTTAAAAAAACTCAGATAAACCAGTTTTTGGAAGGGACAGGGCAAAACGAGTGATGTCCACTCCTGGACTGAGCCATTACTGAAACCAATGAGGGAAATCCTGGCTGGGAAGGGATTTTGTTTTCCACGTGGGGCAATTTCATGGTCAGGACTCACATCTCTGCATCCTGTGAGTTGCAGGAGGAGAGCTGGTGGGTTTTCCCAGTCCCTGGAAAGTCTGGACTCTGTTGTCCAAGAATCCCTCAGTAACCTTAGAATTAAATCCCTACCTGCCTTCCCAAGGCCCTGCCTCTCCACGGCTGTCAAACCAGGGCTGGTTTTTAATGCAGACAGCAGAGGAGAGCTCATTTCTCTGTCTGGGCTCTATGTGTGATAATCCAGGCTCTGTAAATTAAATTTGGGCTGCAATTTAAGTACGGAGGGATTTGGCAAGACCCAGAGCTGCCAGCAAGCAGAAGTTGCCACGATCAGCTCAGCGCAGGGCGGACATGGAACGGGAATAAAGCTGGGAACAGTTGGGTCTAAAATCTCATCTGTGTGCAAATGTGGCTGCTCCTAATTTTTCAAATAGGACGTGCACAAGTGGGACCTGCTCCTTCGCAAGCTTTGCAACTCTCGTGTTGGTTTAAATTAATTTTGCATGAACCTCACTTTCAAATCTTAAAATTAGCTCCAACTTCCCTGGCTCCCTCTTGTCTGTTCTACGGACATTTTCTTCTCCCTTTCATACTTTAATTCTCCTTCCAAAAACACTCTCACCTCCACAAAAAACACTCTTCTAGATTCTTCTGTGATTCCAGTTATTGTCCCATCTCTTTTCACTTCTTTTATCCACGTATCTCTCTTACACTCACTTTTCCCCCTCTCCATTCACCTGCTTCCACCCAGCATCATCTGTCTCCCTGGAAACCACTTCGGAATGATTCCCACTTGAGCAAGTGGCCAAACCTTGCTTTATTTTTATCCCCCATTGTGATCTTTCCCTTTGAGTTCTTGCTTTCTCTTGGCTTTCATGGTTTGGTGGCCCTGTCTTTGCTCTGTGGATATTCCCTGAGTATTTCTCTCTCTGCAGCCATCCCCTTTCTCCTCCCATTTCCCCCTATATTTTGGAATCCTCTGGGGTTTTGTATCCATGGAGTGGTAGTTTCAATCCAAGGCAGGTTTGGAACTCTCCTGTTCATCAGTGGCTTGCAGGGATCTGCCTTCTGTTCTCCAGTCCATCTCTCCTGATTTACATCTTCCCCCACCTTCCCGAGGTCTCAATTTGCATATTCTTTCATCCAGGGAGCACAAATTAGGTGACATTAATCTGCTTTGCCTGACCTCATTTCAGATTCGGGATCCTGTTTATCCCATCATTCATTTTCACCTTCCACTCATCTGCAGTTGTTTACAGCTTTATCTGAATTTCCACTGGGACGCTCCACGAGCTGCAGAATTCAGCTCCAGCTTCCCAAAGGAGTCACTTCCCTCTAAACTCCCTCTATTACCTCTGTTAACTAAACACACTTAATAACACCATTCTTCTTCTTGCCTTCTGGCTGATGAAACCAAAGATCATGTTTGACTTCTCTTTTCTCCCCTTTCCTGTTGAATACTGCAAAAATCCACCCCTCCCTTATTTGTCCTGACAGCTAAATTACCTTCCCACCTTTCCTAAATCAATGTGCCACTGTCTATCTCTGCTTCATCAATCCCTAAAATGTTGCTCCCGTGGCACTGATGACAAGGCACTGCTGCTCCTGGAGCCAGGCACCTTGAGACACACAACTGATGCTGAGAGACTCCTGAGGCCCTGGCACAGTTTTCCAGAGGAGCTGTGGCCATCCCTGGATCCCTGGAAGTGTCCAAGGCTGGGTTGGACAGGGCTTGGAGCACCCTGGGACAGTGGGAGGTGTCCCTGCCATGGCAGGGGTGGCACTGGATGATCTTGAAGGTCCCTTCCAATCCAAACCTTTCTGAGATTCTATGATTAATAACTAATAAACATCCCAACCTGTGTCCTGTTTTTCCCTGACTCTCTGGACATGCTGAGATGCTTCACTTGCTTTTTGTGCCTCCTGAGGAGGGCAAAGTTCACAGAGGAGGTCAAGAAATTCTTCATTTTCTCCTTGATTCTTGGTATCCTCAGCCAAGGAAAACCCATCCTGCAGAGGACTGATTCCATGGCAAGGTGCATCTATTTTGGGTAGGCTCATCTCTTTTGTGCCAAACTCTGGACATGGTTTTCTGACTGGGAGAGAGACAAATAGCAGCAAAACTGGTTTTCCAGAGGAGCTGTGGCCGCCCCTGGATCCCTGGGAGTGTCCAAGGCCAGGCTGGACAGGGCTTGGAGCACTCTGGGACAGTGGAAGCTGTCCTGGCCCATGGAAGAAAGTTGGAATTGGATGAGCTTTAAGGTCCTTTCCCATTGATTTTTTTTGTGGTTTTCTGGTTTACATTGGCTGATTTGTCTCTGCAGGCAGAGACAAATGGAGAGAGGCCGGAGCTGCTCCCAGGGCATTGCTGAGCAGAAGGTTAAGAAAGGTGAAACAGGGAACATCTCCTGCCCAGGAAAACCCAAAGATTAACCCCCCACTTTGCCTGGTTCAGTGTGGAGATGCAGATCCCTCACTGCCACAGATGACACGAAAAGAACCACACGAGGACACGCTGGGAAGCAAAGCAGGAAAAAAGGGTGAGTTTATTTACAAAACTCAATTTTATACATTCCCTATGATGCCCGCGGATTGGAGGATGGAATTCCACCTCTCAAACCACAATGGTCAAGCCAACTGTCAATCAACTTTCTGCTCCTACCTAGAAATATGTAAACAATGAAAGACAGCAAAACACGGTGATTGTTTATAGTAGAAAGTGTGATAAAGTAAAAATTCTGACTCCAATATGAAGAACATTACAGAAGACTTAGAAAAGTCTTCAAAACCAGGCTGACATCTCCCAAGGAGTCTTTGCTGATCCCACGACCATCCCGAGTCTGGTCTAGCAGGAGATGTGTCTGTGTGCAGAGCTGAGCACTCCGGGGTGGGATGAAGCACTTTTTGTCATAACCTGTCACTGTGTCACCCTCATGTTACATGCTGGGAACACGTGCAGTATGTCAGAACACTCAAATCAGGGATATAAATAAAATAAAACTCAGCCGTTCTCCTAGCATCTATTTCATTTTTTCCATTTGCAGTCACAACTGGGGAATAACGAATTCAGAACATCTCCAGCATGGATTTGGCACTGCTGCTGAGTTCCACGTGGTGCTACCGCCACTTTCAAACCCCAAGTGAAATCACCTTTGGGAGGAAAAGACAAATGGAGCATTTCCTAGACAGAGGAACACATCACACTGAGAACCCGAGGTCTGCATCAAATGCACCACGACAATTCCCGTTCAGAAAACATCCCAGTGGTTCTGCTACTCCAATTTGCGCTGTGAATTGTGGATTTGCTTCCAGGTGAAATGGATCTCAGTTGCCAGGTCTCTGTTTAAAGCAGCCATAGAAAAAAAAGGAAAAAATTGGGTCATTCCACTGCAGAAAAACAAAAACCAAAACAAAAACAAAACCCAAACAAACAAAAAAAAGCAAAAGCAAAACCAAACCAAACCAAACCAAAACAAAAAAAACCCCAAAAAACCAAACCAAACCAAACACCCCCAAAAAACCCCCCAAACCCCCAAAAAACCACCCCAAAAGACAAAGAAACCCCAAAAACAAACAAACAAAAACAAAACAACAACAAAAAAAGAGTCAGGCAGGTCTGAGCACTTCTTTAATTTAAGGACCTGAATTTTAGAAATACGTACACAGGAACATAAGAAAAAATATCCCAGCTCACCCCAAAGGTGTATCTTGTTCAGTGTCCTGCTCACACACTCAAACAGACTCGCTTGGTGTGCTCTCCCAGCCTCCAGAAATTTGCAGATAATGAATTTTGTGTGTCTTAATTGCCATCTTAGTGTTTAATAACTTTTGGGGGCTTTATCCGCCCACGCTTCTCTGGGCTGCTTGAGGAATTTCAGCACCCACCTCTTGCAGCAGGGAGTTGTGAGGCCTTTCCTTCTCTGCTCTGACCCAGCCACCTCCTCATTTCACTGATGTTCCCTTAATTCTTGCCCTAAAAAATCAGTGAACAACTGTTGCCAATTCACTTTCTCCAAGACTTTCATCTTTTTACAGATTCCTAACATAATTCTCCCTTTCCCCTGATTTTTTTTACCATTTATCCATACACAGGGACCTGTGGTACCTCTGTGACCAATTCCTGCTGTGGGAGCCACCCCACTGCTTCCCAACCTTCCCATATAACCTCTTCCTTCCCATATAACCTCTCCCTTCCCATATAACCTTTTCCAGCTCCTTTTCCAGCTTTATCCTTTCCAAGACCAGGAATCCACCGTGCTCATGGCACACACAAACCCCAAGGAAATATTGGCAAAATCAGAGCTCTGTTGACCTTCTGTGGCTGCCCAAGGATATGAAGGAGAGGGAATTGTGACAAGCTGATCCAGAAAATAAAGCTGGAAAACACAGACAAGGGCTGAGGGCCCCCCAGCTTCTCTAAGGATCATGAAAAATCATAAAGAAGCAGCCAAGCATCCCAAAATTTGTCTCCTAGGGAGGGATCAGTCGTCCTGATTAAGGACATTGCCTTGCCAGGCCCCATGCAGACATTTGGTGTAAATTAGGATGTCTCTGGTGATACTGCAGAAGGCAGGAAAACCTTCAGCACCTGGTCATTCATTTGCCAAATGTTCAGGGATTAGCAGAGGTTAAACAGACTCCATAAATGTCAGATGTCGACAGCGCTGCTTTCAGCAATAATAAACTTGAAGCAGAAGAAAGTTCCCTTAAAATATCAACCTTTCACCCAGCAGGGCTCGTTCCAGGCTTTAAAAGATGCTGCACATTACTGGCCCATAAATAATGGTAATGAAAAGGTCAAGCAACCTGTTAGGAAAATCTCACTGCTCGGTGAATGAGCTTGGAAAATCACAGCTGGTGTGAAAATCCAGTGTTGCAGCCCTGGTTCTTTTGTGTCCAGCCTGTCCTAATTCACAGAGCTAAACCCTGTCCTTGCTCTGAAATGATCTGGAAGTTGCAGTGACTGCACCACGTGTCAGACTTGGCTGAGGCTGAACTTTTAACCCATTTTTCCTGATGAGCTTGGCAATGTCTTTCAGAAGAAAGTTTTGCTGTTTAAAATATCTTTTTCTTTCACGGGAAATTTTTTGAAAAAAAAATTTAAATAAATGTTTTATCTGGAGGAAAAAACAAACAAAAAACCCCCCCAAACAAACAAACAAACCACCAACAAAAAAAACCCAAAAAACAAAAAACCAAAACCAACAACAACAAAAACCAACCAACCAACCAACCCAAAAATCCCCACAATTCCAAAAACAGACAAGAAATGGTAAGGAGGATGCAGCACGTGCAAGGTCAGGCTCTGCTCCCAGGGAACAGGGACAGGAGGACAGGGAATGGCCTCAGGGGGAAGCTCAGGGTGGACATTGGAAAAATCCCTTCCCCAGAGGGGTTGTTCAGCCCTGGCACAGCTGCCCACAGCAATGGTGGAGTCCCCTCCCTGAAAGTGTTAAAAAAATGTGTGGATGTGACACTTGAGGACATGATTTAATGGTGACCACGATGTTGGGTTGACAGTTGGACTCAATGATCCTTTCCAACCTTAAGAATTCTATGAATAAAAATATATTACTCAATACAGATGACCCAATATATATTTTTCCCAACGCTGCCAGAAAGCAGCATCTCTTTTTTTTCCCCCTCTCCTTTTATCCCTGTTGTTTCCAAACACTGAACATCCCTGTGAAAACAAGAAGGGACTCAGAATTTACAGCAGGTTCTTTATTTTCCCCCGTTAGATTGCAATAAAGATTAGGTAGGTCAGCGCCGCGCTGCTCAAAAGTTTATTTACTTCCCACTGTGATTTCTCCTTGAAAAAGTAAGGGCAGAGTAACCTCTGGATCTTCAAAAGCTCTGTCACTGCTGTGATTACTCCAAGAGAAATTTGTGTATTGTTGTGCTGGCAGCGAGCGTTCGATGCCGCCAGAGATTCCTGTTAATAGCTCAGGTGAGCCGAGAGGAGCCGCGGCTCCTTGGATGTTTCTATCCTGCATCTCATTAATTAATCTACTCCAGCCAGCTCTTCCTGATCCATTGTATGTTCCCTGCTTATGCAGCCTTATCGACCTGACCCTGGGGAAAATCAATTCTTGTAATCTATCTTATTACATTTAAATATATGTACAGAACTCAGTGTGGTACAACAGCGGTGGGGCTTGGGAGAGGCGGGGAAAAAAAACGTCTGGGGAAGGGGGAGGAAAAGCCCTGCAGATCTGCCCCAGTTTAGGGTTTTTCCAAGTTCAAAATAAACTAAGGACAAGGACCTAGGGAAAGGGGTCACATTTATCTCAGGTGAGGGCAAGCACAAATTCCCAGAAATCCGTGGTCATGTTCCCAAGGCTGCCAGAGCTCCAGGAGCGTTTGGACAATGCTCCCAGGGATTGTTGGGGTATCTGTGCAGGGCCAGAAGCTGCATCCTTGCTGATCCCTTCTAACTCAGTGAATTCCATGATTCCATAAAAAGCCCTCAGAGTTCATGCTCTTAACTCTGGATTTCCCTGCTGTTTTAGTCAAAGTACAACATCTTTAAAAGCAAACCCATTTTTATTCATCACTCCACTAAAAATGGCATCATTATCCTTCTTTCATCATTCTTAAATCTGTTTTCAGATTCAAGTAGAACTCGATTGATAAGGTGACCTGAATTTCCTCAGAGGCTGTTGTCCAGAGAAGCTGTGGCTACTCCTGGAATTCCAGGATCCCTGGAATGTCCAAGGCCAGGCTGGATGAGGCTTGGAACACTCTGGGACAGTGGAAGGTGTCACTGGAAGGATCACTGGATGATCTTTCAGGTCCCTTCCCACCCAAACCATTCCAGGATTCTGTGATTGGGCTGACAAAAAAATTATAAAAGCCCCCAAAACCCCCAAAAGATCTGGGGATGTAAAAGACTCACTTTGTTCCCTGGGAAAACCATGCTGGGATTCCTCTTGTGACGTATCCTTGGGGACGAGAAGGAGAATAAACAATCAGGAAGGGTTAGCATGGATTTGCCAGGAATAAACCATTCCTGACCAGTTTAACCAGGCTCTTCATGGTGATGTTTTGTGGGAGGGAGTGGACACTGAAGCAGGAGAGGTTCAGACTGGAAATAAGGACAAATTTTGATCTGAGAGTGGTCAGGGATTGGAAGAAGTTTCCTGGCGAGGCTTTGGTCACCGCTGTCCAGGACAAAAGGATGACATGTGGACAACTCAAAGTGGGAACTGCATCCCAAAGGGAAATAATGGATTCTCTTTTCTTTATTTTGACTTCCAGCAAGTGAGAAGCAGAACAGACCCATCAAGGAATCAGAATTGATGTGCAGATACCACAAAAAACCCTCCAGAGACAGAGCGTGGGTACGGTGAGGCCGATTTGTAGAACAGATGGAGCTGTTGATGTGAGCTGATGTTTTGTTAAAAAGAAGTGAAGGCCTTTAGAAGTGGCCAGAAAAAGCCCTGGGGATTATCCACCTCAGGACTGGCAGCATGGAGTGCTCCTGTCTGGCGTTGTCCTGTTTGTCCTTTGTGTTCATCTGAGACGGAAAATGGGTGAGTTTGGTGAATCCAGAAAAGCCTTCCTGTGACCCAGAACCATCCAGGAACGGATAGAAACCGGGAGAAATGCACCAAAAATGAGGTGAAAACGCCATTTTCCAATGGGAACCTGCACAGCCTCCTCCTTTTTGCCCCTCTCCTTTGTTTTTTCTTCCTGAACCGACTTTAGAGAGAAGGGACAGGAGGATGTAAAGCCTTGCTCCGGCTGCCTTCCCTCTGACAACAGAGGCAAGGACAAACCCGAGATGCTGCCAGCCCTCCTTCAAGGGCTGGATTGATGTCCCTGCCTCGTGCTCAGGCCCAGCTGGGAGAAGGGGAATTAGGCCTTGTCTTTCAATTACTGCTGTTTTTGCTCAGGGCCGCACATTGAAGCCTCCCAGTGGAGGAGTCCCTCTTACCGCTTATAATCTCCAGATTGTATTTGAAAATAAAGCTTTTAATTAAAACTGGCGTTTCTCAGCTTCCCACTGGCAGCCAACATCTGCCTGGGAAGGGATATCTTTTGTGACACTGGCGGCACAGAAGGCCAGTGCTAAAGAGAGGGAATAATTCGCCCCTCTCCTGCCAGCAGACAAGACGAGCTCCTCCACACTCCGGGCCGTGAAAGAGCCCTCGGCACTTCCCAGCAGCCAGGGGGTTAATCCAGTGACCTGGCTGGATTCCAGCTCGAGTGATCTCTGTCTCAAATCCCCCACCCCGCAGTTCCTTAGTGATTTAATCCCCTGCCCCTGTTCTGTCATTACAGAATCAGAGCATCACGGAATATCCAGAGTTGGATATTCATCCAGTCCAGCTCCTGGCCCTGCACAGACACCCCAGCAATCCCACCCTGGCCATCCCTGGGAGCACTGGGACTCCTGGAGCAGCCTTGGGAATGTGCCCGTTCCCTGGGGAGCCTGGGCAGTGCCCAGCACCCTCAGGGGGAAAAACTTTTCCTAAAATCCAACCTGACACAGCTCCTGTTGATGCACAGAGTTAAGCAGACCTTGGTTGGCTCGTGCACAACAGCCTGTCCTAGGTGGGCTCTTCCCCAAAATCACGCCAAGGCAATCTTTGCCCAGCTCCAAGATGCTGCCCCTGCTCTGAAGACAAACCTTGTGACAAATGTGACAAAATCCTGTGACAGAGCAGGATTTTGGCAGAGTTTTCATTTCAAACGCCGCAGCCTCAGTAATACCACAGCACTGCCTGCATTATCTCACTTAATTAACACCCAAGAATGAAGAGAGTCTCAACAATTTTGGCCAAGTTCTTTAAGGGCTTGAACTGCACAATGACACAATTGAATCCTCTCCTGACATCTTTTAAATGTGATGTGAATCTTTTTGTGTTCAAATCTTGACACGTAAGTTAATTTTATTACGCCTCTCCTGAGGGCAGGGGGTTTTCCTCTGCTCACAGTTGCATTTTCTGATGTGGGGTAATCGTCTCTCATCCTCCTCCCTGCACTTCAGGCACTTTGTGCACCAAATCTGTCACATTCAGCATAATCCTGGTGAAGGAGAACGGGGAGAGGGCAGATGGAAATGACTCCTACACAATATCTCTGATAGTCACATTAGAGGTCTGTGCTCTGACTTTCACAAGTTTCACGATACTTTAGAATTCCAGCAACCAAAAAAGAAAAAAAAAAAAAAACCAAACCCAGGTGGGAAATGGTGATGATACACCACCAGACAATAAAAATCAACATCAATTATCCTCCAGCATTGGCAACCCTGGAGTCATGAAAGTCAAGGAAAAACAATAAACAGAAAACAAATGTGGCCTCAGGAGTTTGTTCATAAATTTCCATGGAAATAGAGCTGCATATTCCCAAACCTGGAATAGCCTCAAATCAGATATTAAAGCTCAGAATCATCTCTGCTAATGCCCCATTTCTGTCTGACACAACTGATACTACCCTGTCAATGCTTTATGGTTTTAGCAGCTTTTCCCCTCCCATCATTAAATATTCAGCAGTTCTAATTTGACATTGGCTTGTTTTGGCTGAGCTGTTCGGGCCATGGACTGAACTGTGCAGATGAGAGGAAATTGTTTACCAGTCACACATCGAGGAAGGACATTCTGTGTTTCCATCTCTCATATCTTATAACACAATCTTTTATATCAAGGTTGTGGCTGTCTCTGGATCCCTGGAAGTGTCCCAGGCCAGGCTGGACAGGGCTTGGAGCACCCTGGGATGGTGGAAGGTGTCCCTGCCGTGGCACTGGATGAGCTTTGAGGTCCCATCAACCCAAACTTTTCCATGAATCTGTGATTTAACTTTTCCTTCTCTTCTGCTGGACTGGATACACTTGCAAAAAGGAAAATGTTCCTCCAAATTCAACTGTAGCAAAATATGGCCTGTGGCCTATTTTAGGATAATCCTGACAAAAAATTAAAAAATAAAACTCTGGTTTGGGCACTTCCCAAAAGGAGTCGAGTGAGAGAAAGAAGAATTACATTCTCCACAGGGTCTTTTGAAAAAAATTCTCATCCTTAAAGCCTTTTAGGCCCTGGAACAACAAATGTGACAGAATTGGAGGTTTTCCTGTGGGCTGTGAGGCCTCAGGCCCTGGCTGCCTTTCAGTGAGGGTCATTTAATTATTGCAGCCCCGCTGTGCTGCCCTGGGGATGTTCTGCCTCCAGAGCAGGGCCCTGCCACGGCTGCTCTCTGCGTGTGCTGGACAACCATTAAAAGATAAGAGCTGCAATCCAAATTTGTGTAAAGATCTGAATAGACAGGGCCCGAGTTGCATGAAAGAAAGAAAAGCACAATCAGCATTTGGACTGCCGGAAAAAAAAAGCAGTCACGGGGTCTGGATCTCATCTGTGGATGTGGCGCTTCTGCAAGTTCCCTGATTGACTGGCAGTGAAAATCAGAGCTGAGGACTGGCCTGGACCTGCTTTGGGAGGTGGAAAAATGGATATTGGAGTAAAACTTGTCAAATACTTCGGTTACAAGGGAGTAGGAACAAATCACTCTTAGATTTCTTCCTCTTCACAGGTAGAAAATCTCTGCAAAACTCCCTGCAGGGAAAATGCCCTTACAAGACTAGACTGGAAAATGGACAGAGATCTGTAACAGATCTTAGACCTTCATCAAAATTTACATTTTATATTTTAAAATTGAATCTCCAGATCTAAACCTGCCAGTGCTTCAGAGTCTGGGCTGAAACTGCAGCCTGGTAAATGGGATTTTGGCCATCACTTGCAGGAGCCTGTGGACTGATCCAACACCAAAGGGTCTCAGGACAGCCCTGGACTTGCTGAGCTGGGTGTCCCTGTGGTCACAAATGTCCCCTGGACAAGGGCCTTGTGCCTGAGCTCAGCTCTGGGGACGTCCCCATGGCCACTTGTGCTGGTTTGAAAGCAAAACCAGTGAGACGCCAAGTCAGAAATACAATTTAATAGAGAGAGAAGAAACAAACAGCAAAAAAGGGTAAAATAAAATAAGATAAATGCAGTAGTACAAAGGACCACTGACAGAGTCAGAATGCAAACCTGACACCCTGTTGGTCAGGGTGTTGGAAGCAGTCTGAAATAAGTCCCCATGGAGTGACAGATGTGGCTCCGTTGGAGCAGAGATGATCCTCAGGAAAGGGTCCAGTCATCCTCTGGGAATCCAGTGGGAACAGGCTCCCTTGGGGTTTGGGATTGCTGTTTTATCCCATGGAAAGGCTTTGGCTGCTCCCGCTGGGTGGAGCATCTCCCAATGGGATGAGGTGATGTTATCAGTCCTGTGAGAGCCTTCAATGGCCCATTCACAGGGGATGTCCCTGGGAGGAGGATGGGTGCAGGAAGAGATAAGGAGGCCCTGCCTTATCTGCTGTTATCAGGTGTCCATGAACAGAAGGCATCGCCCTCTTCCCCCCTGGAGTTACAAGAGATAAAGAACAAAATCTCCCAACCAGCTTCAACAGATGAGAATAGAATACACATTTTTGGTTACATTTTTCAACCCAAGACACCACTGCTCAGTAAAAACGAGCCCTGGGTGGGGACAGGGGCATGGACAAACCCCTGGGGACACCCAGAGGAGAAGAACCCCCCATGGACAGCACAGCCCTGGCAGGGAGGAGCTCAGGGTGGTGGCAGCCCCCACAGCAGAGTTTGGAAGGAGAACGAGGTGTTCTGTGTTCCTGTTACCTCAGGGCTGAGCTCTCGGGAAGCTCTGTCCCTTTTCTCTTGGAGAATAATTCCCAGCTCTGATTTGGGTTCGGGTTTTGCCAGGTACAGATCAAGGGTATCTCAGAGCATCTGTCCTCAGCTCGGCTGGATCAGTGATATCAGACTTTCATCTTGCTGAGCAGAATTTTCTATTGTAGGCAGGAGTGTTATTAAGAAAACGCTCCCCTCCTGACATTCCCAGGGGAATGGAACACCTCTCTCACCTCTCTCACCTCTCTCACATCCCAGCAGCCCCGCAGGCTGAAGAGATGCAGGAATTTTGCTGCCCTTGGGAACAATCTTTCCCTGAGAACAAAACCCAACAAACTGTAATTTGGCAGCCAATGTCATCTCCAGCATAATCAAGTATTGACTTAATTAGAAACCCTTTTAAGTGATGCATTGGGAGAAAAACACTCTTTTTTTCAAAGTATTCCTCATTTGTAATTATTATTTCACTTGTGAATCTTCCACACTCCATTGAAAATGCCATATGGAAAACAAATTAGTTTGCTACAGTGACTAATGTTTATTGCCTCTGCTGCTCTGAAGTTTTGGGCCAAGTTTTTAAATCATCAATGCTTTCCTGGCAAAAAGAGCCAGAGAAATTGGTGTGGAGGAGCAAAGTGTGGAGAGGAGAGCAGGGAACAGCAGCACGTCCCACCTGGGCACTGAGAGTGATCCAGGAATGGAGAGCAGGCAGATCTTTATTCCAGCATTCCATGGAAATGTTGGGTGTGCTGAATAGAGGGAGCTGAAATGGTTCTGCCTGCCCTGGGAGAGGGGGGACATTCCTGGGATGCTGATTTTGGGAAGGTTACTCTGAGCTGTGCAAGGCTTTTTTGCACGTTTCTTTAGCTGAGTGTCTCCACTTGGAAAAATAGAATAAATGCAACATCATATAACAGTTATGTATTATAATATAGTTATATCATATATGTAACAGTAATATAACAGTAATATAACAGTAATATAATATAATATAACAGTAATATAACAGTAATATAATATAACAGTAATATAACAGTAATATAACAGTAATATAATATAATATAATATAATATAATATAATATAATATAACATAACATAACATAACATAACATAATATAATATAATATAATATAACATAACATAACATAACATAACATAACATAACATAATATAATACAACATAACATAATATAATACAACATAACATAATATAATAATATATCATATCATGTCATGTCATGTATATATAACATGCTATATATACAATATAACATAACATAATGAAATGTAATGTAATGTAATGTAATAGAATAGAGTATACATCATAATATGATATAATGTAATATATTGCATTTATATATATTAATATATAATATATGTATTATATTAATTAATTATATATTATATTATAGATGTTCTATTCTCTTATAGTATTAATATAATATAACATAATAGAATATAAGATAACATAACATATGTTATGTTATCTTATATATAACGCGTTATATTATATATATAACAACATAATGTAATGTAATTTAACATAATATAATGTAATCTAATCTAATCAAATCTAATCTAAATAATAATATGATATAATATATTGTAATATATTATATTAATATATTAATATATTTTATATTATGTATTCATATATATAATATATATTATATTAACTAATTATCTATTAAATATAATAGAAATTCTATTCTATTATTGTTATCATATCATACCATATCATATCATATCAATCATATCAGATGCATTTTGCTTGTTCTGTGCCTGTCATTCCAGGCTCGAGCCTCTCCGTTTCCCTTGGCTCTCCCCTGATCCTGCAGGATAACTCTGACTTATCCTGGAGTGCTTCATTTCCCTCCCATGACCCTTTCCCTTCATTTAGGTGCGGGCGTTGCTTTTCCAGCCCTGTCCCTTCCAGGGCGATCCTGCTGCCCTTTCTGCAGCCTGCCCACGAGCTGGGCTCTCTCCCACCTCCTGCTGCGTTTTCCATGTGCTCCGTTTCCAGCCAGGCAGGGACACAGGACGCCCCTTCCTCGGGAATGTCACTGGCTCTCCCTCCAGCCACCTCCAGGTTATTGCAATGACACAAAAGATGGGATTTCACTTTTCCTCTCAAACTCTTCCCATGGAGCTGGGAGGGACCATCTGGATCCGAGCACGCGGGGAGTTTTCCCACTCCTGTGCTCTGGGAATTTACTGGAAGCTCTGCTCAAAGTTTCCATGGCAGAGTCCTGCACGAGCGAGCTCTATTCCTGACGGCCATCTGGAATTCCCACCGGAGAGGCGACATCTGGAAATGTGTGCTAATAAAAATGAGGATCAGGAATGCGGATCAAACTAAACGACTTTGTCATCCAGAGGCAGGAGCACCGAGCCTTGGAGAGTGTGGGAGTTGCTCAGGACTAAGGACACCAGGGCTTGGACTGTTTGTATCATCATTAGGCATTATTTATTGCTAATAATCTATTAATCACTGCTTGGAAGACAGGACAGTTGGCAGCAGTGACTCTATTAGCCAAAATTATGAGTGTTTCAAAACACCATCTGTTGCTGGTTACCTCGAAGGCACGAAAATAGAAACCCAATTTACATACTGGACTCTGCTGAGGACACACTGCTGGGCACAGGCTCCGGGATTGAGGAGGAAATTGCTCCTTGCTGTTCCCATCCGTGTCTGTCTGGACCTCCTGCCTCCCTCTTCCAATGGATTCCGATGCTCTTGTCAGCTCCTGCATCACTGCAGGGTGGAATCATTTATTTACTAACCCTGGATGGAAATATGGGACAAAAAAATCTTCCCAGTTGTCACCACATCAGCTGGAGGGAAAAGCACTCTGCTGCTGTTACCTGAGAAATCTTGGGGATAAAAGGAAATACACAAATTTAAGCTCCCCACTCAGGACTCAAATCCTGCATTAAAAACATCCAGGACACAAGACACGTCCTTTAACAGGAAACCCTGTTAATGTGGCAAAGTGAAGCACTTAAAAATTAGGGAATGCCAGATTGATTGTTGCCATGGAGAAGTCCTTGAGAGCATTAATCACTGCCTGGAGAGCTGGGATCGAGGAGTGTGCAGGAAATAAAAGTGTGGGGCCATTCAGGGCTCCAGGGTGTGGAAACAAACCCTCCCAGGCTGCTGGTCAGAGCCACCCCGGGGTCCCAGCAGGAAGGGATATCCCACGGAGATTCCCTGTCCCGCAGGGGGAATCTCTGAGGGATCAGGGGTTTCACATTCCCGCAGCACAGACACTGCAAGGGATCAGCAGATGGCCCTGGAGGGGGAGAGACCTGGTGGAGCAGGGATGGGATGGGATCATGGGATGGGATAATGGGATGGGATCATGGGATGGGATAATGGGATGGGATAATGGGATGGGATAATGGGATGGGATGGGATGGGATAATGGGATAATGGGATAATGGGATGGGATGGGATGGGATGGGATGGGATAATGGGATGGGATGGGATGGGATGGGATCCATGGGGTGGGATAGGATGGGATGGGATAGGATGGGATGGGATGGAATGGGATGGGATGGGATGGGATGGGATGGGATGGGATGGGATGGGATGGGATCCATGGGATGGGATGGGGTGGGATAATGGGATGGGATGGGATGGGATGGGATGGGATAATGGGACGGGACGGGACGGGACGGGACGGGACGGGACGGGACGGGACGGGATGGGATGGGATGGGATGGGATGGGATGGGATGGGATGGGATGGGATGGGATGGGATGGGATGGGATGGGATGGGATGGGATGGGATGGGATGGGATGGGATGTGCAGGATCTTCTCCGAGTGCAAGCCCTGAGGAGCTCTCAGCTCTGCTGGGGGTTTGTGATCCCGAGACACTCCCCTGCTCTGTGCCTGCTTTTTGTACCTGTAAAATGGGAAAAAAAGTGCCTCACCTTCCAAATGCCTCTGAGAGCAAAGTGTTCCTTAGTATCAATTATTGATTTATACATTATACAGTATATACATATTATTATTATTATGCAATAATAATAATAATATATAATATGAATATGAAAATTATGTTATATTACATATAATAGATCATCTATAATCATATGTTGCAGATAACAGATCATCATATATAATTAATGTAATGTAATGTAATGTATAACATATTATATTATATTATATTATATTATATTATATTATACATTATAATTATACATATATTATATAACATATTATATATCGCATATCACCTATCACATATATATCATATATCATATAACATTTATCATATATAATTTATCATTTATCATATATCATATGTTATATATGATCATTTCTCAATGTAAATGAAAGCTTTTGGAAACTCTAACCATGGAATCACAGACTGGTTTGGGTTGAAAGGGAACTTAAAGCGCTTCTATTTCCACACCTTCCCCCACCCCAGGGTGCTCCAAGCCCTGTCCAGCCTGGCCTTGGACATTCCAGGGATCCAGGGGCAGCCACAACCTTGATATAAGAGGTTGTGTGATAAGAGGGACTGGAGGTGGAAACACAGAATGTCTTCCCTCGATGTGTGACTGATAAACCATTAATTTCCTCTCATCTGCACAGTTCAGTCCCTGGCCTGAACAGCTACACCAAAACCATGTCAAATTAGAACTGTTAAATATTTAATGATGGGAGGAGAAAAGCTGCTGAAACCCTAAAGCGTTCTCAGGGTAATGTCAGACAGAAACGGGGCATCAGCAGAGATGAACCTGAGCCCCAGACCTGGACACAGCAGCCCAGGTGGAACCACAAAACTGCATTTTGGGTGCCTGTCTTTGTTTCCTCTCCCTGCTTTGTTGCTTCTTCCCCATTCCAGCTGATTTAAAAAGATCCCTCTCTTTCACTGCCCTTTGCTGTGAGCATTGGCTGCCCTTTACTCACCACTCAGGTTTAATATTCCCAAATTTTATTAACCAGTTATTTACAAACTGCCAAATCAAACAGATTAGCGAGCAAGACCGAAAACAAGACAAAAGATCCTGTGTTAGTGTCTGACTGAGTAAATAATCTGCTTGGGTCATGCATAATTAATCAGTTTGCTGTTTCACCATTCCTGATCATCCTGGCAAACAACACACAACTCTGGGTTTTGCTTGGATTGCCTCTGTTGCACACACAAGCAGTTGACTGCACGATTTCTTCCAGAAAGGAAAAGAGCAAATTTCACAGAGCAAACCTCCGGAGAAGCTCCCCACACAAACCTGCGGGCACTGGGCTGTGTGGGTGGAACATTAGAGATAAAAACCTTCCCCAACAAGGGATCAAACATCTGCAGGAACATGGCATGATCCAGTTTTCCCCACTGTGTGACCACAACAGCTGCTACAGACAGAAATATTCATTTTAGGTTGGTTTATTGCATCTTAATAAGGGAAATATTAATTGCATCTGATTAGGAAAGTAATTTAGGAATATGTTCAGTTTTAATCTGTTAGATCTGCTGAGGTACCAGCAAAGGCAAGAGGTCCTTGTCAAGGTCATGCCAAAGGAAAGGACAGCCAAAGTTCTTTTCCACTTTGATTCTCACAATCCTTTTTTATGCTGTTTCCCCATTTCCAGCTCATCATGGAAGGGCCACTGCTCCAGAGGAGGACTGGACCCTTTCTTGAAGAGAATCATCTCCACTTCAACGGAGCACCAATTGTCACTCCATGGGGACTTATTTCAGGCTGCTTCCAACACCCTGACCAACAGGGTGTCAGGTTTGCATTCTAACTGTCAGTGCTCCTTTGTACTATTGCCTTTATTTTATTTTATTTTATTTTATTTTATTTTACTTTACCCTTTTTTGTTGTTTGTTTCTTTTCTATTAAATTGTATTTCAGACTTGGAGTCTCACTGGTTTTGCTTTCAAACCAGCACAGCCCTCCTGCCTTTGACATTCCCCTCCCTTGCCAGCACTCCTGCAGCAGAGCCTGCTCCAGGCACCCAGGGCAGACAGAGAGGATTTACTTTTCCTTCAGGTTTGTCCCAAATCCTTGCAGATCTCTCTCATAAACTGAATTTCTCCTCCTTTAACACCCATCCTCTGTTACACTTCCTTCTGTGAGGTTGAAAAACTCCAATATTTTCTCCTCGTGGAAATGTTTCAGCTCTGTAATCAAATAACCCATCAGTCACCTTTCAGTCAAGGCAGGAGCCCTGAACTCCCTGACTCACTGTCAGGCTTTATTTCAGCCCCTGAGTTCTTTCCTGGGCTCGTAGCCACGCTGCACCAACCTCTGGAACAGATTTTTGGGGCAGAATGTCATCACTGGTGTCCCTCATGCTGCATGCAGAGGGAAACTCACCTCCTTCAATTAGTGACTGTTCCCCTGAATTGTTTAATCTCCTCTTTAATTATCACGGCACTTTCACGACGGAGCTGTCAGCCTGTTGGAAAATTTACTGTTGGAAAAGCAAACAGTGCCAGTGGAGTAACCTGGATGGCAAATAAAGGACTTTTCCCTGCTGATTCCCACAGACTGGGTCTTGTTTAAAGCTCCTGTAATAAGCTGAAGGAAATGCAGGCACATTTCAATTAAAGAACCACCATCTCCCCGGGGAAAGCTCTCCAAGAAAATTGTGTAAAGAAACAATCTGACTGCTCTCCGTTTTGGGTTTGGATATGAGGAATTAAGGTCTCTTAAAGAATAAAATATTTCTGGCATTATGCAGTGTGGAGCAAAGTGATGTTGATTCATTTTCTTCTAATAAAATGTAGGCCACTGGATTTAACCAAGGGTTTCATTTTCCCCCAGAGATCAACCCTAAGACTGAGGCTTGAATTTCCCTGTAGCAACGGAGGGGTTTCAATGAATGAATATCCAGGACTGCTAAGAATTGCTCTTTTTTTGAACAGTAAACTACCAAAAACTCTGAAGAACTCTACATGAATCCTACTCCATTTTAAAGCTGTATCCTACACAATTTCTAAGTTGCATCCTACACCATTTTTACGTTTCCTATTTCGTTATCTGTTGTTAGAGCTGCTGTTTCACACCATGTTGGGTATATTGGACAGCCTGGACAAGCTGCATCATAGAAATAAAATCTATTTTAGTGACAGTGGAGGTGATGTCCCAACATGGGGTGACTCCTCTCATGTCTGCTGGGAGGACTGGGAAGGGGATTCAGGACAAGAGCAGTGTGGAAGTAGAAGGATCCCACGCATAGATAAAGAGACAAGGCACAGAAAATTTAATTACAGGAGGGTGAACATACAAATACAGGTGTTGTATTTGTATCTGAGCAAGTATTTGTATCCTGATTTTTTCAGACCCCCTTTCCTGTATGACTGGGGTACAGCAAAGATTTCCCCATCCTCTGTGCCTTTGAGCTTTTCCTCTCAGGCTTCCTCAGAGAAATCTCACCCTGCACATTGGAAAAGTAATTTCTCTTCTAATTTTTCCTTTCTCTTTTTCCCTCTTGAATGGGACCAGAGCACCCCTAGGCTGAGCTCCTCAGCAATCCCCATGGACACCCCCAGTCCCTCCAGTGACTCCTCCACATTTCCATGGAGCTCACCATGACCACGCTGCTCTTCTCCCTGAGCAGACCAAGCCTGGCCTTCCCGGCTGCTGAGCAAGCACAAAAAATAAACAGAGACATCACCAGGCAATGTTTTCCAGAGAGGAATTCTGCACAAAAACAACGAGGGAGGTGTTTAACGATGCGGTGAGTGAAGCGAATACGAACTGAGATAACTTCAAATATTCTCTGTTCTGTTCAGACACAGCAGAGAGGACAAACAATGATCAAAACCCTGATGGGGAAAGCGCAGCTCCCCGGCCTCGTGGCTCAACACCAGCAGCTCTCCCCAGCCCTTGGTGCTCCCTGCAGGAGGCTCTCGGATGTGTCCTGGGTGATGCTGCAGCATTTTGTGATAAATGCCAATAACTCGCTTCTTGAAATTTATGAAAATTTAATAAAGAATAAAAATTGGTTACAAAAAATATAATACAATAATAAAAGTTTAAAAAGTTTTCAGAGACAGGACAAATAATGAGGCAATAAGAGCAAAGAAAGGTAGCCCGGGACTACGTCCCCCCTCCCTCCCAGACAAAGGCTGTGAAGGAGAAGGGCCCCGTTAGGGAGATGCCTCTCTATTTTTGAGGACCAACTTTAATGATTATGCATACTTTATCTAAGAAAAGCCCATTTGCCACGAGCCTTTTGCAAAACCCCTGGCGTCCTGGAGTCTGGCTTAACCAGGTAGCTTTGTGGATTCAAGGAGATATGCATGGTCTTGCTTGACTAGGGTGGTTTCGAGGAGATCTGCATCTTTCCCTCTGAAACATCCAAGAGGGGTTTTAGTCTGGCTTGTTGTAATTGTTCTCTCTGTGTAGAAACCTCCGGGTTATCTTCTCTTTGCTCTTGAGCTAAGGACAATACCTTACACACAATTCTTACTTAGATTCAATGTTAAAAACTACATTTACTGTATTATTTAAATGTTAATATTGCATAACTTTTCTACCTAGCATATTACATATAGTAAATATCTGCGTAGAGCCACACACACAATATGCCTTTTTCACAATTTTCTGCTGAAAAACCCCACGGGGGCAGAGCCTGGAGAAGGTCAGGAGCTGACACTGATGTGAAACACGAAATCCTCCGTGCTCAGCCCTGCCCTCCTGGATGTCCCCAGGCACAGGAGGCCGCCCCTGGCAGGCAGTCCCTGTGCTCGGGCATCACCTGAACCCACTGTCGCTATAGGACACCAACAAAAGACAAAAGACTGCAAGAATTTCAGCAGGCAAAAGGCATAAAAAAGGCTTTAATTGGCTGATTTTATAAGGTGCTCTGATACAGACTTAACACGATTGGTGAGCAGGACTGACACCTCCCCAATCCCACTGGTCAAATAGAGAAACAGCCAAAATGTTTTTCTCTGAGAACCAGAAAGGCAAACACCACCTGGAGAAAGATTGTTTGGGGAAAAGAAAGTTGTTTTGGCAAGATTGTTTTGAGAAGAAGCTTTCCTAAAAAACTTTTCCCTTAGGAAAGGAGTCAGCAGCTACCAGCAGGCTCAAATCTCTAAGGCAGAAAAATATCAGGCCCACACCCACGAAGCTCTTTGTGGCATCCAGTCCATCCACTCTGCTAAATTTTAACCACCTAAAAATTCATTTTTGAACCCCCTTGGTCCTTTCTGTCTGATAAAAAGACAAAACCCCAGATACACAATGCTCTCTGTATGACCACAACCATCTTAATTTATATTTTGTTTGTACTGAGGAATGGATGAGAAGTCATCCCTAAAGTTCAGGTTTTGGGTGCTAGAATGAAGTTTAATTTAAGATTAGAGGAGTTTTATCTGTCAGGATTATTCACACAGTGATTGCTTGGAATGGATCAAATCAGGTCCTTTTTTTTTTGGTCACTCATTCAGTAATTAGGCCCGAGTTCATCAGCTGAAGAGAAAACACAGATAAGAAATGTTTGGGAAAGAATTTTTATTGCTCCAAAGATTTAATATTCAGACATTATAGACTTGAGTAAATTCTAATTGTGTTTCTAACTCTACATTTAATAAATGGACCATGGAAAAGGAAAGGCAGAAAAAAAAAAGGTCTGTGAGCAGTGGGAGGAAAAAACAGGAAATGAGACCATGAATCAAATCTGGACTTGGAGATGACAGTCGGGCTGGCTCCAAATCCCACAGCTCACTTGCTGCTGATGGGAACCACACCAGTCAGATAAAAGGATATCAACGTAAATTATCACGGATTAATGTGACATTATGTTAATATATCACACGTCCAAGTCCATAGGTAAATCCGAGAGCCCTGCATGTAACAGATTAAGCACTGAACTCACCTTTTCTTTTTAGTTTTTCGCTCAGATAAAGAAAAATTCATCGTTGGTCAGAGGGTGAACCTGACAGGAACTGAAAGTTGTGCCAGCAGCACCAACAGCACCAACAGCACCCGGGTTTGGCACAGCAGGGGCGGGTGCCAAGGTCCTGGACAAGGGTCAGGGCAACCTGAGCACAAATCCAGGCTGGGGGAAAAGGGGTGGAGAGTCCTGGGAGAGGGATTTGGACATGCCCTGATGGGGCAGAACCCCCCTGGGCAGCAGGGGAGGGAGGGAGGGGGATTCTGCCCCTCTCAGGTGAGAGCTGCCCCAGCCCTGGGGACAGCAGCAGCAGGACCTGGAGCTGCTGGAGCAAATCCAGAGGAATCCACGGAGCTACTCCAGGGCTGGAGCCCCTCAGTTCCCAGGGATCCAGGCTGGGAGAGCTGGGGGTGCTCACCTGGAGAGGAGAAGGCTCCAGGGAGAGCTTCCAGCACATTCCAGGGCCTGAAAGGGTTCCAGGAGAGCTGCAGAGGGACTGGGGACAAGGGACAGAGGGACAGGACACAGGGAATGGCTCCCACTGCCAGAGGGCAGGGCTGGATGGGATCTTGGGCAGGAATTCCTGCCTGGAATGGAATTGCCAGAGCAGCTGTGGCTGCCCCTGCATCCCTGCAATGTCCAAGGCCAGGCTGGACACTGGGGCTGGAGCAGCCTGGGACAGAGGGAGGTGTCCCTGCCATGGCAGGGGTGGAATGAGATGAGCTTTAAGGCCCCTTCCAACCCAAACCATTCCTGATTGTCTGCGTGTCCCGTCCATTCCATGATTTACTCAGGGCCCCCATTTCCACAGAAGGCTCCGTGTAGGAAGGAGCTGTTCCCACACTGTGAGACCTCGCAGACGTTTCTGCAGCGTTCAGAGGCTGCTGAGGAGGAGCTGAGGAACAACCCCAGCCCCTCCACACTGAACATTTCCATGGAGCAGCCACCACAAGGGACACCTGGCAAAGTCACAGGAGCCTCAGCGTGACAGTGACCGGGCAGGACAGAAGCTGACAGCAGGAGGGCAATGAGCCGGCAGCACCTCCCCTACCCACGGTTTCCACGGCATCTTAAAATTCCTGGATTTTAATCGTTATTTGTTCCTGGGCTCACTGGGATTTATTTGGGAGTGCCTGGCAAGGCTGTCCTTCAGCACTGGTTGAGTACGTCAGAAAAATTGAGTATTGAGCGGTGGAAGAAATATTTCTGCCACAATGGAATACGTTCAGGCAAGGACAAGCAGGATTGGATGAGAGCGCTGTGTTTTAACAAAGAATCAGGCATTTATAACCTGGCCATGAAAAAGGAAAATGTGGAAAAGCACATGACAGCACAGAGAGTGAAAGCTTTTAACCTGAAAATAAAATAAAATTTAATGATAATAATAATAATAATAATAATAATAATAATAACCTAGCCATTGCTTTGGGCACTGGTGAGGCCCCACCTCGATTCCTGTGTTCAGTTTTGGGACCCTCGTGATAGGAAGGACCTTGAGGGGCTGGAGCATTTCCATGGAAGGGAATGGAGAAACAGGAAAAGCTGAGGGAGCTGGGAAGGGCTCAGAGGGAGAAGAGGAGGCTCAGGGGGGACCTTGTGGCTCTGCACAGCTCCTGACAGGAGGGGACAGCTGGGGGGATTTGGGATCTGCTCCCAGGAACAGGGACAGGAGGAGAGGGAACGGCCTCAGGCTGGGCCAGGGGAAGGTCTGGGGGGATTTTTGGGAAAATTCCTTCCCCAGAAGAGTTCTCCAGCACTGCCACAGCTCCCCAGGGCAGTGAGGAATCCCCATCCCTGGAGGGATTTCAAAGCCCTGTGCATGTGGCACTTGGGGACATGGGGCACTGATGGCCTTGGCAGTGTGGGAATGGTCAGACTTTATCTTAAGGGGCTTTTCCAAACTTTCCTGTGATTCTCTGATTTGAAGTTCCTGCTTGTTTTTCAGATTTTCAATTAAACACCTGGAGTTTCCCAGTTTGAGATGGATTTTCTGCTTACACACATCTGAAGTGGGTTCAGGTCAATCAACATCAGAAACAATTAATAGATGCATATTGATTGCTACGCTTTTATTTGCCACTCTGCTTTTTTGTTGTCTTTTTCCCTGGTAGAAATGCACTCTCCACTAACCACTGAAGGGAACTCCTCCAAGCCCCTGTACCACAATTACACCACCCTTAAAATAAGAACATTATTTACGTGAACACATAAAACATTCCACTTTTACACAGCACAACTTCCCTTTCTGTTTGCAAATTGCTCCTGAGAGTTGTGAGCTGGACACCAGTTTACTTGCCAGCAGTTAATAAATGATTTTTGGGCTGCAAATTGGTTGTAGGTTTTTCCAACATTAATTTCTAATAGTGTTTTTTTTTTTCCATTGAGCAATACCCTCAAAAGAGCTTTCCAGTAGGGCTGACAGTCCACAGAGAGAAGCTCCTGACATATAGATAGCCCTGGCCTGCAGCAAGGAGTCTTTAATTTCCACCTATTACAGGGGAGCCATAAATTCTGGGGTACCTCAGTCCTGCTCTTTCCACCGCTGCTGAACTGCCCAGACACAGCAAAACGACCCAAAGCCATTCTGAGATTTAATTCTGACCATTTGTCCCTTTTTCTTTCCCTGCTGCTGAAACCTCTGCATATGTTCTGTAATTTCTAGCCGTAGAAAACAATCATAAAAAGCCCTTGGTAGGAAAGAGTTGTTGTTAAAACCTTAATTCCTAAATATAAATCTTGCTGTTCAGCGAGGCGAGGGCTGTGTCTGGACTCTGCCAAATGTTTTGGAAGAGCTGCTTCTGATTTGGAGCTGAGCATTTCCACAAGTTCCATCACTCACTGAATAAACACAATTTGACCCTTTAAAAACATCCCCAGAGGAGAAAAATAAAGAAAACTCAACGCTATCAGTTTGTTGGTGTTCAGAATGAAGACAGAGAGAGCCACATTTATTCCCTGAAAAAAAAAAAAAACCAACAAAACAACCCAGAGTTTCAGGGATGGTGAATTCTTAACAGTGCCCCCTCGTAGAAAAGGGTTTAACATCTATAAAAACAGCCCATAAACATCACGTCACACCCCTCAGGAAAACAGCTTCGTGTCCTTGAAATATCTCCCAGCAATTTTGATTTGGGAGCAAAGTGGCCATCAGCCAAGGCTCCAGCAATATCCTCAGCCCCAAGGAAGGCAGGCACTGCTGCAGTGTGGGCTGACAGACACTTTATATCCAAATAAAAATGGTTTGAAAATGCATCAAGGACGCAGGAGCAGCTCTGTAGATGCTGGTGGTGGTGTTTGTGTGGAGGCAGAGAAATGGGATTTGTCAGCTCACACAGGCTGTGAAAAGCTGCTGGGATTGCTGTGCCAAAACCACCTTGGGACAAAGGGGAGGGGAAGGTTTTGGTGTCACTTGGGTGCAAATAGGATTTCTGTCCTTGAGACAAGAAATGAAGGGCTTGGAAGGGGGAAAAAAATCACAGAGAAAGTTCCCCAGATATCCTTGCTGTTGTTATTCGTTAGAATTTGACCCAGCAGAAGATTTGGGACTTCAGGAGGTAAAAGAAGAGACCCCCAGAGCAGCCAGATCCAGATGCAGTTTATCTTGTAGGCTGAAAAAACCTTTGTTAATAACAAAACAAAAAAAAATTGTTAATAACATTATTAATCTTCTGGAAAGAAAATTCCATGCCCTGAAGGGGCTGTGCTAATGGGGATTTCCTGTGGAAAAGGGGATGAGGCTCTGACCCAGGGCTGCAGCGAGGCCCCACTCACCCCACAGCACGCCAGGGAATCGTGGAATTGGTGGGGTTGGAAAAGCCCTCTCAGATCAGCAAATCCAACCATTCCCAGCACTGCCAAGGCCACCACTGCCACATGTCCCCAAGTGTCACCTCCACAGGGCTTTAAATCCCTGCAGGGATGGGAATTCCACCCCTGCCCTGGGCAGCTGAGCTAGCGCTGCACAAACCTTTCCATGAGGGACCTTTCCCAAAGTCCACCCTGGCCCAGAAACCAGAAAATCCATCTCAAACTGGGAAACTCCAGGCGTTTAATTGAAAAACAAGCAGGAACTTCAAATCAGAGAATCACAGGAAAGTTTGGAAAAGCCCTTTAAGATAAAGTCTGACCATTCCCACACTGCCAAGGCCATCAGTGCCCCATGTCCCCAAGGGCGACAGGCACAGGGCTTTGAAATCCCTCCAGGAATGGGGACTCCACCCCTGCCCTGGGCAGCTGTGCCAGGGCTGGAGAACTCTTCTGGGGAAGGAATTTTCCCAAAAATCCACCCAGACCCTCCCCTGGGCCAGCCTGAGGCCGTTCCCTCTCCTCCTGTTCCTGGGAGCACAGCCCGACCCCCCCGGCTGTCCCCTCCTGTCAGGAGCTGTGCAGAGCCACAAGGTCCCCCCTGAGCCTCCTTTTCTCCAGGCTGAGCCCCTTTCCAGCTCCCTCAGCCGCTCCTTACAGGATTTTCAGCACCCCGGGGGTGCTGGCAGGTCTTCGGTTACTGCACAGAGTCAGGGACAGACTGGACTACACTACCCAGCGTGCACCGCGCGGGCGGGCGCACCCGCGCCCCTCCTCCCTGCGCGGAGCACCACGGGACTTGTAGTCCTCGCGCCCCTCGTGAAGTTCATCCCGAAAAAGTTCCCGCACCTTTCCGGGTACCTGTCGTTCCCCGGAGGGGCGGGGCTTCTCCGTTTCCATGGCGACGCGCCGGCTCAGCCAATAGGGAGCGGCGTTCTACGGGCGGGGGCGCGCGGCGGGCCAATGGGGAGCGGCGTTGCTGCGGGGCGCGCTGGCAGCGCGCACGCCGAGTCTCCTTGGGGCCGTCCGTGTGTCCGCGGGCCGGCATGGGCGGCGGCGGCAGCACCCGGCGCGTCACCTTCGAGGCGGATGAAAATGAGAACATCACCGTGGTCAAGGGCGTGCGGGTGAGCGCGGGGCCGGCCCGGGGCTCGCCGGAGCGCTGCGGGCTTGGCCGGGCCCCGGCTCCCCTTCCCAGTCTGCCTCTCCCTTCTCCCACCCCCGCGTCCCTGTGTGTGCCCTGTCCCCGCTCCTGCCCCGCTCCCGCAGCGATTCCGCCTCTCTCCAGCCCGCTGGGGATGAGGAGCCGTGTCCCCGGCACGGTGTCCCGTTCTAGGGGCAGTGTGGAAGTGCAGGAGCTGCGTTTGTCTTTCCCTGACCTCCACAGCCGGAGCTCCTCCCTTCCCATGTCCTGCGGCTCCGGCTTCCTGCGCGCCCCGCAGCCCTGCCCGTGTCTCTGTGTTTGTCACCGCTCACGGCGTGCTTGGGGCTGGAGGGGACACTGGGGACATCCAGTGCCACCCCTGCCATGGCAGGGACACCTCCCGCTGTCCCGGGGTGCTCCAAGCCCCGTCCAGCCTGGCCCTGGACGTTCCAGGGATCCAGGGACAGCCACGTCCAGTTCCAGGGCGGGTGGCAGGAGTGTCGCCCCTGCTGTCTGTAATGTCCCAGAGCAGAACTTGTGACACTTCGGGAATTCTGGCGGCTTAGGGATTTTTTTCCACGTCAGACACATACCAGGAGTGACAATAACTTCGCAATTATTGCTGCTTTTAGGAATAAATGCAGGAGGAGCCCTGAGAGTTCATTCTGTTTCAGCAAAGGGATGCTTTCCATTTCTGGTCATTTAATGCTCTCGAGTAAATGGGTGACAGCGATCTAAATGTAATATAATTTATATATTCCATCTCGAGTGGAGTTCATGTGCTCTGAAATGTGGCACAGCCTGCCCAGGGAAGCTGTGGCTGCCCCTGGATCCCTGGAAGTGTCCAAGGCCAGGCTGGACAGGGCTTGAAGCAGCCTGGGACAGTGAAAAGTGTCCCTGCCCATGACAGGGGCTGGAATTAGAAGCTCTCTTCTAATTAAGATCTCTTCCAACCCAAATAATTCCGTGATTTGATGACAGAAATTGGAAAGCAGAAGTTCCTATGCTAATAATTCTTTCGCTTTTGTTAATTTTATCCATGGCCTTCCACAGATCTGCTCTTACCCTGTTGGATTCTGCAGAATTTGAATATTTTTCTGTGTGCTTGTGTCAACACGGGAATGAACTTTGGGTTTCACTGTGACCACTTCTCTTGCACAAGTCCTTTCCCAGGATGAAATTCTTCTTAGATTGAGTGCTCTGCACCTCAGAAAAGGGAAATTAAATAACTGAGAAAGGCAAAAATGCTGATTTTTAACCAGCAGCACCTCCACAGGTGTAATTTCCTTTACTCTTCTGTGAGAGCCAAACCCATCTTGTTCTGTTCAGAGCTCTCACCTCACAAATGAGAGGATTATTCTGTGTTCAGATTGAATTTCAGCAGCTTTCATGCCTTGTAGAGAAGCTCCAGGCTCTGCTTTTATAAAGTTTTATCCCATCTGGAGGGGAAATGAGGAGGAAGAAGGAGCTGAAGTGTGTCCCTGTTGTGTTTTGCAGTTGTCTGACAGCCTCATCGACCGGATGAAGGAACCTTCCTCACCCAGTGGGAGACAGCAGCGAGGATCAGGTGCAGGTTTGCTCCTGCTTTGCAGCTTTTAATGTGAATAAAGAGCTCAGATGTGCCCTTCAGAGCGTTGTAATGAACTCATTGCCCTTTTGCAGAGATGATTTTTTTTTGACATTAACTTTTCGGCTCATCTTTAGTTGTAGATTTTTAGAGGAGTTAAGTTCCTCTTTGTTTTCTTCTGGCTGACATTCAGGTGTAAAATACAAATTAGACTTGGCTTTCTCACTGTTATCCATTGTTAAAGACTTAAAAACCTCCAGAACACCCCAAGACAAGCAAATATCCAAATATATCTTGAGTTCTGAAGGGAAAATTCTTGGTCCTTTAATCAAAACTGACTTTTAGTCTGGGAAGGTTCTGCTGAAAGACACTTAATCAAAGATTAAAAGGAGAATATGCTCTTTTCCTACCCTGGAATGGTGGAAATAAGCAATGTACAGCTCACACAGATCGATGGCTTTCTTAACTCCTTACATTTCATTATTGAGGGCTGCTGAAATGCATCAAACCTCCTGCCAGGAATGCTCTGCTCTCATTTAAAATCCTTCAGCTGCTGCTGCAGGAGGGAGGAGCAGTGGCAGAAATTGGTGATTTGTGGACTCCCTGAGACCTGGGAAGTTCCAGGCTCTTCTCAGTGCTCCAGAAATGCTCATGAGAGCAGAATTCCCCAAGGAATTTTTGCCTGATGCTCACAGGAAATCCCAACCAGCTCAGCCCTGATTAAGCACCAGTCCTGTGGCAGCCTTGCAGCAAGACCTGAGTGAACAGAATTTAGCATCTTACGTTTTTTTCTGGAGCATAAATTTGGCTTCCTGTTAATTGGAGGGGTCTATCCCAGAATCCCAGAGATATTTTTTGGGTTGGAAGAGACTTTAAAGATCCTTTATTCCAACCCCCTGCAGTGGGCAGGGAACCATGGACAGGGAACTTTCTTAATTTCTTTTTGAAACAGTAGCTTTTTCATTGTGTGCCTGTATTTTGTTGTGGTGAAGAAATTATTTGAGATAAAGGACTTTTATGGAGAGTCTTACCTGCTTTCCTGTGGTGTTTGCTGTTCATTTTAAATATGAATTATGGGAGTAGTGTTGTGAGCAAGCTCCTGGGATTTTGGGCTGTGGGAGGGCTGTAACATCCCAGGAATTCTCTGCTAATTCACATTGTTGCGTGTCTTGAGCTTTCATTTTTGTTTCTCTTTGTCTGTGGGAAATAGGGCATTTTTTTTTGTTGGTTGGCTGAGTTTTTAAAATTTGTTTTGGGGTTTTCTTTTTGTTGAAAAATTTGGAGCGAGCCTGAAGTTCATCAGGGGGATGGAGCATATCTGCTATGAGGAAAGGCTGGGAAAATTGGGATTTTTTAGCATGGAGAAGTTTGGGGTGACCTCATTGTGGCCTAAAGAAAGATGGGGAGGGACAAGGGACAGAGGGACAGGACACAGGGAATGGCTCCCACTGCCAGAGGGCAGGGCTGGATGGGATCTTGGGCAGGAATTGCTGCCTGGAATGGAATTGCCAGAGAATCCCTGGAACCCTGCAATGTCCAAGGAAGGATTGGAGCAGCCTGGGATGGTGGGAGGTGTCCCTGGAATGAGCTCTGAGGTCCCTTCCCACCCAAACTGGTCCGGGATTCTGGGATTTGTGATACTCAGAATCCATTCAGAGGGAATTTTATGGAAAATGGGGATAAAGAAGAGAGGGAAAGGGAAGGGAGACCCTTCATGGTTTCCTGAGATTCCAAGTGAAGCCCCTCAGTCCATGAATCTCTTGGAGAGGAGCTGGATCCAATCTCAGGCTCTGGAGCCAGGCTGGGAGAGCTGGGAATGTTCCCCTGGAGAAGGGAAGGATCCAGGGAGAGCTTCCAGAACATTCCAGGGCCTGAAGGGGCTCCAGGAGAGCTGCAGAGGGACTGGGGACAAGGGACAGAGGGACAGGACACAGGGAATGGCTCCCACTGCCAGAGGGCAGGGCTGGATGGGATCTTGGGCAGGAATTGCTGCCTGGAATGGAATTGCCAGAGAATTCCTGGAGTGCCCAGGGCCAGGCTGGACATTGGAGCTTGGCACACCCTGGGATTGTGTCTGTGCCCATGGCAGGGGTGGAGTTAAAAGCTATTTAAGGTCCCTTCCAACCCAAATCATTCCAGGATTTTATGAATTGCTCGATTTTCCCAAGCTTGGAAAACGTTAAGAGTATTTTTCCTTTAAGAACTTGTGATTTTGGGGAAGTGCTTCTGTATCCCACACAAATAACACTTTACAAAAATAAGAAAAGCTGTCTAGAGGGAGAAAGATTAGAGCTCTTAAGCCCAGCCCTTTCTTCCAGGCAAGGCTCTGATGGCTTTTGGTGGAGGAATAATGGCTCAAGTTACATTAAGGAATGCGTGTCTTGTTGCTTGCCAATAATGATGAATTTATTGACTTGAGTTTGGGGTCTGAAAATGAAATTACATCCACTTACACTGAAATCTGACATCTAAAGACAATGGCTGAAAGCATCTCAGCTTGCTTGGCTTCTGAGTAATATTAAATGCACTAAAATATTTAACAAGTGTAAAATCTTTCAAGTCTGGCTGTAATTCCTAAAGCAATATTGATGGAAAGTAATTTGGTCAGACAGTTTTTTGTTTTTATTTTTTCCTGGGTATGTATTATACCTAAAGCTTCAGACAGAGGGAATGGTTTAATTCATTTTAGCTTAGTGGATATTGGAAAAACTAATAGTTTATTAGGAGAAAAAAAGAATAAATGCTTAAATTATCAAGGGTATCTCAGGCAGAATTTTTTTCCCCTTTGCAGGAACAGATTCTTTTAAGGGCAGGGAGGGTTTTTCTCGTTTTTTAAACTGTATTTATTATTATGTTCTCATTAAATAAATCAGCCAAGGCCCCCTATCACAAAATATTGTGTAGGTGTGTAGTAAAATGAGCCTCCTCAGGAGCTGGGTCATACCTTGCTTGTTCCCATGGATTAATTTTTGTGGCTTGGTGTCTTTTTTTAATGTTCTGTGTGGTTTGGGGTGGAGTTTCAGTGGCTCTGGGTACCTTTTGTCAGTCAGAAACCTGTAAAGATATTATTTGGATGTTCAGAAATGAGAATTTCAAGTGTTGGGTTCTAACTGGAGACAAACCCAGGATTTAGGTGAATTTTAGGAGAATAAACTTCACCTTTTGGTTTTGGGGTCCCACAGAAAACTCTCAGGGACACATTTAGGGAAGGTGAGAGATCCTTAAGGACATCCTAATCCTGGTGCATTGAAGCACATTCCAGTACTCAGGGAAATTAGAATTAGTATTTTTTTTAATTTAAAGTTTTTGAAGAATTGCAGCACATCCTGATGATATCAGTAATTCTGAATAGCTGGATACTGCATGAAAAACTGAATTTAAAACTTGTATATCTCAGGAGAAATGAGAGGGACGTTCTGCAGTGAGAATTATTTTGTGTTTTCAGGTTTTTGTGAGCACCTGGAAGTTTAGAGAGTTGGGCTGAATTTCTGCCACTTAAGCAAGAATCCTCTGCAAATAAACCCTGGCAGCTCTTTGCCCTTTCATGTATTAATTGCTTCCATCCAGCTTTTTGTTCCAACAGCACTTTTTCTCTGCATGAACTGAAAATAAACTGACATTTGTGATGTTACTTTCTAGAATTCCTCTTATTTTTTAGAAAGGGAAAAAAGCAGAGGTTTGGCAGTGCCTGGGTTGATTTTTGCTGTGACAGACCTGGAAAGCTCAGGAAGTTCCTGATGTGGATTTTCCACCTTCCTTCCTGCACCAGGAGCCAGGAGAGCTTGGGGTTTGCATTTGTGTTTATTTGCCCTCCTCTGTGTACAACCCTGGGAGTTCTTTCTAAAAAGGGTTTTAAACTTGTCCTGAAAACCTGAAATAAATCAGGTAGGACCCTCAGGTGACACTGAGGTGGTTGTGGATCACTGATGGTGTGAAAGGCCATGATGTGCTTGTTATAAATTAATATTATTATTATTAATAATATTTTGCTACTTTTTGTCACAGAGCTTCTTGGAGATGACTTTTCTTTGCAGTGATGTGACTTGATATCCTTTGGATTAAAGGATTGATGGAAGTTTATTGGTTTATTGGTTTATTATCCAAAGGTGAAACGTCTTTGGCTGCTAAATATGCCAAAGTTTTAGTGGACCAGCAAATCTTTAGTGGAGCTTGACATTCCTGGATTGCAGGAGCATAGGAAACAAGGAATTATGCATTGGAGTTGGAGGAAGTGCAGCAGAAATTCAAGTTTTTTGCTGTCTAGGTGATGTGCAGGGAGTTCTGCGGGGGTTTTAGGGTGGCTGGGTAGGCCCTTGTCAATGGTGCTGAAATTCAGGGAAAAACTGGGAAATCATGGGAGGTGAATATGGAAAATCTCCACAATTGTGCCAAAGGAGTGTGTCCCATCCCTGGCAGTGTCCCAGGCCAGGCTGGACAGGGCTTGGAGCAGCCAGGGACAGTGGGAGGTGTCCCTGCTGTGGCAGGGGTGGCACTGGATGGGCTTTAAGATCCCTTCCACCCAAACCTTTCCGTGAACATCTAGAACCTGGTGAATTTTCCTGTTGCAAGGCATGAATAAAAAGCTGGATTGCTCTCTGCATTCCCAGCATTTGTCTCATTCCCCAGCAGCATTTGAACCTCCACTGTGGCACTGCTGTTGGGATTTCAGCAGCCCTGCACCTCTGCTGCCTGCTTTTGTTGTTTTCTGAGTGCTGAGACATCCCCTGGAACGAGGGATTTTACACTAAAGGAATAAAAGGCAAAGGTGTTGGAACACCTGTAAATGTGGTGGTTTTAACCTAAAATTGATGTTACAATGAACCTCATCTGCTCATGTCCATTGTTATCCTAACGTGGTGTGCAGTAATCTAAATTGTTGGATTATCCCTTGTCTGACCTAGGGATGGGGTAACTGAGAGGTGTTTTAAAAACTTTTATTCCATTTTCAGTCCCGTGTGAAGGGTGAGGCAGTACAGATGTCACAATTCACACCATCACAATCAGAAGCCAAACTATTTCCTAATTACAATCCATTACAATCCATTATAATCCATTTCTTGCCCTATCAGCTTGTGCCACCCAATGCTGTTGATGCCTTAAAGCCAAACATCTAAAATTACCCCTGGTGGGTCCTGCTACAGTGCACCTTCCATAGTTCTGTTTCTCCAAAGTATCTGCTCTTATCTGCAAGGCCATCCTTTGTTTCTAAACTTGTTTCCAGTTCCATTTCTCTCTCAACAATGTCCATCCTATTCCGTGGCATTTCTAAGTCAGCATTTCTCATCTCAAAGTTTGCACAGAGCTGTACAAGACTGTGTGAGCCTCCTGTCAGGCTCTGAGAATTCCCTACAAATCCATTTCCCACATTTCCCCCTCTCTTTGAACACAAAAGATTTCTCTGATGGCCTCGTTCATCATTTGCTGTGCACAGCGAAGTTCACAAGGCACTGATATTGTCACTATAACAATAAATTCATATAAACCACCAGCAACTCCCCACAAGAACAGCTGAAATCTCTAATTAAACATGTTTAATTATGCTCCAAGGAGTGCCACTGGTGTTAACGTGAACCAAAGCTTGACATGATCCAAGTTTGGGTTGGTTAAAGGAACTTTTTTACAGTGAGGATGGACAGGCCCTGGCACACCCTGGGGTCCTGCAGTGTCCCTGGAGCAGCTACAAATCCCAAATTCCATCCCAAACCATGTGGGGATTCTGTGTGACTCTGCCTCTCCCTTCCCCTTTTTGTTTCTTTCCTTGGAATGAAATAATCCTGCTCAATTTTGAATTGAAAAGTGGAAAAGTGGCCCCTGTGTGGGAGGCACTGAAGGTGGAATTGCAGTGATTGCCAGCCCCCCTTCTGCTCCTGCTGGTGCTTTATTTGTTTGTTTATTTATTTATTCAGTCTCGGAAAGGAAACTAAAAAAAAGAATTCGGAGGTTTCCAAGGGTTCTGCAAATGGAGGAATTCAGTTTTTTTCAGTCTGTGGGACTGAGCTGTGGTTTTGTTTTGTTTCCCTACATGAGGGCCAGGGTGAAAGCCAATTTATCCCATGGCTATTGTCAGATATCAGAGGGATATTTAATTGATTTAATGGCTTCTTATTTTACTTAAGGAAAACTTGGGTTATTCCAGATGAAATTTAAGGAAGAGCCCTGGATGTGCCAGCTCCTGTCCTCACATGTGGAAGTAAATAGGTCTCAGACACACTCATTGCAGTGACAGTCACTTTTTTTTATAGTTTTTGCCTTTTACAAATGATTTTCTGCGTGTGGCTTCTTGCAGAGAGGCAGAATTTATTTTTCAAGGAGCCTTCATTTAGAAGCGTCGCTTTTTGTTTCCATCTATTCTTAGAAACAGGTAATTTTTATGTACTGCCTTCCATGTGCTTTTCGGGTCTCTGGTGGATTTGGGGAAATTAAATTTCATGCTATTCTGCTTTAGGCTGCCTGTGCTCTATTAGGGTTTGCTGAGTGCAGACATTGCCTCTCCAAATCTCGTGCAGCACACAAATAAAGGGATTTTTGTCGTAGCTGCTGTTTAACAAGCACATCCAAAGTATTTGCTTAGCAGTGGCTCGTGAGTAAAAAGTTAAAACCTTCTGCTTTTTAATGTGGGAGCACAAGATTTGTGCTTGTTAAAGCCTCATGTTCCAGTGCTTAGCAGGAAAATCGTTTTGGAAAACAACTGTTGGTGGCTGGTGTGTGATTCTTGTATTAATTTCGACTAAGCTCAATTCAGAAGGAAGAATTAAGTTCATGGAGCCCTTTGCAAAACATCAGGAAATAATGAATTTTAAGGACCGAATCTTTATGCATTTATGGATGGAAGTGGTGCCATTGCCTCTTACTAATTCTGAGTAAATTGTTTTGTAGTTAAATCCTGGCAAAGCTTTAGGACTTTGAGCCCAGCCTTAGGCTGAGCTTGCTGAAATTGCAGCCAGGGTTTATCTACTGTTCATGAGCCAGACGTGTGTGGTAGGGTTTTTGAGTTTAGGGGTTTTTATGTACGTTAAAATTAATTTAAAGCCTAACAACATGTTTTGGCTTTTTCCTTTCATTTTCCCTTAATTTTGGCTACTTCATGCATTAAACCGCAGAATTTGATGGAAGAAAAGGCTTGTTTGGGACTCATTTGTGGTGGTCTTTGTTAGAAATCTCCCATGTGTGTTCCTGCAGAATTGGCTGCGTTCTGCCCTGTTCCCCCTTTGTCCTTCAGAAACCTTCCTGGGATTACAGGTCAGAAAGCTCAGATAGTTGGCTCAGATAAAGAGCTTTGTTATTTAAGGGATTGTTGGGATAGAATTCATTTGCAGCAGTTTGAATGATTTTTTTTTTAATCTTAAAGAACAAAATAAAGAACATTGACAATTTTAACGAGATAAACCCAACCAGTAAATTCGAACTGTTTGATTTCGCCAACAAGCAAGGAAATTGTCATTCTGCTGTGCAGAATCCTCTCTGGTTTTATACCACAACAGATATTCTCACCCAAATTTATCTTTGCACTGACTAAAGGAGCAGAGGAGTTTAAGTGCATTTGTTTCCTTTGTATTATTGAAAACAGCACTTGTTAGATGTAACACGACTTCAGCAGCACGAGGAGACCTCCAAGCAATAAAACCTTTAGGCTTTAACAGTAAATTGCTACTTTTCTTCCCATCCCAATTTATTTACACCCAGAGACTCCTCAGTGTGCTAGAAAAGAACACTTTAAATGCACTATTTAATCACATTAAGATGAAAAGCAAAGCTTTGTTTTATTCTTTCATCTTCAGGCTGCAGCAAAGTGTTCCTAAAGCTCTTCCTCACTTGTCAGCTGAGGCAGGTTAAGTGTTCTGTTGGTGCTGCTGCTTGAAAGCTTTGTGCAGTTGTTTTTTAGTTAAACAGGAGGTACCACTTAGAGATCTTTTTACTCAGCCTCGGGGGAATGGGAGAAACTTCCATCACCACAATTGTTTTCCCCATCCTGCTCTGTGTGTTCTGAACTCCTTGACTTTCCGTGGTGTCATATTAAAGTTTTGGCCAACACCAGGCTGAAAATTTGGTTTCAGATATTCCTATCTGTTGGTTGAAATTGAAATTTAAGAAGTAAGGAAAGGACATTTCTTCCTTTTTTTTCTTTCCTTTTGCAAGGTCTGTTGTGTGCTTCACAGAGCCAATTTATCAGATTCTCATTTTTAGCTTCATTAACCACGTTTGATTTCACCTCATGTTAATCACCTGAAAACATGCATTTACTCTCAGCTGCTTTTTTAGGGTTGGGGAGGATAGTTCTGCTCAGAAAGGTTCTGCTTCTCCTTTTATCTCTGGAACTTTTCACTGAAGGAGTTGAATGGTCTGTCCAAGATGCTTCATTTTCCCTTTTCCCCTTTTTCCCTTTTCCCCCTTTCCCCCCTTTCCTCCTTTTCCTTTTCTTCCCCCATTTCCTTTTCTTTGCCCCTTTGCCCCTTTGCCCCTTTGCCCCTTTGCCCCTTTGCCCCTTTGCCCCTTTGCCCCTTTGCCCCTTTCTCCCTTTCCCCCTTTCTCCCTTTCCCTTTCCCTTTCCCTTTCCCTTTCCCTTTCCCTTTCCCTTTCCCTTTCCCTTTCCCTTTCCCTTTCCCTTTCCCTTTCCCTTTCCCTTTCCCTTTTCCTTCTTTTCCCTCCTTTCCTTTTCCCCCTTTTCCTTTTCCCCTTTTCCTTTCCCCTTTCCCCTTTTCCCCTTCCCCTTTTCTCCTTCCCCTTTTCCCCTTTTCCTTTCCCCTTTTCCTTTTCCCTTTCCCCTTTTTGTTTTCATTTTCCCCCTTTTCCCCCTTTTCCTTTTCCCCCTTTTCCTTTTCCCCCTTTTCCTTTTCCCCCTTTTCCTTTCCCCCTTTTCCTTTCCCCCTTTTCCTTTCCCCCTTTTCCTTTCCCCCTTTTCCTTTCCCCCTTTTCCTTTCCCCCTTTTCCTTTCCCCCTTTTCCTTTCCCCCTTTCCCCCTTTCCCCCTTTCCCCCTTTCCCCCTTTCCCCCTTTCCCCCTTTCCCCCTTTTCCCCTTTTCCCCTTTTCCCTTTTCCTTTTCCCCTTTTCCTTTTCCCTTTTCCTTTTCCCTTTTCCTTTTCCCTTTTCCTTTTTCCCTTTTCCCTTTTCCTTTTCCCTTTTCCTTTTCCCTTTTCCTTTTCCCTTTTCCTTTTCCTTTTCCTTTTCCTTTTCCTCCTTGAGAAAGGTCTCCATTATCCCCAATGCTACTCATTGACATTTCTCAACAAGGGGAGATGGCACCAAATGAGGAAATTTAAGGAGGAAAAAAATAATACCAGGAGAAATGGGCAGGAAGAATTAAGAGGCAGTGGTTATTTAGAAGAGGGATTTTGGTTTTAATCAGAAACCTAAAGAAGCTGGAATTTTTGGAAGAGCACCACTGATATCAGATCACATTGGTCAAAACTTGATGGTTTTGTGTTTCTGTGCCAGTGTTAAACACTTTATTTTTGCTTTTATTCTGCTCTGTTGGCAGAAGAAAATACAGTGTTCTACTCAAAGTGAACCTCAGGTATTCCTGAATTATCTGGGAGTATCTTTGTGATAATCAAATTATTCTTTCACCTTAAGATTTTCACATTTCACCTCTTCAGCCTCTTTTTTTTTCCCCTTGGTTTTGGGGAAAAAAACCAAGGGGAAAAAACAAGTTTGGTTTTGGTTTTCTTCCTGCTCACAATTTGTAACACTAAAAAAACACCATTTGTAATAAGTATTGTATCAGCTGAGACCAGTCATTGGTGCAAATGATTTTTATTAGCAGATCTCATTGCAAATCATTAAAAATGCAGGTGTTGGATTAATGATGTTGTGAAAATTTCAAGCATTTCAGCATTATCTTTTATTTTGATACAATTTCTGAATAATGGAAATAACCATAAACATCATAATTACATATTGTTCACAGCCAGTTTTCAGTTATTATTAAAAGCAGCAATACAGGACTGAATATTAGGCTGAAAAGACATTTCACAGTTGACAACGCTGTAGCTGTGTGCTGATAATTCAATAAAAAAGCTGGTTTTGCTGGAGTTGGAGAAAAAGCATCAAAATGGGTGTAAATCACCTCCAATTTCCTTGAGAGAAAGGATTAATTCTTGTTAATTAAGTCCTTGTGTCTGTGCAAGGAGTTACTTGAAGGTGCAGATATTTGAAATGTGAATATTGGCTATTTCTAAGCTGATTTCTTGGCTCCTGCTGTTAATATTACATGAAATAAATGTTTTTCCACTTGGTCACTGAATTCACCTCCAGATTATTCTCCAAAATAAGCTGCAGTACGGGGTGTTGGAATATGGAAATCTTCTCTTCAAGGAATAAGGAAATATTTGGAAATTCTCCTTTTTAAAAGTGATTCTCATGTCCAGAACGTTGTAGAAACATTTCAATTCTTTCCCTCATCCCTTCTCCAGTCAGCAACTCCAAACCTGAACGTGCTGGAGTTTCCATCAGAGCTGAATAAACAAATTGTACAATTATGATTTGCTCTGCTCTGATGGCTCCTTTGTAGCAGCCTCCTGTTATATCACCTGAGTGAATGAACAGGAGATGAGATTTGAGCTGCTAAAAATCCACTTTTTTCTCCCTGCTGCTTTCTTTGTGCCCAATTGGAGATGGAGTGATTGCTTTCAGCATTTGTGCAGCCTTTTGGTGCCCGTGTCATCGATAAACGAAATTGGGATTTGATATGGAGATTGTCACCTTCTTTAGTTTTCTCAATATTCAGCTTGGAAAATTGTTTAAATCCCTTTAAAATGCAGTGCTTGAGTGTTAAATGGCTTTAAATGTACAATGGAGAGGTTTGATATCCTGATTTATCTTCTCATGCAACTCCAGCCACGGAGAAATCTGTTTAATGGGATCAGCAGAGGTATTGATGAGTGTTATCTTCCTTTTTCTTTCATTAACCTTCACCTGTAAGGACACTTCCACTGCTTGGGTTTTTTCACAGGATTATGGACTTTTTTTTCCTCTCCCTTCTCTTTTAAAGCTATTAATCAGTTTTAGGCACAGAGGTGGATTTCTCAAGGATAATTAATTTATTCACTTTTTTTTTAAAATCTTGTGAATGGATTGGTGTCAGTGGCAGTATTGCAGAGTTTTGTGGAATTCCTAGAAAATTCCTCCGAGGGGTGTACTCAGGACAGATGGGGAAAATTCATCCTGGATGTGGATCTGCTGCAGAATGGTTACAAAACCTCTCCTAAAACACCTTTTCCATCATTATTGTCCACTTGTTTTTGCCATCACTCCTGTCTTTTCCTGCTTTAATTGTAGATTTGCCTCTCTGAGTCCCACCTGCTTCTCCTTCTACCTCACCAATGCTTTTAAAATTCCACATTTTTCTTCCCATCCTCCTTCTGGCTGGATTTCTTCACTCATTTAGGTTGGAAAAGACCTTTAAGATCATAGAATTCTGGATTGGTTTGGCTTGGAAGGAGCTTTAGAGATCATTTTGTGCCATGGGCAGGGACATTTTCCATTATCCCAGATTGTTCCAAGCCCTGTCCAGCCTGGCCTTGGACACTTCCAGGGATCCAGGGGCAGCCACAGCTTCCCTGGCACCCTGTGCCAATGTCACCACCTTAAAAAAGAATTTATGTCACACACATTTCATCTATGACATCAAGGAACGACTGGATGTGGCACTTAATGAGTGGCTTTAATGAGCATTAATTAAGATGAGTGGTGGGTGCAGGTTTGGGGGGTGCTGGTCTATAAAAGCAGAGCCCCACAAAGAGTTGGAATGGGAACATTGGACAGTAAAATTCCGTGCCTGGAATTTTTTACTCCTGCCCATGGAAAGGTATAAAAATCCCCTTCCTCAAGGCCTTTGTGAGTTAGTGATGAGCAACTTTGTGATCTCCTCATTCCTGCCCAAAGGGGCTCCAGTCCAGAGCTGGAACTGGGGAATATTGAATTTTCAGTGCCACCAATAGAGGACAGGCACAGCCGGAGGTTCCTCCTTGGACACGGGGGTGGCAGATGAACCAAACAGCAAAATTTGCTATTTTTGTGTCCCTGGCAGTGCAGGGAGCCCCATTTGGGAGTGTTGGGCTGAGCAGGAGTGGTTACAATTCTCTGCCTTCAGTGGTGACTTCTAAGAGATGTTTCAGTTAAAAAAACCCTTTTTACTCACCCTCTCCGTGTCAAAATCCGTGATTATTCCCTGCCCTCTGCAGTGGTAGAAGGAGTTTGTTGAAATACACGTGAAAGAATTTAAAACAGATTTTGTCCAAGAAGATGAAAAGAACACCAGTAAATTTCCCTTCGCTGTCAGATAAAATAGCTTTACAATAAACTTGTGAACCATAAAGATCAGGAGCTGGGCAACTTAAATTGTCCTGAAAGGACACCACATGCTTAATCCTCTTGAAAGCAGAATCATCAAATCCTTCTTATCATTGCTTACAATATGATTATTATTTTTTTGTAATGTTGAATTACGGAATCCTGATGCTTTTATCCATTGTGTTCCACAAGAAAAGCCTTCCAGTGTGTGTGTGGAGCAGGGATTACTAAAACAGCTGAAATGGGAATTTTCTGCACTGCTGTATTCAGTTTAAGGCTGGGATTTTAAAGGTGTTTGATACTTCTGTTTCATTATTTTTATTAATTATTTTAAATTAACAGGAGGGCAAAATGACTTATAGCTAAACAGCTGCTGAAATAAGTTATTATCTCTATATTTGATTACAGAGGTGAGGAGGGAAGGGTGGGTTATGAGGAAGGTTTGGTTGAAATAATTCCCTCCCTTCCAGGGGCATTGAGAACAATTGAAAAAGTCACATTAAAACTCCACACAGTCATTTATCCACACAGCAGGAGTTCCTGCAGAAACTAAAAATTAGGGGAATTTTTATTAAGTAGCTTTTTAAATTCAGTGCACTTATTGGTGGGAACTACCTGATTTTATGGGCTCTCACATATTTTGAGGTGTATTGAACATATTTCATGTTTCTTCTCTTGTTTCTTCCCTGTGCCTGTCACCCGTTTATCAAATTTTAAGTCCTCCGAGACAGGGTATTTCAAAATATCAAAAATATGTCAAACCCACATGTTTTTGGTGGTGTGAATCTCAGAAATGAATTATTTTTGTAAAACAGAGCTGTTAGCACAGGCAGGTAGAACCTAATTCAAAGAATCACAGGGGAAAACCTCCTAATCCTGTTTTTTTTCCAACCCCCTCATAAATCCAGTGTGATTTGCTTTATCCCAACATTAATGGGATATTGAAAGGAGAATATTCCAAATATAATAGGAACTAACTTTGTTTTGTTACTTCTAGACCACGCACTGATTGTTTCTAATTGAAATTAGTGCAAATTGATTGATACCCACATTTACATTGGAAAATAGGGAATGTAATCTATGCAAGAGCGCCTTTGGAAAGTAAAATATTAAATATCTTTAAATTATGCACACTTAATTGCTTTGTTTTTGTATTTCATTATCCTATGAGCTCGTCTGAAATATTCTTGTGCATTACCAATATTTAACAGTTAATAAAAATTTCTGTCCTTGGAGGGGAGCTTTGTACTGAATTCCTGATTGGTGGAAGTGCCTGGAATGGGGAATTTCAGTGGCAAAGTTGCTGGGTGTGTTGGTAGTTAAACTTTTATGAATCTGAAAGCAGAGTTTATTCTTGAGAACGCTCTTTAAAAATAATAATATTTAAGAGAACCCACAGCAGTTTAAATGCTGGGTTTTAAAGCACATAAATGACTTTTTTAGTGCTTTTAGGGTTTTCTTTCTGCTGGTGGGCTGAAGGGATGGTTCATTATTTTTTTCATTGAGTGCAAGACTAATTTGGGTTATTTATAAGGTTAAAGGTCAGTATTTGAAACACATAATTTAAAAAAAATATTTCTCTGCCAGCAGTACAGATGCACTTTAGTTACAACATTTTCCTCTTTTCTCTCCTGTGCTGCTCCCAGCAAATCCAGGGCTCTCTCAGAACTAAAAATTAAGGAAAGCAGAGTAGATTTCATGGTGTCATTGTCTTTCCACCTGATTTAAACACATTAAATAAATTTCCTGCAGCTTTAATTGACATTGAAATTTCTCTTCCACTGCTCCAAGCCCCATCCAGCCCAGCCTTGGAGAATTCCAGGGATGGGGCAGCCACAGCTTCCCTGGGCAACCTCTTCCAGTGTCCAAGGGAACAAATTCTTCCTGTTGACACTGAAGATTTTTGTGTGACCTGTGGAATTTAGATATGGACCAAACCGGAGCTTTTATTAGGCAGAAAGAATAAATCAAGGCGATTTGCATATTATGATATTTGCATTTTACACGTCTGGAGGTGAAATGTGGGTGGGAAATAGTTTTAATTGTGGAAGAGCCCTGATGTGTGTGAGTCCTCAGTGTGAGCTGGGCTTCCTGATCCAATATTTATGAGCATTAAATCACAATTAGGAATTTTCCTGGCGCCATCTTCATGAATTCCCCCAAAGCTGCCACTGCCCTTTGCCAGCAGCTGAGGAGGAGGATGGGGCTGAAGGCAGAGGTGCCCTATCCCAAATTATCTGGTTAATTTTCCTGCTTAAGGGAAGAACTTCCCCTTGGATGGGATCCTGACGTTGGTGAAATGCAAGAAACTGCAGGAATTCACTGGGAATTGGCTTTTCCAGCACAAAAAGGAGTTTTCCCATGGCTGGCAGTGGTTGGGAGCTTTGTTCTCTGTTGGGGAGTGTTTCAAAGGGATTGTTGTGCTAATTCCATGAATTTTGGTGGAAGAAAAAGAGATTTTAGCAAAGTTTATCCTGGCTTAAGGTGTGGTGGGGTGAGGCTGATTAAGACTGTGCTGGAGGAGGTGTGGAGATGCCTCCTTTGTGATTAATATTTCATATTCTTTCATTCTTTACACCCTCCCTTCCCCTTCTGCCTTCTCCTGTTGGATAAGTCCAGAGGAGGCCACAAATTTAATAAAGGACTGGAGCACCTCCCCTGCAAAGAGAGGCTGAGAAAGTTGGGGCTGTTGAGCCTGAAGAAGAAAAAACTGTGGAATTCTTGGAACAACCTTCCCATTTATTGTGGGAAACCCCTGATTTTATGGGCTCTCAGTATTTTGGGATGTATTGAACATATTTCATGTTTCTTCTCTTGTACAACATCCCTGTGTCTGTCACCTGTTGGTCAAATTTAAGTCCTTCAAGATATTTTAAAATACCAAAAATATGTCAAACCCACATGTTTTTGGTGGTGTGAATCTCAGAAATAAATTATTTTTGTAAAACAGAGCTGTTATCACAGGCAGGTAGAACCTAGATTTTAGCAAAGTTTATCCTGGCTTGAGGTGTGTGGAGACCACAGTGCTGGAGGAGATGTGGAGGTGCCTCCTTTGTGACTAATATTTCATATTTTTTCATTCTTTACATCCTCTCTTTCCCTTCAACCTTCTCATGTTGGATAAGTCCAGAGGAGGTGGAAAATTAATTAAAGGACTGGAGCACCTCCCCTCCAAAGAGAGGCTGAGAAAGTTGGGGCTGTTGAGCCTGAAGAAGAAAAAACTGTGGAATTCTTGGAACAACCTTCCCATTTATTGTGGGAAACCCCTGATTTTACGGGCTCTCACATGTTTTGAGGTGTACTGAACATATTTCATGTTTCTTCTCTTGTACAACATCCCTGTGTCTGTCACCTGTTGGTCAAATTTAAGTCCTTCAAGATATTTTAAAATATCAAAAATATGTCAAACCCACATATTTTTGGTGGTGTGAATCTCAGAAATAAATTATTTTTGTAAAACAGAGCTGTTATCACAGGCAGGTAGAACCTAGATTTTAGCAAAGTTTATCCTGGCTTGAGGTGTGTGGAGACCACAGTGCTGGAGGAGATGTGGAGGTGCCTCCTTTGTGACTAATATTTCATATTTTTTCATTCTTTACATCCTCTCTTTCCCTTCAACCTTCTCATGTTGGATAAGTCCAGAGGAGGTGGAAAATTAATTAAAGGACTGGAGCACCTCCCCTCCAAAGAGAGGCTGAGAAAGTTGGGGCTGTTGAGCCTGAAGAAGAAAAAACTGTGGAATTCTTGGAACAACCTTCCCATTTATTGGTGGGAAATCCCCGATTTTATGGGCTCTCAGTATTTTGAGGTGTATTGAACATATTTCATGTTTCTTCTCTTGTACAACATCCCTGTGTCTGTCACCTGTTGGTCAAATTTAAGTCCTTCAAGATATTTTAAAATACCAAAAATATGTCAAACCCACATATTTTTGGTGGTGTGAATCTCAGAAACGAATTATTTTTGTAAAACAGAGTATTTTTGTAAACCTTCTGCCTTCTCATGTTGGATAAATCCAGACGAGGTCACAAATTTAATAAAAGGACTTGAGCACCTCCCCTACAAAAAGAGGCTGAGAAATTTGGGATTGTCCAGCCTGGAGAAGAAAAAAAAGGTTGTGTGGAGACCTTGGAACAACCTTCCAGTATCCTGTTCACTGGACAGCAATTTTCTTTTAAATATCCAAGCTTAACTAGAAGGAAAACCACAACTTGGGCATTTTTTATTTTTTAAATCATTATTTGAACATTACCTAGCTAATTACTTCCAAAAAGGCATTTGATTGTATCAAACCTAAGTGTCTCTTCATTAATAACTTAATGCACCTGCCCTTTCCAGAGGATTTAGTGACGGTGCCTGCTACTAAATGCTGTTTGCATTAATGTTTTATTTTTTTTTCCAAATGCAAGGCTAATGGGCAGATTCCCAGCTCTGCAGGCTGGAAGTTATTTGAATAATTTGTCCATATCACATTCCTGATTTCTCAGGCTAACATTTCCGAGGCTGCAGGTGTCTGCTTTCCCTGAGGTTTGTTGTTCACTGCTCGGCTGTAATCCTGATGTCCCGCTGGTTGTTTCTTTTCCATGGAGCAACTGCTTTAAAGAGAGAGGAAAAAGGGATGAGTTCGGATTTTGTGATTAACGAGGGCTGAGGAGTTGGAGTTAAATACTACAGGAGTTGTAAAATCTTTCTGTTGTAGACGTGGAGGATAAAATTGTTGATGATTCCTCAAGAATTTGCATCAGGTGAAGTTTTGCTTCCTCCTGCTCATGGGTGGCCTTGGAGTTCCAAGGCAGAGCACATTTTATGCATCTGGAAATGAGAAACCCTTCAGGCCCTTTTGCTCCTCTGTCCTTATCAGTTGTCCCTAAAACTTCCCAAAACCTTTTGAATCCTGGGAAATACCTTGGCTTTCTGGTTCCTTATTTGTCTGATTTTGAAGCACAGTTGGGAGAATAAATAAAAAAGGGTGAAGCAAATGGCTTGGCACACTATAAATATATTTTTAATAGACATCAGGCTTTGTGGCATTTTAAAAAGGTGGTGGAACAAGCTTTTCTCAGGTTTGCCAAAGGATGGATTGGAACTTTGGAGAAGACTGAATGCTGAAGTGTTGAAATTTGTATTTTCACAAGGACATGCAGTGACACAACAAGGGGGAACAGCCTTAAGCTGAAGGAGGATGGGTTTAGGTTCGATTTTAGGCAGAAATTGTCTTTCAAACACTTCCTGAAGAATTAGTGGACAAATAAGAAAAAAGGGTGCTGTTTGTCAAATTTAAGTCCTTCACGTCTTCAGTGCCCTGCCTGGTCTGCCCAGATCCTGCAGGAGCTCTCTGGATTTTATCACTGTTGACCCTGTCTGGTCCCACCAAAGCTTCTCCCACAGCTGGACATGGGAGAGAAAATGGAATTAATGGAATTCCCATGGAATCTCCTGGGAATGTCAGCTCTGGAGCAGCTCCTGCCCTGCCCTGGGTGTCTGCAGGGCTGTTCTCTCATCGTCTCACTCCACTCTTCACTGTCCAGCTGCACAAAACTTTTATTTTTCTTAAATCCGTCATCCCAGAGGCATCAGCACCATCCCTGATGGCTCCACCCTGATGACACCATCCTGGTGACACCATCGTGGTGTCTCCATCGTGATGGCTCCATCCTGATGGGTCCATCCTGGTGACACCATCCAGGTGGGTCCATCCTGGTGACACCATCCCTTGTGGGTCCATCCTGGTGACACCATCCCTTGTGGGTCCATCCTGGTGACATCGTCCTGGTGGCTCCATCCTGGTGGGTCTGTCCTGGTGACACCATCCTGGTGACACCGTCTTGGTGGCTCCATCCTGGTGACACCATTGTGGTGGCTCCATCCTGGTGGCTCCACCCTGGTGACACCATCCTGGTGACTCCACCCTGGTGGCTCCATCCTGGTGACACCACCCTGGTGACACCATCCTGGTGGCTCCATCCTGGTGGTTCCATCCCTGGTGGATCTATCCTGGTGGCTCTATCCTGGTGACACCATCCTGGTGGCTCCATCTTGGTGACACCATCCTGGTGACTCCACCCTGGTGGCTCCATCCTGGTGACACCACCCTGGTGACACCATCCTGGTGGCTCCATCCTGGTGGTTCCATCCCTGGTGGATCTATCCTGGTGGCTCTGTCCTGGTGGTTCCATCCCTGGTGGATCTATCCTGGTGGCTCTATCCTGGTGACATCCTCCTGGTGGCTCCATCTTGGTGACACCATCCTGGTGGCTCCATCCTGGTGGCTCCATCCTGGTGGCTCCATCCTGATGGCTCCATCCTGGTGGCTCCATCCTGGTGGCTCCATCCTGGTGGCTCCATCCTGGTGGCTCCATCCCTGGTGACACCATCCTGGTGGCTCCATCCTGGTGGCTCCATCCCTGTTGGGTCCATCCTGGTGGCTCCATCCTGGTGGGTCTGTCCTGGTGGCTCCATCCTGATGGCTCCATCCTGGTGGCTCCATCCCTGGTGGCTCTATCCTGGTGGCTCCACTCTGGTGGGTCCATCCTGGTGACACCATCCTGGTGCCTCCATCCTGGTGGCTCCATCCTGGTGACACCATCCTGGAGCTGCCTGGAGTGGCTCTGCTGGACGTGGAGGAAGCTCCCAGAACCCAACCCCGCAGCCCCCGGCACCAAACCCTGCCCACACAAACCCACCCAAACCCCTCTGTGTCAGTGTCTGGGGCAGTCTGGTGCCTCTCAGAGTTGTGCAGCCTCAGCTGGGCGTGCTCCATCCCCTCATCCCGGTGTTTTCCCATTCCCGTTATCCCAGGAGAACGCTGCTGGTCAAACACTCATCCCTTGGCGTGCTGAGGGGACAGAGCCGCTGTTCTGGGGGTTTGGGGTTCCCTTCTCTGCTCGTCTCACAAATGGGGTTGGGATTTGAGCTGTGATGTCCATTAGACACTCCCACACTCCCTCTCCCGCTTTTTGTGCTCCTGCAGGAGCAGGATCCAGGTGTGCCCTGCCTAAATCCACCTCCCTGAAAATCCTCCCACTTTATCTGCTCTGGGATGAAGCTGCCACTGATTCCAGCATCCTGAGGAATTTCTGATGTTAAAGGGGGTGGTGGTGGGAATGGCAAAGCAATAATTTAATTTTTAATAGAATTACATTAATGTATTAATATTTCAGCAATCTTGCACCTCCCCAGGTTGAAAATTTTCTAATATTTTAATGGTCAGCTGTGTGTTTTTAATGTACTGTAGTGTGAGCAGAGATGGCCATCAGAAATGTTATTTAACATTTAATACAAAATAATCTTTTCCTGATCCTCTCTCAAATAAATTATCTTTTCTCTTCTTAAATGCTTCTTCCCCTAGAACAAATCCCTCCTCCTTGTAGAACTGCAATTTTAAAAAATTATTTTTAAACCAAAACATCATGAAGCTCCCATTTGGGAGCTCCCCAATTAAATCTTACAATAATTCTATTGAATGATCTGTAGCTCCACTTTTATTCCCTATTAGTATTTGGCTGATCGATGGGCAGCCTAATTGATTGTTCAGGTCAAATGTCTTTATTGGCTGCTGCCCGAATCTCTCCTCATTATGACATAAACCATCCTCTGGTCTGGTGGAGTCCTTGTTCTCCTTTTTGTACACCAGAACCATAAATTTCATTCTCTACATGCTGGTGAACAAGATAATTAATGTTGTTATATCAGTCAAGATAATCCCAGTAAAATGGGGGTTTCCTTTTTCACCCAGCTTTGTGCTAGAGATCTCTTGAAAGGTTCATATTTCCCTCTGAATTTTAATTTTAATATGTTTTTAGGCTGGGGTCTCACTGCTGATCCACAAGTTTCCCCTCATTTTCCCCTCTGTTTCTGTGATCTCAGCATTTCCTGGGCCTGGCACGATGGATATCGATTCCTGCTGCTTTTCCTGAGATGTTTCTGCCTGGATTAATTGGCCAAAACTCCTAGAAAATTGCTGAAGCCGCTTCATTCATTCATTCTTAAAACTCTCTTGTGAGGCTGCTTTGGGATGGGCAGAATTGCTGGGAGTCTGAATATATATATATATATATATATATATATATATATATATATATATATATTCCTATACCAGGAATGTGGAACAGGGATTTTGGATAATCTTTAGACCCTGCAGTGCCTCAAAATGAACTTCCCTGGGCTTGACCTGCCCTAGCAGGGCTTTTGTCACTGCTCCCAGGGCTGTGGCACCTTCTGGGATTCAGCAGCTCTGTTTGCCTGCCTGTTCTGGGGTGGTAAAGAAACTGGAGCTCTGGGCTTCCATGGAGGGGAATCTGAGCCAGGAATATTTTATTTTATTTTATTTTATTTTATTTTATTTTATTTTATTTTATTTTATTTTATTTTATTTTATTTTATTTTATTTTATTTTATTTTATTTTATTTTATTTTATTTTATTTTATTTTATTTTTTTTTTTTTTATTTTTTTTTATTTTTATTTTTTTATTTTTTATTTTATTTTGTTTTTTTATTTTTTTATTTTATTTTATTTTTTATTTATTTTATTTTATTTTAATTTAATTTAATTTTTTATTTTTTATTTTATTTTGGTTTTTATATTTTTATTTTATTTTTTATTTTTTATTTTATTTTATTCTATTTTATTTTATGTTATTTTATTTTTTATGTTTATTTTATTTTGGTTTTTATGTTTTTATTTTATTTTATTTTATTTTTTATGTTTTTATTTTATTTATTTTTTATTTTATTTTATTTTATTTATTTTATTATTTTATTTAAATTTTTTATTATTATTATTTTATTTTTTTGGTGTCATTTTTTGAGGGAATTACCTGGAAATGCAGAGCATGGCAGAGATTCAGCTCAGTGTAGGAAGGTTTTAATTCCAGGCAGGATTAGGAATAACTTGGATTTTGGTGATTTTGGAGATGCCTTTCAGCCTTGGAGGATTCGTGGCTCTGCAGCTTTTCTCCCTCTCTTCATTTTCTTGAAGAAGTTCCTTCCCTCCTTTTTTTGTTCTTAACCAGACTTTCACTGATTCACCTGACAGAATCAAAGTGAAGGGAATATTCTTTCCACATCTGCTTGATTAAACAAAATCAGGAGAATTTGGGGCAAAATCTTTGTCTAGGAACAAGAAATATGAATATTTAGGATGCTGTAAGAGCTTTGTTGTGTTACATGCATCTGAAAATACTTAATTTATTATACAAAGATATTATTTTTGGTTCTATATGAATAAAAAGCAACATTTTATGACTTTACTGTTTATATCTCTGTCTCATCTCCATGGTTTTATTTCACAAAGACATATTTCTGAAGAAAAATATTTAATGTATTGTCCACATTGTTTAATTTTGGAAAGATTTCACTAATTGAAAAACCGTTTAATGAGAAAATTTTTAAAAGCTCGCTGGAGTTGAGCTAAAATTTCAAAGATGGGTAAACCACAAGAAAGCAACTCCAGCTGCTATGAGGAAAAAAGCAAATAAACAATCGAGGGCACTGTATTGTTGTTTGTGTAGCTGGGAATAAGCTGTGTTCTGTTAACATTTCATTGAATTTTCTTTTAATTACAGTTAATGATGAAGAACTGAAGAAGAGAATAGCTGAGGAACTGGCGCTGGAACGAGCCAGGAGAGACTCTGAAGCTCAGAAGAGGAGGTTGGTTCATTAATAACATTATTTCCAACAAACTTGGGCTTAAAGCTTTTATTTTATTTATCTGCTTCCTGGAAATAAGTGAATTTTGTGCCCTGAGACGAGCTGGCTGTGAGAGCCGTGGGGGCTGCAGCAGGTTTGGGTATTAAATCCATGTTCAACAACAAATGAGCTGGAATTTCCTTGTAAGAGCTGATCCAAACTGGTGCTCTAAATCCCTTTTGACCTCCTGAACGTGGCTTTTTTGCTGCCTTTTTAAGCTCAGGCTTTGCTGATTTCTCTGGAGCCCAAATAATCACTTTGAGCTACAGAGACAGAGCAGGGTCCCTGTGACCCCGGGGGCTGAGCAAAAGCACCTTGGAACAGCAGCAGAAATGGGAATTCCGGAGATTTCTGGGAATTCTGGAAATTTCTGGGAGCTCCAGGATGTTTAAATATGTAAAATACTCCATTAAAGCAGCTCACACCAGTAAAACCCTTTTGATTCCTTTCTGTATATTGAAATATTCCTTCCTGTATATTGAAATATTCCTTCCTGTATATTGAAATATTCCTTTCTGTATATTGAAATATTCCTTCCGGTATATTGAAATATTCCTTCCTGTATATTGAAATATTCCTTCCGGTATATTGAAATATTCCTTTCTGTATATTGAAATATTCCTTCCTGTATATTGAAATATTCCTTCCGGTATATTGAAATATTCCTTTCTTAGACATTTTTTTCCCCAGCAATGACTCTGAAAGCCTGGGCAGAGCCATTATTAACAATTAAAAACTCCTCTTTAACTATTGAAATTTTGGTATCTGCTGAACTTTTGTGTTTCTTTCTCCTTTTGGTGATTGTTGTAAATAGATAAAACAACACACCGAGCATTAATATAAATATTCCACATTGTCCTCCACTGAGAACGGGGAGAAAAGCTCATTATGATGGATTAAAAAAAATTAGGCTGTAATTAGTACTACTTCAACTGTCTGCATAGATCTCAGTTGTTTCCTACCCAGCATTCTGTTATTTAATTGAGTTAGGTTGATGGAGTATATAATTAGATAGGACTATATTAATGTCCCAGGGAAAAAAAGAAATCAGGCTTTTCTCTTTTTTTTTTTGCATCAGCAATAAAGGAAATCAATAAGTGAGAGTGAAATCCCCCCCCTCTCCTCAACAGGGCTTTGACAGGAAAACTTGGGTTATTTTTGAGCTTCTGGAGTGCTCAAGACTTCAGCTAAATGGGATTAAAATATGGAAATATTTGGTTTGCAACATCAGCGTTTTCTCAAGTGACACTTTCAGTTCCTTCCAGAATTCAGCTTGTGCATTGATCTGTGAAAGGGAGGGAGCAGACTGGGGAAAATATCAAAATAAATTGATGATGGTGTTGATAAAGAAAGGAAAAATATCAAAACTTGTTGACAGCTTTACTTCTTTTCTAGTTTTCATTTATTAATTAATTTTTAGCCATGGCAAGGGTTTTTTTATTATCATTTTTACACAGTATTTGCAATTATAAAAATGTGGTTTTAACAGAGCATAGAGGCTTTTTTATCTTGAATGAAACAACTGTAAAAGCTGCAAATCTTTTTCCATAAGTAAAACTTAAGGTCTTTATGGGCTGAATTCTGGTGGAGGTTTCAAGGAACTCACATTGTTCAGATCAATTATTTTGTCTTGCATGTGCAGAATGTTCCAGCTAATAGAAACATGGACTGTGAACTGTAATAATTTGTAATATAAATACAAACACATTAATGCAGTGTTGGAAAAGAGAACAAAAACCTGAGCTCTACATTCAAGGTTCTTGTCCTTGCCCTTGATTTATTAACAATTTCATTTCATAACCCGCTAATTTTAAGACAAATCCTATTGGCATGTGACATAAAAATTAAAGTTTTTATCTCCACATTAATCTTATGGATTGTTTTACCATGGACGGTATATTTTACATGTTTATATTCTCACTTCTTTCTCTAAACCAGTTTTTTTTTTCCCCAATATTTAAATGAAATAAGATTTAAACATAAAAATAGCTGAAACTTTTGACTGCTTGTTGTCTGATTCCAAGTGCCTAATAGCTGATTTTGGTGCTGTTCCGTGAGCAGTGTGTGACCACATTTGGGTTTGATTGCAAAATGTCTTTTACTCATTTCAGACTGTCAAGGGAAGAAATCTTAATTTGAACTTGTAGATAAATTATTTATTCACACATCCATACACAGTACAGATGGGCTGCTCTATATAAAGTGAAAATCTGTGCTTATTTTGGGGTTTACAGCTGAAGAATGACTCTTAAATTGTATTTTAATGCCATCAACTCTCTAACAATATATGAATTACAGCTTCTATTTAAGAGGGCTTGGAATAATTAATAAAGTGGTGATTTAGACCCACATTAGAATATATCTCCAAAATTCTGCACTGATTCCACTTTACTCCTCCTTTTACTCATCCCAGCTGTTGTTCCTCACTTTGGTTTTTGAACATTTTGAAATGTTTCATCTGAAAAGCGTTTTCGTTTCAGAAAGTTCATTTAGAAAATTGATGATCATTGATTTACACCAGAATTTGCAGTGTCTGCAATAGGAACTGTGAGCAGTCAGTGTGGCAGAGCTGCAGTCTTAGGGTGATACTCAAGGGAACAGAAAAATGAGAGGATGGACCCAAAAACTTGAGCTTGACAGTGGTGACAGGTAATAAATGATAATTAAGAGAAGAATTCTGAATAATAAACAAAAGAAATCCACACGACTCAATGGACCAATGGGTGATAATTTGAATTTTGCCTTTTCTCTGCTTATTCTGGACAAGCTCAGCAAATGTTTAGCATTTTTTCTAATTTCCCAAGAAAATGAGAAAATTTTTGATGTTAAAGCTTTGAGAACAGGCATTGGGGAAATAAATAAATTTCCATCTCCCATCAGAGAAATCAGAGAACAGAGTGGAATTTATCCACTCCATCCATTAACTTTGTCCTTGGCTACAAAGCTGTTCATTTGTTGGGCTCCATGATCCTGATGTAAATGTATTTTTCAAGTTTGCTTCATGAAAAGTGCAGGCCAAGTAAAAAGTATTTTGAGACAGCAAAAAAAGAACAACTTCTATCATCAGCATAATGATGAAATTTTAGATACTGCCAACTTCATCAGAGTGCTGGATTCCTCCACTAAAATATACAAACCACTGCTTCAGAGGCAAGTGATGGATGTGATTTCCCATGGAAATTGAACGTTCCTAAATGATGACTTGCCTTTTTTTCCCCCCCTGAAAATCAGAGAAATTTCATTCTTTTTTATTTTGCTAATCATTTCGCTCAGGCTAATTATATTTGGGCGGGGTTCAGTTTCTTGCTTGGCAAGTGTTTCCCAGCTTCCATTTTTTAAATATGATTTGGCTCAAATATTCATTATTTGTAGAGTGAGGTGTTTTTGCAAGCTGCTGTGCATGGCAGTGCCTTCAATAGTGCAGGAAGTGTGTTTTATTCAAATTTTCTATATACTCATCCCTGGAATTGTGTTGGGGTGTCAGAAATCTGTCCCTGTGCAGTTTGCTCGTGACTGTCCTGTGATTCCAGGATTTGTTTCTTAGAGGAAAACTCCTGCTGTAAGGAGGGATTTTAAGGCAGGAAAAGGCTTAAAAACAGATTTTGGTTTGCTTTGGTGGCCCTTCAGTGATTCTGCTGCCAGCTCTGCTCTAGAAGAGTTTAAGGTATGACAGAGGAGGAGAGGAGAAGGCTCCAGGGAGAGCTTCCAGCACATTCCAGGGCCTGGAGGGGATCCAGGAGAGCTGCAGAGGGACTGGGGACAAGGGACAGAAGGACAGGACACAGGGAATGGCTCCAGATTGGAAAAGGGGAAATTTGGGTGGGATCCTGGGAAGGAATTCCTGCCTGGGCTGGAATTCTGGATCCCTGCAATGTGCAAGGCCAGGCTGGACAGGGCTGGGAGCAGCCTGGGACAGTGGGAGGTGTCCCTGCCGTGGATGGGGTGGAATGAGATGAGCTTTAAGCTCCTTCCCACCCAAACCATTCCAGGATTCTCTGATTGCTGACTTTTTTCTGTGTCTCTGCCATCCCATCACCTGTGACCAGCTGGTTGAACTTGGGTGACTTTTCTGTGGAAAAGCACCTGAAAAATCCTTTCCTTGAGTAATGCAGAGCTCATGCAGCATTCCCTGGGGATGAATTGCTGGATTCTGTTCTCCGTGCCTCGCTGGGCTCCAGAGGGTGTCACATTTTATCTGTCATCAGCAGGACAACTGATTGCAGCCTCTGTTTGTGACATCCTCATCTCTTTGGAGGAATCTTTCTAAACTGTAAATCAGCTTTGACTCTGCCCCGGTGCACAGAGTTGCTCTGTGATGGGTTATTAAAACTGTAACCATTAGATTTTTTTATTTGTTGTGCTTCAAGGAGGGTCTGGAGATCACTGCTCATCACTCTGGGGTTTCATTGATGCTCTGAGCACTTCCCCCTAACCTTTTTTTTATCCTGTCTCAGCAGTACATTGCATAAATGATGAGCTCTTAGTAAAGCTGGAGTAAAGAGTTGGTGCAGAACAAATTCACCAGTGAAATGTAAAGTGAGAGCAGAATGAAGAAGAGTATTGGACAAGAAGCCTTTGGGAAACTGCAAACCAAAATTGTTATATTGAAATCAATACTGGGGCTTGACCTTTCTGTGCTAGTGGATACTTTAAAACTTCCTATTGATTTCTGTTGTAATGACATGTTTATTCCACTTTCCTGGCACAGGTGTGGAGAACAAGGGGGAAAAGAAAATGATGGATTTCTTTACAATATTCATTTTATATTTCAGTGAGGTAAAGGTATGAGGAGCATCTTAATCTATCTTCAGTTCATATGGGGAGCAAATTAATTGTGGTGAGAACTTCTTCAAAGCATTCTTTTCCTCCTAAATGATTATTTTTTCCCAAGTAATCAGCTGTGTTGAATTGGGAAACCTGCTTTTTCTTGTTCAGGAGGGAACAAAAAGCTCCTTTTCAGGAAATAGTTGTTATTTTGTCTTCTGCCACAGGGACCTATTGGTATAGTTTGGATTAAGTGTGAAAAGAGTCTGGGAAAGTCCATCCTCTCTGCTGCTGACAGTCAAAGGAAAAGCTGGGAATACTCTGAAGCAGTAAAAGTGATTATGATTCTTTTGACTTGGGATAGATCAAAAATAAGAGTTTAATATCTCCTGGCAAGAGAAGCTGCACTGCTTTGTAAAATCAGAGATCCCAATTGGTAATCACATTGAGGAAGGCAAGGTGATTTTATAAAAAATTAAAATAAACCCTTTTTCCTTGGAGTGCCAAAGGGCCCCTTCAGCCTCAGGGCTGTGGAGACAGATTTGGGCCTCACTTCCCACGTCCAGTTCCTCCTATTTTTCCTTCCCGGCCATTCCATCTCTCCAACATTTTTCCCCCTCTCTCAGCAGGCATTTCCCTTGTCTGATCTCAAGCCCAGCAAAAGATTTAGCAGTGGGTTTATTCCTCAGCAGCCATAACATTCCTGAGGGATAATTTGGATAATTCCGGGATAATTCCGCTGTGTCGCGGGAAAAGAGGGAACGAGGAGGGTCAGGCTGGGGCAGGGCTGTCCCTCTGCAGGTGAGGGAAGAATCCAGGATTAAGTGTGAAGGAATTTGGGATTTAAACAGAGGTTTAATTCTCAAATAAGTACGGTGAGCAGGTGAGCTGTTGTAGCTCTTCAAACCAGGGAAGTTTAGTCTGCGATTTTTTTACTTCCAAAATGCCAAGGAAGCATAAAAATGTTTATAAAGTTGGGAAGTATCAAACTGCCTTGGAAAGCTGTTCAAGTTTTATTGTTTTCAGTGAAAAAAGGTATTGTTGGCAGAAGAAAAAAGGTGTTTGGCAGTGGCAGAGTTCCTCTGCAAGATTTCCTGCTCTGATTCTCCATTAATACCATTATGTCTGGCTCTCAGGATATGGAGAGATGAATCTTGGAGATGGGAGGTGGAAATTGGAGAAAGCAGAGCTATAATTCACTCCTGCCTGTATAAACCCCAATTTTCAAGGGATTATTTTTCACTTGGATTTTAAAACCTGCCATCTCAGCTGACAACTTGGATACCGAGCTTCATCTTGATCAGTTTATTTCTAGGAGAGATGCGAAAATGACTTGGAGCCAGTGAGAGAGCATCCACAAAAATAATCCTGCTTCATAGTTTCAGGTTCAGGTAGGAAAGAAGAAAACCATTTCCCCCCCTGGCAATTTTAAACAAACCTTTGCTTTCAAACTGCTGAGCTCTTTCATTTTGAAAAAGCAGAAAATGAGCAGTAGAGAAACACTTAAAAATAATAATAATAATGATACTAATAAAAATTTTTCTAACTGTCACTTCATTTTAACGGATAATTAAGGTTGTCATAATTCCAGGATTGCTTTTGCAGATCCCAAGGGGAAGGATATTAAGTTGGAAAGTAATTTCAAGTGGAGTTATGTGGCGAGCTAAACATACACAAATTATGTAAAGCAGTTTTACAATTCTGACTCGGGTTCTCTGCGTGCCTCTGGCATAAAAGTGGGAATTTGCTCATCTATTTTGTCTCCATATAATACTGATCTAAATGCACATATTTTAAAAGCAGTGGCTTTATGAAGCATAATTAAAAATCCCCTCAAACAACCTGCCCCCCCTTTCTACTCACCTCTCTTCCTTCCAACATCAAACACTGCCCCAAAAACACCCCCACAACTCAGGAATCTCCAAGAAAACTCAACCACTGACAAGAGTCGCTGTCCTTGTTGCTCTGAGTGTTCACAAGCTGTCCATGGAAGTGCTGTTGATAAATTGAATTAATTGGAGGAAGTTGAGTGGATAACTGAGATTTGAAATGAATGTCTTGGATCTCCTGATCAAGGACTGGCACAGAAAATCACGTGGCAATTAGCAGAGATTTTTCCATTGACAGGTGTTAGGCTGGGGTTGGAAGGAGCTGGGAAAGGGAGAAGGATAATGAGGGTGTTCTGCTGGACGGTGTGGCTTGGACTGAGTGTTTGGGTGATGTGACAAGTCTGGTGTTTGAAACGGGTAACTGAGGCACTGATGGTCATGTGGGACAAGGTGGAAAATATGCTTAAAATTGTATTTTCAGTGTTTTCTTGGGTTTGAGAACACACATCATGGAATCATAGAATCATTGGATGGTTTGGGTTGGGAGGGACCTTCAAGATCATCTCATTCCACAGGGGCAGGGACATCTTCCACTGTCCCAGGCTGCTCCAAGCCCCATCCAACCTGGCCTTGGACACTTCCACTGATCCAGGGGCAGCCACAGCTGCTCTGGGCACCCTGTGCCAGGGCCTGCCCACCCTCCCAGCCAGGAATGGGAGACAGTTTTTGATTTAAACACAGCAAATGGAACAGCTTCAGCTACAGGGAACTGCACCGAGTGAGGACAGACTGAACTGCTGAGCTCTGGCACTCAGGGAATGGCATTGCCTGAAAAAAGGCTCTGATTTCACACTGGGGCTCTTCTTTTATTCCAAAACAACTTTGATTTTCTTCTGAAAGAATCACAGGATGGGTTGGGTTGGAAGGGACCTTAAAGCTCACCCAGTGCCACCCCTGCCATGGCAGGGACACCTCCCACTGTCCCAGGCTGCTCCAGCCCCAGTGTCCAGCCTGGCCTTGGACATTGCAGGGATGCAGGGGCAGCCACAGCTGCTCTGGCAATTCCATTCCAGGCAGGAATTCCTGCCCAAGATCCCATCCAGCCCTGCCCTCTGGCAGTGGGAGCCATTCCCTGTGTCCTGTCCCTCTGTTCCTTGTCCCCAGTCCCTCTGCAGCTCTCCTGGAGCCCCTCCAGGCCCTGGAATGTGCTGGAAGCTCTCCCTGGAGCCTTCTCCTCTCCAGGTGAGCACCCCCAGCTCTCCCAGCCTGGATTCCTGGGAGCTGAGGGGCTCCAACCCTGGAGCAGCTCCATGGATTCCTCTGGATTTGCTCCAGCAGCTCCAATTTCTGCTGTTTGAGGGTCCCAGAGGTGGACACAGAACTCCAGGCAGGAGTTCAGCCTAAAGAAAGATCAGAATCCCCTGATCCCCCTTGCCCTCCTTGGGCAAAGATCCAAGTTCCTGCCATGGAATATGCCCCAAACTCATGTGTGAGTTGTGACAGAGTGGGATGGACCAAAGATGAAGGAGGAATTACTGGGATGGGAAAAAGTCACCGGCAGCTCAGGGATCAGTGCTGGAATCACTTCACTGTTCTCAGTACAGAGTGTAATGAATCAAGGGCTAATTTATATGCATGTATGGCAAATGTTAAGGAGGAGCAGTCACCCCGAGGAAGAAGTGGGTATGGAATAAAGCGATGGAGTTCTCATTAAATTTAATAATGTGAAGTTCAAGTGTAATTGCTCAGAAGTGTGATCCCTTCCCTCTCCTGCCTGTGCCGGAGTCATGAGAGCTCTTGGTCAGTTGTGATGGAATTGTCAGAGAGTTTTAATGGTGCTTGTTCTGGTGGGTAAAGTGGGGCCAGTTTGGGTCCCTGTCATCACATTTGACTGGTTTTGCACTAAGGCCTCATGAAATTATGATAAATCTGGGTTTAATGAGGTGCATGATCCTTTTTGAGTTCATGTTCCCATCATTTTAAAGCTTCAGCGTTTTGGGTTTGGATTTGAAATCTTGAAATCACGGAATCTTTTAGGTTGTAAAGTCCTTCAAGATGGAGTCCAACCATTAATCCAGCACTGCCAAACCACCACTAAACCACGTCCCCAAGTGCCACATTTCAAGCTGTTGAAATCCCTCCAGGGATGGGAACTCCCAACACTCTCTGGGCAGCTGTGCCAGGGCTGGACAACCCTTTCCATGAGGAATTTTTCCCAGTATCCAAGCTAAACCTCTCCTGGCACAGCTTGAGGCCATTCCCTCTCCTGTCCCTGTTCTCTGGGATCAGATCCCAAATCCCACCCTCGGCTGTCCCCTCCTGTCAGGAGTTGTGCAGAGCCACAGGGTCCCCTTGAGCCTCCTTTTCTCCAGGCTCAGCAATAGGAGCTACCAAAAATTTGAAGGCAAAATGTCCTTGGCTTTGAGGTGCAGAAAAATGGTGTTTTCTGTTAGTATTTGCCTGATCTGAAAGGTTTAAAAGAGAAATTTTAGAATGGTTGTTAGGAATGTGGTTGCTCCTAATGTTAGGAATGGCTCCTGTCACCTCTGCTGTGCAAAGTTTTATGTGAATGCAGAATAATGCTTTTAATGAGCAAACAGTGGTAGAAACTTCAGATTTGAACACTTTTTTGTGTTTTCTGAGATTGACCTTTCAGATAATTTGTTTCCCCATCTCTGTCCTTACTTACGTGTTTGTAAAATGAGACGAACTTGAGGTAATTTCTCTGACTTTGCAGACAGGTGAAATGGAGTCGCAGAAATCTCCATTTCACACCTCTCAGCGCTCAGCTCAGCTCGGAGATGTTTTCCTGACGTCTCTCACATCCTTTCAAGTCCCTCGTCAGCTCCGGTGATTTCCAGCCGTGGCTCTTCTGTGGCACATCCCGCGTTCTGCTCATGAAATATTGAAACTCAGCACTCACAAACATTATTCACTCATTAATATTGCAACGTAGCCTAAACACATTGCTCAAAACATTTTGGGATCTTCTGCGAGTCCGTCAGGAGGAATTAAGGAGCTTGTTGAGGTCCAGGAAAGCAGAAAACTTCATGAATCCTCCTCATGTTGTATCTTATCTCAAGAATAAGAGATAATATCTTACCTGGATATTATGGAATAACTGGAATTATTGCAGCTGGAATAACTTTTTGGGTTCCATGTTGAATGATTGCGCTGAATTGAAAGCAAAACCAGTGAGACTCCAAGTCAGAAATACAATGTAATAGAGAGAGAAGAAACAACAAGAAAGATAAAAATAAAATAAAAATAAGACAAATGCAATAGTACAAAGGACCACTGACAGAGTCAGGATGCAAACCTGACACCCTGTTGATCAGGGTGTTGGAAGCAGTCTGAAATAAGTCCCCATGGAGTGACAGATGTGGCTCTGTTGGAGCAGAGATGATCCTCAGGAAAGGGTCCAGTCATCCTCTGGGAATCCAGTGGGAACAGGCTCCCTTGGGGTTTGGGATTGCTGTTTTATCTCATGGAAAGGCTTTGGCTCCTCCCGCTGGGTGGAGCATCTCCCAATGGGATGAGGTGATGTTATCAGTCCTGTGAGAGCCTTCAATGGCCCATTCACAGGGGATGTCCCTGGGAGGAGGATGGGTGCAGGAAGAGATAAGGAGGCCCTGCCTTATCTGGTGTTATCAGGTGTCCATGAACAGAAGGCATCGCCCTCTTCCCCCCCTGGAGTTACAAGAGATAAAGAACAAAATCTCCCAATGGCATCAACAGATGAGAATAGAATACACATTTTTGGTTACATTTCCCAACCCAAGACAATGATACCTCATTAAACTTTTCTCTAATTCATAGAGGACAGGATGATTTTCCTGACAGTGGACTTTGGAACAGGGAATATTTTGATTTTTGCTTGGTTGGAAGTAATGAAAAATGACACAGTTCATGCATTGGGCTTGAGTGAGTTTATCGCGGAACGCCGCAGATCCATCAGATTGTGTAGCTTGGAGACTGTAATAAAGATAAAACAACTGGCAAGTAATCACTGCCCCGAAAAACCAGCAAAGAGGAAATGCTTAGGCTTTGATAGTGTAATAAATTTCCAATATCTGAAAATAAGGGCTGGAAGTGACAAATGACTGTATTTCTCCAAGAGTATTGTTTGGCAGTTTTGGATTTCTGTGGATTCTTGATTTATGTAGGATAAACCGTGAAGTGGCCATCAAGGCACAAAAGTAATATTTTTCAGCTTTTCTCAGTGTGATGCTGTTGTCTCTGAATTAAAAGGTGCTTTTTCCTTAATTATCATCTGCAGGTGTTTTTTGAGAACAACAGAAATGGATATTTTGAAGTAAACAAAAGAGGGAGTTCTTGTGGATTTAGAATTAAATTACTCATCTTGTTATTGTGGCTAACAGGGGTCATGCTGGGCATGAGGGGAGTCCTGGGCCATAAATCCACATGGCAAAATTAACAATTTGCTTTTCTTGAACTTAATTAAAAACTAGATGTGAAAAGGATGGAAATGACTTAGAGCGCAGCAAAGCCTTTCAAGCTGATTTTTAAGAGTGTATTTTTGTATTTCTTGTGATACAGAAAACTCCTTGGCCCTAAGAGATGCTTTCTTCTTTCGGTCTTAAATTTCTATCTCTGTGTTTCAAATTCGAATTTCTAATTGGAAAGTGGAGCCAGTTCTATATTTTGCTTCTCTTATCTTGTTGGACTTGATGTGATGATTGTCAGTTATTAATTTTAAGTCTTTACTTAATTGAGAAATTATTTTTCCTCTTGTTTTGCTTTGTGTTATTATGTTGTTATTACTTGATTTTAGTAGATGTGGGTAAAGCATTTCAGTTGTCTTAGATAATTTGATAAATTTGATAAATATTCGATAAATTCACAGGTAAATTCTCTTTTGCTTAATCTTGCATGTAGGACATTCATAGTTCAGAAGCTGTACAGTAACAAATGCCTCTAAAATCCCACGTTCCCTGCTCCTCCAGAAAGAAAAGAGAGGAATAAAAAGATGGAATGCATTAGCAGAAATGTTATTTTTTATTTTCCCTTTTCTCTGAAGCTCTGCTGAAGGGGAGGTTGGAACGGGCAGTTTGATCACAGGTATTTGATTTCTGTACCTCCTGCCCACATCTCAAAAAATCAAAATTAACAAAAAACCTGTTTGTTTGTTTATTTATTTATTTATTTATTTTTTAAAATGTATTTTTATATTTATATATTGTATCTGGGAGTGTGTTCCAGAGTTCTTTTTGCTTGTTGTTGTGTGATTGCTCCTTGAGGTGACATGGAGGAGCTTTTGTGTTCAGTGTGAGCCAAATCTGATTTAGAGGTGGAATGTACTGCAAACATTATTTTGATTAAACTGACTTCAGGACCAAAACAGTCAAAAATTTGTCTTACAGTGGAGCCTAAATATGACAATGTGAAAACAAAAATACTCAAATTCTTGTTATGCCCCCTTGACGGGAATAAATCTTCTGAGATCCCTAAATCCTGAATGACTGGTTTATCAGGATTTACCTATCCTCTTACAAAAACATACAGATATATAAATTTTCTTCATAGTATTAAGTTGAGAGCGTTGAAGTTCTCCACGACAGTGCTGGGGAAAGGCAGGAATTGTTGCTTTTTTTTTTTGTACTGGTTGGGTGCTATAAAGCAGTTGAGAAATGAAATATTGTGAAGTGTTAACGCAGACTTTTACTGGAGCTGCTTCTTAATGCTTTATGTGTGTTTTCCAATAGCACCATGAGAAGTGATTGCCTTGCATGCCACACTTCATTAAATCAGCCACTCCACACTTCTTAAAGCAGTATTTCATAATTATTTAGAAGGATTTTATTCAAAAAGATATCAATTGTGTGGGGAAAATGTATAGCCAGCAGCCTTTTCTGCTGCTTCAGCAGCTTTTTGAACATCCTTTCTGTATAAATGATCAGTGTAACACTCTCTGTTGTCTGGAGTTCTGTGCTCAAACACAAGAACCATTATCTTGAGCCTTTATCTCTGCTGTAATTAAAAATGTCACTTGAAAAATTCCTGTGGAATTCCCGGAGTAGTGACAAGTTGTGCTGTTTAACTCCTCACAAATTGCGGAGGTGCCTCTCTCTATTTTATTATTATACATATATCTCTTTTTTTTTTTACTTTTGCCTGGATAATAATATAATTTATTACCGTAGATCCAGCTGATGTTTGCCTTTATTCAGTACGTGCTGAATGCCAGGAAAAATGAATTTGTAAAGCCAAGGGAAAAAACCTACTGGAGGTTGATGCAGGCGAATGTTTGCGATCAGCGGGATCTGCCGAGTGTTTGTTTCATTAAGCTCCTACAAGCCACCCAATTACGGAACTCAAATAAATGAAAATGACTTCAAAATCCCGCTTATTTTGTTAAAAACTCTGCTGAATTTCAATCAGTCGAGGTGGCTGTTGAGGAATTTTGGTTGATGAGTAAAAACTGCCCTAAATGAAAGTTTGGTGGATGCGTGAGGAGTTGAACTTGTTGTGTTGTGTGATCCTGGTCACACAAATGAGGGTGAGAATTGATAAAAAAACTTGAAATTTTTGCTTGAAAGTGCTGCCAGCAGCAGTCTTGGACATAAAAAAGTTCCTTTTTGGCCTAAATTGTATAAAATTTGATAATAAAATAGGGTCACTTTCTTTTATGGTAGAACACCCTGCAAGGAAAGGGAAAGGGAGGAAAAATCCAAACAGTAAAATGGGTTTTCTTTAACTGAGTGTCTTGATCTAAATTTAAATGAGATTAGGAAGAAGATCTAATTTGATGTAAAGAATTAAATGTAAATATCTGAGGGTTGTGGGGTTGTTTTGTTTTGGGGTTTTTTGGGTGTTTTTTGTTCATGAGGTTTTTGTGTTTGTTTGTTTTAATTTTTCAGTTTATGGTTTGTAATCTTTTGGCTGGATTTTTCAGCTATTTTATATGTCAAGTATATTTCATATCTTTTTAATTCTGCTACCTACAGCAGCATAAAGAAGAGACATTTTTAAGGGAAAACCACTTGCAGGAGGTCAAATCCAAGAGGGATGAGGAAGAATCTTCCTTCAGTCTAGGAAAGCATTAAATGCTCTCTGTTCATCACCAGAAAAAGGTGCTGAGACTTCTATTTTGACACTTTTTTCCTTTTTAGGCAAAACATGATTTCTCCAATCCAAAAGGCAACCAGCATGTTTTGACTGTGCTGTATGAAGGATTGTTATGATTGTATGAAGGATTTGTTATATCAATCCTGCTGGAGTAATTTGGGGGACCTTGGGAAATCACTTAATGGAATTTGGTCCATGTCTGCATAATCTGCCTTTTTTTTTTTTTTCCCTTTTTTTTTTTCTTTTCTGGAGTAATTGAAGATGCAGCTTAATAAACTTTTATAAAGATTCCCAGTTGGTTGCTGCATTTCAGAGGGTTTGGAGCTGAGCACTGAAGTAATACATCTTGTAATTGTCTTTTTTCCTCCCTACCTCACTTAAATGTATTCCCTGGGGAAGAATCTAATGTACTCTAATGCTGGTACCTTTTACAAAGTGACCCGACTCATTAGGATTTGTTCTCCAGAGCTCCCTTGACAACAGATAAATGCACTGAGAATATTGAAGCTTCCTCTCCATCACTCTTTCATAAAAAAAAAAAAAATAATCTGTTTTAAACCCAGTGTTTCATACCCCCATTACTGCTCCGAGTTCCGCGCTCGGTGTCACAACTCACGGGTTTTATTCACCGAGCGATTTCCGAGTGTTTCCCTGAAAATTAAACACGGCGTGCTTGTCTCGAGTACTCCACTGAAGGGTTCAAATCTATTTATGGCCCGTGACATGTAAATATTGAGAATTTTCTGGGCCTGGAGTCGCCTTTATTACCTCTGTTGCAACAAGTTCAATAACTATTTTCTCTCCTCCTCTCAAATTGCTGGGAAAGGTTGGTTATGGCTCTTCGATCTTTGTGGAGCTTGGGAAATGGATGAAGTCCTTGGGTTTATGGTGTGTTTAGAGGGAGAAAAGCACTTTCCCAGTGCAGGAAAGCTTTTAGGTGGAAATTGAGTGGCTGGTGGGAAAAGGATTTTCCTGGAAAAATCGTTCCATAAAACCAAACAAAACCCCAGCCAAACAACAGAATTCTCTGCATCTTACTTAAAATATGTATTTTATTGAATCAGTTGTAATTGATATGATTTAATGAACAGTGGTGTGAAAACTTTTAACTTTTGTGTATTCAGATTTTGATACTTCAATTTGATACTTCAACAGAATTCTCTGCATCTTACTTAAAATATGTATTTTATTGAATCAGTTGTAATTGATATGATTTAATGAACAGTGGTGTGAAAACTTTTAACTTTTGTGTATTCAGATTTTGATACTTCAATTTGATACTTCAACAGAATTCTCTGCATCTTACTTAAAATATGTGTTTTATTGATTCAGTTGTAATTGATATGATTTAATGAACAGTGGTGTGAAAACTTTTAACTTTTGCGTATTCAGATTTTGATACTTCAGTTTGATACTTCAACAGAATTCTCTGCATCTTACTTAAAATATGTATTTTATTGAATCAGTTGTAATTGATATGATTTAATGAACAGTGGCGTGAAAACTTTTAAACTTTTGCGTATTCAGATTTTGATACTTCAGTTTGATACTTCAACAGAATTCTCTGCATCTTACTTAAAACATGTATTTTATTGATTCAGTTGTAATTGATATGATTTAATGAACAGTGGCGTGAAAACTTTTAACTTTTGCGTATTCAGATTTTGATACTTCAATTTGATACTTCAACAGAATTCTCTGCATCTTACTTAAAACATGTATTTTATTGATTCAGTTGTAATTGATATGATTTAATGAACAGTGGCGTGAAAACTTTTAACTTTTGCATATTCAGATTTTGATACTTCAATTTGATACTTCAACAGAATTCTCTGCATCTTACTTAAAATATGTATTTTATTGAATCAGTTGTAATTGATATGATTTAATGAACAGTGTTGTGAAAACTTTTAAACTTTTGCGTATTCAGATTTTGATACTTCAATTTGATACTTCAACAGAATTCTCTGCATCTTACTTAAAATATATATTTTATTGATTCAGTTGTAATTGATATGATTTAATGAACAGTGGTGTGAAAACTTTTAACTTTTGCGTATTCAGATTTTGATACTTCAATAGAATTCTCTGCATCTTACTTAAAATATGTATTTTATTGAATCAGTTGTAATTGATATGATTTAATGAACAGTGGTGTGAAAACTTTTAACTTTTGCGTATTCAGATTTTGATACTTCAATTTGAAATAACCCTCCGGATTCTTTTAGTGAATATTTGTATTGAAGTGTCTTAAGGAGCCAAGAGTACAAAAGCATTTCTGTGACAGCTTTTAAAGTGATTTTTAAAGTAGGTTTTGAAACTTCTCTCAGCCTAAGCCTCCTTGCACGTCCCTGTAGGTTGAAACAAGATCAGATGTACGTTCGGGATGACCTTGGGAAGCTCCTGGAACGGGAGAGGATCTCCTCAAACGAGCACCTGGCTCGAGTCATCCTTCGGGAGAGGGCGGCCTCGGAGGAGGAGCGGCAGAAGGCTCTGCGCCTGGTGAGTCCTCACACTGCTGCAGAAATTCAGATTTTCCAAGCACCTCGCTCCTCAGGCCTATTGGTAGAAGAAGAGTGCAGATCTCTTTTTTTTTTTTTTTTTTTTTTTTTTTTTGTCAAATATCCCCTATTTTAAGGGGTTTTGCTGCTCGTTTCCAACTTTGGAACCAGCTCAGTGAAAAATTCTGTTTAAAAGGATGATCTCTCATTAGAGCTGACGTATCAAACCTTCCTGACAAGGAAATTGGAACATATGGTTGGCTGTTTTCCTCAGAAAACTGACATTATGCAGTTCAGTCCATTTGAAATGTCTGACAGATTTATAACTTCCTTTATAGAGTGTTTGCTTGCTTTAGTGAGTCTCTATTGGCTCTTCTTTCTAACAATAATCATTATTGTCTGAGGTGGGAATATGCTTTAAAAATATAAATATACTCGAGTGTGAATATGAAAGAAAATGGTATTTTCAAGGGGAAAAGTTAAAAATTATGTGAGCATTGCTATGAAACTAAATGGGAATTACTTATGTCAGCAGCAACATAAATATTTGTTGGGCCCTCTAAATCTGGAGTAAAATCCAAGGTTTTTAAGCTTTATGGGTTGGTATCTTAGTAATCAATCACTTCAATAAGCAATAGTGCTGTGGGAGTTAAAATCTGATGTTCGTGTTATTTTTCCAAATCCTAATTTAAAACCAAACCAATCCCACCTCAGTGCTGGTATCTTTTCCAGCCATTTCTGGATGCTTTCCCAGCTCTGTGGTAACATTATTGTTGAAGAATGATTTCAGTGTTGTAAACAAATGTTTTATATTTTGTCATTGTAAAACGTGGGAACAAAGGAGAATGGAAAGGAATTATGACCAAGGTACAGCTTTATTTTTATGCCTTAAATCCCTGGATTCTTAATCTTGTGTGGGAGAGATAAGGGTTTTGTGGCCTGGAGCTAATGAGGAGCTGAAGATTTATAATGGAGACTACGATTTGCATAATTACTGGGGGTTTGCATCTTTTCCTCCCTGTTGTGGTGATTTTGGGAAGCACAGGGTGGATTTCTCCTCAGCCAAATGCTTGAGAAATTCCTTGTTATGGATATGAAACTGCTTTATTTAGTTATTTTGTTGGTTAATTTTCACTTACTTCAGAATATCAGAGTTAGCAGTTGTGTCATTTTGGTTTTGATCAATCTTCCTGGTTCCACCTGTGAAATTTGGAAATATCTGGTGGTTCTTGGGTGCAGGTTTGTTACCACCACTGCAGATTTGCCATTTCCACTGTAGCTTGTTCATTCTTTGAAGTGTGTACTCTAAGATTACAAAACAGCAAGAAAATTTTGTCTGTTTATTTCCTTAAATATGAAAATATTGAGTAATTCTCACCCTCGTATAAGTCAGCTCCTTTATTTTCTTGTAATGGGTCAGATTTTATTTCTTTGGCTTCACTGCTTACCCTACCTGTGCCTTTATTTCCTGTATCAAAGCTGAATTCAAAACCTGTAGCACAGGGAAAGGTTCTTCTGTGTGAGGAATAAATTTCTCCAGCAAGTTTGTATTTTATGGAGCCCAGATTTGATTTGTCAGGCTCTTCTTGGAGAAAAACCAAAAATGTTCCTGAAGTGTCAGTAGCAAAATAAATTCCTTTGCTGCTGCTGAATTGTTCAAATAGTGCAAAGCAAAAGAAATTGTGGTGAGGAAGGAAAAAATTGAGTTTGTAAAGGTTGGTAATTCAGGTTTTAATAAACAGATGTAAAATGAAGTCATATTTCCTATCCTTGAAGAATTTCAATGCCAGCTGCTTCTTATAATCTCAGAAAGAAGAAATCTACAGTGTTAACATCCCAAAAATTAGAATTAGTTCTTTATCCAAGTGAGGAAAAACAAAGGATGAAATGATTTGGTAAAACCTGAAGTGCTTTAGTGACATGTCCTGGGAAGTGCCCTCAGGTCAGGGGGGCTGGCAGGCTCCTGGTGGAATTTTAGCTCCTGCAAAAAACCTATTTTGGGGCTATCCAAAGGTTTGCAAAGGAGCAATTGTGACATTTGTGCCAGCAGAAGTAGAAATTATTGTTCAGAGTGGAATTTCCAGACCCCGAGCCAAACCCTGGGAATCCCCAGTGGCGTCAGTGTGAGGATTTAATCAACTCTTGGTGCTTAACTCAGCAGAAGGGAAGGCAGCTGCTGTGGATTCCTTCAGCAATCCTGGAAATGCCACTGGCTGGGAATGTTTTGGGCACAGCCTGGCTTTCCTTATCCCACAGATCTGGGGTTGTGTCTTGGAGAAGTGATGCTCTGTGGGTGCTGGAGAGGTTTTGGATCTCCTCTGGTTTCTCCCTCATGGCTGTGGGATATTTGATCGTGGGAAGGATGAGGGTGGCGAGGCCCTGGCACAGTTTTCCCGGAGAAGTTGTGGCTGTTCCATCCCTGAAGTGTCCAAGGATGGGGCTTGGAGCAGCCTGGGATAGGGGAAGTGTCCCTGTCCACCCTACAGGGGTGGAATGAGAGGATTTTTCACATCCCTTCCAACCTGAACCATTCTATAATTCCAAGATTATCCTTTTTTTTCCCCCTCTGCTGTTCCCCCCTGCCCTCAGGGCTGTTTTCTGGCCTGTTTTCAGGGCTCCCAGTACACCAGGGTTGGGTGCAAGGGGTGCTTTGATGGTGAAGAATTCTTTATTTTCTTCTCTCAGTTCTCCTTTTCTGTCGTGTCAGTGCAGGTACGAACTGAGGCAAATACTTCACAAACCCATCCTGGAGCCCTTTCCAATCTGCTTTTCCAACACCTCCCAACCCAGCTCCACTGAGGAAATTGCAGAGTGTGTGTGGAGGGCAATTGTCAGGGAGCAAAATGAGAACTGCTCAAACTGTCCTTGCCACCAAACGAGGGCATTTTGTACCTTTACTTTACTCACTTTGGAGATGTGACATCTGCAGAGCATCTCAGTGTGATTCCACCCAAGGACAAAGTGCATCATGTGCTTGAAGTCCAGAACTGCAGCTGGTTAAAAATACTGCTTTTTTCCACATGCTCTTGGTGTGGATATTATGTTTTTTTCTGCCCATCCCTCTCAAAAAAGGGCTTCAGAATAAATCAAATCTTTTATTTCAGCCCAGCCATAAAGAATTTTGATGGTGGTGTGGTTCTCTGCAGCAAAGGGTGAAGCTGAAGGTCCTTACGACAGCTCCAAGAATATTTTTATTATATTTTATCACTTAGACCTGTTCTCTGCTGTATTTATTATTGGAGGATTTTGCTGCAAAGATAAAAATTTGGCCTGGTTGAGTTGGGCACGGTCTTGTAGAGCGGCTTTCAATGTGGTGGCTGTGCCATAAATAGTTTATTGATGTTCCATCACTTGAGTCATTATGAAAGTCAGGGTGAGACGAGGAGAATATGGAGTAGAAAATCAATAGTTACCCAAAGTGCAGAGGACCTGTTGTATTTCCATCTCCTGATAATGACCTGGAGTTTACTGTGAACACATTTGCTCCTCTGTCTGGGCTGAAACGAGTTGTCATTAGGAGCCTGTATGTTAGAAAATGGTTTTATTGAGCTGCCAATGACATTAAAGTCTCATTTCCCTTTGAAGAGGCACAGAAATATTGTTCTGTTCATGTGCTGTAACCAGAACATTAAAATTTGATTATTGCTATCATTACAAGTCTGTATCCATACTAATGCAATTATATCTATTTGCCCGTGTGTTGTTCCAGGCTTTCATTGAAGCACCTGTTTGAGAGTGAAATCTGTTGGTGCTGAGGAATCTCATTGTTTTGTAAATTATTTTCTGCACAAGAAGTTCTATCAAAAAATTCCTCGCTCAAAAAAAAAAAAAAATCAATGTGGTAGAAGTATCTTTATATTAAAAAGCACTTTTTTTTTTGCACTTTAGGTCACTGTGATAATCAGATTATTGGAGATTTTTTTCCCTAGCAAAATCCTATTTGAGATGTGAAGTTCTTTCACTTCTCTGAGCTCTGAAATCAATAGACAAAACACATTCCTGGCCCTATCAGAGCTGAAGTGTGTTGAGTTATGTGAGGAGGAAATCTGACCTGTTGTCATAATTGAATACAGGTTGTTAAAATGGAGTTTTTTCCTCCTCTGGGCCTGAACTGGTTTGGTGTCTTCCCCATCACCCTGGGGTGACTGGTCCCAGTTCATGCTGGGCAATGACCTCCCCTTTGGGGCTGCCTTTATTTCTCCTGTCATCAATTCATTAACTTTGTCATGAGGACATTCCCTATTTTCCATAAACAGATTAAATCCTGACCCTTCCTGCTCTTTCCAACCAGGCCTGGACAAACCATATTTTAAGGATGACTTCACTAGGAAATACCAGGGGGAAGAATTAAATGAGTTAAGGCATTAGTTCTCCGGAGAAAAGTCTGTTTACAAACCTGCAGTATTTATTACATACCTCATTTAGCTCATTCATCATTTTAATAGAAAAATGAATCTTTTTAGATGATTCTGAAATAATTTGAGGTAAACTACACAGCCTGAGGCAAAACAGGATTGCTTGGTGCAAGGGAGGGCTTTTGGAGAAGTGAGCACGAGCAGAGACCTTAATTCACAATTTATGGCAGTAAAAATACTGAAGGCTCAGATTTGAACATGAGATTTAAGGTTTGGGAAGCACATGGTACAAAATTAAATCTACAGACAGTTGTCTTGTCTCTCGTTCCTCAGTTTTATAATTTAGAAAGTAGAAATTTTTCATGAAGCCTCATTGAAAGTGGAGATTTAGGGAGTTTCTCTCATAAAATTCGATTTAGTCCTGTGCACATGGTTATTTTTTGTGATGTTTTTATGGCTTGGAAGTAGCAGTTTTGTTGCAGCAAAAACTGTCTCCTATGGGCAAAAGGAACCTGAATTTGGTTTTTCCTGTCATGGAAGAAGGTATTTTGGAATATTGAGGACGGGAGCTATTTTTTTGTGTGTTTTGTTTTGGGGGAAAGAGGTTGGGTTGGTTTTTAGAGAAGGAAGTGGGGTACAATGAGCAGCACATTTATATTTGGAAATTACACAATTTTACTGCACTGACTGCACTCATATTCCTTGGAATAAACAGAATATTGCTCCTTTGGTTTATGTCTCTCCTGGCACATATTCCTTCTTCCTCACCCTCTTTTTTTGGCGTTTCTACTGCAGCACTGAAAGGTTTGGGATAGAAATTCAGGTTTTTGGGGTAGGTCTTTTAGGAGATCTTAAAGAGGTGATGTGAAGCTACTGTGTGAGCAAAAAGCTCTTGCTAAGCAAATAAAGTCGATAATTTTCTCCCCAGTAAGAAAAGGGGCTGCCTGTCACATATTTGCAAATCATGAGTGATTTTCTTACCTGGCCTTGAAGAAGTGAAGGCCCATTTGATGTCTAAAATTAACAAGTGAACAGTTTTCCCTCCTCCTTGATAGAGGAAAATGGTAAAAAGAATTCAAAATAGCCTGTGGGTAGTGCTGGAGTTGGAGTCCCAGTATGATTTGTCACATAAACTGGCAAATAAATGTTTTATTTCCTCTCTGAAATTGCCATGAAGGGCCTGGGAACCAAAGTTGCCTTTTCCTGGGTCTCTCTTCTGTCCCTTTACAATGTCCATGCTGACATTCAAAATACTTGTTTCAGTGGAACAACAGAAATAATTTTTTCCTTCCTTCAGCATTTCACTTGGCAACATGTTAGAGATGTCTTTTTTTTATAATTTTTCTATGTAACAGTTAATGGCTTTTTTTTCCCCCTCTTTGTCAGAAGTTTGACAGACAGGAAAACCACGGTAAAATGAGAATTTTGAAGGCAAGCAAAGTACAGAGAAGGAGCATTTATTCTCTTTAAGCTTTCTTTTTGAATGGTGAATGTGTTTTGATAGTCAAGCAGCATTTAAAGCATGTTATTTTTTAATTCTTATATAGCAAACCCCAAGATATTTGACTGAAGCAAAATTAATCACTGTGTTATTTCAGCATTCAGATGAAGATCTAGTGCTTTACAAAGCCTGCTGCTCCATCAATTTGTTCTTTGGGTTGAATTCAAATTGAGTTCATTTTTATAGATTCACTGCATAATACTCTGCTCTCTCCTCCCTCATTCATTAACCAATTTGTTCGCGCTACTCCCTTTTTATTGAACGGCAGCAAAATTGCCGTGCTATCTCCCCAAATGAATATCATCATTCCTTGTCATGCATGGGCAAAAAGTAAGGCTAATAATCCCTTTTTCCACACACCTTCCCCCTTTTCAGGGACAAACCTCATTTCTGCCCCGGAGGTAGCACCACAAGAACGTTTTAAATACCGCTCTTTGTGTATAAATATTCCGAGCCAGGCTCTTTTTGATTACTCGTGGGCCTTTGGAGCTCGTACAGCCTGCCAGTTGTGTGACACAACAAAAACCACATCAGAGCCTTGTCAGGGCTTGTCCTTGTACATGACACGCTACAAATGCGTGCGAGGGATTAAAACGTGTTCGTCTGACACCGGGCTGGGAGCGCGACGCCGCCGAGGCGCCTCCGCTCCGCAAAACAATCCCTGGGCCTCTCTTACTCTGACTTTGATTCAATGTTTCTTTGCTCTCAGATGAAGCTGGGTTTGGGTAGGGATGAATTCATTTGTGTCTCCTTTGGTGCCTTGGGAAGGCTGGCCTGGAACAGAGACTGGAGAGAGCTGGAGAATAAAGTAGGGATTTATTGAAAGGCCTTTAGGATACACCTTGGGCAGGACAAGAGCCTGGCCAGGGCTGCACCCAAGGTGGACCCAAAATGGTCACAAAATGGACAAATGGTCACAAAATGGACACAAAATGGACCCAAAATGGCCATAAAATGGACCCAAAATGGTCACAAAATGGACGCAAAATGGACAAACGGTCACAAGGTCTCACACTTTGATAAGTTTTGGTCCATTTGCATATTGGGGTTTAATTGTCCAATTACAGCTTCAGGTTGTGAGGTCCCATCCTTCCTGTTCCTCCCTCCAGCCCACCCTTGTTTGTGCTTTTGGGCTGAAAGTTGTCCTTGGTCCTCAGCAGAAAAGGATTTGTTTTGTGTCCCTGCTGTGTGCAGAGCTGAGTGACCCTGACTGTGAGCTCAGAGCTGCACCCCTGGGCATCATGAAAATCATGAAAGCTCAAACTTAAGGCATCACCTTTAGAGTGTTTTGGGTTGAATTACCAGATTTAGGTGTTTTGGAGGATAGAGGGGTGGTAATCGGGCAGTTTGTTTTACTGCTGTTTTCAGGAGTGGCTGAAGTCACTTGGTTTGATCAGCTTGGAGAAGAGCCCGAGGGAAGTCCTTTTGAGATGTAATTTTAAGTTTTTAAGGGTTTTTAAATGTCTTTTTAATGTCTTTTCATATCAGTGGCTGTCTGGAATATATTGAGGTGCTCGAGTGTTGTAGCAATAGGTGCCAATATAGCTAAAGCAGGTGTACACAAATCAATTAAAAAGGATATTTCAGGGAGAGGATGGGGAAAAAAAGTGGAATCTCATGGTGAAGTCTGTAGGTTTTGGGGTGTTTTATACAAATTTGAAGAAATTTTTCAGTCCTATCAATTGTTTTTATGATCTGTTCTGTGGCAGCTGTACCATGATGTGCCTGGAGGAAAAAGTGCTCTGCCTCTTTTATTTTAAAGAAAAGGAAAAGTTTAATGTCAAGCTTAATGCATTTGGGATGTTAAAACAACCTTTTAGTTCAGTAATAAGAATTATTCTCCTGATAGCCCCATCCCCTTAAGGCTGAGGGTCTTTAATTGCACTCAGGGGACTTTGGAGCTGGAAGTTCCCCCTCCTGTCAGGAATTTGGAATTTGTGTGTACAGTTGGGGAATTTCACACATTGCCCTAAATGGAAAACAAAAATAAACTTTGAATAATGTAAATAATATAAAAGTTTAAAGACAAAAAGGCACCTTCCACTTCACACAAGACCTGATTTCAACAAGTAGCCAACAAAACTTTAATTTTCAAAGCAGAAATCGGCTTCAGCTGTCAATGCTGTAAAAAATTCCACACAGGAGTGGTATGGGAGAAATTTGTCAATGTAAATTTGGGGTGGCTGAGGCAAAAGAAGGTGATAATATTTCTTGTCTCATCACTTTCAGTAATTTAGTTGAATTTGGAAAACCCACCCCTCTGATAACATAATAAGATACTGCAGTGTCTTTTTTTTAGAGACATTTGAATTCAAATCACGCTTATAAATAAATAAATAAACCCCATTACTCCTCATTTCCCTAATTATCATGCAGATAAACAGTGGGAATCGTGACATTAGGATAAGTAAGTGGCTTATGATTTTGCTTCAGAGGAAGAAAATTTTGCTGTTCCCCCTTTTCCCCCCTTGGGCCACGCAGGAGTAATAAATGAGCAAATCCAGAGTGGTTTGTGATGGATGCTTAATGGAGCTGTGCTGGAGCCAAGGGCGGGTTTCTGCAGCAGCTGTCACAATTCCGAGTCATTAACACACCTAGAATGCCAAAATCAGGGATTTCACACCCATAAAGGCACAAAGTCACGACTTTGAGAGAGGACTTGGGGGTGCAAGTGAACCTTTTGGGCTGAGCATGGAGTGTGAGTGTGAACTGAAACAATTAAAGTCGTTTTGGAGGTTACAGATTGACTTTGAAAGTTTATTTATGTCTTTAAGCCTGTGAAGAACCAATGAGGGACTTCTGCACCTTTTTGCTGGCTGGTTCTTGCCCTTGGAGGCAGAAATCTGCTTGGAAATCTTCTGGGAAGGAACAAAATTATTGTGTGCAGCAATAACAAATCATTTCCAGTGTGTAAAACATGAAATATTCCAATACCCCAAATACTCAAGTCATGCCAGCAGACTCACAGCAGTGGCTTCATGCACAGAATATTTTGGAATGAGAAAATATTTCTGTGGAATAATACCAGGTTTTCTTGTAATGCTCTGAAAAGAAGGATAATTAGTGGGGATTGTTTCTGCCTTCATAAAGGGACATCTAAGAAGTGCTCAGATAAAGAGGTCAGCTGGCTCTTTGTTTTACATCATGTCATATTTTAATTTTCCTGCTCACTTTTATCTGCCTGTTTGAAGCATGAGAAAAAAAAAACACCAAATCCTTGTAGTTATTCCTTTTCAAAGTAATGATGTAGGAAGGAGATACTGAACTTGAGCAAATCATTCTTTGAACCCACTACCTGCGAGCGAGGGAATGCACAGCACAAAAATAGCAACTTTTGATAGGTCTGGAAAGTTAATTTTAAATTCTTCTACCAACAAACTTGACCTTGAGGAAAATAAGGGGATATTGACCCTCAGCACATCTGCAGGTGACACCAAGCTGAAAGAGAGGGGATTTGGATTGGAAATTTGGCAAAAATTCTTCCCTGTGAGGGTGAATTGGATCTGGAATATCACAAAAAAAAAGCTGTTTGTAATTATCTGTTGCGAGTGCTGACAGTTTGGTGCCTGAGAATGGGTAAAGGTGATAAATAAATGAGATTTAAAAATTACAGAAATACAAAGTTCAGAACTGAAGTTCACCGGAGAAGAAATATCACATATTCACTCTTGAAATCATGATTTTTGCTGTGTTTTGTTGGTGTCACTTGCTTAACAGTAATTTTTGCCTGGTTTAACAAACAAATTTTCCTTCTCTTCATCTTTCCAAAGTCCAGATAAGTTCATATCATATTTTAGATATTGGAGAGAGTGGTATAACTCTTTTTCCATTTTTAGACAAACCCAGAACATTCTTTAAGCTTTCCAAGTTGAAACAAAAATCACTTTTTACTGTTGGAATTGTGACTCAGTGCTGGTTTTGTGTAGGCTCATATCTGAGTTTTAATTCTTCTTTTTAAATGTGGCTATTTCTTTCATAAATTCTGCTCTTAAATCGTTTTTTTTGACATGTTTCTGTCTAATTTTTCCCCAATACTCCACTCCTTTCTCAGATCTGTTTCTTTCCATCTCTGCCAGCTCCTGGAGGCTCCTCCTGCCCTTGGTCACCCCAGTTCTCATTTTTTGCTTTCTTTTTCTCCAAATTTCTCCCTTTTTTCCCTTCTCCTTGTGGAAGAACCACAGCATCCTCTTGTCCATATCTTCAGGACAAACTTCTGCTCTTCTCTCTGATGCCTGGGAGTGTTTTGTCCTCTTGGCCTCAATTGCCTGATCCTGCAATGTTCCAGAGTTGGTGGAAGGAATAATTGCAGGCAGAATTCCCTATAATCTCTGCGTTCCTGGAAGGATTTTTTGTGTTATACAAAGTTCTGGAGATCTCTGGGCTCTATTTTATTTTATTTTATTTTATTTTATTTTATTTTATTTTATTTTATTTTATTTTATTTTATTTTATTTTATTTTATTTTATTTTATTTTATTTTATATTTTTATTTTATTTTATTTTATTTTTTATTTTATTTTATTTTACTTTATTTTTTTATTTTATTTTATTTTATTTTATTTTATTTTATTTTATTTTATTTTATTTTATTTTATTTTATTTTATTTTATTTTATTTTATTTTATTTTATTTTATTTTATTTATATTTTTATTTTATTTTATTTTACTTTATTTTTCTTTATTTTATTTTACTTTATTTTTACTTTATTTTCTCCAGGGTCTTACGGACGTCTTTAAGTTAAATTTGACTTTATTGGAGGTAAAAGGAGGAAATGCCCTGAAACTGTCACGGTGGGCACCTCTCTGCTGGTTCTAACCAGATTCCTTGGAAACTCCATAAATGCTGAAACTTCTCAGCAGAAGAAAATGAAATTCTGTTTAATATTAGTGAAAGGTTTTCTCTCTTTCTGTGACATGGATGAAATGAATTTGGCTTAGGCCCTTAGAAAAGGTGGAGATGAAGCGTGGAGCATCTTTAACTCTCTCTCATGCTTCTGGAACTGTAGCTCGAGGGTCTGTGGAGTGGAAAATGAATGGAAAGTAATTTTATTTTATGGAGAGGGTGACACAAGGTTTCTGTACGGGTGGAACAGTAAGGAGACAACTATTTCTTTTCCCAGTAGTTTTCAGTGCAAGTCTGATCATAATTTGGAAGGAAAAGAGGGGGTTTTAACATCAGTTTTACTGTTCACATTTGGTTTCAAGGGTGTGATGGTTAATTATGCAGAGGAACAAAACTAATTAGGGGAATCTCCAGTTTATGCTGCCTTAAAAGTTTAGTATTTAGATTTTTTCCTGTGTAGTGGCCTGGCTATAAAGCTTTAATCCAAAGCAGTCATTGGCAAAGAGAGGAACATTTTCCCTGCCTACATTTGAGGTGGTTACAGGTGTCATCAGCTGTGCCAGAATTTTTCACCCTCAGATCTGTTTAATATTTTAAAAAAGGAGGTGTTTCCAGAATGCAATCTGAGCTGTTTCAGATGGCAGCTTTCTGATGGAGTGGATTTCCCTGAAGAAGTGTCTGTGTCTCTAAATCTCCTCTGGTTGAGGGCTCCTGGTTGTCTTCCTGTGGAGACAACATCCATAATGAGGGTGATTTTCACACAAAAAATGTAAATATTATCACGGCCCCCACATCCGAGGCACACAAAAGCTGATGATTATAAATCAGAAACACCCTGTGTGACAGGACAAGGAGCAGTGGTTTGAAACTGAAAGGGGATGGATTTGGATGGGATTGAAGGAAGGAATTTTATGGGATGAGGGTGGGAGACCATGGAATGGAATTCCCAGAGAAGCTGTGGCTGCCCCTGAATCCCTGGAAGTGTCCAAGGCCAGGCTGGAGGAGCTTGGAGCAGCCTGGGACAGTGGAAGATGTCCCTGACCATTGCAGTGTTGGAATTAAATGATCCCAAAGGTCCCTTCCAACCCAAACCATTCCAGGATTCCCTATCAGAACATTTATTTTCCTTTTAATAATTTGTGCAGAATTGAGGGGAGTCCAGGATTTTACACTCAGCTCCTTTTTCCTTTGGGATCTACTGTAAACTCCATAGTCCTGTTAATTTAAGGCTTTACCTCTTCGGCCTTAAAATCCCTTTGGTCCTATGAGTAATCCCAAATTTCTACTCGTTCCTGCATTCCCTGGGACTGGGGCATGTCCTGCAGGATTAATTATGGATGTGGCCACAGGGGAATGGAAGTGAATTTAGAGCCCCTTCCCACAGAGAAATTTTGGTGTTGTGCTGCTGATTCTCATGCGAGGGCTTCCCTAAATTTCTGGAGGAGCTGCCTGTGCTTTCCTGGAATTTCCTGCTGTGTTCTTGGCAGGGTGCTGTGATAGCACTTTAAGAGAGTAATAAATAGCTTGTGTAAGTCGTTCCTTTAAGTTAGAGTTTCTATAGAACAATTTTACAAATTGTTGCATGTCACAGCTGTAAATGGGTCGAGCACATCGCCGAGTGTGGAGCTGACAACAAAAAAAAAAATCAAGGCTTGTACTACTCGTGAGAAGAAAAAAAGCTATTTTATACTCCATTAAACTGTTACACATCATAAATAATTTATGCTCAGCCTGCTCTGTTCTGTAGCAAAGATGATAAAACTCGACATTTTCGGAGCATTTTAATGGATATCATCATTTTCATGACTTTCTTTGTAACAGAAACCTCGTCCCTGCAATATTCCCCTGGTCATTATATGGATGCAACTGGGTTAAATTATACGAGTACATTCAAAAGTGAGTCCTTGAGTCTTGCTCTGTGTTCCACAAGTATCTAGGAATGGATTTAAAATATATTATAGAATGTATTTTCATTGGAAGGGACCCTAAAGATGATTTAATTCCAACTCTCCTGTTTTAGGCAGGGATGTCACCCACTCGAGCAGATATATGTAGTGTCTATATATAATTTTGCTCATTTTAATTAATATTCTAATTTTATTGGTTATTTCAGAAGTGTTTAAACACCTTCTGTAATATTATGAGGATGTCTCTGTTCCCAAACCAGAATATTGTTGGTTTTTCTACTTTATACTGAACTTTTAGATAATTCATGTATTTTCTCAAGCACACAGGAAGGTTTTTACACTGTTTTGTGTTCTTAATTCACTCTGGTTTGCCAGTGAAAATATCTTCATTTTTTCTTAGTAAAAAACTCTCCAAACAAAATAGCATCGTAAAAATAAAACATGCCTGGAGATTAAAAAAAAACCCCAAACAACAAAACTGAAGTTTTTGGGACAGCAGCATTTTTTAAAATGTGGAATTTAAAAGCTGACTGAAATTTTCAAAACTGTCGAAAAATGTCTGGATGGAGAACTGGTTCTGTTTATTTATACAGTGTTTTGGTGCCTCTGAGAGTGTTACTGCTGTGTTTTCCTGAGGTGTGGTGTCTGATCTGAAAATCCAAAGGGCTAAAATGGGGCTTCACTTAGAGCTGCCGGATAATAATCAAGTAGCTCTAAGCGAAGCTAATAAAAAGTATAAAATGCTAATAAAGTATAAAATGTGATATTCCTAAAAGGGAACTGCTTAATCCAGTGAGTGATGCAGTGGAAGTGTCTGGAATTGATATTTGACTTGGGGTGACAGTGCTGGGTTTAAGGATGAATCCGGAGTACCATTGGTAGGAATTGCAGTTCAGGTTCCAGTGGTGGTAGTGGGAGTTCATCCTGAACTTAGAAATGAGAGAACACGTCCTGGTTTGGAAGGCAGGTGTCTGCTGAGGAAGGCAGGAGCCTCCCTTGGAATGGAGAATGTAAACCTCCTATCTCTGAATTATTACAATTTTGAAATTCAGGGGCTCTCAGGCAAAGATGTAGGAATAGGAATCACAGTTCTTTACTAGGAATATTAAAATAAAAATGCAGGAGGACAATAAACCCCTGTGAGAGTGAGAGCCCAGCCAGGCCCTCCTGCAGCGGCAGCCGTGGCTCTGCTGCAGCAATGATCCTGCACAAGGGCAGAGTTTTCCTCTCAGGCTCCCGGGGGCTGAGCTGGGCCCGGTTTTCCTCTGGGAATGCCGTGCACACCGGCTGTGCTGCTGCTCCAGAGCTCAGCTCGGAGCCAGGCGGGAATGCCGGGCTCCTCCCCTGGCTGGAGCAGCTCCCATGGAGGATGGGATTGGATCAGCCCTGCAGGGAGCCTCGGTGGCCCCTGCACAGGAGATTGCCCTGCAGGGACCGTGGGTCCTGGAAGGGATAAAGAGCCCGGCCCCAGCTGGTTTGAACAGAAGATATCCCCAAAGTTATCAGGGATAGGTCCTGGAAGGGATAAAGAGCCCGGCCCCAGCTGGTTTGAACAGAAGATATCCCCAAAGTTATCAGGGATGGGTCCTGGAAGGGATAAAGAGCCTGGCCCCAGCTGGTTTGAACAGAAGATATCCCCAGAGTTATCAGGGATAGGTCCTGGAAGGGATAAAGAAAACACATCCCCAGCTGGTTTTTCACAGCTGCTGACAGAACACACAGCTCTGGGTACAGCTGACATCGCAGCCTGAGACATAGGCTGGTGTCTTAAAGTAATTGAAAAATATTTTGAAAAATTTGATTATTTGAAAATAATCGACTTCTTATTTTCCTGTGAAGACTGCAAATATTTCCCAAAAAAATCTTCTTTTTGACAGATCGGTTTTAACGTTTATACTCCTACACAAAATACAATCAATTAGGTTGGAAAACTGCTTAAGATGCTCCAGTCCAACCATTCCTCAGCACAGCCAAGGCCACCACTGACCATGTCCCCAAGGGCCACCTCCACATGGCTTTAAATCCCTCCAGGGATGGGGACTCCACCCCTGCCCTGGACGCCCTGTTCCAATGCTCTTTATTTCACTGAAAGTACTGATAAAAAACACTTGATATTTGTGTTTAATACCATTGCAGTGTTGAATTTTAAATGATGGCAGAGATTTTTTGGGTTTTGTGTGTGTTCTTCCAAGTATTTCTGTGTAGATTTAGTGCATCTTTATAATAGAAAGATCACCTTAAACTTGTTTTGCATTAAAGGAATAATCGAGTAGTTTTGATCTCTGTGAGAGAGTGGGTGTGTAATTATACATTAAATTTCTCTTTGTTGTTACCTGCTCCTTTAAAACCGCCTAAACCTGGGTAGAATATTGCAGAAAATATATTCTAGATAATGAAATTCATGGTCCTCTGCCAGGAGATGACTTTGACTGGGGAACTGTCCTCGGACAAATTAGTGATGGTTCCCTTTGTGTAGAACATTGCAGAAACAGCAACAGCCATATTAAATCTTAATCAATAACAATGTTTCACTAATTACAGGAGCGAGTTTGTATATTGGATAAATTGCTGTTTGTAAACGTTGTATTATATTAACTAAACCAGCTAATTACCAGAACAGAATAAACATAAGGTTTGCTAAAAGCTTCCATCCGTAGCTGGGAGCAGTGGCTGCTGTCTAATATTTCAGTCAATGTGGAAAATAAGGTAATGACATTATAAATACATTTATAACGCAAGACGATTTCTTCTAAAATGCATGTAAGTATTATTGCTTTACTATGAAATATGATTTATTTAATGCATTTCAGCCCCCATAATATTAAGATATAATTGAGATGGGGGGAAAAAATTGCATGCAGTCAGAGTCTGCATGAAAGTGAATCACAGTCTAAATTGCTTGTAATTTTAAAGGCACTTAGGGGAATCGTGAAATTTAGCTAATGCAGCCTTTGGTGTAAAAAATGGGAAGAAAACAATTGGCCAGTCTTTCAAGTTTTATTTGACTTCACATGGTGGGGTTTTATTTTTTTTTAGTATCCTGGTGACAGCCAGGCTGGGAATGAATAAACAAAAGCTGCTAAAACTTTATCCCCATCTTGTTGATAAGAGCTAGCTGCAGATCTGTGAGGGCTGGGCGTGTGGAGTGAGCAGTGAGGAACAGAGCTGGGGGTGGTTGGGATGCAGCCAGGGGAAGGCAGAGGATGATAGCACTGATGATCCGAGATGGGAATCATTCTGCTGGTGCTGGGAATTCTGATGGTTATTGCTTTCTAAAGGCTGCAGCTTTCAGGTCTGGCCTTTATGGTTTAATTACTGCCTGAGCAGTTGCTGGTGATTTCACTAAATCACTGAGCTCCCACATGGGTACCACCAGCAGAGCTGTGCCTGAGCAATCCCACTTTTCCTGCTAATGGACACCAGCCTGGGCTTAGCTTAACGTGAGCTGTCAGCTGGAGAGAATCTGGCACTGCTCATTGTCCTCCAGCTGGGTTTGGCTCCAAAGATGGAATAAACAAGTCAGAGTAACCCCTGTGGTGGGCTGAGATCACTCGATCTCAGTAGGAGATGAAATGGGTGCTTGTAAAATAAAGCTCTTTTTGGTTTTTATGATAAGTAAATTCTCTGTTAAAGAGATGACTTCGTGCTTGTAAGACATTTGTCATTTCCTGTGTGAAATTTAATGATTCCGTAACATCTAAATAATGGAATCACAGAGTGGTTTGGGTTGGGAGGGATTTTTAAAGCTCGTCCCGTTCCATCCCCCTGATATTACAGAGAATCGCTGTGTTCAGACAGAGAATCCTGGAAGGGTTTGGGTGGGAAGGGACCTTAAAACTCGTCCAGTGCCACCCCTGCCATGGCAGGGACACCTCCCACTGTCCCAGGCTGCTCCAGCCCCAGTGTCCAGCCTGACCTTGGACATTGCAGGGATGCAGGGGCAGCCACAGCTGCTCTGGCAATTCCATTCCAGGCAGGAATTCCTGCCCAAGATCCCATCCAGCCCTGCCCTCTGGCAGTGGGAGCCATTCCCTGTGTCCTGTCCCTCTGTCCCTTGTCCCCAGTCCCTCTGCAGCTCTCCTGGAGCCCCTTCAGGCCCTGGAATGTGCTGGAATTTTCCCTTCTCCAGGCTGGGAATTCCCAGCTCTCCCAGCCTGGCTCCACATCCTGAGATTGGATCCATCTCCTCTCCAAGAGATTTATGGACTGAGGGGCCTCACTTGGAATCTCAGGAAACCATGAAGGGTCTCCCTTCCCTTTCCCTCTCTTTTCCATTCCCATTTTTCCATAAAAATCCCTCTGAATGGATTTTGAGTGTCCCAAATCCCAGAATCCTGGAATGGTTTGGGTGGGAAGGGACCTCAGAGCTCATTCCAGGGACACCTCCCACCATCCCAGGCTGCTCCAATCCTTCCTTGGACATTCCAGGGATGCAGGGATTCTCTGGCAATTCCATTCCAGGCAGGAATTCCTGCCCAAGATCCTATCCAGCCCTGCCCTCTGGCAGTGGGAGCCATTCCCTGTGTCCTGTCCCTCTGTCCCTTGTCCCCAGTCCCTCTGCAGCTCTCCCGGAGCCCCTGCAGGCCCTGCCAGGGGCTCTGATCTCTGTTTGGATCCTTGTGGAAACCCCCAGCTCTCTCAGCGTGTCTCCAGAGGAAATCCTATCCCATTGCCCATAATTTCAGGATTATTGGCAGGCAGAGCATCACCGGGTAGGAGCTGAAACGAGGAATCAATGGATGGCTCATCCCTATCAGAGTCTGGACAGACTCCGGGCTCTGTCCAGCACCTTCTCCATCCAGGAATATCCGCGCAGGAACTGGAGGCCTCCAGCATCTCCTCCCGTTCCCCTTGCAGGACCTGAGTGTCCCTCCCTGGCCCAGCAGCCATTAATGCAAACGCTCCCCTGATTTACTCTGGGCTTTATCCCTCTGCGGGCAGAGCTGGAATGAATGGTTGGAGCTAATCCGATTCCCTCGGCGCCGGATCGGCACAAACCGCCCCAGCCCCGTGGCTGTGGGATCAGTAACCTTTGCAGAGGGAGCAGCTGCACCTGGAAGATGATGTTGAATCTCATTTGACCCAAATTAATTTAAATCTCCTGCCATGATTAGTTACTTTGTGAGTAGTACAGACTGGAAAATTCTCTAAGCCTCTCTAATATTAACTCCAGATTACTGGATGTAATCACTTTTTTAATAAAGGAGAACTTGGAGGCTGGCAAACCGCATTGGTTTTATTTTGTGTGATTAATTAAAAAGCATAGTAAGGATGAATAATAAACATAAAGAATTGGTAGCTCCACTGAAGCACCACGGCTCCCTTGCCTCTGTGTACTTCTGCAGGCCGTTGCCAAGAGATTTTGTGAGGATTGATTAAAATAGTTTGAAATAAGGCACTGTCTATAGAAGTTCAAAGTAATTGGGATAAGTACTTTTATTAATGAAGAGAGCTTCCATAGAATGAATTCTATCTCTGAGGCTCTCAAAGGGCTTTTGCAAGTTAAATATATAATTAAGTGCATTATCTCACACTATTCACAGAAATATTTTTTTTTTCCTGGGGTGGAACACTGTAGCAATTTATGGTGTGAAGATCTACGTGAAATTTGGCTGTTAAATGAGAAAAATACAGTCCTTGTATTGTTGAAATCCAGTGTACCACGACGACTGAGTGTTAGAGCAGAGAGAGGAAGGCCAGCCTAAAATTAATCAGCAGTGTGAGCTTAGGGAAGGCTTGGATTGCTTCAGAGCAGAGGATGTGGAATTAACATTTATTGTGGTCTGCAGCTTTGTGTGGAGCTTTAAGGACTCCTAGGTAAGGACCAAGCTCTGTCTAAAGTGGGAATTGTGACCCTGTTGCCTTTTACCATGAGGCTGCTCTGCTGGAGAGTTGTGTTTTCGGGTTAGGTCTGGTCTGGTGCAGCAGCCGGAGTTTATTTGGGACCGGCTTTGTGGTACTGATTCGTGGAGCCACAAAATTCCTGTCTTGGAGTTAGTGGACCTGACTGGAGCAGAGTCTGAGTGAATGAAGTGGGGCCTGGGGCTGCTCCTCTCCTGCACTCGGGTCCCACCAAGCCCAGGGAATGCTCCAGGCTGGGAAAGGGGGACTGGAAAGCTGGGAAAGGCCCTGGAGGTGCCTTCTCCTCATGGACCCCACCCTTGGGGTCTGCTGGGAGCAGAGGGGATCTGCTGGAAAAGAAACTCCTCCAAAATCCCTGATGAAAAGGGAAATTCCCTGCAGAAATGAGCAGCACCTCTCCCCAGCCTGCACAGGTCACTCCACCTCATGCCAGATCCGTTCATTTTCCCGTCACTCTGGGTTATTTACTGAGGCATTTCACCACAAACCCAAGTTTGTGAGTCTGGTGAGCGTCTTTGGGTCTGCAAAGCCCTCTAAGATCTCTCATTTGTGGGGTTCCATCTTCAGGTCAACAGAACTTTGCAGATGACACCGAGATAGGTGGGAGCGTGGATCTGCTGGGGAATGCAGAGGGATCTGGCCAGGCTGGATCCATGGGCTGGGAACAACTGGATGAGGTTCACCAAGGCCAAGTGTCGTGTCCTTGGTCAAACCAACCCCATGGAGCACCAAGGGCTGGGGCAGAGGGGCTGGAGAGCTGGGAAAGGCCCTGGGGGTGCTGGTGACAGTGGCTGGACATCCCCAGGTGTGCCCAGGTGTGCCAGGGGCCGCTGGATTTTCCCAGGGATGGAGGCAGCAGGATCAGGGCAGTGACTGTCCCCAGGGCTGGGCACTGCTGAGGGACCCCCTGGAATCCCGGGGTCAGTCCTGAGCTCCTCAGCTCAGGAAGGACCTGCAGGGGCTGGAGCTGTCCAGGGAATGGAGCTGGGAAGGTTTGGAGCCCCAGGAGGGGCTGAGGGAGCTGGGAAGGGGCTGAGCCTGGAGAAAAGGAGGCTCAGGGGGACCTTGTGGCTCTGCACAGCTCCTGACAGGAGGGGACAGCCGGGGGGGTCGGGCTGTGAGGAGAGGGAACGGCCTCAGGCTGGGCCAGCAGAGGTTTAGGTTGGATATTGGGAAAAAATTCTTCCTCAAAAGTTTTCTCCAGCCCTGGCACAGCTGCCCAGGGCAGGGGTGGAATCCCCATCCCTGAAGGAATTTCAAATTCCTGTGGATGTGGCACTTGGGGACATGGGGCACCGATGGCCTTGGCAGTGTGGGAATGGATGGACTCGATGATCTTAGAGGGCTTTTCCAACCTAAATGATTCAATGATTCTGTAATTGAATTATTCTGAGGCTTTGATCTAAAATCCTTTTTAAAATACCACTTAGACTAGTGTAGTTTTTATCAAGTACCAGCCTCAGAAATATCTCCTTCCAAACTGGTCACAAAGTAAAATAAATAGGCATTGACATATAATGATGAAAAAGTGGGATTTTTATCCATGTCTTCTATCACTTCCCATCCACAGTTCATGTTTTTAAACATGGCCTTTTCATGTATTTTTCCCTTTGAGAGCAGCTGCCACCTGCGTGCTGAGATCTGCCGAAGTCTAAAGGATGTTAAAGGTGTTGGGAATACAAAAAATACAAATTAATGCCCAAATCATTGGTACCAATCTCACTTCCAGCAAAAACCTCTTCCTCCTTCCCACCCCAAATCCATAGCAGTGAAATGAAACAAAATTTAATTTACTCCAGGAATGAAATGTGGTTTGGTTTAGACCTCAGACTTACTCCTAGGTGTGAATAAGTGTGAATTCTTGAAATAATAGTGAAAATATTAAGCAGGAAATAGAGATTTGACACGTGTGCTAATGCCCATGCATCCATTGCTGTGTGGGCATGCATCTACAGATGGATAATTCATCTTTAAGTTGACATCTCTGCAAAATGGAAAAGATTCAAATACTGAAAAGAAATAAAATTATGGAATTTTTATCCTTTTATACTGCTGAAAGCAATTTACCTGTATAGCTCTGTCTTCAGAGGAGGGGCAAAAAGAGGTTATTTTTCTAAAGCTGCTTAGGAAACAACACATTTCCATGTTTATAGACATCTGGTTGGATTTGTCCTTTTTTAAATGGAAACCCTGAATTTTCCATCTTTCCCATGTCATCATCCCATGGCTTTTCTCCCCCAGACTTCCTTTCAAGCCCTTTCACTTTGGGATCCCCCATGTGGCAAATCCCTGCAGTGCAGCGACTTTTCCAGCTTTAATTTCCAGAATTCTTCATCAGCAACTTCAGTCAGAGAAGGCTTTGAGGGTCTACAAACTGACAAACTTTGAGAAAAAAATAGTTCAGAAAGCAAATAGAGATTTTTTTTCCCCTTAATAGTTCTCTTTTATTTATTTTTCTGCTTATGGGGTAAATTATTTTCAAGGTGGAGGATGTGTAAATAAGCAGACTACAACCAATATTGAGTTAAATATTTAGAAATAGAGGTATTTTAGCAATTCTTTGTTGTTTAAAATATTTTTTCCTTTGGAAATTTAGATTGAGTGTCATAAAAAGAGAATGAACGTGGCTTAGACCAATAATATGTTGTACTCGAAAATACTAGTTTTAAAGTTGTAATTTTTTAAAAAACATAATTTTGTCTGCTTTTATGGACAACTAAAACCTGTGGATGACAGTTTAGCAATTCCAGCCCTGCACTAACCACTCCATGGAATCCCTTTTCCCCCAGCACAGGTATTTTATTTTTGGGTTAATTTTTAACGTGCCCACAAAGAACTTTACACCTGCAGGAATCCATTTTGTGTGTCTGGAGGATTTCTTTATCTTTATCTTCTTGCCAGTCCTTAAAAATGCAACAGAATCATCTGAAATTTTATCTTTTTCAGGCTCTTTGACTCAGTGGTTGGGAAGGATCTGTTGTACACAGAATTTCTTCTGTCATTTTATTTTTCAGCATGACCTGTAGTGGCACTTTAATTTCAAAACACAGTGTCTCGTTCAGCTTGTTTTTACCTCAGCAAAGTTAATATTAAGAGCTGCAGTTAATAATAAAAATTTCTTGGAGGAAACCAGGCTGTAACTTGAACTGGTGAGTGCTGATGGGGGCTCAGATAAGGAATAATTTCAGAGAATGAGCTTCATCAAACTGAGCCTTCCGTCCATAATCATTGTCCCTGCCTTTAATTTCCTTTTACATGACCTTCCCTGATCGTTTGGGCGTCTGCTCTGTAATGGTTGTCCACATAAAAAATAATAATTCAACACAACTGGAGTGAAAAGAGAGAAATTGCCATGGTCTGGATGTGCTGGACATGAAGTCTGCAATATTTTCATGGGCACAAAGGACGAGTGTAGGTGAGAGGAGGGAAATTTTCATCCAAATTTGTTTTTGTTTCATAAAATAACGGCATGGTTTGGGTTTGAAGGACCTTAAAGATCATCCAGTGCCACCCCTGCCATGACCTTCCACTAGACCAGGCCTGAAGCAGCAAAATATTTTGGTTTTTCTTTGGTGGTTTTCTGGTTTTGGTGTCTAAAGGTGAGAGAAAAGTGAGAAAACCTCTAAAGGTTTTTTCTTTTTTTGATAATGGAGCTAAAGGGAGAACACGCATTAGGAAGGTTCCAAACTGATGATTTGGGACCAAAACTGTGGTCAGTTTGTTGACTAAATTTGTTTTAGTTGAACTGATTTTTTCACTTCTGCTTGCAAGTTTGAGCTCATTTGATGTTTTCTGCTGCAGAATTCCAGAACTGGGCAGTGCTGAGGTCCAGACAAAGATGGAAACTCCCAGAAATACCTTAAATCAAATTTGGTGGAGTTATAAAAGCCAAGAATTTGAGGTCCAGGGTGTTGAGCACAACTGAATAACCAAATAACCACAGCAAGAAATAACCAAAAATCCAAGCACAGCCAGAAAGAACCTGCATTCAGGGCTGCTAAAAATTGGTATCTTCAGGCAGCTCAAGAATTTGTGCTTTTATAACTCCATCAGATTTAATTTAAGATATTTCTGGGATTTTGCAACTTTGCTTCGAATTCAGCACTGCCCAGTTCTGGAATTCTGCAGCAGAAAACATCAAATGAGGTCAAACTTGCAAGCAGAAGTGAGAAAATCAGTTCAACTAAAACAAATTTAGTCAACAAACTGTATCTGACACAATATTTGGTCCCAAATCATCAGTTTGAGGTGTTTGCACTCTGGGATGGTACCACAGCCAATCTAGGATTCTGCAAAGCCAAGATCATTTAAAAAGATCTTTTTTAAATATACCTGCAGATGTTAAGAATGAAATTATCATCTGCAGTTTGCACCACTGGAGACTTTGGAACTCTCTCATACCATCATAGAATTATTTGGGATGGAAAAGTTCTCCAAGATTGAATCCAGCCATCCCCAGCACTGCCAAGGCCACCACTGACCATGTCCCCAAGTGCCACCTCCACGCAGCTTTAAATCCCTCCAGGATGGGCACTCCAGCACTGCCCTGGAATTTTTTCTCTCCCCAAAGCTGTGCTGGTTGAATATTTAAGAAGGAGCCTGGACAGGGCAGTCCCAACAATTTCCAGGCTGCCCCAAATGGATGAAATCTGAGTGAGGGCACCTCCAGCTCAAAACAGTGAGAGTTATTCAGGAAGAAAAGCAAAGATGTCTTTATGGAATTCCAGAAGAGCTGGGGTTGGATGGGACATCTGGAGATCATCCAGTTCCAACCCCCTGCTAAATGGGGTTGGTTTTCCTCAAAATCTGTTTTTAGCAGTCGGAATCCCAGGATGGGTTGGGTTGGAAGGGATCTTTGGGATCATCTCATCCCACCCCTGCCATGGCAGGGTCACCTTCCACATGTCCCAAATTGCTCCAAGCCCCTTCCAGCCTGGCCCTGGACACCTCCAGGGATGGGGATATTTCTGAGAAGGTTAAAATAGTGAAAAAAACCCTAGTTCTGAGAAAAAAACCGAACAATAAAACCCAAATAACATCCCCCAAATAAAACAATACAAAAGCCTCTCCCCAAAACTCTGTTTTGAATTCATGATTTTTGGTGGAGATCTTCACATGATCATCAGTAAGATATTGCTTGGAGCACAGAAAATTAATAAAAAACTGTTTTGAAGGCACCAACTCAAAGTTACCCTGAGGTTGAATTATCACAATATTTTAATTTTAATGTATTTAAAACATTACCTGGGTTGTTTATAAGAGTGAGCATTGATTGCTTTGCATTCCCAGCATCAGTGTTGATCAAATATTGTACAAAATTGTCACTGCCAGTTTTTCTTTCTGGAAATAGAGATTGAAATACAGAGGAATGGATTCAATTAACCCTGCTGTACTAACAGGTGGGAAAACGAAACTCCTGCCCTCTGATTTTTAATTTTAGAACAGAAAAGTTCCTGCTTCTGTTTCTGGATTGATTTAATTCTTAGGCACAGTTGCATTGGAGTCAGGGGCAGAGTGAGATCAGGTACAGCTGATATTTTACGGTGTATTCCTCCTCATAGATGTAGTGATTAAACACAATTTTAGGACAAAATCTACAAAAAATAAGGATCTGATATAGTGGGAGAGCGATGTGGAAAATTCTTATTTTTATTTATTTTTACCTTCTGACTCTCCTGAACACATTTAATCCTCAGAGTTCTCTGCCCTGCTTTTATTTATTAGGAATGGTTTGAATTTGGAAACATGTTGTGGCTTTTTCTGTGACAGTGCAGATCAAAGTGACACAAATGTTCAGCAGCTCTTTCCAGTCCTGCACCTTCAAATAATAAGATTAAGTTAATTTGTTCCTACCTTAGATCTCTCTGTGGGCATGTGGAGCTTCCAGGGCTGGGTTTTGTCGCATGCTGAGTGCTTGGCTTTTTAATTTTTATATTTTTAATATTTCTACATAAAAATAGACTCCATAATTCTAAAAAAAACCCAAACAAAAAACTCTATAGTTTATTTAAAGCAGGAAAAAATTGTGCTAACAAGAACCAGTCAAAGCTATTAAATAAAGAGTGTTCGTAACTTGATTATTTGACATAATTTTTGTTCCTGGTGAAGCTTTTAAGGAATTTTGGGGCCAACACCAACAATTTTGGAAAAGAGAATCCCTTGAACTTCAGCTCTTAAGCCTAAAGTGATGTTTGAAACCTGTCCTAAATGTGGGCACTGGTGAAAAATGTAAATATTTTTTCCTATATAAACAGCTGAGTGTTTTGGGGAGAAAGGAGTAGGGCAGAGTGGAGCCAGGTTTATGATAATGACTTTTATTGATGGAATTCCAGAGTGCTCCCATTAGCCATGAGCACCACTGGGAATGGTTTCAAAATAAATGGGGATCCAGCCTCCCTGAGATGGTTCTGATCTGATATTTTTCATAAGCAGATCATTAATTTTTTTCAAATTTAATATTCAGGCAAGTGGGTAAGGTTATAGATGTAATTTCTCCTTTAAATCTAAATTTCCTTGCCATTATGGGTTTATGACTGTCTAAACCTTAGTGATAAGATAATACAAATTATTAACCTACTCCATTTAACTTATTCTCTTAATGTTTTTTATTCCTTTTTATCCAGAGGTTTGTTTGTTTGTTTTTTTTTTTAAATACAAAGGCAATCTTTGAATTGCTCACAAAAGTAATCATGAATTTCTGAGCTTTCCACAGCTTTTTCTTTTTGTATTTCTGGAAATATTAGAAATCATTTTATTGCAGACATCCTGAGGAAAAGAGCAGCATGATTGTACCTCCCATTCCTCATGCTGTGGGTGCATCCTAATTTTAAAAAATCCATCAGTATCTTCAAAAAAGAGAAAAAAAATCCACCAGAAAAGAAGAAAATTCCCTTCTCCTAGTTGCAATTCCCAGTGTTTTTTGGTAAATCAGGTTCTCAAGCCATAATTTGGGATTTTCTCACCTTTGACCATGTCTATCCTCAGCTGAAACTTTTCTTGCCTCCATTTGCTCCTTTTTGGTTCTTTTCCTTGTGATGGTTCTTTCCTTTGTGATGTGATGGCACATCACAAATCTTATTTTTAAAGCTTGTGTGAACCAAAAAAAAAAGGTTTTCTTACCTCCTGCACTGCATCCTTGAGGGAATCAGCTTGTGAGGAGCTGGAAGAGGTTGTTTGATTGCTCAGCTCCCCTTGTCCTGTTGTTTTTATAAATTAGACATTTGGAATTATATGAATGATAAAATTGGAATTATAAAAGGATTTCCTGCTCCTTTCCCATTTCCTTGTTGGTGTCCAAAGGTGAGAATTGAGCCAGGTGAGACCTGAAGGGAGAATCCTCCTCCATCCTTATTCCAGATCCCAGAGCTGCAGAGCTTCCTCCTCTAGGATTCCTGGTTTCCTGCTAAGGCAGGGATTTATCCGGATGAAAATCAGAATTTTCAACCTGAGGTTTGGCCCCAGTTCCTTCTCTGACTTCCTTAGGGAGGAATAAATGTTCAGGGAGAACCTTTCTGTCTCCTACCTCCTCGCCCACCTCCTCAGCAAACCTTCAGGAAGAGAATTCTCTCCTCTTTCCGTGTTTTCTTGCCAGATCCTGATTTTTTTCCCCATTTTATTGCCATTTTTCCAGAATTCTTGCATTTCTGTGTCTTCTTGATTTATGACTCTTGCTTTGGAAACATCTCAGGAGCAGGAGATGAGCTGTGCTTGGGGTTTCACCATCTCTACTACCCAACTTCTAATAAATTTTTTAGGTTTTTTTTACATGGAAATATATCTGCAAGCAGAGAGCGGAATAAAATCCTTGGCAAAATCGTTCCTCCCCTAAATAATAGACAGAAAAATTAAATTATACTCAGGGAATAGGAGGATAAAAGTGAGTTTATCCTCTAACCCTGAGTGTGCCTCTGCTTGCACCCTTATCAGTTATTTTCTACAATTTTATACCTCCAGCTACCAGGGCGAATCTTTGGCTTCAGATTTTCTTTTCTGTTGTGCAAAAAAAAAAGCATTTAAAATATTGTTGTCAGTTTTGAGCAGTTTAGGAATGTTTGTGTTAAAGCTTTGGAGTTTTTTTGAGGAAATCAAATATTCAGGGACTTTGACACTCCCTGTTATATGAAAAAAACCCCCAAAAAACCCAAAAAACAACCCCTGTAAAAGTATCAATGACTGGTTTTGGTCCCATAGAATTCAGGGGTAGATTTGTAGTTAAGTAATCAATTAGATATAGACATAAATAAAAATAAATTCAAAATTTTTAATAAATAAAAATATAAATAACATAAATTAAACAATAATACATTTATAAATAATAAAAACATATTTATATCTAATCACACAGATGTGTAAAATTTTGTACTCAGAGTGAGGAAAAAAATCCACCTGTGTGCCTAAAGGAAACCAAAAAATCCACCTGTGTTTCTTTCCAGTTTAATTTTGGTGGAATTAAGAATTCCAAATCCCTGCCTGCATTTTTATGTCACTTGACCACGGCTCCATTATTGGCTCTCATTTAATTTGAGCATCCTGAACATTAAATACTTCCGTGGTTCCTTGAAAATCTGCTTGTTTACTGCTGGAATATTGATTTGGGAATAAAAATGTGTTGTCTAGAATAGTTCTCTGTTTTTTTTAGATTAATGTAGACTTTGGCAGGAGTAAAAGCACTGAAAGGTGAGACCTCCACAGCTCCCTGAAAGGGGAAAAAATCAAACATAATAAAAATCAGATGTCTGGTTTGAATAGGCACTCTGAGAATTGCTCGTTGATTTTATCTCAGTTTTTGGGGTTTTTTTGGGGTTGTTTTTAAATCTTCATTGATGCAGCAGCTCTGTTTACGTGGAGCACAGACCGTGTGTGTTTCGGATATTTTGTTACAGGGTTAGAAAAATGGAAATTCATGTTTCCCTGAAGATTTTGAACCCTCACAGCTTAAATTTCAGGTAAAACCGCTGTGTCTGGTTTTTCCTTAATCAACTCCAGTTAAGTTTCAGGAGATATGAGGTTTTTTTCCCCATCATTAAATAAGATTATTGCTCACTCTGTGTTACACATTAAGCTTTCACAGAAGCAAACAAGACTCTCTTGAATTCGAGTTGATAGCAGCTGAATTTCTGCACCCGGGGTGATGCTGCACATAACGGAGATTCACCGTTCCAGCTCTGCCCTGGAATGTCTGGGAGCAGAAACTCACTGACAGGAAGGACAATTCTAGCAGAGTTTCCTTGTCAGGATCTCAGTGGCCAAGCACAATTTCCCTTGGGCATGGAAAATCCGACCCTGTCCATGTGGAAATGGAGTGGAGTGTGGCAGATGCCTCAAAGAGCTCGGTGGAATAAAGAGAGAGTGAAAAATTGTCATTGCCAGGAGCTGGGTGGGCTTGGAAAGGTAAAAGACATTTAAAAGACATAAAAAGAAATTTTATCTGTCTTTAAAATCAGGGCTGGAGCCCCTCTGCCGTGGAGAATCCTGGAGAGGAGAAGGCTCCAGGGAGAGCTTCCAGCACATTCCAGGGCCTGAAGGGGCTCCAGGAGAGCTGCAGAGGGACTGGGGACAAGGGACAGAGGGACAGGACACAGGGAATGGCTCCCACTGCCAGAGGGCAGGGCTGGATGGGATCTTGGGCAGGAATTCCTGCCTGGAATGGAATTGCCAGAGAATCCCTGCATCCCTGCAATGTCCAAGGCCAGGCTGGACACTGGGGCTGGAGCAGCCTGGGACAGTGGGAGGTGTCCCTGCCATGGCAGGGGTGGCACTGGAGGGGCTTCAAGGTCCCTTCTAACCCAAACCCTTCTGTGATTCCATAATTCCAAATGCACCAGAAGATTCCTGTGAGTATTTTCCTGCATACAAATAATTTTCATGTCATTTTAGATGGTCAGAGATTGCTACAGAATAAGATTTATTACAAGAAAAGTTGGATTTCTCTTGGAACCCCAGGGTTTTTAGCCTCTCCATCCATGGGTATCTGTGTTAAATAAAAGCAGAGTGTCAGGTGAACTTGAATATCTGAGTTACCACGCTGATAGATGGGATAACTTGCTGATAGCAGCAAGGCAATTAAATGTAATTATAGCTATTTATAAAATGTGTAATATAATTTCTTGTTTCCTACACTGCAAAAATGTAATTTTCTTCCCCTTTTGAAATTCCTTTTTGAAATCTCTTAACCTCCGTTGTATTTGTTACTCCTCTAGTCCTTAAATTTTTCAAAAGGAGAATTTCCTTAAGATGGGGTGGAAGGGAACTTGAAGCCCATCCAGTGCCACCCCTGCCATGGGCAGGGACACCTTCCACTGTCCCAGGGTGCTCCAAGCCCCATCCAACCTGGAGCACTTCCAGAGGAAAATTCTTCCCTGTGGGGGTGGTGAGGTCCTGGCGGTGATTGCCCAGGGATGCTCCATCTCTGGGACTGTCCAAGGCCAGGCTGGACGGGGCTTGGAGCACCCTGGGATTGGGGAAGGTGTCCCTGCCCATGGAAACGGGGTTGGAAATGGGTGATCCTTAAAGACCCTCTCAACCCAGCCCAGCTCAGCCCAACCCAACTCAACCAACCCAACTCAACCAACCCAACTCAACCAACCCAACCCAGCCCAACCCAGCCCAGCCCAACCCAACCCAGCCCAACTCAACTCAACCCAACCCAACTCAACCAATCCAACGAACCCAGCCCAACCCAGCCCAACCCAACCTCCACTGTATTTGTTATTCCTCTAGTCCTAAAATTCTTAAAAAGGAGAATCTCTTTAAGAGTGGGGTAGAAAGGAGCTTGAAGCTCATCCAGTGCCACCCGTGCCATGAGCAGGGACATATTCCACTGTCTGCTTCCAACCCCAGTCCAAACCTGGACACTTCCAGGGATCCAGGGGCAGCCACAGCTTCTCTGGGAATTCCATCCCAGCCCCTTCCCACCCTCCCAGGGAAGAATTCCTTCAATCCCTAGCTCAGGTGTTTTCCCTGTTTCATTACAGATCCACATCTTGTTTAATAACCTGCATCTCAGCAGGGTGTCGTGTACTCTGTGTTAGAAAGGATGAATAACCATTTTATGAGATCTTTTCCTCTATTTATGATCAGTCATGTTTTGTTCTGCAAATTTTGCCTCTTCCTCTTAAAGGACAGAGCAAAGTTGTAACTCTTCTATCATTTCCAGATTAATCTAATTTGAACAATTCTTTGCCATTCTCAATTTCATGCAAATGCCAGTGCCATTACTTGTGCAAATAGCTGGTGTGTCTCTCCACGTTTAGAAAATTAAGCATTAATTCTCACTGTGCGCTAGGACAGGCTGTATTGCATGACAAATAGATTGGAGGCATGCAGGAAAAAAAATAAATAACACTTCACAAATCCAGCAGAGAGCTTTGCTTTCGAGCACTCACAGCGTTGGGCAGCACAAAAAGATTGTGTAAAAATTGACATGTTTTAACAACTCCCAAAAGAGGGTGGGTTTTTTGGGCATTTTCCCCCATTATTATAGAAGTGCTTGGCAGCTTCTATTTTCCTGAAGCATCCTATTGACTGGGATGAAACCTCTTTTTTTAGAAAGCACTTTTAAGTGTTTGCTTTTCCTTCCAGACACTCTCACACACAACAGAAAAAAACGGTTCGTGTTAAAATAATGGTATTCCTTTAGAAAATGCACGGATTGTGGAGCCTCCAAGCTGCAGAGACAGCCCTCAAACTCCTGGCAAGCATTCTTGAAAGCCTGGAAAAGGAAAAGGAAAAGGAAAAGGAAAAGAAAAGGAAAAGGAAAAGGAAAAGGAAAAGGAAAAGGAAAAGGAAAAGGAAAAGGAAAAGGAAAAGGAAAAGAATCTGTCCTGAGGCTGCACAAGGAGTTGAACCGAGGGCAAAGCTCGTCCTCCTGCATGGGATGGCGCTTCCTCAATTTTGGGGTCATTTTTGGGAGATGCAGGAAGGGCTCCCATGGATTACCTGGGTGAGGACACCGCCCATTGTCCCAGGCTGCTAAAAACCCTGGGTTTCCAAGAGAAACCCCACTTTTCTCATAATAAATCTTATTCTGTAGCAATCTCTGACCATCCAAAAATGATATGAAAATTATTTATGTGCGGGAAAATACTCAGAGGGATCTTCTGGTGCATTTGGAGTTATGGAATCAGAGAAAGGTTTGGGTTGGAAGGGACATTAAAGCTCATCTCATTCCATCCCATCCATGGGTAGGGACACCTCCCACTGTCCCAGGCTGCTCCAGCCTGGCCTGGGACATTGCAGGGATCCAGGGGCAGCCACAGCTGCTCTGGCAATTCCATTCCAGGCAGGAATTCCTGCCCAAGATCCCATCCAGCCCTGCCCTCTGGCAGTGGAAGCCATTCCCTGTGTCCTGTCCCTCTGTCCCTTGTCCCCAGTCCCTCTGCAGCTCTCCTGGAGCCCCTTCAGGCCCTGCCAGGGGCTCTGAGCTCTCCCTGGAATTTCCTCTTCTCCCAGAGTGGAAGTGGGAAGGGAGAAGCCTGAGCAGCCAGCAGTGCTGCTTTCCTTTGCTGAACCTGGCACATGGAATCACTGTCCCTGTCTTCCATGTGCTTCTCAGCACTTTTGTTCCTCTCCAGGCTGGAAATTCTCTTTTTGCTGGATTTCTCTGTGTTCAGGACCATGAGGCTGATGGTCGGAAATTCACTGAGCCCAGCCTTGCTCAAGCCCTTGGATCCAGTCAGGCTTTGTGGCTCAGCAGCATTAAATTCCTCATTAACTCTGATTTTCCCTGCTGATGAGATTCTTTGTTTTCTTTTATATCTTGAGTTCCATTTAACAGCAGTTCCTCCCCCCTTTAGCTGTTGCCCCAAACAAGGAGAGGCTGCTCTGGACAAAGCTCTGGGTGTGGATCTGTCATCCCCAGGTCAATTCTCATCTTGAATGTGGTAAAAAAAGTTGGCAAGGTCAATTTTAAACGTAAAAACAGCATCACAGCAGCTGAAAGGGACTGAAATTTGGGACTTAAATCAGGATTTTTGTCAGCCACTGCAAGAGATAAAGGAGTTCCTTGGAGTTCTCTTCTGCTCCTGATCTCGAATAATTGACACATGACAGATTTCATCATTCTTAATTGTTCTATAATAATATTATGTTATTAAAGGATGTTTAGTGCTCCAAGGAATCAGTCTGAGGCAGCTCAAAGGTAAAAGTGTGCATGTTTTCAGAGGTAATACAAACATCTCAACTTTTTTGGGTTTTGCTGAGCGATCGGCTTCGCTGATAACTTGTGGCAATGAGTTCTGCAGGTTAATTATGCATTTAATTGGTTTCAAATTTGTTGCTTTTCAATTTCACTGTTCACTGAATATTTCCTCGGTCTTGTATTATGAGAGGGAGTAAATAGGAGAGCCTGGCTCACCTTCTCTGAACATTTAATTATTTTGTGTACCTCTCTCCTGTACACAGAGCTCTTCTCAGGGGTTTGCTCTTTATGGATCTCCAGCTTGTTTCTTTTCCAAAGCTTTTCTCTGCAGTGACCAGAATATAAAATATCCAGAGAGTGACCAGAGCTCTGGGAGGATGTGAATTTTATTTACATCAAATACTGTGATCTCAGTGTGGTGCTGTCTTCTCCTTCCCCTTTTCTTCATAAATCCCCTCCTGTTTTTATTTTGCTGGTTTAACACACGGGATGAGTTTTCCTTGGCTTTTTCTGCAGGAATATCAAGTTTTTCTCTGGGGCTTTATAGTCAGGATGAAAAAGTTTCACTTGGCTGGTGCTGACTTTTGCTTCCAAGTTATTTTCCACTCCTCCTCACTGGATCCATCCCTGGAAGTGTCCAAGGCCAGGCTGGATGGGGCTTGGAGCACCCTGGGACAGCGGGAGGTGTCCCTGCCCTGGCAGGGGTGACAATTCAAGGTCCAACCCAAATTTTTCTGGGATTTTACCTGCCATGATCTCCTCTGGTTTGATTCTTTTGTCCACTTCAATCCAGTAATTCCTATGAAACCCTTGAGGATTTCATTGGAGTTCATTATGAGTCGCTTTACATTTTTTCTGTGCATAAGATGCTATTGAATTATTGTTGAATATCCTGTTGGACAGCTGGTTTATTCTTTCCAAGTGTGACAACAATTTCCACTAAACTGTATCAACATTTTAGTAGAGCCATGTTTTTGGAACAATCCCTACAGTGTTAAACCCTTTCAGTGTTGTGTCAGCAAATGTTCATGACAGGGATGTCAGAGCATGGAATAGAAATGTCAGCATCAGTCCCCATTTTCCATGAATTTCCAGCCTCCAATTCTTTAATTATATTCATAAGTTTGAGGGTTTGTTTAGCTGCCCAGTCCCAAATTCCTGGCACACTCAGACATTCAGAACAGGGTAAAGGCTTTAAAAAAAATAAATTATTTTCATTTATTTTTCTGCCATGGTCTTCACAAAACCCAAGTCTTTTGTTCCCCTTCCTGTCTTGCATTAAATCTGCTTTTTCCATCCAGTTTGAATACTTTCAGTGCTTAGAATATTATTTATTTCTGTTAGAATAACACAAACACCAGCAGAGCTTGAAGTATAATTATGTTAAACACTGCACAGATGTGTAGTGAGTTCCAGGCTCTGCCCTGGAGACTCTGCAATCAAATGAGAAGAGAAATAAAAGTGCAGCGAGTGGAAGTTGGACACAGAAATTCAATGACACGTGTTATAGGATTATATAAAAGGAAGATGCTCACCAATAATCGATGCATAAATCAATCCCAGCCCCTTTCAGAGCTGCTCTTCTCAAAGTATTAATTCTCTGGTGCTTTTATTTCAGAATAAGTTGTTCAGTCTTTAAAGAAAAGGCTGAAAGACCGGTGTTGTAATTTAGTAATTAAAATACAAAGAGCATTAAATCCTGCTGTGTTCTCCCACTTTCCCAAGGCTTTGCTGGATCTTTGTTTGTAGGTAGCAATTTAAAGAGTTGTGGTAACTACATGGTATTAACTTAGGATTTTCACACTTAGTTAAATATTTTATGGATATAAAGTGAAGAACTACAAACGGTCCTATTAATTGTTTGAATCGAGTTTTCAGAGTGGTGGAAAAAATGAAACAGAGCTAAAACCTGACTTATTAATTGGTTTAATTTCATATATGTGCATGCCAGTTACCTGGACATATTTTCTTTACCACGTGAATTTTTTGTGTGTCTCGATGCCAAAAGGGCAAAGTTGGACATTCCAAAAGTTCTCCAAAATTACCAAACCTTCAAAAAAAAAAAGTTCTCCAAACCTTCCCTTGGCAATGCTGAGGTTAATCCCTGAATTTCACTGTTGAGTCAAATATTCTGTTTAAAGATGATTTTGTTTCCGAGTTATTTTTTCAGTCTGAAATTATCTGCTGGTTACAGTTCTTTTATTCTCAAGCTGAATTGGAGAATCTCTGGGAAATAAAATGGCTGCATAATTTGAGGCAGAATCAATGAGTTTTGATGGTTTGTTTATTACTAAACAGAAGAATTCAATTTAACAGGATCAAAATTCTGAAAAACACAGATAAAATACCTTTAAGACAACAGATTTTCTCCATTTTTGTGCCTTTTTGAACATCCAAAGATGAAGGTTCTGCTTGTGTTGTGTCTTTCAAATTGAGAAACGCCTGATGTAGTTACAAGCGGCTCAGTTCTGTGTCTTGAGCAGAAATCAATCCCTTGAATAGCAGAGCAGCAATAAATGTCCTTTTATTTGCTGTTCCAAAGTGGATTTCCCTCCTTGGGCATCATCACTCCTTGCCTTCAGTGGGAATTGGTTCCCAGGATCACAGAGGGAATGAGATCAATTCCTGCAGAGTTTGGATCACTTGATAAAAGAAGTGGGATATTCACAGATGGAAAATAACTCTGGAGAACGGCCCCTGATGCTGAGAGGCCTCGAATAAACACAAAATACAGGAGGTTTTCAGTGGGATTCCAAATGAGATTGGCTTTGAAGTGGCTTCAATGAGGTGGTGAATTTTTACTGCTTTTATTAATGCGGCATCCCTAAGAATGATTTCACTCTTTATGTGCAGTCCATTGAATCTTCAGTTTGCAAAGCACAAGAATTGGGGCTTTTACAATGATAATGATGCAGCACGGTTGATAAATAATGCTGGGTTTTGGACAGAAGAGTGAAGAGTCCTAGGTGGAAAGCTTAAATTTCAAAATCTTCTCAGAATATTTGGGTATGAGGCAACTGAGGTGCAAATTTCTTCTCTCTGGCTTGGTTTTGAGCTTCAGTGGTGAGTTTTTGGAAGGGTGGTGCTTCCTTATGTTTTGCTTTTTTTTACATCATGTTTTGTTTAAAAATGCATCAAATATTGGCTGACTGTGCTTACCAATAACTTCTCTTTACCCTTCTGTTGTTTAATCCAGGAATTTAAAAGTATTCCTGCAAAATCATCATTAATACCAATTTTGAACACGGTAAAAAACGGCAAAAATATTTGATTTGCTACAATAGCGGTGTAACAACAAAGATGGAAGCAGAACACAGTCCTAAATCAATTTACTGACAGTTTTTTTCCTCAATTTTACAGGATAACGGTCCTCTTGTTCTGTTTTATAGAGAGAAATCCACTTTGGCTCATATGGAGCAGTCTCTGCTTCTTTCAATTTAGTGAAAAACTACATATTTGACATATGACTGAAACATCAGAAGCTGTCAGCCACGGTTAGAGACAATATTTGAATTGCTACAAATACCTGGCAGCGGTACAGATAGTCTTTAAAATGTTTGATCTCCTTGGACTGTGTTGGCTGACTGAAAAGCATGGAGAGAGTTTCAGGAATAAGTCATGCCTCTCTTTCATTCCCAGTGACATGCAGAGATGTAATTCAGATTTTTTTTCCGGCGTCTCTTTTTCCTTTGAACCACGGTTGGATGGAAACACGAAGCTTCTCTCTGCCTGTTGCTAATCACTAGAATAGTCATGAGTGTATTTTAATTTTTATTTGCAAGGAGATAAAGTCTTCAGAGTCTGTTGTTTTGAAGCTGAGCAAACCAGATGGTTCTTTTGGAGTTTGGTGGGAAGTGGCAGCTTTTCTTTAGCGCTGATATTTTACAAGGATGGCTTGGACAGGGCTGGGAGCAGCCTGGTCTGGTGGGAAGGGTTGGAATGAGATGGTCTTGAAGGCCTCTTCCACCCCAAACCAGTCTGAGATTCTGTAATTGCTCATTTCTGGTCACTTGGTACAAATGGGTGACTTTGCCGCCCTCGTTTTGGGATAGGATGATAAAATAAATCAGGCTGGAAGAATTTGGGGTTCTCTCAAGGGGGTGGTGACTCAGAACTTCCCTCCTGCTGCTTCTCCTCTGCGAGTCCTGGTCCTGCACGGGGTCCGAGGGGCCTTTGCAGGTGGAGAAGGCTCAGCAGAGCTTTTCTGTCTCTGGACACGGCCTTGGGGTGCCAGCTGTGGCCTCCTCCTTGTCCCTGCTCCAGCAGAAACCTCTGGGATCTCTCTGGCTGTGTCTGCTCTCCCCAAACATCCACCTCCTCCTCCTCCTGGTGTCCCACACTCTGCCCAGGGAGGTTTGGAGTCCCTGGAAGTGTCCAAGGAATTCCTGGAGGTGGCACTCAGGGCTGGGGACAAGTTGGGAATTGGGCACAGCTTGGCTTTGATGATCTTGGAGGGCTTTTCCAGCCTCAGTGATTCCAACATTTGCCTTGTTCAGATTTTTATTCTGGCATAACAGAAGCTCTCCTTGTTGGGGCAACAACCTCAGTGAATTCCTGTGGGTTTTCCTGTGTGTGTTTCCGTGACTCACATTAGGATTGGAATCTGTGACTCTTTTCTTGGCATTTGTACATTTTTTTTCTCCTTTGGTCTATAACGAGATTCAGTAAATGAAGCTTCTTGTTACATCTTCTGTTCTACACTAGATCCTGACTTGTTCATAAATTCAATTTTTTAATTTTCTCCATTAGCCTCCTCCTCTCAATATGATCTTTTTTATCTGCTCGACTCACTCTTTTAGGACTTCATTATTTTTAGAAAATGTACTGTAGCACATTTAGTGGTAATTACAAAAGCTTGTTTTAATTACACTTGTCAAAGACTCCGTTTTATGATGCATTATTGGTACTGCCGTTTCCAATTCCTAACAATTCTCCACCTTTACAAGTGGAAATTAACATCTCTCTTTTCAAGTGATGCGTCCACATGATTTTTTTGTGTTTAGGGATGATTTTATGCGCAGTGATAATTTAAAAGGAATTCTTTGAGGCGGAAGGGACCAGCGTCTGTTCCCAAGAATATCCATAAATTCCTGGTGTTGCCTGTTCAGAATGATGGGGATATTTATATGCTGAAATAGAGGGTTAAAAATGAAAATTGGAACAGCTCAACCTCCATTAAAAGTGAAAATGGGAATTATTTTTCTTGGGACACTCCATGCAGTGGAAGAGGAGAGCAGTTTTGCTGATCATAATAATTTATGCAAATAATGAAGCTTTATCTGATTTTATCAATGTGCAAATGTGGATGAGCAGGGCTATACCTGGATGAGTGGCAGAGGAATTCAGTGGATGTCAGACCCCTGGAAATGTCCAAGGGCAGACTGGGCAGGGCTCTGAGCAGCCTGATGGAGTTGAAGATGTCTCTGCTTGTGCAGGGGTTTGGGACGTGATCCTTAAGGTCCCTTCCAGCCCAAACCGTGATTTATGAAATGCCCAAAAACTGTTTTACAATGTGACACTCACAGCCTGGGCCTGAAGTGCGAGCTCTGGAATTCACACCCAGCTCCAACCCATGGATGTGCTCATCCAGAGAGCCTGGAAAAGACATGGAAAACTCCCAACAATGTGGCAGAGGAAGATCACATTTGAGAAGATTGTATTTTGAGAAGATTGTGTTTAGAGAAGATCACATTTTGAGAAGATCATGTTTAGAGATGATCACGTTTAGAGAAGATCATGTTTAGAGAAGATCGTGTTTAGAGATGATCATGTTTTGAGAAGTGCTTATTTTGAGAAGTTCATATTTTGAGAAGATGGTGTTTTGAGAAGATTGTGTTTAGAGAAGATCATGTTTTGAGATCATGTTTAGAGATGATCACGTTTTGAGAAGATCATGTTTAGAGATGATGACGTTTTGAGAAGATCATGTTTTGAGAAGATCATGTTTAGAGATGATGACGTTTTGAGAAGATCATGTTTAGAGATGATGACGTTTTGAGAAGATCATGTTTTGAGAAGATCATGTTTAGAGATGATCATGTTTTGAGATCATGTTCTGAGAAGTATATGTTTAGAGAAGTTCATATTTTGAGAAGATCACGTTTTGAGAAGATCATGTTTTGAGAAGATCATGTTCTGAGAAGTGCATGTTTAGAGAAGTTCATATTTTGAGAAGATCACGTTTTGAGAAGATCATGTTTTGAGATAATCATGTTTTGAGAAGATCATGTTTAGAGATGATCACATTTTGAGAAGATCATGTTTAGAGATAATCATGTTTTGGGAAGATAATGTTTAGAGATGATGACGTTTTGAGAAGATCATGTTTAGAGATGATGACGTTTTGAGAAGATCATGTTTAGAGATCTCTTGTGCTGGTGCATCCCACTCATCCTGAGCTGTCAACAGGTCTCCTGTAGGATGGTGTTTAGGGAGCTGCCACCACTTCCTCTTAACTTTTAATCCATTAGTTTTTCCTTCAGGCTCATCCCAAAAACTGCAGATATTCCATGTGGACCTTCCCATGAGAGGAACCCTCATTGCTGTGCTCAGCATTTCCTTTGGAAAATCTTCACTCACAAACGTGATGTGACAGGAGCTCTTCCAGCCCCAGTGCCAGGTCTGGAATCCTTGGATGTGCCTTGGGAGGTCACCAGTCCCGTGGTGTCCACCTACCCCATCCCCTGATGTTTGCCAAGACCTTCAGAGGACTTTCACCTGGCCAGTGTTAATTTACAAATTCAAACTGCACTCTTACTTTGAAGCAGATCATTCTTTTCCCAGAAAAATGCAAGCTGGAGCCACCTCAGCAGTTCCTCTGTAAATTTTGGGGATATTAATGAATCTGGAGCTTGGAGTCTGTGTTGAGGGGCAGCTCTAAACCTGGGACTGCCAAAGGCTGAGCCTGAAATCTGCCTACAAACCTACATTAAACCACCTGATAATTATTTTTTTTTATCCACTCCTTAAATCATAGCAATTTATAACCACACACACCTGGAATCTTGTTCCATCCAGCAATAGATTCCCTTTTTTTATTTTTAAAATTTAATTATTAAACGTAGATTTTTGACCAGTTGCTTATTTGCTCTGTTCTGCCTCACAGAGGACAAAATAAATGTGTTTATTTTTGTATCTAGTGTGAGCAGGGCTTGGTTTTGTCCCAGGATGGCTCTGCAGGTGCCCCTGCAATTAGGTACAAGGTGATTCCTGGAATTTTTTTGTAGGGAAGAAATCCATTTTTCCAGTGATGGCAACTCCTGCCAGTGCTGTGCCAAATCCAGGTGCTACCTTTGAAAACAAAACCCAGCTTGGCCTTTAAATCTCGGTCCAGTTTCCCTGTGATTGTGAAGAACCTGTGTTTGATATTGGTGATCGGCTTTGGGTATTAAATTTGGGTGGTTTGGGAAGCAAAAATGTCTTTTTGAAGCTGTTCTTTAGAAAACACCCAAGCAAAGGTTTTGTTTGTCAGAGTTTTTTCATGAAGAAACAACCAGCCTGTTCCAGTGTCTCATTTACACCTGAAGTGCAGCATTCAGCTAATTGAAAACCTGGCTATTCTTAATTATTTTCTTGCAGCTCGTTGACATTCACAGGGATCTCATTGCTGCAGCCCCATAAATATAATATTACTTTACAGGTTGTTATTTCGGCACTCAGTTCTCCTCTATTGGCATATTTATAGTCTCCTGTATAAATGAATAATTTTATTTATTATTTATTCATTTGAACTTTGCTGTGTCTGCTTTACTGTACAAGTGTCAGGGGTGGAAGAAATTCTTTTTTGCTGATTTTCTTACTTGCCAACCAAATCTTCCAGTTACTTTCACGACACGGGGAAGAAAACCTTTGGATGAACAGGTTATTCAGTATTTTATATACAATATTTCTCCTTTATCAGTGACAGATCAAGGCAATGAGCAGTGTCACTGTCGAGCACTAAAATCCAGCTGGTTTCATGATTAATTATTTTGAGGGGGGACAGAGAACCAAACCCAAAAATCAACCCAAAAAGTGAACCAACTTCCCAAGTAAATCAAATATTCCACTCAGAGGGATATCCTTGGAATAAATGTTGTTGCATTCCCTGATCATGGCAAGACACAGGGAAAGGATTTAAGCTCAGTTTAAAGCTGGAGGATAAGGGTGAGTTTTGTCTCTTCTGCATTGCCGTGCCCTTGATCTGCTGTGTTTTACACCCTGCAAAGCTCTGTCCTCGTGAATTGTCAGAAATGGGGCGAGTGAATTCACTCAGGACGTTCTTCCCTGGGTTTTGTTCCGTTCCCATCGTCTTTCCAAAGTCAGTTTAGTTCCAGGTCATGGATAGAATCGTGAGGAACACGACTGGATTATAAGAACTGAATTTTAACTGAGTTCTCCTGAGCTTTGTGGAATATTAATGATCTCTTCGTCACTGGCCTGTTTGGCACAGCAGGAATGTTCTGGAGATCTTCTGGAGTTTGGGGATCGTGGGATGGTCAGACATGGAATATTTGCACTGGGTACCCGTGAAGAGGCCTTGCAGATATGGAATGGGAGATCTGGAATATGAGATCTGGAATATTAGATATTGATTATGAGATATGGACTATTAGTTCTGGAATATTAGATATGGAATGTGAGATATAGAATATTAGATATGGAATATTAGATATGGAATACTAGATATGGAATAATATATATGGAATATGAGGTGGATTATGAGATATGCAATATGAGATATGGACTATTACTTCTGGAGCATTAGATCTGGCATATGAGATCTGGAATATGAGATCTGGAATATGATATATGGAATATTAGATATGGAATAATAGATATGGAATATAAGAAGGATTATGAGATATGGAATATGAGATGAAATATGAAATATGAGATACGGAATATGAAATCTGGAATATTAGTCATATGAAATCTGGAATATTAGATCTAGAATATGATATATGGAATATTAGATATGGAATATGAGATGGAATATGAGATATGGAGTATGAGATATGGACTATTTGTTCTGGAATATTAGATCTGGAATGTGAGATATGGAATAGTAGATGTGGAATATGATGTGTATTATGAGATATGGAATATGAGATGTGAAATATGAGATATGGAATATGAGATCTGGAATATTAGATATGGAATAATAGATATGGAATATGAGATGGATTATGAGGTATGTAATATGAGATGTGAAATATGAGATATGGAATATGACATGGAATATTAAATATGGAATATGAAATCTGGAATATTATGTCTAAAATATGAGATATGGAATATTAGATGTGGAATATGAGATATGGAGCATGAAATATGGAATGTGAGTTCTGGAATATTAGATATGGACTATTAGATATGGAGTATTAGATCTAGAATATGGTATGTGGAATTTTAGATCTGGAATATGAAATCTGGAGTATTAAATATGGAGTATTAGCTATGGAATATTAGATCTGGAATATTAAATATGGAGTATTAGCTATGGAATATGAAATCTGGAATATTAGATCTGGAATATTAGATCTGGAATATTAGGTCTGGAATATGAAATCTGGAATATTAAATATGGAGTATTAGCTATGGAATATTAGATCTGGAATATGAGGTGTCCTGGCCCAAGTTTCCAGAGAAACTTGACTGCTCCTGGATCCCTGGGAGTGTCCAAGGCCAGGTTGGACCCTGCAGCCTGGGATGGTGGAAGGTGCTGGGGCTGCAATGAGATGGTTTTTCAACCCAAACCATTCCTTGAATCCATCTTCAGGAGAGGATGGTTTGGGGGAACACAAAACCTGCAGGGAATTTGAAGTGGTTCTGTCCCACCGGGTCCAGGAAATCATCAGAGATCATTTGTACAATACAAACCACGGGAATTCGGCTCTGGAACATTCCATGGAATCAGCTCTGGAAAACCTGGAATTAGTGAGGCAAGGCTGATTTAGGTGCTGCTGTGCTCCCTGGAATCCTGATGGAGAAGCTGGTGGAGGACAGAGTTCAATTCATAAATATATGAATTTTGGGGGTATTTTTGAAGAAGTTACACAAAAACTCCAACAATTCCCAAGTAGTTTTGTCCATTTTTCCAGATAAACCTGACATGCATGTGGGGTTTTTTTTTTGCATTCTTTCTGTTCACCATTACATAATAAATTTAATTTGAATTTTAATGTTTTTTACATGCTTCAGGACTTAGAGACAAAGGTAAGCAGTTGAATAAAGAGACAAGGGAAAATCCAAACTTTTTAATGTGTTCCTTGGGTGTTTGCTAAAAAAACCCCAAAAATTAATCTTGACAAAGGGAATCAAGTCTTGTATCTGTGCAATGTGTGGTGTAATTGTTGTAATGACCTTTATTAGGTAATTATAAGGTCACTAAGGTTTTTTATTAAAAAATGGTGAATCTGGAAGGTATTTGTATTGATAATTTAGGTGTTAAATCCTTTATAGCCTGATAAAAATCACTTGTCTGCTATTTACACTGCAGGACTTACAGCTTTTTATATTTTTAATACATTCCTCTGTGCATGTGTGCTTTTAAAATGTATTTTCTAATTTTTAATGAGTCCCCTTAATCCTAGGAAATGGGAAATACTGCAGATGAAAAGCCAAAAACATCAATTTGCTGGGAGCAGTGTCTCTTAAAAGAACACTCAGGTCATATTAGGATTGAAAAGAGAAATATTTTAAATTATTCTGTGTTATTTTAGATTATTGGACACGGGAGTGATCCCATGGTCAAGTTTTGCAGCTTGGTGGATACTTCAACAATCTGAGAGTTTCCAGAGGAGTGATTCCTAATTAAAAGGACAGGAGAGTTTTGGATGCACTTTTTAGCAAATATATAACAGGATTTTGTTCTTCTCAAATATCCACCTGTTTAGGATTAGATTTCCTAAGTTTAGAATTGATTTGCCAAGTTAATTCAAATTAAAAAATAAAAAGAAATCCCAGCCTGGTGCATTCTTCTGACCTTTCCAAATCCATTTGAGCAAACTCAGGCAGAGCTGTTGAGGAGGGGAGAAGTATGGATAATATCCTTGATTCAATATTTTTATTTTTCCTTTTTTTTTAGGCCAAGCAGGTGGAAGAGAAGGAGAGGGAGCTGAAGAAACACGATGCCTACTACAAAGAGCAGCTGGCTCGGCTGGAAGAGAGGGTAAAACCTTTTTTTTCCCCCTTTTAATGAACATTTTTTCCCCTTTTTTCCCTTTCTGTTCATTTCTGCTCCTGGTTATATTTACAAGATGACTTTTTTAAGGAGATAAAGATTAAAATTCTGGCCAGAGGAGTTATTTTTCTATTGCTGCTGCTGTTTCTGGCTTAATATTGACAAGGTGGAAGGTTTGATGGGAGAATATTTGTTTTCTTTACTAACAAAGTTCTCACATTCGCTGTGGGATTTCATCTGTCACGGTAATTACAGACAGAAAAATGAAATAATGAGGTTATTTTATACCAACGCTGATGAAGAGCCAGTGGAAGTGAAGAAGTGTCACCAAGTAAAATAATTTAAATTGAAATAACAACAACAAAAAAAGCGAAGTGTGAAGGGACACAGCGAATTTCTGCTTTCAGTGGGTGGAATTAGTTGATTCCTCCATCAGTACGTGGAGAGTTTAATTTGAATTCCAAGTTTAAACCATGTTTAAAAAGCACTTCTGTGTCTTTATCTCATCACAGATTTGAAATTAAAGTGTAGAGAGCAGCTTGGGAAGCTGTGGGATTTGCTTACAGTGGCTTAACATATTGCTGTTAACATTCCTATTCTTTACAGGGTGTTATTTTATAGGATGTTAATTTCAAATAATTACTGCTGCCATCATTCCCTGGCTCCCAGGTTGGTTGTAACCTCCAGCCCTGAATACATTTGCCTCCTTTACCCCTCTGCCTTCTTCCTTATATATTGGTGATTAATTCGGATTTTTTTTTGTTAGTTGGTTGTGAAAATTATTAAACAAGATACACATTCATTGACGCATCTTAGCAGGCCAGAAGAAAACCCCTTGTTTTTCTGGATTAGGAGGAAGAATTGTTGCATCAATTATCAGTGTGTATAATTTGCTTTAATGAGTATTTTAAATCGAGGGTATGTCTGATACCATCTCGGTGTTTTGTCCTCCCTTTTTGAGGATGACATTAATGAAATCCCATGCTCTTGGCAATGAAAAAGAGTTGGAGAGGATGAGGGGAAATCAGTTTAATGATTCTAAATTGTTTCATTATTTAAACAGCTAAATATTAAGATTCCTTCACCAAAAACTCCATAGAACTCTTTCCTTTCTCTCCTGTTTCTGGCTTGGGATTAGAGGAAAAAGTTTGAGTGGGATTTGATCCAGACTGGATTTTTCTGGGCTGGTTCTAGCTGTGCTCTTAGTGTGGAGTGATAATTCATGGCAAAGGATGTCTGATAAACCAGGGATCTTGGACAGCTTTTTCTTTCACTTTTTTTTACCCTTTACATCTTTTTAAGATGTTTTTCTTGGTCATTTTTCACATTTATATCAGTCACTGGTACAGCAGCTTCACTTGCTCCTGTTAGTGAAGACTCCGGTGTGTGTAAATACGTTTTTGTGCTGTGCAAGGGAGATAATGAACTTTAAATAACTTGATTTGAGCTCTGCTGGAGTGCCACCCCCAGGGGATGTGAAAAAGGAAATTCTGCCATCTCTTGGTTTCTCTGCTTGGCTTGGAAATCCCCAGGACTAGAGCAGGTAGTTCTGAATTCCCTGTTTTATACCACGGGTGATGTTTGCTCTGTGTTCTGAGTGGAGTTTTTGTGGTGCCAAGCCTTTTCTTTTCACTCTGACTCCCTGTCTGTGAGGTAAAATCCTCTGCATTTCCAAGTTGTCATCCAGTTTGTCATCAAGGTAAATTTTCATCTCTCTCCCACACAAAAAAAGCGCTGTTCCAGCTCTGAGAGGAGCGAACTCTGTTCCAAATCTGCCTTGGAATTGCTTCAGAGAGGTTGGAGATGGCAGAGTGAAAACCTGGACAGGCAGAGGGGTCACAGCTCCTGCAATCCCACCTTCCCCAAAGCCCTCACTGGGGTCACCTGTGAGCTCCTGTGCCAGGAATTTTGAAAATTGGGATGGAAATAGAGCTTAAAAAAAAAAGGAAGGTGTGGAAATGACAGAGCATGAAAAGAGGCAGGTTCGTTGTTCGTGAAGTTGTCCTGATTTCAGTGGAAGGTGCACAGAGACAGAGCCTGGGCTGCTCAGCAGAGGGAATTTCGGAACAGGAGGTGGGTAGGGAGCAAGTGGAGCTCAGAGAATTCATGTCAGGGGGAAGAAATGTTCAATCCGAGTCTGTCACCTGTGACAAAGAATGCTAATTACAATCTCAGATCATCCCCACATCAAATAAGCACACTTTAAAAACACTTCAGTTATGCCTGTGTGGTATTTCTGGCTGTTGCATCATGGAGTGTCAGAGCTCATCTCGATGATTAATTGGCTTTTTGATTACTTAGCCTTTTCAATTAGAAGCTTCGTAGTTGTGTTCTTCAGTGCTGCTGAAAAAACAATGCAGACGTTGATAATAAAGGGAGATGACAACAGGACAGATTAGTGTCAGCACAGCGTGCTCCTTATGGAGAAAATTATCCATATTCAGTGCCAGATGAAGCCTGTCAATTATGAAATATTTCAGTGACTGAGGGAAGATGCTCAACCTTTCCAGGGTATTATTAATACAGGACAAAATAACTGTGCACAAGTGACAGCTGCAATAGTAAAACATCAACAATTCCATTCTCCGGGGGAATAACTGTTCATAAATTTGGTTTATGTGCTAAAAACCTTTTGATACTTCCCCAAACCCCAGCAATTCCCCTAACAGCTGCCAGCATTTCTAGGTCAAAGATAGCACATAAGCTATTAGTTATTACATGCTCCACAGCAGCAGAGCAATAGCAGAGAGTTGAACAGAGCAGTTCAAGACAACCTTGCCCTGCTCTGCGTCTGACTGGGGTGTGAGCTGTGATTTAGGTGTTCACACAGGAGGTTTGGAGGGGGATTTGTCTCTGTTTTTCATCGTGCACCTACAGGATGAGGAGGTTCTTGACTACAGCAAAACCTGGAGACAGAACAGTGCTCAAGTCCCTGAGCTGTGTGTGCTCCACACTGTGTTAATTATTTCACACTGTGTTAATTATTGACTTACAAGGGCAAGGTCGTGCACAAGGGTTGGGGCAATCCAAGCACAAATCCAGGCTGAGGGGAGGAAAGGATGGAGAGCAGCCCTGGGGAAGGACTTGGGGATTTTGGGGAAGGAGAAGCTGGACATGCCCTGGCCATGGGCAAATCCAGAGGAATCCATGGAGCTGCTCCAGGGCTGGAGCCCCTCAGCTCTGAAGCCAGGCTGGGAGAGCTGGGAATGTTCCCCTGGAGAAGGGAAGGCTCCAGGGAGAGCTTCCAGCACATTCCAGGGCCTGCAGGGGCTCCAGGAGAGCTGCAGAGGGACTGGGGACAAGGGACAGAGGGACAGGACACAGGGAATGGCTCCCACTGCCACAGGGCAGGGCTGGATGGGATCTTGGGCAGGAATTGCTGCCTGGAATGGAATTGCCAGAGCAGCTGTGGCTGCCCCTGCATCCCTGGAATGTCCCAGGCCAGGCTGGACACTGGGGCTGGAGCAGCCTGGGACAGTGGGAGGTGTCCCTGCCATGGCAGGGGTGGCACTGGATGAGCTTTAAGGTCCCTTCCAACCCAACCCATCCTGTGATTCTTTCAGAAGAAAATCAAAGTTGTTTTGGAATAAAAGAAGAGCCCCAGTGTGAAACCAGAGCCTTTTTTCAGGCAATGCCATTCCCTGAGTGCCAGAGCTCAGGAGTTCAGTCTGTCCTCACTTGGTGCAGTTCCCTGTAGCTGAAGCTGTTCCATTTGCTGTGTTTAAAACAAAAACTGTTGATCTCTTTTCTCCCATTCCTGGCTGGGAGGGTGAGCAGGCCTGGCACAGGTGCCCAGAGCAGCTGTGGCTGCCCCTGGATCAGTGGAAGTGTCCAAGGCCAGGCTGGACACTGGGGCTGGAGCACCCTGGGACAGTGGAAAGTGTCCCTGCCATGGCAGGGGGTGGAACTGGGTGATCCTGAAGGTCTTTTCTAACTCAGACCATTCTATGACTCTCTTAGGAGAAAATCAAAGTTATTTTGGAATAAAGGAGAAGCCCAGTGTGAAATCAGAGCCTTTTTTCAAGGAATGCCATTCCCTGAGTGCCAGAGCTCAGGATCCCTGGCTGTCCTTACTTGATGCAGTTCCCTGGAGCTGAAGCTGTTCCATTTCTGGTATTTACAGGAAAAAAAAATGTTGTTGTCTTTGCTGTCTTGTCCCTCTAATTCCAGTGGAGAAGTGCAGTATTTTTGCCTGGTTTCAGTGCCAGTCCCAGCCCCGGTGTCCATGGACTTTATTCATAACCAGCTCTGCATCTCCAGTGTCCCTTTGCTCTGCAGCTCCCCATCCCCACCAGCACTTGCACACGATTTTCATGCAGAGCAGCTGAAATCCCAGTTCTCCTTCACCCCGTTGCTTTTGCTTTACGTCAGAGTCCAGGACATCCCTGTGGCTGCCCTGGAGGGTTTGGGGACCGGACAGGGGGTCTGGGGTCTGTCCAGGGGCTCAGGCAGCCTCACACAGAGCCCAGGAGGGCACTGCCTCTGATCCCTGCCATGGAGTGAATGCCCACAGTGTGTGAAGAATCACAACCCGAGAGAATTCAAAATAAGCAGTAGTTAGTTTATCACAGAGTGTGAATGTAGAATTTAGGATTTTTAGTATATGGGTTTGAAGAGGCGAGAGGGAGGAATTGGGGAGTGGTCCTGTCCTCCTTGTTCTTGTTCTCATCCCCCATTTTCTGCTGAGTTGGATCACAAGGGTTGATTTAGAGTAGAAATGACATGTTAGCATAGGCAGTGAGTATTGGTAAGATTCTGTCAATAAAAAGTTCATTTTGGATGTGTTTGGGCCAGGGAATGGTACAAAGGGTCCGGGACCCTCTGACCCGCCCAGTCCCCCGCGTGTCCTGCTCTGCTGGGGACGCCCTGCAGAGCTGGGACAGAACTGAGAGATGATGGAGAATAAACAACCCTGGAAACTCGGACTGGGGACTCAGCCTGGCTGCTCTGGCTCCGGGGTGAAACACTTTAGGCAAAGAGAAGGCAGAAAAACCTCATTTACCTCAGGGAACAGCAACCCCGAGGAGAATCTCAGGGAACAGCAACCCTGAGAGCTTTACAACATTTTTTTCTAAAGGACACACGACCCTCTCCTGCTTCTCCTCGTAGTTTTGGCATCACACAGACACTCAGTGAGCTGTGTCTGCTCCTGCTCTGTCCCTGAGACTGATGGGTCTCCCCTGCTCCAATTTCCTCCAGCAAACCCGGCTATTTTCATGTTGCACTGCTTCCTGATGCTAATATGCATCATTAGGAGAATCCTGCCCCAAGTCATGGGAGCAGAAGGAAATTAATTTTAATACCCTGCTGTATGACACAACTACTTAGTTTATCAGTGCGAATGAGCAAGATATGGATCCCCATATTAATCATAATATTTTCCACTGGAGCCAAGTTCCTGTGCTCCTGAATTTCCTAGAAATACTTTTAAGCGTCGGGCAGGTTGGATGTGAATGTAGTTGTGGGATGAGGTAATAGGATTATCCTGGAGCAGGAATCTGAGGGGTGGCTCAGGGAGTTGGGAAAGGAGAAAAAGAGGCTCAGGGGGACCTTGTGGCTCTGCACAGCTCCTGACAGGAGGGGACAGCCGGGGGGGTCGGGCTCTGCTCCCAGGGACAGGGACAGGAGGAGAAGGAACGGCCTCAGGCTGGGCCAGGGGAGGTTTGGAAACTGGGAAAATTCCTTTCCTAAAAGGGCTGCCCACCCTGGCAGAGATGGGAGTTCCCATCCCTGCGGGGATTTCAAAGCCCTGTGCATGTGGCACTTGGGGACACGGCTCACTGGTGGCCTTGATGATCTCAGAGGGCTTTTCCAGCCTAAACAATTCCACGATTCTGCCATTCTATAGGAATTTGGAGGTTTCAGTCTTACCTTGGATCCACCAGACATTTCACACCCTAGAAGTCACTGCTCTGGCCCTTCCATGGTCCCCAGCCTTGTGCTGGGGCTGTGGTGGCCTTTGTGAGGGGACATTCCTGCTCCCCAGAGGGCTCAGGGCTGGATCCCAGCCTGGCAATACAGACATGAAGTTCAGGAAATGTTGATCCACTTCCCTGCATCCGTTTTTCCCCTGACTTAAAACGTCGAGGAAGGATTTGCAAATCCCAAGCTCGGCACTTAATTTGGGGATTCTGCTTTCCATGGAGGCTGTCAAGGAGCATTAACCTTAAGGTAAGATGAGCACATGGAGCACAAAGCTCTGAGCTGATGGCACATTCTATCCCAGGTGTTAAATGGTATTATCCATCCTGCTTGCTACAGTAAATAGGATTTCGCTATTATGATGTGTCAGGATTTTCCGAGAAATCAAATTTACTAGACACTAAACTGCCATCCTCACTGCTGAGCAGCTTTATTCTGGGATCTTGTATTCATCCTAATCCTGTTGGTAGGAAATGCTTATACCAATTGTGTGGGGAAATTATAACTTAATGATCTCTTCCTTTTTTCTATTCAAGGCTTAGCATGGCCCAACATGCTCTGCAGTGATAGCCCCAGTGCTGAGTTGAGGAGCTGATCCGCAGCTTCCCAGGCAGGAATTGGCTTTTGTGGGAGTTTCTCATCAGCAGAAGTGCTCAGGTGCCAACAGTACCAGCCCCACATTTGTTCAGATGCTTCAGAGCCTTGTTTACCTTTTCAGATCTCAACAGCTCAGTAATCAGGAGCTCTTTGCATGGGCTTTTTGTAAAGTGCAGCTTGCAAGATGTAGATAACAGAGGGGGGACTGGTACAAAGCAGCATAACAACCACAAACATTTTCATTCCCTGAAAGGTAATTTAGCAATTTAAAGCGGGTTTTTTTGTTTCTATTTGTGTTCAGTTATCAGTCTGTTTACTCTTTGTGATCTCACGTGGAGAATTCCAGGAGCAGGGGATGATTCTACTCTCACCTCTCGTGTTTAGAGCCTGGATTTGCCAGAGCAAACGTGTTTACTCTCCCCACATTTGTGTGCATTCCTTCACACATTCCAAAGCCAACTAACAGGGAAGTAGGTGCATGTTTGGAGGCTGGATCCAGCCAAGTAGGAAATTATTTTGGCTGATGAGCACTTAGGGAAAAGGCAGGGACAGCTCAACAAACCTGGTGTTCTTGTTCCCGTGGAGGCATGGAATTACTCCAATATTCCCTAAATATCCGTGGTTTGAAAGAAAATAGTTCCATCATTCCCACTCTGCTCCTATTTTTGAGATTCTCTCGGCGTTTGTGTCCTGTTTCTATTTGCCTGGCTCTATTTCTCTTTCTGTAACAAATAAATAAATGTATATATGCACACACACACACACAGAGTCAATACTTTAACTCTATTTCCAAGCACTTTTCCAATAGAAGCAATAAAATACATTACAGCTTCCGTGTGATGAATTCCACCGACTGCCATATCATCTCATTGTTAATGAATTGTGTTATTTCTGTGAAGTTAGTGGGGCCTTTTCCTTTTTAAATGGATATTCAGCGACTTCTTGCAGCTCTCCCAAATCGCTGCGGTGGGAGACCTGAGGAGAAAATCAAGATATATTCGTTTCTCATTTTGTACTTGGGCCAAGAGACTTTTCTGTGTCTAAGCTCATGTGCTGCACCAGGGAGATAAAAGCAGGAGTTCATCAGACTTTCCCAGTGCTTTGTATTTCCACACTGCTCCCGAAAACCACCCTTTTCCAGCACTGACCACAGCATAATGTTTTTGTCACTTTAGCATAATAAAGCTGTCAACCCACCCTGTGATCTTGCCAACATTAGAAAATTCCTCTTTTCAGATTTCATTCTGTTTGGGGGACAGAGCTTTTGTTGAATTGCTTCTTGCCTGGCAGGTTGAGATTAGGAAACTTGCTACCAATTACAATATCTGAAACCTGCACCTGATTGACAGCCCGGGCTGGAGTGTTGTATTTAATGCTCTGCCTCCATGTCTTGCCCAGCCACAATCATTATTCTCAACAGTTGTGTCTCAGCCTTGATTTCATTTTTTTCCTTCTCATAATCTTTTATTTACCATTTCTGACTAAGTAGCTAAGGTGTTTATTATTAAACACACACCTCAGCCGTGTGTTTTTTTCCCCCAAGTGCACCAAAAATGCAGAATTTCATGTTTGCCATGAAAAATACCTGGTTCAGTCTCATCTTTCACTATCACATATCCAATCAATAGCCAGGCTGAAATGCTGCTTAATAACAAAATGAGGAGTTGTTCCACGCTGAATAGCAGCTATTGATGTTTCTCTAAATGTTTGTTTATAGATTATTTTTCCATTATGTATGTGTGTCTTTATGGAGAACAAAAAACCCCAGTGATAACCGATATTCCAGGATTTTTCCTGCTGTGCACTGACACCTGATAACTTTTAATGCAGAACCACAATTTCATACAGGTGGTTGCTGGTTTTTATTTCTCCAGCATGTGCAAAAAAAAAAAAAGGTTTAGAAAGGGTTCTGTAGTTTTAGTTCAGGGAAAAAGATGAATTAATTCCATGTTTTTATTTTAGAAGACTTAGCACAAGTCTGAGGGGTGATGGTATCTGGATGGAAACTGATAACTCAGAGCCCTGGAGCTGGAATGTTTTTATAGAATCACAGAATAATTTGGGTTGGAAGGCACCTATAAGCTCGTCCTAAAAGCTGCCATGGGCGGGGACATCTTCCACTATCCCAGGTTGCTCCAAAACATCTGGGAATGCCCAGCCTGGGCACTTTTATTACCACGTTCAAGATGAGAATTGACCTGGAGATGACAGATCCACACCCAGAGCTTTGTGCAGAGCAGCCTCTCCCTGTTTGGGGCAACAGCTAAAGGGGGGGAGGAACTGCTGTTAAATGGAACTCAAGATATAAAAGAAAACAAAGAATCTCATCAGCAGGGAAAATCAGAGTTAATGAGGAATTTAATGCTGCTGAACCACAAAGCCTGACTGGATCCAAGGGCTTGAGCAAGGCTGGGCTCAGTGAATTTCCGACCATCAGCCTCATGGTCCTGAACACAGAGAAATCCAGCAAAAAGAGAATTTCCAGCCTGGAGAGGAACAAAAGTGCTGAGAAGCACATGGAAGACAGGGACAGTGATTCCATGTGCCAGGTTCAGCAAAGGAAAGCAGCACTGCTGGCTGCTCAGGCTTCTCCCTTCCCACTTCCACTCTGGGAGAAGAGGAAATTCCAGGGAGAGCTCAGAGCCCCTGGCAGGGCCTGGAGGGGCTCCAGGAGAGCTGCAGAGGGACTGGGGACAAGGGACAGAGGGACAGGACACAGGGAGTGGCTTCAGATTGGGAAAGGGGAAATTTGGCAAGGAATTCCTGCCTGGAATGGAATTGCCAGAGCAGCTGTGGCTGCCCCTGCATCCCTGCAATGTCCAAGGAAATGTTGGAGCATCCTGAGACAGTGGAATCCCAGTGAGGCCAAGTTTATCCAGTCACTTTTGGAGTCAAAATTCCAGCATTGCCTCAGCCCCCCTTGGTGACCGTGGGGTTATTTTTGAGCAGCTTCATCTGTGCTTTTCCCCTTTTCTTTCTTATGGAGCAAAAAAAAAAAAACCCAAAAAACCTGTCACGAGAGAGAAATGTTTTAAATAGGCGAAAAGGAACGAAGTGAAGGAATTTTTTTGAATGTTAAAAGCTGTGTTTATCGCTTTGCATAGGATATAGCAAAATGTTTTAACATATGGGGAGTTAATGAATAAGCAGCTTTCGCTTCACCCGGGTCTGTTCCCTCCTCCCACAATCTTCCCATCACAAGCTGAAGTTTGGGAACAAATACTGTGCTAAGTGAATGCTGGATTCAAGAAACCCTCAGCGAGGTGCTCTGCAGGAGTTCTTAGCTGAGGTAACATCATTAGAAATGGTGTTAGAAATTAAATTGAAGTGACCATTCCCCTGTGCTGGGCCTGCTGAGGGACCTCAAATCCTGGGGAGCTCTGGGTCTGTGAGGAGGAGGAAGATCTGGAGGGGCTGGAGAGGGAGGGACTGGATCTGGGGAAGGGTCTGGAGATGCTGAAGGAGCTGGGAAAGAGCTGAGCCTGGAGAAAAGGAGGCTCAGGGGGGACCTTGTGGCTCTGCACAGCTCCTGACAGGAGGGGACAGCCGGGGGGATTTGGGATCTGCTCCCAGGAACAGGGACAGGAGGGGAGGGAACGGCCTCAGGCTGGGCCAGGGGAGGTTTAGGTTGTATTTTAGGGAAAATTTCCCCATGGAAAGAGCTGCCCACCCTGGCAGAGATGAATTCTCCATCCCTGGGGGGATTTCAAAGCCCTGTGCATGTGGCACTTGGGGACAGGGGCCACTGGCAGTGCTGGGAATGGTTGGACCGATTGACCTCAGAGGGGATTTCCAACCTTAATGATTTTATGATTAGAGCAAAACAGTCCCTTTTTGCCTAAGCATTAATTAGTAATTATTCTCGTTAGAAAGCAGTAATGTTAATAAGAAATTAAGCCTTTTTTATTGTAAATAATCCTGCAAACCCAATGGCTGAAATCATGGAAGCACAGCAATACTCTTCCTTTATTACAGGAAGACTCGCTGCCTTCATTTTCACTGCTGTCACTCTGAGTGATATTTTAATTTTTCCTGTCCCTAAAAATAGTCCAGTCCCATAACTGATAGATAAATTAGAGAATCCCCAGGAAATGCTGCTGAACGTTTCTGTTTGCCAGCACAATAACTGCAGAAGGCAATAAATGTCCTCTTACATCAAGAGGAGGCGGGTAATGAGTAAATGATGGGAAAAGGGATTTTGAAAATAAATGATCAATCCAGTATAAGTTGAAAAACAATTTATTAATAACATGGCCTTCAGTGGGAGAGAGGGATCTGTGCAGCCAGAGGAGATGGAGATAGACCAGTGACATCTGGCAGTGATGGATTTTTGGGAAGTTGATTCAGGTTTACGAAGAATAAGCTGTGATTTAGACCCAGCTTTTTCCATGTGAGTTTTGCTGGTTCACCATTGTGTTACAGTGAAAAATAAAAAGAGATTTCATTTTTGTTTCTGTCATGTAAGCACAGAGGATGCTGGGTTTGGGGAAAGGTTCGTGTAAAGGATGCAACTCTGACAGTGCCTGGGGAAATCTGGGCTCTGCACCACGTCCTGCTCTGGCTTTATCATTTTTTCACCTCACTTTGTTGTGCTTTTTACATGCAGGAGGTCAAGCCCTGCCCAGGAGTGGTTGTGTCCATCCTTAAAATCAGGGAGAGTCTGGCCACAGTGAGAGCTGAACCAAAATCCTGGGATGTGACCCCAGTGCAGAGAGAGGGGAGCTGTGCCAGCTCTTCCCAACATGATTTATGGCACAGATCCCAGCTTTGGCCAGGCCTGGCCACAGGAATTAAAAGTTTAAGTCAAGGTTTTTCTTCTGACTTGAGAAAGGCAGAATGCCTTGACTACAGAAAGGCAAAATTCTTTTGTATTTTCTGTGTTTTGTGAAACTCCCTTGAAACTAAAACAATAAATTTAATACTGGGAGAAGGAACTGTTGTTAAAGATGATCAGAGGGAGTTGTAGGAAGAAAATAGGAGAGAAGGGAGAAAATCAGAGTAATGGACTTGGTGACAAGCCTAGTGACAACTTCTTTGCAGCCAGATTTTTGCTTTAAAGAGCAAAACCAATTGGTCTTGGGCACTGCAGATTTCCTTTAAAATCTCTGACCGCCCATTCCTTCAGCAGAGATGAGATGGCATCAAGTATTTGTGAGATCCTCCTGGAAAAATAATGTCTCATTTTTACACCAATCCTTGCAAAGTGGAAGTTCCTTCTCTTTTTAAATTCTGATTTTACTTTTTTCCACCCTCTATGTGGGTTCTGTGTGTGACACCAGCTCAGGAATAGGCTCAGCTCTGCTGGGCTGGGCTCGTTGTTGCCCTTGCTTTAATTGGGAATTTGACACAGCAGAAGTGGACGAACCCTCAGGGCTGGGACTGGGGACAGAAATGACCATTTTTAAATTCAGAAATGCTGCTTCAGCCCCATCGGGCTGTCAGGGAGAAATGAAAGTTCCTGGGTCTTTCTCCTTTGGAACCACAAAGCATTTTCATCCCTGAGAGCTGATCTATTCACATGCATATTGCTGGGCCTCAAAAGGCCTTTCCTTTTGAGACAGGGGAGGAAAATCGTGTGTTTGAAATCAGGAGATGCTCTCCTGCCACTTTAGAAATCTTTATTTTTTCCCCTCATGTCAGGGAGTTTAACCCTTTGCAGGCCACAACCACTCAGGAAATTTATGCACTGGGAAACACCAAAGCAGAGCTGTGGTAATTAGGAAGCAAATCCAAATGAAGCACAGCAGAGGAGTTCAAACATTTGTCTGATTCTCAGAAGAGAGTTATGATTGTTTTAGTTATGATTGTTTTAAATGTCTCACCTTAATCAGGTAAGATTGTTTTTCATATCTGCTTTAATCCAGTTCAGACATTTTTTTTCCTGCAATAAAAATTGTCAGTATATTTATCAACTTAAAGCCCAAGGAAGACATTGCCTGTTTCCCACAGGCTGAGACAATAAAGCAGAATATTTTCTGCTGTTTGATACCATATGTGTTTTTAGAAGCACTGCAGATAATTATTGCTCCATGCCAGCTCTTGATGTCTGTTCCTGCCAAGCTTCCTATGGATGTCAGGAGTTCAGGGAATCGTGGAATCAGAATGGTTTGGCTTGGAAAAGGCCTTAAAACCCATCCAGTTCCAACCCCAGGGACACCTTCCACTGTCCCAGGGTGCTCCAAGCCCTGTCTGACCTGGCCTTGGACACTTCCAGGGATCCAGGGGCAGCCACAGCTTCTCTGGGAAATCTCTGCCAGGGCCTCACTGGAACTTCTGTTTCACCCCTTGGGAAATTCAGCATCTTTTCACTGCCTCACTTTCAGCAGGCAAGAGAAGAGCAGTGGAACTGTCCAGATATTGAGTGAATTCTCTGATAAATTCTGTACAAGGAGGCAGCACACAATTCATTATCCAGAGACATGAGTTAAAATGTGCAATCTTTTCCTGTAACCATTTTATTCAGCAACTTGTGAGGGCGTGATTTTGAATGAATATTTACTCATTTCTGGCACTCCTTGTCTGACACGTGTGCATCCTGCTTCCCTTTCTGGATCAGATTCCAGCTTTTACCACGGGCAATTGTTGTTTTTCATATCAGGCAGCTCCTGTTCCACGTGGATTTGCTGTGCAGTGCAGTGAAACAGCAAAATGCAGGTTACAAAACTGAATATTAGGGACTGTTCTGGGTTATCCTGAAATACCTCATGCATCAGTTTGTTCAGCAAACCCTACTTTGTGGTATTTGCAGCAGCATTATGCTGTGTGTGCTGTCGCTTTTTGGGATTACAACAATAATACGAAGATTTTCCTTCTTTTGCTCATTCCCAGCTCCTGCTGGTTTTTAGTTTTGAGAGCTTTGCATTCAGCAGGGAAAGCTGGAAGAGGACACAACACACCAAAAAAATAAACTTTTTGGAAGCTCTGTAAAGAGGAAGAGGGGAGGGAATTCTGCCCCTCTCAGGTGAGAGCCCACCTGCAGAGATGTCCCAGCCCTGGGGACACAGCAGCAGGACCTGGAGCAAATCCAGAGGAATCCATGGAGCTGCCCCAGGGCTGGAGCCCCTCAGCTCCCAGGAATCCAGGCTGGGAGAGCTGGGGGTGCTCACCTGGAGAGGAGAAGGCTCCAGAGAGAGCTTCCAGCACATTCCAGGGCCTGGAGGGGCTCCAGGAGAGCTGCAGAGGGACTGGGGACAAGGGACAGAGGGACAGGACACAGGGAATGGCTCCCACTGCCAGAGGGCAGGGCTGGATGGGATCTTGGGCAGGAATTCCTGCCTGGAATGGAATTGCCAGAGCAGCTGTGGCTGCCCCTGGAGCCCTGCAATGTCCAAGGCCAGGCTGGACACTGGGGCTGGAGCAGCCTGGGACAGTGGGAGGTGTCCCTGCCATGGCAGGGGTGGCACTGGATGAGCTTTAAGGTCCCTTCCAACCCAACCCATCCTGTGATTCTTTCAGAAGAAAATCAAAGTTGTTTTGGAATAAAAGAAGAGCCCCAGTGTGAAATCAGAGCCTTTTTTCAGGCAATGCCATTCCCTGAGTGCCAGAGCTCAGCAGTTCAGTCTGTCCTCACTCGGTGCAGTTCCCTGTAGCTGAAGCTGTTCCATTTGCTGTGTTTAAATCAAAAACTGTTGCTCTCTTTTCTCCCACGTCCCTCTAATTCACTGAAGAGGTGCAATATTTTTTGACTTTACACTTCCAAATAATTTCTCTCCAGCCAAACATGCCCCATGAAATAAATCCAGCCCTGACCATATTCATTGCTCCTCTCAAGCAGCTTTCATGAGCCTCCTTCCTTTTCATGGGTTTCTGCTGCTCCTATCACTGAATTCTTTGGAAACTTTCATTGATTAAATGTTTAAAATAATGTGCAGAACGCTGATGATTTGAGAAGCTCTTGTGGCTGAGCAGGCAGAAGTTTTTCAGTGGGATCTCAACTGGGCAAAACAAAATATTGCTGTGTATAGGTGAGATGAGTTATTGGACAATCGTTGAGGTTGGGCTTCCTTTTGTTAGAAAAAGTGCAGAAATTTGGGTCTTTTAAAGACTTTTTAAAAAGCAATAAATGACCCTTTTAAATTCAGAAAACATCAATGAATTTTCTTTCTTTGAATTGTTGCCATGAACTGACAAGAGATTATTTCAGGTACTTGTAAAATTGAAAGAACTTCACGAAAAACTGAAAAATCCTTACAAGACCTGTGCTTTTATATTGGAAAATCAAGTGTAAAGTGCTGTGTGTGTTTGCACCATGCAGCATGTGGGATATTTTTGAAGTGGGAGTTTGACTTGCCAGTGGTTGACAGAACAAGGATTTAGTGCCAGTGTTTGAGGGGACATTTGATGTCTTTTTACTGCAGTAGTTGATGCAATTAAAAGTTTTCAGACCTCATGTGAACCTCTTTTTATGTGGCTGAGTTTACTGGCAGTGTTTCACTCCTCTTCTTGCCCAGGCTTTAAGAATTTGAAGACAGAATTAATGGGAAATTTCAAGGTGCAGGTGCCATAAATACAATTCCTGCTGGCAGGAATTCCTGGCCCTGCACAGGACAACCCCAAAAATCCCACCCTGGGCCTGAGAGCGTTGTCCCTATGAGGTAAATCCAGATTTTACAGTAGTAAAAGGGATGTTTTTCCAGATCAAAGATGTGGGAGCTTTTGAGAGTCACTTTGGAGGGAGAAAGAGAAGAAAAATATCAATTATATCAAGTTCATCCTCAATGTTCTCATACTTTATAAATTAAAATACCCAAATCTGAACTTACAAGTATTCCCAGATATTTTCAGAGAACTGGGAAATCAAGACAGAGCTGGAATTTATCCAGCTGGACCTGTTGCTATGAGGAGTGGAGGAGAATTGTACATGATTGTGGTTGTGTGTGTGGCTTTTTGAAAGGACTACAATGTGCAATTCCTCTCTCAGATGTGAGGTGTTAATTTGGGCATAACACGAGGCTGTAACAGAGCATTTGTGGGTCTAAATTATGGTGTCTGTGTAAATCTCAGAGTGCTTGGGCTTGGGAGAGACCTTGAAGCCCATCCAGGTCCATGGACACTTCCACCATCCCAGGGTGCCCCAAGCCCCCTTGGACACTTCCAGGGGTGAATCCCATCCTAAAAGACAAATTCTAGGATCAATACAGGGATTGGCAGAGCTTTTATAACCCTACACAGGGCAAGGTTGAATTCACAGATTCTACCAAAAGAAATGGCCGTGGTAGGGGGAAAATGTGTGAGACACAAAATGCATTCACAAAAACAATTAAAAGTCTCTTCAGGCCAAGGAGGGAAAAGAGGAAATGTCTGGAGAAATGCAGGAGTGCAGCACAATGGGAAGGAAAAATAAAGGTTACAATGGAAAGAAATCCATTTGTAGGACAGAGCACGCCCCAAATACCTGTGGGATGGCTGAAATGCAGAATAACAGCTCTGGCTTCAACCATGCACAGCTGGAGGGAGGTGGGAATGGGCAGGGGGAATAAACAGAATAAACCCTGAGGAATGCAGGGAAAAGGAGCCCAGGAAAGAGTGGGAATCATCTTCAGAGGTCACAAAAGACAAATCAGGAAGGTTTGTAGGAGTCTGTTTGAATTATTTGGCCTCATGTGTCATTCAGCCATAGGAATTTTGTGGATTTTGCCTTACTGAGAGCAATGCAGGGACTTTTTAAACTTCCAGATCAATGGATTTGGTGCTGATAATTCCACTGTCTCATTTTCCTAGGTCCTGGAACGGAGCAGGTTTTTAGGGAGACCCCACCTCCCTTAATTGTGGCTTTTCCTTCAGGAAACTGTTTCCAATCTCGGGCTCTGCTGGGATCCACTCTTGGAAGAGCACTGAAAAATTCTCACATTACTTCGATTTCAACGTGCTCAGAGCTCGTTTCCTTTCTTGCTTCCCTAAATGAAATATGAGCAGGGTTCTCCATCTAATCTGAGGGTAAAATGCAGTTTTCTTGGATTCAGGTGCTTATCACTCATCCAAGCAAATCCCTGCATTGTTTTTCATCAGGGTTTTTTTATATCCTTTGTATTTTTGTTGTACCAGTGCTGATCCCTCCTCAGTGCTCTCCTCTGGTCTTCTGCTGGGACCATCCTTGAAGTTCTTTAGTTGCTTCACCATCACCAAAACCTGTTACTGATACAAAGATTTTTACAGCTTGGCTTTTGTTGTAGCAGCATCACCTGTCGGTCAGCTGGAATCAGATTTTCTGCCTTTTCTTGTGGTTGTTTCCACTTGGATCATGAACTGTGCACAGTGAAAAATCTGCTCTCCATATTCACCCCCTCTTTGCTCTGCTGCTGATCCCAACCATCAAAATATCACCTGACAGTGACACCAAAATTCAAAGTATTTGTGGCATCAACGTTCAGACAAGTTCACTGCTCTGACCAAATGCAAATATTGAAGTGGTTTTGAATATCAAACTCACCCTATTTGGATACTGCAGCTCATAATTCCACAAAATGAGAATTTGATAGGATTGATCAAACTGGTTCCTGAGGAAAGTTCCCACAAATACCAGCTCAAAAAAAGCCACAGACAAAACTTTTTAAAGCAGTAAAAGAAACAACAACAAAAAAGAAACCTGTGCCATGACACTGTTGCCAGGGCTGTTGGATTGAAACAGACAGAATATTTTTGAATTTCTTTCGAGAACTTTATTCTTGGTCTCTCTCGTGCTGGCGTGTGAGCGTTATTTGTGCTTTCCAAAAAATGGTAATCTTGCACTCATTATGGCCCAAGGCAGCCAATCTCAGGCAGCAGCGAGAGGGGAGATCTAATAAACAGAGCTAAACCCAGCTATTTTCCATTGATTTGAAAGGAGACAGAGCTAATCTGTGATTCTTTCTGTTGGGCTGCTGCCACAAGATGAATTTCTCCTCCAGCTGCAGAGCAGATTGCACATCTACAAGCCAAAAGTGATTTTCACCCTGGTAGCAGATCTGAGTTTCCATATTTATGGAGCTGTTCTGACTGCAAGGGGCCTTGGGAGGTCCAAGCACCTGCTCAGAGCAGACTGGTGAGGGCTTGGACAGGGCGATTTTTGGGGACCCCCAAGGTTGGAGATACCACAGCCTCTTATGGTGCCTGTCCCTTGGAGGGAACTATTTTTTTTTGACCACTTTCACGGGGTCTCTGCCTCCAAAAGCTGGCCAAAAGAATTGGAAACATGTGGTGGTTAAAGAGATTTTCCCAGATTTTCTCTGACTTTGAGATTCCCCTTAAATCGTGCCTGCTGTAGACTGTGGAAGGGCTGCCCTGGACTCAGCGCTGTCTGTGCTGAATTTTGGCCGAAAGAACTTCATGGATGACCTCAAATTGTCCTCAGTTGAGTCTCCAGCACCTCGGGATTTTGTGGGAGTGACCCATGCAGGAGGAGCTGAGCTGTGCAGGGATGGAATGGAAGATTGAGGCTGGGCTGACTTGGTGCTGCTGTAACAAAGCCGTGGGTTTGGAAATGACACCAACGTGTTTGGAAATGAATGTGCCAGAATGAACAGCTCTGTACCGTGGAATAAAACACTGGAATATCCCTGGATGGGACCCTGGGCTAGTGGGAGCTGTCCCTGGAAACAGCAAGGGGTTGGAACTGGAGGATCTTGAAGATTCCTTCCATCCTAACCATTGCAGGATTTTAGGATTCGTGCTGATCCTGGTTTGCTCTGAGCTGATTCCCTGTGGTGCAGTTTTTGCTTTGCATGAGTGGCCCACTGCACCAATATTTAAGAATTCATTCCATAAAAGCAACCAGCAACAGGAATTTAAAATCCCCATTCCTGTGCTGCCATCTGCGCCCGATGCCACCAACAGAAGGGAATTCCCAGCTTGGATTTCTTGGGCATCACCCCTGGCAGCAGCAATTCCCATTCCTGTGTGCCTCAAAGATGCCCCACGTTCATTTTGGGGGGCAAAGCCTGCTTTAGGTCATGGACAAACAACCCCATTGGGAAAACACAACTTAAACCATGGAATAGCAACAGGGCTGGGGTGAGAAGGGAAATTGTAAATGGGAATGAGTTAAATGAGGCTTCTTGTCATCAGGAGAGGCCACAAATACAGTTGTGCATTTTCAGGTGCATCTCTGAGGCTGAGCACATTTGTATTAACACCACTACTACAATTACATGCAGATTAGCTGCTTGGCTGAATAGCTGTAAGAACTTGGAATAGATTTGTCCTTTTCACAAAGGTTTTCATTTTCTTTGGCAGCTCGGAGTGTTAACAAATTAGAGATCGATGTTGTAGCAGGGCAGAAAAGTGAAGTGAGGCATGGCTGGGGAGAAACTTCAGAGCCATTAATAGTTGCAGTTAAAGGCATTAGTTAGTGGTGCCTGAAAACCAGAGCTGGAAATTCGAAAGAAAAGGTCAAAAATCTCTCTCTTTTCCCCCCATTTTCTGCTGATAACTGAGTGACGTATTTTACCCCATTTGCTGCACTCTGAATATCTGTGACATCTTTGAATATCACTGAAATCTTTGACAAACACCCATTGTGGAATCATTTGTTTTGTGGAATCACAGATTGGTTTGGGACCTTAGGCATCATCATTCCAACCTGCCACGGGCAGGGACACGTCCCAGCTTTTTGTTTGGGTGGCTTTGTGGCATTTTCAACACCTTTGAATAGTTTTTGGCTTTTATCTCTCTGTAGGAACAGGCACTGGGTGGTTTTGGGTGTCCCAAATCCTCCCTCCAGTCCGTAACAGTTCAGGCATCTCTTCTGTCACGGGGACAGCCTGGTCCTGACCCAGCTCCTTCCAGGGCACAGGGGACACAGGAAGTTTTGTACAGGCAGAAGAGAGGGAATTGCAGAATTGCACTTGAATTTGAAATGGGGAGCTCTAGGCAAGCACCACCAAAATCCTGAAAAATTCCCTATCTGGGTGTCCTCTGTAGGCTCAGTCCACGATCCCAGGTTGCTTCCTTTGCTTCTTTTTTTAAATTTTTTTTATTTTTCTGTAGGGCTTCTCTTTCGGTTTGAATTCCCTCTCCCTGCCTTACAGCCACATCTCCCACTTACTGCACATAAAAAACTTCTCCTCTGCTGTTAGAGCTCATCCCCTGCTCTGTCCATTCCTCTTTAATCCCTGAGTTGTGGTGGAAGGGATTTGTTGGGTCCCTCTCCAAAGGCACCTTTTATGTTGTAGTTCAGGATTTGGAAAACTGGTTTGCTTTGGGCACTGACCATTTATTTTTTTATTTTTGTGGAAAGATGCTCCATTTGGATGGATTTCAGAAAAAGCTGATTTTCAGCCCTGTGGCAGATCCAGAGAACTTTCCCCCAGTGAGGGCAGTCAGTGCCCTCATTAAAAAAGAGCTCATAATACGATTTAAAAACAAGAGTAGAAGTCTTAAGTGTTATTTAGGATCTCTGAATGTGGATTTGGACATCCTTAGTTTCATCTCTGGAATAAAAACTGCACCAATTGACTGGCTAGAGCAGCTGGATCAAATGAGAGCAGTCAGAACTTGTATAAAGAATAACTTATCTAAAAATTCAAGCACAGGCCTGATCTGCTGACATTTCAGAAGAAATTCCCTCATCCATAGATCATTTGGAGGCAGAATGAAGATGCAGTGTTACTTGGGAAGCTGTCTGATGTTAAATGCTTGGTTTTCCACAGCTTATTAAAATCAATTCAGGGACAAATAGAGGCTTGAAATTCAAATGAAAATGCCATCGGAATGGTCATATTTATAAAGCTGTAATTTAATGTAATTTGGAACTGGGGTGGAGGAACAGAACAGTTGATGGTTTTATTCTTTTTTTGTTCTTTTTTTGGTTTTTTTTCTTCTCTAATTCCTTCTCTCCTCGCTCACTTGGTGGCAGTTCCAAAGATGAAACATGACTGGATGCTTTAAAGTTTTATTTCTTCTAACCTTGCCTTTTTCTCTGTAGTCCAGAGGAAGCCCCGGAGCTGCTCCAGAGGGAGCCCCTCTGCTCTGGAGCCAGGCTGGGAGAGCTGGGAACGTTCCCCTGGAGAAGGGAAAATTCCAGGGAGAGCTTCCAGCACATTCCAGGGCCTGGAGGGGCTCCAGGAGAGCTGCAGAGGGACTGGGGACAAGGGACAGAGGGACAGGACACAGGGAATGGCTCCCACTGCCAGAGGGCAGGGCTGGATGGGATCTTGGGCAGGAATTCCTGCCTGGAATGGAATTGCCAGAGAATCCCTGCATCCCTGGAATGTCCAAGGATGAGGCTGGGAGCATCCTGGGTCAGGCTTGAGTTTGGACTAAAATAAGTGAAACAATTTCCTTGTGGCTTTGGAAATCTCTTTTTAAGGCTGCTGAGATCTCGAGCTCTGTGTCAACAGAATGATTAAAACAAAATGCTCCCCATTATCCACAAATGGCTTCATTAAAGATCCTGAGATGAAATGCCCACAAGTACAATTAAAGGAGAAAAGAAGCTTAACTGCAGCAGAAATGGATTAAAAAGAGGCAGAGAAAACTTCCCAATTTGCCATTCAGGGAACAGGATAATCTTTGCCTGCCCGATGCTTTGAGTCTTTCTGTGGGGGAGGATGAGAAGGAAAGAGAAGTCTTTAAATTAAAAATTCTCCCCTGATTCTCAAAGGTGCCAAGCAGCCCCAGCCCTTGGTTCCTTTGGTGGGTGGAGCAGGTGCTGAGCTGAGCTGGAGTCAAGCTGGGCTCATTTTTGTCTTTCCCAGCACTGACATGAAGCAAAGGGCAGATTTCTCTTTTGTATGCAAGTCAAAAGTCTTTTTTTCCTTTGTTCAAATCACCTGTTAACTATGTAACTATTTAATTTTCAAAAAAATTAAATAGATTGCATGAATGTTACTCTCATAATGAATCTCTTTAGGGGCTTAAAAGCAAGGATTCAATGCCAAAATCAGTTGTGGTCTGTCTGCAGTAAAAACAGTTCCATCACATTTTTAATAAAATAGTGCATGTAGGTGAAGTATCTCTGGTGAAATTAAATGAGGGATCTCAAGTTCTGCTGGTTCTTTTGATAATCTTTTATCAGTGTGGATGACACAGGATCTCTCAGAACTTTCCCTGGTTGCAAATCTGAAGATTTTCAGCCCAGAGTGAAACTGTGCTCGTGCTTTGAGGACCCCCATGCAGACGAAACAGTGACCTTCTGAGGGGTTCCAGGAATTTATTTTCAATTTATTTTCTTACACAGACCTTTGAAATCAGAGCTGGCGAGAGAAATAATTCTCCTCTTATTCCTCCAGCTTTGAGAAGCTGCTGCTCCCACTTTTCACTCAGGGAAAATGATTTCAGTGGCAAACGTGGTGAAAACACTTTCACCCGTGGCCACATCTCATTTTTCTCTTCCTGACTTCTGGCATTATTTATATTTTCTGTAGCTCTGTGTATGTATCAGGGCAAATTGGATGGATTTAGAATTAAAATTGAAGTTCTCTTTAACTTCTCGTTCAGTTCACTTTCTCTCAGTTCACTTCGGCTCTGGAAAAGGCAGCACTTGTTACTCAATTTTACTGGAATATCTTCATTATTTTTGGGCCAAAACTGCTGGATTTGGGTTTGAAGGGGACTTTAAACTCATCCAGTGCCACCCCTGCCACAGCAGGGACACCTCCCACTGTCCCAGGGTGCTCCAAGCCCTGTCCAGCCTGGCCGTGGGCACTTCCAGGGATGAGGATAATAAATGCCTGCCTTTATCTCAGATGACGAAATGATGTTACAGCACCATTTTTAATCTGTATTTAGGGAAATGACCACTGCACTTTTATCTGGAGGATTAGGGAGGACTTGGAAAACAAAACTCCATCTCTGGGTTACGGAGAGTTTATCTCTAAGAGACTCTGAGTGAATTTCAATAGTAGACCTGAGCCAACAAACAGCACACTTCATCTAAGATAACAAATGATTTCTTGATAGCTTGTAGGATTAAAACTTCTGGGCATACAGAGCAGCTCAGTTGATCACTTGAACTGCAATTAAAAAGCAGAACGAGTACACCCTGAATATTGTTTTTATGTCAGAAATGCTCCTTCATGCTTGAAAATGAGAAAAAATTGCAATCGATCCTTACAACTGTTGTGTTCATCTTTATTGACCGGGCCAAAGAAAGATAAATGGCAGCCTAAATAAGATTCCAGTCCGTGTTGGCCTGGGAGGGGACGGGGGGTGATGGAGAACCATTAATCAATTCATCATCTCAGCCCTGCCCCGGCCATGCTCGCCCTGCCGCGGGCTCATCCCAGCCCCGTGGATCCCATGGGTCCTATGCCATGCCATGCCATGCTGTGCCATGCCATTATCCCATGCCATGCCATGCTGTGCCATGCCATGCCATTATCCCATGCCATGCCATTATCCCATGCCATGCCATGCCATGCCATGCCATGCCATGCCATGCCATGCCATGCCATGCCATGCCATGCCATGCCATGCCATGCCATGCCATGCCATGCCATGCCATTATCCCATGCCATGCCATGCCATGCCATGCCATTATCCCATGCCATTATCCCATGCCATTATCCCATGCCATGCCATGCCATGCCATTATCCCATGCCATGCCATGCCATTATCCCATGCCATGCCATTATCTCATGCCATGCCATGCCATTATCCCATGCCATGCCATGCCATGCCATGCCATGCCATGCCATGCCATGCCATGCCATGCCATGCCATGCCATCCCATCCCACCCCATCCCATGGATCCCATCCCATCCCACCCTATCCCATCCCACCCCATCCCATGGATCCCATCCCATCCCACCCTATCCCATCCCATCCCATCCCATCCCATCCCATCCCATCCCATCCCATCCCATCCCATCCCATCCCATCCCATCCCATCCCATCCCATCCCATCCCATCCCATCCCATCCCATCCCATCCCATCCCATCCCATCCCATCCCATCCCATCCCATCCCATCCCATCCCATTATCCCGTCCCATTATCCCATTATCCCATGATCCCATCCCAGCAGCCTGGGCCTGCCTGGGATGGGGCAGCTGGCCCTGCTGGATGCCAGGGGGTCACTGGAGTGAGCAGAATTCCCCTCCCATTCCCTCTCTGGCCGACAATGATTGATGAGGGATAAATGAGCGCTGGGTTTGTGCGTGGAGCGCCGGGCTGGGTGCAGATGAGTGATGAGGTGTGGGGCTGGCAGTGGGGAGTGCAGCAGAGCTCCCTGCTCCCGCTGATCCGGGCCTGACCTTTGCCTGCAGTGTCTCTTTCCCAATTTGTTATCATTTGTGAGAAAATATTAGACCTGCAGTACAATTTTACCCCTGTCTGGAGCTGGCATTTTATTCACCAATTTCGGTACATTTCAAGATTATTGTTTGCAAAGGAAGAAGCTTGGAAGGTGAAATCTTTCAGTGGGAAGGAAAAATGTTTTCCTTTGCATTTCTTTTGAAGTTGGTGCTGCCTCTTTTGGAATTTTCGGAAGTGTTTTTTGCAGGAGTAAGACCTACACAGCTCATAAAATGATAAATATTCTTCAGGACATGTTTACTCACCCAGTGACCACAGAGCTGTGTCATCCTGTGACTTTTATGGAACAGTGATCTCTCCACTTAGAGCCTTTTCCATTTGCTTTCCTCCTAAAAATGTTTTCATCATATTGCTTTTCCATACATCAATGTCTTAAGCTAAACTGCTTCATTTTACCCAAAATTAAAATTGGGATGGTGCTTCCCATGGGCTGGATCATGGCATCCATGTGTTTTATGGAATCATGGAATGGTTTGGGTGGGAAGGGACTTAGAGCCCACCCAGTGCCACCCCTGCCATGGCAGGGACACCTCCCACTGTCCCAGGGTGATCCCAGCCCCAGTGTCCAGCCTGGCCTTGGACATTGCAGGGATGCAGGGGCAGCCACAGCTGCTCTGGCAATTCCATTCCAGGCAGGAATTCCTGCCCAAGATCCCATCCAGCCCTGCCCTCTGGCACTGGGAGCCATTCCCTGTGTCCTGTCCCTCTGTCCCTTGTCCCCAGTCCCTCTGCAGCTCTCCTGGAGCCCCTTCAGGGCCTCTGAGCTCTCCCAGAACCTTTTCTCCTCTCCAGGGTGAACAATCCCAGCTCCCTCAGCCTGACACAAGTTAAATATCTGAAAGGTGCCAAATCCATATTGAGGCATCAATAACTCCAAAGCACGGGATAAAGTCCCAGCCTGTTAAAAGGAGGATTCAGTGGTTCTGATGCAATCACACAGTGTGGGATCGGCAGGATTTTGTTGCCATGTTAACATCACTCCCTGGGATGCCGATGACTCAAAGCTACACCAGAGTTCTTGCAAGTGCCAGCACAACCTTTCTGCCTGCCCATGCCCTGTTTCCATCAGCATTCCGAGGAAAATGGTTTCAGAGAAGTTGTGAGCTGCTTAAACTTTGCTTTCTCCCTCCAGCTGGGCAGCCAGGTGCTTTGGTTATTACAGCCGAGGTCCCACTGTGCCGAGGCTATAAAAACCTCCTGAAAAATGCCACCTCTGTGTTACTGAGACACGAAGCAAAACAACATTCCAGCAATTCATCTCAGGCTGTAGGATCACAGAATTCTTTAGGCTGGAAAAGACCTTTACGATCATCAAGTTCAGCTATTCCCTCAGCGCTGCCAAGGCCACCACTGAGCCACGTCCCCAAGTGCCACCTCCACAGGCTTTAAACCCCTCCAGGGATGGGGATTCCACCCCTGAAGCTGTTCCAATGCCTGAGCACCCTTTCCATGAAGGAATTTTCCCAATGTCAAAGCTGAGCCCCCTCTGACACAGCATTTTCACACCTCAAAAACTTCTGGTGCTTGGTGAGCATCTCTCACCTGTACTTTGGAAATGAGTGGTTCTGTAAACCTGAGTCAAAGCCATCCCTGGGTTTAGGAGAGATAAAAATCTATTCTAGAGCTGCCTGGCTTTAAAAATTAAAATCAGCAACTGATTGAAGCGACCTGGGAGTTTGGAATGTCCCAGGAGCTCCTCAGAGAGGCGCTCTCAAGGCAAAGAGCAGAAGGGAAAGTTGAGCCATAATTAATTTATTGTGTGACTTTGGAGCTTGGTTCACATCATCTGTGAGGCTGGGAGGGAGATGTGTGTGAGGAGAACAACCAGGGCACTGCAAACAAGTCCAGAGTCACTATTTTGATTTTGATTTCTAATGAAGAAGTTGCAAAGACTCCTTGTGCTGAATATGGGATTCTTACCCTGTGTCCCTTTAGAGTTTCCTCCCCAAGAGCCATTTCTTTTGCATAATCAAAACACAGTTATTAAAAAAAAACCTCAAAAAAAGTGATTTCTGAAACTTTGTCATTTTATAGTTAGGTTTTAAGGGTTTTTTTGAAACAACTTAAATCCAAAATCGGCTTTATTGACTAGATGTTAGCATGCCTGTAAATGATACTAACTGAAATCTGTGTTTATTCTATTTTTTTTTCCAGAGTGCCCAATTCTACAAGGTCACCACTGAGCAATACAAAAAAGCTGCTGATGAAGTCTCAGCTCGGTTCAAGTGAGTCCCTTCTGCTTTTTGCTGGCAGCTGGATGAGTTCTTAGCACATTAAAATACACAATAATTCCCCTTTCCTCCCTCACAGATCCTATCAGTCCCTCTGGGTGTTGAAAAGAGGGAATTTGGGAGAATTTGGAGGCCAGTGTATAGGCACCATAAGCTGCAGAGAAATGGGATGCACACTTCCTATACATTTATTAATTTATAATTGATAAGGAGCCTGAAATAATCTAAAAATAGATTCCCTTTCTCTGCTGGAGCACCAAAAATGGGATTCCAACTTTGCATCACAATCGCACCATGGGAAGGATTTAAATGAGGAATTTCGCTCTGCCCTCAACAGTGAAGGTCAAATTAAATAATTTTTATCAGTCCTGAAGAAAGTGAAGAGAAGATCTGGTAATTGATGGATCAAAGTGACAGTGACCCTTAGCCTTGGACCTTCCCCTTGGGCTGCTCCGTGCCTCAGGCTCGAGGTGCCATTTATCATTTTTACAGAACTTTTTACAACCTCAAATCCCTCCTCTAACCAAGAAATGCTGCAGAAAATGAATTATTCTGCCACCATTTCTGCATATTTGTGGAGGGATTTTCTTCTGGTTGGTGTTTTGTTTTGATGTTTGATGAGCAGGAAGAGAAAAGTCCTTTCTGAGCTGCTGATAATGATGCAAATAAAATTTTAAAGTATAAGAAAAACTCATTTTATCTCTTAACAGCACGAATTGTTGAATATTCTCTGGTGGATATATAAAAATTTTGTAGTGTTTAACAGTGCAGACTATATTGAGCACTAAATTCATCTGTCCCTTCAACAAGAGGGGCAGGATGACCATTGGTCAAGGTCAGATTTAAGCATAATTTAGAGGGTTTTCCACCATGTCTGGAAATCCAGGAAGGTTGGGATAAAATTCCCACCTGGCTGTCTCCTTCCTCTGTTACAGTGAAATATTTTCAGCTTTCTAAATCAAGTGATTGCCTCATTTCACTTGCATTATTCCCAAAGAAGGTTTTGTGGGGATTTGAAGTTTTGCTGAAGGGCTCTGGGTGGGTTTAGTGGGCAGGGGTGTGAGATGGATTTGGGTTTTTCCTCCTGATACAAAAAGGATTTCCAAAGTAAATCAAATACTTTGGGTTCCTTCTTGTGCACAAATGGAGCTGACTGATAAAGCAGGGGCCTGAGCATCAAAGAAATTTAAGAAAACCATTTTATAGGGTGCAGAAATCAAGGAATATTTACTGAGGAGGATTTGGACAGGGAATCACATTCCTGACATTTGTTGGGATTGGACTTTCCTTAATTTTCTAGAAACTAAAGGTATAAATTGAAATCATCCATTTGACTGGTCTGGAGCAGTACTGCAATTACTGTGCTGCTTTTGCACTTGAACCCAAATTTCCTAAATATGATTTGGAATTTTTACATCAGTGGATCCTGTGTTGGTCCATTGCCTTCCAAGAAAACAAAAGGGGAAAAAAAAATCAGGAAATAAAAAGGTGCCTGAAATATGCACATAAATTGCGGCAGATTTGATGAAGTGCCTGAAATACCAATATTACTTTACAATTTAAAGGTTTTTTTCCTTAACATAAAATCCTTTTAAACACCGTGTCTTTTTTATTGAAGGTTTCAATGCAGGAGATGTTATTTTATCACTGCCTCTTTTATGGAACTTGATGGATAAATGAGGAATGATTTAGTGACACCTAAAGATGCTCTCTCGGTGTCACGGCCACTTCTCATGTGCAGTTTAATTGCACATGAGGATTGAGAGGACAGAGGCTCCAGTGGTGTTTAAAGAGTTGTTTAATTGGCTGTAAAAGAAGAATTAAATAAGGTTGAGCTGCTAAATTTTGTTAATGCATAAAGCCATGTGCTGCCTGTGATTGCAGGTTCCAAGTGCAAGATTAATGGATCTAATTGTGGTGTTATTAGCAAATAGTCTGACTTTATTTTAGGCATGTCTAGAATTAGGTACCCAGTTTCAGTGCTATAACTTGAATTTCTTCCACTTTTTAAGCTGCATCACTTCCAAGAGCAAGAAGTGGATGGTGTTGTTATATATTAAATATTTCCTGGATTTTCCTTCCTCCATTTAATCCCTGAAATTACATCAGCTGTGGCTTCATCAGTCTTCAGGGATAATTAAACCCTATTAAAAGAGGAAAAATACAAATATCCCACCTGGGTTTGGATCAGAGACCTGGCTAGAGTTGTGTCTGCAGTTCCTGTTGCTGCCTGCATTAAACTGATATTCCAAATGTCCACCAGGAATGTTTTATCTCCACGAAGGCCCCGATTCACATTGATCAAATTGGGAATTATCAAATGCCTCATCTCTTTACAAGCCTAATTCCCATTGATCAAATCCTAAATGAGCAGGTTCAGGCAGTTCCTGCAGTCCCCAAATCACATTAAAACAACATTACAGGGCCATGCTGCCCCTCCTAAAGCTGGAATTATCTTCCCACAGTTACATTATAACCCCAATTATTCCATTATGAAGATGGCTCTGTTATAATGAGGAGTTTACACAAAAAGAGAAGAATGCAACGTTACAGGAAGAGCTGGGCTTTGGGCAAGGATTTGAACTTTTCCTAATCAAATCTTCCTTTTGTTTTGTGGGTTTTTTCCCTTAATTTGGAGGGCTGGGAGCGGGAAATTCGGCAGCTGTGGTGGTGACATTTTATTCCCCCGTGGTGTCTCGAGCCAAGTGACATCTTCATTATTCATTTAAGAAGCAGGGAGGGCAAAGGCAGCCTAAAATAAATGTTTTTATCTTCAGTGGGTTTTGATTTCTGGTGGTATATTTAGAATTCATGGCTGTGCATTTGTGCTTTTTCCTAAATATTCTGCCATTCCTCTCCTACACCGCTGTTCTCGTATTGCTTCTTGCTGCTGGGGTTTTTTTGGGAAAAATCTGAATTCCCAGTCATCCAGACTGATGGAAACCCCAGGTTCTCCTGGGGTCCTGACTGATCATTTGGGGGTGAGGTTCCCCCCAATAATGGAATTAATTCCCTGAAGTTTGCTTGGGCACTGACAGTTGTAATCCAGAGGATCTTTTGCATCATCTGGGTGTTTATTCTGAATCACAGATTTTGAGGGGCTTTATCCCTTTATTCTGAATCTTTTGGACATGACTCTCTCCATCAATTCCTCTAGAATGAATGGGAATAAATGACAAATCATCGATATCATACCTTCCTTTAATTAGGATTTCTCGATCACAAACTCTGGGTCGTTAATGTTTACAGAAAATAAAATTTAAGGCATTGTTATCATCAGAAAATCACGGAGTGGTTTGGGCTGGGAAGAACCTTAAGGATCTTCCAGCTCCACCCCCTGCCATGGACACCTCCCCCATGAGGTTCTGTTTGATGCTCAGCTGTGAATATTTGAAATATTCACAGTATTCCCCATCAGTTCCGACTGATGTTGTTGGGAAGTGTGAGGCTGAGAAGGAGCGTGATGAAACCACAGTAAATTAATAACAGCAACACTTCGATATTCAGATTTAATTGTCTCACCAAGCAGTGGTGCCAATTCTCTGGACACTGAGGGGAAAAAAAGCAGAGTAGAGAGAAAATCAGCTTTTTATTGATGACTTTGGACCGAGTCCAGAGGAGTGTGGCTTTATTTCCCTGTCCTCGTTACCCTTCTGATGTTGGGGCACATATGGTGACTTTGGAAGGGCTCTTACACTGCCTGTAAATTAGGAATATTGATAGTTTCTTAATGCAAATATCTTCAGTCTCCATCATGCTGCACTCATAGCTCTGTAACACAGAAATCTGCGGTGCAGGGAGCCAGGCAAAGAATTTGTGCTTTATTTCTCTTTGTAGAAATAGCTCCTGTTGTACTTCGAATATCATCACTGATTCCCAAAATGATTTTAAAGCTCATCCCATGGGCAGGGACACCTTCCCTAGACCAAGTTGCTCCTGCTCATCCAACCTGGCCCTGAATTAAAAGCAGCTGCCTTTAAAACATAAAGTTAAAACTACAAATTACCACTCTAGGTATGAAATACCACATCCTGTTGTTTCAATAACAGAAAATAGGAAGCTACAAAAAAATCCTGCAGGCTCTGTGCCTTTAGTTAAGATTTTTTTTTTTTTGCTTAGCCAAGGGCAGTGAGGTCTGCACAGAAACCTCCTGAATTCACGTTTTCTCTCAGAAATACAGCAAATATAGGTGGTGCTTTGTCAGGAGAGAGTCACTGCAGGGTCTTTGCCCTGATGACACTGTTGCTGGTGGTACCCTTGATTTTTTTGTCGCATGTTCTGTCTGGGGATGATGGTGCCAAGTTCCTCCTGACATCCCTTAGAGAGCTGTGAGCTGTTTGTAAGAGATGCTGGGAATTAAAGAATTAAAGAATTAAATACCATAACTCAGCTCAGCCACTGAGCTTTTCTTAGCAACAGAGGTACCCAAAGATCTTCTCTCTCTTTCTGCTCTTGCACCTCTTCACTCACAGCTGTGCTGCCACCAGAGAGGTTTTAAAAGTGCTTCAGGCAGAGGTGTCTGATCTCAAACACATTTTCACTCCACAAGCCAAGTGTGGGCGCATTTTTCCTGCATGGAAGTGATGCTGTCACCTCTTAGCTTGAAACCAGTCCAGATTCTGAGTGCACAGAGCTGCTTCAGGTGGGAGGAGAGACTTTCATAAATCTTCCCAGCCTCTTGTTTATCTTACACATCCAAACCCTGCTCCTTTTGAAGAAACTCTTTTCTTTGCTCAGTTCTTGGCCCTCATGGATTCACCTGAGGGCTGCAGGGGCAGAGCTCACTCGAGAAATCTGTTGGAAAATCAGGGAAAAAAATCCACCACAGCCCCTGAGCTTGGGCTGCACCTGAGGGAAATCCCAGCTTAAAGGCAAAGCAGGCAGGAAATATTTGGGGAAATAATCTCAAATTTGGGGTTTTCTTGCAAAGGGCTCAGAAAATGAGGTTTGTAAAATGAGTATTTAGGTTTCTTCTGTCCAGAAGGTTCTTCTCCTGCTCAGGGTGGATGTGTTGGAATAGGAAATGTGCTCAGCCACCGCTGCTTCTCTCGATTTGCTTCCAGAGGAGCACAAAGTCATTTTAAAGACTTCCCCGTGAAAGCAGCCAGTGAAACTCTGCCCTCACACCTTGGTGGCTGCAGTGGAATTGGTTCTGATTCTCCTCTGGAGCGCTGGGAATCAGCCCAGAGCTGGGAGAATTCCTGGCTGCTCTCTCTGGGGCAAAGTCCCAGCTTTGGGAGCTGCTCCCGAGGAATGAGTGGCTCCTCCCAGTGTGTTTGGCTTTCCAGGCTCTGCCAGGGCACATCTGGCTGCCTGCTCCCTGCCCAGGTTTATTCCAAACAAGGAATAAAGCCTCTTGTTTTAATGCCTTATCCTTTGTTGGGATTTCCTCCGAACACGAGTCACTGATTTCCCAATTACAGCATTAAAGCTGGGAGGTTAAACCCCACAGCAGCTCCCTTTTATTATTAATTTGTTCTGTATTTCCTAATCTTTTGTGGCTGAGATTTACAAATACCTTTTCTAAGGATGTTTTTAATGAGGCCAAGCCATCTGTAGGATCAAATCCTACAAATCTCACTTGGGAGAATCCAGCACAAACCTCCCTTTGGGGAAGGCAGAATGTTTCCTAGAGCTGGTGATGGGATTTTTTTGAAGGAAAATTCACCTGTTCCTTCACAGGGTGAAGAATGAATTACCAATTATCTCTGTTACCTCATGATGTGTGGTTCTCCACTTTTTTTTTTTTAGCATCCATTCCAATAGTGTTGGAAAACCAGGGAAAAAAATCCACCACAGCCATTGTGCTTGGACTGAACCTGAGGGAAATCCCAGCTTAAAGGCAAAGCAGGCAGGAAATATTTGGGGAAATAATCTCAGATTTGGGGTTTTCTTGCAAAGGGCTGTCAGCCTCAGAAAATGAGGTTTGTAAAATGAGTATTTAGGTTTCTTGTAAAGTGGTTAAATCATAGGGTGGTTAATCACAGGTTAAATCCCAGAAGGGTTTGGGTGGGAAGGGACCTTAAAGGACATCCAGGGCCACCCCTGCCATGGCAGGGACACCTCCCACTGTCCCAGGCTGCTCCAGCCCCAGTGTCCAGCCTGGCCTTGGACATTGCAGGGATGCAGGGGCAGCCACAGCTGCTCTGGCAATTCCATTCCAGGCAGGAATTCCTGCCCAAGATCCCATCCAGCCCTGCCCTCTGGCAGTGGGAGCCATTCCCTGTGTCCTGTCCCTCTGTCCCTTGTCCCCAGTCCCTCTGCAGCTCTTCTGGAGCCCCTCCAGGCCCTGGAAAATACAAATTAAGACAGATCAGGTTCCCCTTTCTCCTCTCTCAGAGGGTGTGGGTGCACCTGCATTAAGTTTATTAACTCTGTCAGATTTTCAGGTCAGTGCCTGAATATAAACCCCCTCAGTCCCACTGATCTCTGCTAAAAGGAACGACTCAAATACTGATAATTCCCCCTTCCACCTGCAGTTCCTTAAACACCACCCACGTTGTCCTGGGGTCTCTATTTTGTTTGTGAAAATTCCCCTTGTATCAAAACACGCGTTTTTCAAGCTGGAAGGGGAATAATTTCATCCTGTATTGAAAGAAATGAGAAAAGCAGTTATTCCTTTCAAACTTCCCTTGCCACTTAACGTGGCTCCCACTTCCCAGCCATTTAGGAGCTCCATAAAGCCACTGGGTTTGCTCCTGTGCATGCATTAGGAGCAGAGCTGGGGTAATATGGAACAGATTTGCTGTATCATGGACACATTTATGAAGATTGATAACAGCCAGGGCTCGGTGTTAACTTTTATTTTCAAACAGGCTGCAGGAGAAACTGCCTGCTATTGCTTTGGGGCTTTGATTTATGAAAAGGTTGCTGCATGAAAAAGGCATCCCATAAAGCAGCTCTGCTGGCAGGAGCATTATAAAGTAAGGTTGTGAGTAGAGCAAACAATAACTGACTGTAATTATGTTCATTATTGTCTCTCTGAGCTCCCTGTTCCTTTTGGGGGGTTTTTTTTGCACTTTCTCCTTCCTCAGCTTTGAAGTGGACTCACCTTTCCCAGGGAGTGGGATGAGGGTGAGAAAATCCTGCTGGTTTCTAGTGGCAGCACCCCCAAAAGAGGCTTTTTTTTTTAATATGGAGTGAAAGAGGTCACTGAAATCATACCTGACTGCACAAGTGATGCCAGGAGGAGGAGGAGGAAAAACTCTGTTTCTCTTACAATTCTCCTCACTGAAACATTTTCCCCTAAATTATGCCCATTCTGTGAGGGTTATTTCAGACTGTTGCATTTCAGCCCCTCCCAAACAAACCCAAAAATCCCAGCATGATGGCAAAGATCACCAGGTTTCAGAACTTACTCCTTCCTCAGCTTTGAAGTGGACTCACCTTTCCCAGGGAGTGGGATGAGGGTGAGAAAATCCTGCTGGTTTCTAGTGGCAGCACCCCCAAAAGAGGATTTTTTTCTTTGTATGGAGTGAAAGAGGTCACTGAAATCATACCTGACTGCACAAGTGATGCCAGGAGGAGGAGGAGGAAAGGTCTGTGGTAAAAAACGCTGTTTCTCTTAAAATTCCCATCACTGATGCATTTTCCCCTAAATTATGCCCATTCTGTGAGGGTTATTTCAGACTGTTGCATTTCAGCCCCTCCCAAACAAACCCAAAAATCCCAGCGTGATGGCAAAGATCACCCACCAGGCTTCAGAACTGTTTTCCTTCCCTCAGCCTGGCACCGTCCTTTGTAACAAGATGAGCCTCAGCAGCAGCAAGCTGAATTCTTCACTCAGCAGCAATTAGCAGCAAACTTGAGTGGGAACCAGTTGAAATCGAGGGGCACGACCTAACTGGGAAAAACGCGCGTGGTTAATCTAAAGTTTGTCACACTCGAGCTGCTTTAGCTTAAAAGCGTCCCTTTACCAAATTGCTTGAAGAGCTTGCAAGAAGAAATAGGAGCTTGAAAAATCCTCTGTGCTGAGGTTATAGAACACAAAAATGACTTTCTTGGGGCACAGTGAGGTTTTGTTAAATGAGCCGGTGTCTAATTAATGCTGCCAGCACATGGAGGGGGTGAGACCTCGGAAAGTTCTTGTGGCACTGAGGTTTCCTGAGCACCTTCTGCCTCAAACTGCTCCCCTGGTGCCCTCAGAGATCCAGGGAATGGTTTGGGTTGGAAAGGACATTCCAGACCATCCAGGGTTGGGCAGGGACCATGGCAGGGACATCTCCCACTGTCCCAGGCTGCTCCAGCCCCAGTGTCCAGCCTGGCCTTGGACATTGCAGGGATGCAGAGGCAGCCACAGCTGCTCTGGCAATTCCATTCCAGGCAGCAATTCCTGCCCAAGATCCCATCCAGCCCTACCCTCTGGCAGTGGGAGCCATTCCCTGTGTCCTGTCCCTCTGTCCCTTGTCCCCAGTCCCTCTGCAGCTCTCCTGGAGCCCCTTCAGGCCCTGGAATGTGCTGGAAGCTCTCCCTGGAGCCTTCTCTTCTCCAGGTGAGCACCCCCAGCTCTGCCAGGATCTCCAGCCCTGGGAGCATCTTTGTTGTCACGTCTTACAACAGCCTTGAGGGAAACACCCACCAACAGGCAGTGAAAAATCACTTGAAAGCTTGAAAAATAACTTAAATACTGAGAATAATGAAAAATGGTGAATGTTGCCATCTCCACCTCACCCCTCCAGCCCCAGTTCCTGACCTGGTCCTGGTGAGAGGAACATTCTCCTTCCTTGGGTGCCACAAAGGAGGTTGAGGGCATTTCTGATGTTTCTGAGGTTGAGGGCATTTCTGATGTTTCTGAGGTTGAGGGCATTTCTGATGTTTCTGAGGTTGAGGGCATTTCTGATATTTCTGGAACTCACTGCAGGTCACATTAAGGCTGAGCTCTCTTAGGGCAGGTCCAGCAGCCCCTCGTTAGCAGCACGTCCTCAGTGGGATTATTGCTCTTTGTCCATGACATCTGATTTTTGTTGCAGCCCAGCCAATTTTGCTTTATGAAAAGAGAGGCTGGGCCTCAACCCAATCCAAGATTTGTGGTTTAGCAGAGTGAATCCAAGCCTGTTTTCTTAAACAACTTCACGCCCAAATGAAAAATTGGCATTTATTCTGCTATCTCTTAAGATTACAACCTTCAGTTCCCTCGAGTGATCGTCACCCACGCGAGCGGCGAGGCTTGAAGTGTTTAACTGGTGATTGCTTTTTCTGGATGCTGCTTCTGCCCGTAATATCTTTTATTTTTGTGGTCAGTTAACAGGGTTTGGGGGCTTTTTATAGCTGGAGAGAATAGTTAAATATATATTGCTCTGGAGAGTAATATTTGGATAATAATGTGCCACGAGTTAGTGTCTTGTGGTGCTTTGTGTTGAGTGCTGTAGTTGACCTTTGCTAGAGAGGAGAAGAGTGTCTGCTTGTTAGAACATATTATTTAACACCTTTAGAAAAGCAAAACTCGTTGGTTTGGGGGTTTATTTTTACTGTGAGGCTCGGTGAAGGTTTTATCACCACGGTTTGGGGATGATGGTGTGATGT